>NC_044402.1:32443427-33052802 GCF_006542625.1 Nomascus leucogenys | reverse complement strand
TAGCTCTTTCATCAGTAAAAGGAATATAATTGCTCCTAATTCTTTGGGGTCTTGTGAGACTCCAGTGAGAAAGTACATGTAAAATTATAGTAAATAATTTTTAGTTTTCTCTTAAACATCTAGTCGACTATATTTATTTCCTTAGGATAAATTCATAGAAGTGAAATTACTTTACCCATGTACATTTTTAAGACTCCTGATGCTTATTGTCTAATTGTCCTCAATATACACAATTTCCAATAGTAATATCCCATTGTATAGTAATTATTTGTGAATTGGCTTGTACATAGAACTAATCTGCGAAGTACTTAAAAGAAGTTCTAGGTCTTACTTCATCTCTGTCCTCTGCCTACTACAGGGACAGATATACAACAGATGCTCAATCAGTGTTGTTTAGCAAATATCTATATTTTCCCTTTTTTTTTGGATATGGAGTTTTGCTCTCGTTGCCCACGCTGGGGTGCAATGGTGTAGTCTCAGCTCGCTGCAACCTCTGGCTCCCAGGTTCAAGCAATTCTCCTACCTCAGCCTCCCAAGTAGCTGGGATTACAGGTGCCCACCACCACGCCTGGCTAATTTTTGTATTTTTAGTAGAGACGGGGTTTCACCATGTTGGCCAAGCTGGTCTCAAACTCCTGACCTCAGGTGATCTGCCTGCCTTGGCCTCCTAAAGTGCTGGGATTACAGGCATTAGCCACCGTGCCCAGCCAGCACATCCATTTTTCAAATAGCACCACCTTTTCAGCACCACCTTTTCAGAAGAGGGCAAAGGCCCTGCTTCTCATTCATTCTGGAGGCCACTGTTGGTAAACAGAATCAGGTGGGTGACATAGTCAATGGCAGCAGTTCTCACCTAAGGTGCTTATTTTAAAATGCAAATTCCCATGTTCTACTTGCAGAGATTCTGATTGAGAAGGTCTCAATAGGGTCCCAAGTATCTGAATATTTAATTATTAACTTCCAACCACCACCACTCCTGATATAGGTAGTGTATGTATTCAATTTTTATAGGCACTGTCTCTGGAATCTTTGCCTCAAAATGCGAGAATTCTGAGTTCTTTCCAGCCCTGTGAATCTATAACACATTTTCTAAAAACATGACTAATCAGAATAAACTCAGAATGCTTGTAATTTATACATAATATTTACCGATTAGTAGAAGGTGCATTGTTGCTAAACTAGATAAGCTTTCTCTTGATATGGGGGGAAAACAGATAAAATAAGGATGAAGAGTTCGTCCTGATACCTGTCCACACACAGCCAAATTTCATCCTGGTACTTCTTCATGGTATGGTAAGAACTGAGTTGATCTGCTTGATTTTCACAAAAAATAGAAACTATGCTACCATGAGTCTCATTTTGTTTGATCCAGATTTTCCAAAGACAAGAGCTAGGAGTGGCCTCCATAGAGGCCACCAGCATCAAAGCCCATGAAGGCAGAAATAATCAGCTTCCCTGTCACCTGCTGTCCTTTAAGGGGCACTCCAAAACTAAGACTTCAAACTAAGGTTTGAAGAAGGCAGCCCTCAGAAAGTTCTTCAAGGTCAGCAGGGAAAATTCAAGAACCATCTGTTCATTTTGCAACTGAGACCCAGAAGCCAAGCCCAAGAAAGGAGTACGCAGAGCTAAAAGACAAATGATGCTAGTAAAGAGAAGCTCTTAAGCTTGACTGCCAGTTCATGTAGTTTTGGTTTGTATAGTTCTGGATATAGTTCTATATCCAGCTTTTCTCAGAATGGTTTCCAATTACCCAACTATCCTGAGCCTCAGATGAGAAAACAGGGATGCTATCGCATCACTTTTGTCTTATATAAAATAGGGTATAGTTGTTGGGAGTAATATATTAGATGACTTAGCAGAATGCCTGTTACAAAATACAGGTGGTAAATCATTTTCCTTCTCTTTCCCTCTCTACCCTCACCGCATCTTTGCCCCCAATCTCTATCTCTGTGTATCTGAATTGGCCTGCTAGCTCACATATTCCTATGACATATTCCTATGGCACATTCCTATGTCTTTTTAAATAGCCAACAATAATTTGTTGAAAACATGATTATATACCAGCATATTTGTTACAGAGCATATAGTGAAAATATAAATCATGATTCACCTGGGTGTGGTGGCTCACGCCTGTAATCCCAGCACTTTGGGAGGCTGAGGTGGGAGGATTCGTTGAGCCTGAGAGTTTGAGACCAGCCTGGGCAACACAGGGAGACTCTATCTCTACCAAAAGTTTAAAAAATTAGCCAGGTATGATTGCACACACCTGTAGTCCCAGCTACTCTGGAGATTGAGGCAGGAAAATGGCTTGAGCCTGGGAGGTCAAAGCTGCAGTGAGTCATGATCACACCACTGTGCTCCAGCCTGGGTGATAGAGCAAGACTCTGTTTCCAAAAAATAAATAAATAATGATTCATAATCTCATTGAATTTATAGTGTAATCAGGGAAAGAAAACTAACACACATGTATAATCAGGGAAAAAAAACTAACACATATGTAACAACTCTGGAGAACACCGAAAATTTTATTAAATATTATTATTAAGTAATTTGATGTATTAAAATTTAATTCATTAAAAATTATCTGCTGAATCTTCCATAAGTACTTTAGAATTCAGAGAAAGAAGGACTCTATGAGCCCGAATCTCCAGGGAAGGCCTCGAGGAGTAGTCATGGTTTAACCTTAGTTCTGAAATAAAAACATTCACTGATTATTTACTATGTGTTAATTATACTAAATACTTTACAAGAATTATTTTATTCAATCTTCAAAACAACCCAATAGTTACGTATTATTATTCTCATTTACTGACGTAGAGGGTATTTTTCCCAAGGTCATAGTTGGTAAGCAAAATAAGTGGGACTCCAACCAAGGTCTCATTGACAGCAAAACCTGTTCTCTAAAAGATGGGAAGGATTTGCATAAAGAGAAAATGCAGTAAGTGTTACAAGAGAGCAGAACAGTATCACCAAGTGATCAGAACTGGTGATCAGATCAAGAATGACTGACATAGTCAGGAAACCGTGGGGTGGTGAAGGTGGCTAAAGGTGAGATTTCACAGTGAGAAGTAGGCCCAAGGAGCCCAACTGTTAACCTAGTGCCACAGATGAAGAGATCAGGTTTTACAGACTGTCAGCCACAAGAAGAGATTCAATGAGTTCCCTGATCTGGTTAGAGAAATGCAGATGTGAGAGAGACTAGGCTTTGGTGTCTGTCACCAGACAGGTCTCCTGGCTCTGTCCAGGTGATTCGGCTGTGAGACAGGTCCCCATCCTCCCTCTCTGCTCCCCAAGAGAGGAGTAAATGTTGCTCTGTATCAAGACTTCCCAACAAGTTTAGAAGAATCTCTTTAAAATGACCCTTTTTATTTCAGACACTCAACTTGTTTTTGACTATAAAGGCAATTGCTTGAGAGGCTAAACTCCTCCAAATCACAGGGGGCCAGTTATTGCCTGTGACCTCCAGAGGGAATGAGGCTTTCTTCAGATGCAACATCTTAAAACTGGCAAATAAAAATGCCCATTTTAAACAGCAGAGACTTGAGTTAAAAGAAAATTATATTTTGATTCAACTTGCTCAAAAAACACTTTAATGCTTACCCCAGATTTGCTTTGCTTTGCAATCTAAAAACACATAAATATAAGTAAATACATATGTATATCTGTGTGTATATTATATTATGATGTATACATGTAAATCTATACTTGACAACATTCAAACAGGCTTTGAGAAACTTTGATTCTCTGTATAGTGACGGGGTTCAGGATAGGGTACTCCAAAATCTAGCACCTTGGCATTTAGGAAAACAGCAGAAGCAGGACAGTCTCTCTGACCTCCTGTCTGCCCTCCCCTGAAATGGGGCATAGAAACTGGACTCCCCCTCCTCTCTTCTCCCCCAGTACAAGCCATAAAACCTAGCTGATCTTCTCCTGAAGTAGGTCATGAGACCCCCATTCCAAAGGGGTCCTCCCTATACCAAGAGGAAATAAATGCCTGAAGACACAGAGACACATAAAAGAATCTGAACAGGCCTCGATAATTCCCCCCAGTTTATTATTATTAGGTCTTATCCTTCATCCTCCAATCACACTTTTGCATGACTATCCATAAAAATGCACGAGGTTTCCTGTTTCTTTGGGTCTTCGTTTCTGAAGGCGCTTGTATCACATGAAGCTTATATTAAATAAATGTGTACGCTTTTCTCTCATTAACCCATCTTTGGTTATAGAGGCCTCTCAGCCATAAGCCTTGTGGTGGGTGAGGAAAAAGATATTACTTTTATCCCCTACCATAGCTAAGTTTTAAAAGAATATTCTAGAGAGGTCTAATTATGGTTCAACAAATTAGGGCAGTATATGTCAGTTTCAGTTCACTATTGGCTGGGATTCCAGTGTTTTCATTATGCCCCTGCTTTATTTTTATAGTAATAATCAGGAAATCATTTAACCCAGATATTAGCCAAATGTCTCATCAGAGAAAACATTTTTGCTCAGATAGCTTTGCCTTTATCATTACTCTCTCCTTTTTATGAAAGTACCATTCAGTTTACATTAAAGATGTAAGATATAACAGACGGGAATAAGAAAAGAGGCAACTCTGGGACAGAGAAATGTTGAGATTTGTCCCAAGCATTGTTCAGGCAACACTACTCTACAAATAAGCCCTTTCAAGACCCCAATGCACCAGGCATTCTCCACACTTTCACACCCAAATCAATTCTAGTCTATGCCATATACCTACACAATTCAAGTTCTCATCATCATATTGGTAAAACAAATAGTCCATGGTATTTGAGACTCAGATATAAAAACCATTCTATATAAAATGATGGCAAGTAACATGAAGAATAAGGCAATATTATATTCTTGAATTTGTAGTCATGGAATCACTCTAACTGTCTTTGTACCATAAGAATGCTGCTGGAAGGAAATGCGGCAGTGTGAGGTAGTAGAAAGTACACTGGCTTTGGCGACAAGTTCCCAGAGTTAGCGTTCCTTCACTCCCCCCACCCAACCCCTGTTCCCTGACACTTGTTCTGTGACCTTGAATAAGTTATTTCATCTCTCTGACTTTTTCCTTGTATGTAAATTGAAGGTATAAAAATATCTATTTGTCCTATTGTTCAAGATTTTTGTGAAGATCAAAGGAAACAATCCAGTTAAATGCCTTTTGGAAATTATAAAGCATCCATAAATATCATTGTTGCTGCTTTCACTATGATTTACAAGGCTAAGAATTCTTGTACCCACTGACTAGATAGATTTAGATTTGCTTAGAAGGACATGTTTCCTATAAAATGCATGCTTGGTCTTCCTTCAGACACTAAACCAACGCCATAATACAAGCTCATGCATTTAACTGTCGTTTCCACATAAGGTTTATTTGGGACTCATACCATCAGATCCCCTTGCCTTATGAGATGCTCAAAACACCTTTATCTATCCTAAAAATCAGAATTTCAGAAGCCGTTGTGTTGTTCTCCAGGCCTAAGTACACTTTTTTCACTTATCAAAGAAAGATTATACAGCCAGAATAGTTAGTATATTGCTGCCTCTTTAAAAGACATCTATTCATTGCTCCTGGCTTGTATTGAAACCAGATGGTAAAACCAAGACTGGAACATCCTTTGGTGTCCAGAAGGAGGCCAGTCTGGCCAAAGCATTGTCATTCCTGTCAGCAACCAGAGTCAAAAGCATTTTTATAGTTAATCATCAGGAGTGCCTACTGGCTCCAACAGGCATTCATGCAGTATTTGTCAGCGTGAAGGCTCTGTCCACACTACAGATGACACCATGTCGGCGAGAAATGTGTTTCAATATCCTTTAGCAATGAGCTGAGCAAATTTTCATGGCTGATTCTCAAAGCAAACCATAATATAAAATTTAGTGCCGGACTTCTTTTTTTACCAAATTGAGTGGATAATAATACCTTTTATTTCTAAAAACTAACCCCTCACATCAAGTTTGCCCTGGAGCATTCATTAAAACACAGGAAGTTAAACAACTGCAGCAAAATTACCACAGATAACTTTAAAGAAATTAACCCACCTTAAAATGAACTTTTATTTCAAAAGATGTGAAGCTGCAGTTTTAGACTCTAAGGAGCCTAAGTAATTTCATGGATGAGAGCCGACCAGTAAAAATCCTGTCTCCACCTACAGTTGCAATAATAATTTGCAGCAAAGAGATGGTGAATACAAAAATAACATAATTGGAATAAATGCACTATGCTTTGGAGTTAAAATAGAGGAGTTTTCGTGGCCACAGAAAAGGAAGGCATTGAATAATAACACTTTAAAACGTGTCGAAGGGGGGAGCTGATCAGGCTTTGTATGTAGCTGATGGAGGCTATTCATCTTTCAAGTACTATGAAGAAGCAAATCTGGATATCTGGAAAGGAACATCCAAAAATGGCTTTTCCACTTCACAATTGAGGCTTGTCACCATATCAGAGTGACTCAGATGAATATTTCATATGAAAGATTCAGGTAAAGAAATTTGAAGGAGATGCTTGGGGCAGCAGAACTCAATTGCAATTACATACTACAATATTGTAAGAGGATCTAACACAGATCTGATTTCTTTATATGATGGAATTGTACAAGCAAAACAGTGTTTAGGACACAAACCACAGAAATTTCAGGTTGTAACTGATGAATACTTGCAGAAGCTAAAATCCCATAATACTGAAGTTATTCTGCCTTCCATGGTATCTATATAGTGCTTATAATTTATGGTTTTTCCACCAAGCAAAGTAAGATGAGATTTATAATGGCAACCCTAATATTCTCTAGTTCATGGAAGTTAAGATACCTGATGCAATGCAGATTGATTTGTTTTGGGTTGATAACATTTGAAATGTGATGATCAATGTCATTTATCTTCCTCTGTTTAAAAATGTTGCAGAAATTACCTAAGATACGTGGATGCTGACGGGAGCTTGCTGATTTGGTTTGGTCTTCATTGTTTCTGAACGAAGAGTGACTATTTTCTCATAAGTAAACCCATGGTTATCATCTGTAATGCTCTCTATTATTTTTGAGTTTTTACACTGAGAATATGTTATAACAGCCATCTAAAAGGACAGAAGAAATTTAAAGTTAGGCATTTTAATCATAAATCCTGTGAACAGGAATTATTTAATAGCATCTGCTATTTTGAAAGGGTAGCAATTGAAAAAAAAACATTTTAGAAAAAGAAACAATCTAAAAAATTTAGTCAGATTTTTGTTTACAAACTGTTGTGTTATGGCTTCTCCCATGTGAAGTTTAAGAAAAATAGTACCACACATCTTAAAAAACCAAACACCACAGTAGAGAGCAATAATGTAGAATATAGTACAAAGATTTCTTTGCAAGAGCCCACTGCCTAATTTAAATGTCTTTTGACTGGCCAATCATTTTCATTGGTATGCCAAAATGATTGGAAACAAGCTTCCTCTAACCCCTCACTCTAGTTATTAACTGAGCCAATCAGAAAAAAAAGACCAGTTTTTAATCTACACGGTAAACAGGTTCATACATTTAAAGAAACATGGCTCTCTTAGCTGCCCTTTGTTAGATTAGAGAAAAGAAACCTATTTCATCCTCAAGGAAAAGTTATTTGCTTTGCTTTCTGACATATAAAATGAACTATAAACAGCTTTACCGTAATAAATTAAAATGTCCTGAAAATCGTCCCAATACTAGAAGAGATTTTTATTCATTAACCATGACTAAAAGACATTCAATGATGAAAGCTATATTAGGCTAAAAAAAAATTGTTCAGAAAGGAGTTGCAGGATTCTGTCCTTTTTTTGCTCCATGTATTATATAAAAGGAGAGCTGAAAATCATCTGGAAATAATTTTTAAACATTTTAAACAGGGCCCCTGATATTAATTTTCTCCTCACATTTATCTTAAGAAGCTAATAAACTATGGATTACATAAAGTCAAAGGATCCGTATAAGCCTTCACTTGTTATATAAAGGGGCAGAACCTTATGTAATATGCATTTTCTTGCTAATTCTTCAAATTTTAAATGCTTTGTGTGATAACGAGGAATACTGAATAAAGGGGTTTAAATGTTTCTAAAAACTGAATATGCACAGAGCGTTTGAGCTACTATTGCCAGTAGTTTGGTGACATCTAGTGGAAATAGTGACTTCAGCCTACCTTCCTGAGTTAACTTTAAATCCTATAGCAAAGGGAAAGTGTTTAGAAGATGGCTAAATAATCAATTCCCTACCTTCTTTGCTAAGTAACAAGAGTGAGCAAATTTAGCTAAGCCTTCTAAAGAAAAATAAAATCCACCCCAATTACTGTGAACAAATTTGTTCTAATTATAAAATACATGGTCTTTGTAAAGAATTTGGAATATGCAAAAACATACAAGAAAATAAAAATTATCCATAATCCTTCCACCCTCAAGTAAACACCAGTGATATTGTATATCTTTTCTTCTAAGCTTTATAATATATTCTTGTTGGTGTTGTTTTTTTTTTTTTTACTAAGTTTGGTTATTATAAATATATGATTTTATATCCTAATTTTTTTAACATTATGTGAGCAGTTTTTGTATTTCTCAGGTATTAAAAATAATCTTAGTTATGAGAGGCAGAGAACTATATCATCACTTATTTTTCAAAGTAGGATGCAACGAGCCAACAATTCTGTGAATCCTGTATGGTAATCCATGAATGATAGAAAAACATGGTTCCAATAAAGTTCCTTTTTCAGCACAATACACAAAAAGACCATGTTATTTATAGAAATGTTAAAAATGTGTTTTACATCAATAAAATTTCAAGGACTTACTATGTTATCAGACACTAAGGGTATCGTAAATGAGTGAGACCCAGACCTTACCGTAAGACACAAGTAGTCTAACAGGGAAGAATTAAATATTGTTTAAGACAATGGAATTATGATCAACCTGTGAACTGTAACAAAGGAGGGAGGTATTTAGAGAACAGGCAAATGGAAAATCTTCAAACAGAAGATAACGCCTGTGTAGGACTTGGAAAAGTGAGTAAGAATGAAGGTGTTTCACGTAGAAGAAAGCCTAGACGAAAACAAGAAGCATGGAACGGACTGGTGTAGGCTGGTATCCCTGGAGAAAAGTCATCACTTCAGAAGATGTGACTAGAAAGGTGAGCAGAAGCAGATGGCTGAAGATCTTTATCATGGAGGTTATGAAAACCCACTAAAACTTCTTTTTTAGTAACATGATTACATTAGCATTTTATAAAATCATGCTGACTGAAGTGTGGAAAATGAACAGCAGAGGAAAAGACCAGCTAGTGGGCTGTTGTAGCAATTCAGGGGGGAGACAGTAAGGCCTGGACTAAGAAAAAGCAGTGAATTCAAACAGAAGACCAGAGAGCAGAAGGCTGTTTAAGAGGGGACAATCTCACAATTCAAATATGATGGATGATGGAAAAGGAGGTACCAAAGATGACCCTAGTTCTGGTATAGGGGATTGATGTCTAGAATAGCATTCAGACAATTATTAGCTAAATGTCTATGATTTTTAGATTATGTGCTGCAATACAGTTTAGGATTGGACAAATCCTAATTTATTTTACCATCATATGATAAATATTAGGGAAAGGGGTGTGAACAACTTATAACACCAGTCCTAGTTACTAAACATTTTCTTTGGCATAGAGGTCAAAGAAAAAGAAAATCTGGCATGTTCTCACCACCCTGATGACAAAAAAAAAAAAAAAAATGCCTCTACTGTAGGCACCGAGTGGTTAACGTCTCTAATTGGCCTTAGCACAGTGCCAAGACTCAGGGGGTAAGAAGAGTGCTAAAGAGGTTGGAGACATAATCAAGGAGATTCAAAAGAAAAACTAATTTCAGCTGTCACTGAGATTTGTCTATATAGAGTGTCATTAGAAAGAGTAAATGACCTGCTGAACTCTTTGGTATTGAGAACACATTTCTAAAATGTGGAGAAAATCAAAATTACATCACTGAAAGGCTGTCTCTATATGCTTCTGTGCATCTACATACATAAAAAGTGAAGTAGAGAGCTTGTACAGCATGTAACTTGGAGACCTGAATTCCCTGAGTAATGGTTACTAGTGATCTAATTCACTAAGTCAACAAGAACTATGTATCGTGCCCTTGCCATGTGCCCAGTGCACCTTGCTGCCAGGCAGCGAACATTTCCGGCTACCACTGATAGAGTGCTCACTTTGGGCTAAGTGCTTAACAAACATTATCCAGCTTAATCCTTTCAACAGCCTATGAGTTTGACCTCATGATGCTTAGGGAGGTTAAGCCATTTGTCCAGGGTCACTCAGCCAGTAAGTGGAGAAGCCAGGGTTGAAACTCTGCTTTCTTCTAACTCAGAGCTGTACTTTTAACCGTTACACTATCCTGGGTCACTGTTCATTTGTTTTCTTTAAAAAAATCATTTTTCTTACATTGTGTTGTTATTTACTATTCCACGAACACAAAGAACCATGCATGGCACTAGCTGAATCTTAATATCGATACAGAGTTCCATCCCTACTTCAGACTTGTGGCTCCACAACTGACTAGGCAGTGTGCTCCTATTTTGTTTCAGGGCATGCAGAGCTGGTATGTGAGAGACAGGTGGCAGCCAGTTGCTATGGCAATTGCCTGTCATTAATGATAAAGGGTAATTACTGCAGCAAATTTCTGTTTCGCTTGAAAATGTGACTTGCCCCTTCCCCACAGGGAGCACAACCCTTTATACCCTCTCTACTCACCATGGCCTATCATCTTATATAAGCTTTACCTAGACCACTTGGCTTTGCTGCAGAGAGCTAAGTAAAGCTTGACTTCTTAAAGATTCAGGAGAAGAAATATTAGATGAGTCACAGAACAAAAAAGGCTCAGAAGATACACATTTTCCTCCTCTACAGACTGTCTAAACTTGCTTTCCCTTAATTAAGTTTGCAGGAAATAATCCCAAGTATTGCACATTTGTGGACCAAGTTCAATGACTACTTGAATGGCCATATGTGGTTAATTACTAGATGCTAAGACTGCAAGACTACGTAATTTATTTTAGATGATGAATTTTTTTTTATACTTTAAGTTCTAGGGTACGTGTGCCCAATGTGCAGGTTTGTTACATATGCATACATGTGCCATGTTGGTTTGCTGCACCCATTAACTCATAATTTACATTAGGCATATCTCCTAATGCTATCCCTCCCCCCTCCCCCCACCCCACGACAGGCCCCGGTGTGTGATGTTCCCCACCCTGTGTCCGAGTGTTCTCATTGTTCAATTCCCACCTATGAGTGAGAACATGCGAAGACCCCATAATATTTTTAAACTGACTTACAGAACTATAAATCTATGTCTCAGTATGATTTTCAAATTTTTCCAAGCCAGCTAATAACCCTTTTGATGGTAGAAACTGTGCTTTGTATGTCAGGGGCAATATGGAATGAAAAATTTCATTAATACCTTTTAATTCAGTGTTCTATATGAGTTTAAAAAGGAAAACTCTCCATAGTAGGTTACACATTACGGTAGGTAAATATTGTCATAAAATAAATGCCAAAGTAAAAAGCCAAGAAGCTGGAAAGCAACACAAAATCAAACACCTGTTAGTCTCTTGTTTCTTTCCACCCCTAAACTTGGGGTCCAAGTATGTCTCCTGCCTTAAGTTTCTTTTGAAATGCAACCCATAACTGCTTGGCACACTGACGATGAATCCCCAGGAACTGTTCCTACAAACAGGAGGTCTAGTGATGGCCTAAGTTCTGTTTCATAATCATCTTTTTCTTTTTCAATCTAGCTCCCACTTATATTCAATACCTAGCTCACAGAGAAATAGACAATCTTTTGATCCAAAATAATGGAGCATTCTCCACAAGAATATGTGCTATTCCTTGGGACTAATGTGCCAACATATCTAGACTCCTAGCCTCGGAGTTTGGCCTGTTAACTGGAGTTGCATTTTGTTCTGTCAAAACTTTTTATGTGGCCATAGAGACACTGTAGCAGAGAAAGTCTAGGCAGAAAACAATCCAAGGGGTGGCTCACCTATATGTGCTGTGCAACAAAGGTGGGAAAGGGGGAGGGTTCACTAGTATTTGTCATCCCCAAAACTGTGATTGTGAGAATCATAGAGATTTCAAGCACCCTGGAGCCTACGGCATAAAGACCAGGCTTTTAACCTGGGAGCAAACATCTCTTTTGATCAAGATAGGATGGCTCTTTTTCATCTTTCAAGCCTACAACTGACAGAAAGAAGATTAAGAGTTACATTCATAAAGCTATATTCAGCTCACCTATTGCATTTCTGTTCCATAGTACAGCAAATTAAGGGCAGGAAGTCTGGAGAGAAGGAAAATTGGTAGCAGAATGGATGTGAAAGAGGAAATTGGAGTCAATAGGGTTTGAGATCAATCTTAGCCCATATGCACATCCTTGTTCAATAGGGCTATTACTACTCCAAACATTTGATTAGCTAATTTTTATGAAGGAGGGGGGTGTTTTTACCCGTTTTGTCCCCAGATGTATCCCAAACCTTCTGAAGAGTGCCTGGCCTATGATAAACTCCTGATTAATATTTGTTGAATATATGGCAAAACCATTTTACTCTGTTTCCTGCCATTCTAATCCTTAAATCATTTTATCTTCATTTCAGTTGGAATAACCAGAAAGGCCCATTAATAAGAGGAAGCAAGACCAAATAAAAACAGGCTGAAATGTAAGACATAGCCCTGATTTCCTTACCTGCTTCCAAGATTTAAGACTGAGGCTAGCAATTTCACTCCTGCAATGTGCTTTGTTAATTCAAACAAAAGATACAGGTCTTATTTCACAGGCCTTCCTCTAACAAGGGTTGCTGTCTGAGACAAAGGGAGTGGGGTTCAGGAGGCTCCCATCAATTGGGAGGAAAGCTAGTGAAAGACATAGAGCTCTGAAGCACCTGAAGAATCCCTAGACTCTGTAACTACAGGCCTCTAAAGAGCCCCCGCCCCACCCCCAGGATTTAGGAGGAACTGGACACAATAGTTACTTCCTCTGACTTTATCCCTTCCCTTTCATCTTCCCATTGACAACAGGCTAGCTTCATCAAAGAGGAAAATCACATGTGTCTGGTCCTGTTTCCCAATATACTTCCTCTCCCTCAGCCTTACCCTTACTATAGTGTTCATTCTCAACCAAGGGCAAATTTCCCCTACTCCTAGGAGACACTTGGCAATCCCTGGAGATATGTTTGGTTGTGACAGCTGGGGTGGCGGTGGGGAGGAGGAGGGATGCTACTGACATCTAGTGGATTGAGGACAGGGATGTTACTAAACATCCTATAGTGCACATGACTACAATAGCCCCCAAACAACGAATTATCTGACCCAAAATGTTCCTAGTGATGAGGTTGAGAGACCCTATTCTCCATTACCTGGTACTGTGTGCCAGATGCTAATGCCAAATATTTTCCACATGCTTAATCTCATTTAATCCTCACAGGATGATTGAGGCCTCATAAGAAGTTGTGAAGTGAATTTTATTATTATCTTCAGTTTACAGTTGAAGACAATAGAGGCTTACAGAGTTTAAGTAATTTGTCCCAAAGTCACACAGCCCATGATGGGGAGCCTGTCACTGTACCCAGAACAACCTGGCTCTGAAGCCACACATTACTGCCCCTCTAACTTTTTAAAATGTATTTGTAGAGACAGGATCTTGCTATGTTGCCCATGCTGGTCTTGACCTCCTGGCCTGGCCTCAAGCAATCCTCCTGCTTCTACTTCCCAAAGCCTCCCGCGTCGGCTTAGAGGTGGGAGCCACTGCACTTGGCCTAGTTCACATTTTAAAAGTAATAGCCCTTGTAATAACAGTGGGCGCATAGCCCTTGCTTTATACCAGGCACTGTTATAAGGGCTTCCCTTCATATGTATTAACACACTACATCCTCCAGTCATATGAGGCAGGTATTAATATTACCCACATTGTACAGATGAGGAAACTGAGGTTTAGGGAGGTGAGGTCACACAGCAGCAAAGTGCAGACCTGGGATCTGGATGCAAGAAGTCTGACTCCAGTTTCTGTAATCCTTCTTAGCCACTATTCTATTTTGCCTAGTACACCTACAAAGCTGGGGAAATGGCCACATAAGCCTCTCAGTGGAATGTGACCCATCCTCCTTCACACCTGTACCTCAAATACGTTAGTAGGAACTAGTCTTCGCTCCCTTTGCTATTCTCTGTAGAGCTGCCAAGACCTCGGTAGATCATGATACTGAAAGTATGGAGATCAGAAATAAACTCCTCTAGCTTAACTAGCCCCTGAAGGCAAACCAGCATCACCCTCACTTACTGCTTTGAAATTCTCTTTCATTGTTTGCATAAAATTTCCTTTTATTAAGTGTAAGATTTGAAAAGGTTTTCAAATAATTACTACAGTTAGTCTAAATGTAAAAAAGCTAAAAGGAAAACTGTTTGCAATTAGGATTTGCATAATTTCTTTAAAACTGCCTAAGTCATCTACATTTGCAGCTAAAAGCAGGGCAGTATTTTGGATGAAACAAAATGGTGAAAGCCATTTGCCTGACCTTTGACATTTCTTTTAAAAATACCTCAACTTATTATAGGAACCCAAGTAATTAGACATTTAAGCTCTTTTTCAGAGAATTTTTATTAATTAAAAAAATTTCTTATGTCTCATATGAACTTTACAAAAGGACGAAGGTTAATTTATGGGTTTTCAAACATGAGTCAGTATATCTTGAGAATCATTTTTCCTCATAGATGGCCCTCACAATCTCTCAAATTCCATCAGAAAAATACTCAATTTCTCTCACTTAAAAAAAAGCATGTTTTATGGGTACCTATATATAACTGTAAATTTACATAAATATATACATCACCTACTGCCAATTAGCACACATTTATGAACAGTGCTCAATAACCCTGATGATAAGTGAAAGTACATCAGTGATGAGATGTCTCTGGGAAACCAATGGGAATCTCAGCAAGTATTTAACTTAAGAGTAGGTGGAGGAGACTCATTACTGGCCTGGCTTGTTGCCTTGTTCTGTTTGAAACCTTGATTAAAGAAATAACAAACATGGAATGCTAATTAAACTGTTTGACCAATTTCAATAAACAAGCAGTCTAATTTGGGGAGTGCAGAGAGGGGATAAAACACTATGGCTCTGCTATTCGTTTTCTTACACCAGTTCTTTGACTCCTGCTACAAGAGTTCATGTCCCCAAAGGCCTCCAGATCAGCAGGGTAGCTGATTCTAGGGTAAAGAGAGAGAGAAAATGTGTCAACTTGGTGAAGCTTGCCACAAGCTATAGCTTGCAGGACTCCCTGAGATCACAGCCCATGACTGCAGCCTGTCCTGCTCACGGACTGTCACCTAGTACAGCATGTTATAAGCAGTGAAGAATGTGTTTAAGTACAAATAGCTTTGCCTGGCTTGAGCAAGCAAAACTGTTCCTTTAGTTCAGTGCACACACAGCTTGGAGGCCAGTGTCCTGGGCATACCAGTTGTATCTCCACATAAAATGAATGTCAGCAATGCCCTAGTATATAATATTGTCTATTAGACAGTGCATAAAGGCCTGCACTGTGTGTACATACCGTAGCCACACAGAAAACATTACCAAATGAGCCTGCTTTTAGCCTACTGCCTCATACGGTGGTAATTAAGGAGAACTGCCTTTTGATTTGCAACTATTTGCTATTCTGTAGGAAAAACAGAGCTTAGACCATCTTGTTCCATTTGTTGTTGCCATGCTTAATCTTCTGATTCATGAGGAATTATTACACCCAGCACCTATGGGGAATTTAATTGTTTGGCTCCTACTCCTCTGGCAAATGTAATTGTGGAGGAGGATGTATAGATTAACATTTTTTAAAAGCTTCAGCCAAGAAAAAATAAATTAAAGGAGGTGGAGGTTTTGTAAAACCTCGTATCGAATAACATCCAGGGTTGAAACAACGCCAGAACTGAGCTTAAGAGAAAACATCAATACCTAAACGGGAGGTCAAACCAAGGCCACACGGCCCAGAAGTTTGATCCCATCACCATTAACTTGGACATCAGCACACCCCATCTATCTCATGGATATTTGTAGATAATTGGAATACGTTTTCCATATGTGGATAAAAATATAAGATGAGGTGGTTTTGTGAATTTCTTAAGTCAGTTTTCATTGCTTTTTAATGCTAAAGCTCCAGTGTAGGGACCAAGGGAAAATTGCCCCTTTGCCCTCTGAAGCATCGCTGAAAAATCAACTCAAAAAGACAAATTATGCTGGGCACGGTGGCTCATGCCTGTAATCCTAGCACTTTGGGAGGCCGAGGCAGGCAGACCACAAGGTCAGGAGATGGAGACCATCCTGCCTAACACGGTGAAACCCCATCTCTACTAAAAATACAAAAAATTAGCCAAGCATGGTGCCACATAGCTGTAATCCCAGATACTCAGGAGGCTGAGGCAAGAGAATCGCTTGAACCCAGGAGGCGGAGGTTGCAGTGAGCCCAGATCATGCCTCTGCACTCCAGCCTGGGTGACAGAGCGAGACTCCATCTCAAAAGAAAAGACAAATTAATTGGAAAAAAAGGCATACAGATTTATTTAATGTGTATACACAGGAAACTTCAGAATGAAGACCCAAAGATACAGGGGAAATCATCCATTTTTACAGTTAAGTTCAACAAAATATAGACAGCCATGTAGAAATATGATTGGACAAAAGGGGTATGGTCTAAAGCTAATAGACTGAGAGAGAAAATGCAGCAAAGCCTGTCTGTTCGGATTCATCTTGGCCTCTCTGAGCAGCATTCCTTCCTTCTGGGTGTGGGATAGGACCCTCTCTAGATTGAGGGTCTTATCACCTACAGTCAAATGAGGTAGGTCAGATAATTTATTTATGGCCAGTTTTTACACAGAAAGGCAGAGGAAAAGTTAGAGTAATATTTTCAGTTTTTATGGCTGGCTTTGGGAAAAAGGGGTTCTGGTTTCTATGCCTGCGTTGGAGAAGAGGGATTCTAGTTTCTATAGCTAGCCTTGGGGAAGAATAGGACTGAGAGACAGGCAGGCAGGAGCAGGAGAAGGTCCAAGAAAAACTTCTGCTTCTGAGGCCCTTAGTTTGGGGTATTGTTTTTTAAGCCCCACAAGCAGGAAAAGACCTGATACTTCATATTGTGTCAATAAACTTTTGGGTGCTGCTAAGTTATGCAGACAGATGGATGAGTGCTACAGCAGAGACCTTAAGCCCCACCCATGTTCCTGGGATGCTTGCATTTTAGGAGCAGGTTTCCAGCTGCCAGGGTCAGTATCTCTGTACCTGGTGACTTTCTGGAGCTGTGGCAGACCCTGTTGCCTATAGTAACAGGACAATGACTCTCTCAAAAGTCAGTGAATGACTGCCCCAGCTCCCTCACCCATTAGGAAAGATCATTTCTACATTTGACTTTTATCCTTTCCCAGAGTGTCACCACAGGATTAAGCTCCAGTTGCCCATGGTGGTGGCTGGCTTATTACTACAATTTTTATTGGCTCCCTTTCCTTCCTTTAATCACTTCCCTATTCCTCTACAGATACTCCCTGCATCTGGAATCTTTGTTTCAGGATCTACTTCCAGGAGACCCCAAATAAAGATAGGTATTATCCCTCAAAGACCGCACAATCTGATGAGGAAGATGAGATTAGAAAAGGACAGGAGAGGAGATGAAATAGCTACATCAATTGTATGGTAAATGTAATTATGTGGGTCAGACACCACACCCCAAGAAATGTGGTGTTTTCTTTGTTTATTATCTCTCTCCCTAGGCAAGCCCATTTAATTTGCTCATTCAACAAAAATTCATTGCATGCCTACTACCTGCAAGGCAATAGCACAGCAACAAACCAAAAAGTCCCAGCTTACATGCCATATATATGTATAAACTCACAGGTCATGTGGTAGTAAGTATTGCAAAGAAAAATAAAGCAGGTGTATTTGCCTGGTTGGGTCACCATAATAAGATAACACAGACTGCGTGGTTTAAGCAACAGAGTTTTTTGTTTTTTGGGGTTTTTTTGTTTTTTTTTTTTTATTCTCACAGTTCTAGAAGCTAGAAGTCCAAGATCAAGGTGCCACCAGAGTTGGTTCCTGGTGAGGCCTCTCTTCCCGGCTGGTAGGTGGCTGCCTGCTCACTGTGTCACGGCATGACCTCTTCTCTGTAAAGAGAGAGACCTCTCTGGTGTCTATTCTTCTTCTAATTACACTAATCCTATTGAAGTAGCCCCCCACCTTCGTGACCTCATTCAACCTTTATTACTTCCTTCTAGGCCCTATCTCTAAATACAGTCACACTGTGGGTTAGGGTTTCCTTATATGAATTTGGGGATGACACAATTCAGTTCATAAGACAGGGTAAAGGCAAAAGTAACCATAGAAATTAAGCTTATAATCTTCAAACCAATGAGGAATTTAGCTCTAACATTTATTCAGTATCTGCTTGGAACACATGTGGCTGGGCAGTAGTTGACTACTGTCTTTGGTCTGAATTTTAACAGGATAAAATTTTTAATCATGACTCCAAAGGAATTTTATGAATGAAAATGCCTTCCCCTCCATTTCTATCTCTGTGGTTTGCCTTTATCATGTTGCTATGATCTACATGATAAAGTTACTTGTATATAAAGTCTTCAGTTGATAGTAGTAGAAGCAGCTAATTTTAAATCTTTAAATGAATGTTCCTAAGCAGAAGGAATGAGTAAAACCATGGTGTGGAAACCCTAAACCAATCCATAGGAGAGCAGAGGGGTCTTCGAAGCTGCTATGCCAAGTATTGATGGGCTTCAGAGAACTTTTAGAAGAAGAAAAATTTTAATTGTTAAGCTGTTTTCAAGGCCTGCCTGCTTTCTCCAGAATATGCTGGGCTCTCCTTCAAACATGCTCAACATGATCAAATCAGGGAGCTGTATATAGATCACACACACTTCCCTGCTGCTCCCCCCAAAAAAGACAGTCCATGCCTTCAGTATAATTATATGGTACAAGTAATTAAGGTTTTGTTAACTACCAGCTCTTTTTGCAAAACCTATCAAATATCAGAGACAGTATAATGCTGTAATTGCATCTATGAACCTGTGTAACATTTGGACAATGAGTTCTAAAGGTCAAGGTATATAATACACATCTAATATATTTCTCTGATGAACCTAAAATGTTTAGTACTATGTGAAATGAAGCTAAGCACAGAACATGTGTTTCTATATGAGATGTTCTTTTCTTTAGCTATTATCAAATACTATTTTCAAAGAATTTTTATCATTTACTTGCAATTTTACTTACTGAAATTACAGAAGGATTTCATCGAACATATACTTGGCTTAACCTTTAGTCAATAATGAATAGTACAAAAATCTCTGCTATGTTTTGCTATTGATATGGATCAAACCTCAGTTGATACTAATCAAACACAGGTTGCTTGGTCATATCAAGAAATGACCTCTTTAATGTTAGAGGGTCCCAAGGTTCAATAACTATATCTACAGGTTTTCATCCAGTCTTGGCTTTAAATCCCAGCTGTGATTCAATGACTGCCAAATTTACATCTTCAACACAGCCTTCAGTCCTGAACTTAGGACTCATGTATCCAATTGTCTGCTTGATATCCCCACTTGAATATCTATTAGTTATCTCAAGGTCCACAGCTTCAAAACTGAGCTTCCTGATTTTATTCCATCAAATCTGTCCTACCCATAGCATTCCCCATCCCAGTCAATGGTAGTTCCATCCTCCCAGTGGCTCAAACCAAAAATCTGTGAGTTTTTACTCCTTTTTTAACCTACCATATCAAATCCACTAGCAAATCATATTGGTTTTACCTTCACAAGATACGCAGAATCCAACCTTTTCTTCCCTTCTCTACTATTACTACCCTGGTCCAAGCCACGAAAATCCCTTTCTTGAATTATTTCAACAGCCTTTCCTGTTTCCAGTTTTGACCACCCTTTCTATTTTCACCACAACAGCCAAAGGACTCCTTTGAAATATGTCATATCACTCATCCGCTTCTCATCTCACTCTGAATAAAATACAAAATTCTGTTATGGTCTTCAAGACTCTGCATAAGATCTTGAACCTCCTCTCTGCCTCACTCCATTCCGGTCATATTGGTCTCTTTGCTGTTCTTTAATCAGGCCTAGCAAGTTCCTTCATTAGGGCATTGGCCCTACTGTGACTTTTGCCAAAAATTCTCTCACCTTAGATCCCTATGTGGCTGACTCCCTCATCTCCTGCAAGCCTTTGCTCAAGAGTCACTGTCTCAGTGAGGCCTACCCTAACCACCCTGCTTGAAATTGCAACTCACACACCTCTTCTTACATTCCTGCTGTTCTTTACTCCTCTGTTTTCTCTTTTATCACCTCCTACCCATTATACACTTTATTATTACATTTATTGTTTATTGTCCAGCTCACCCAGACAGACTGCAAGGTCCACGAAGACAGAGAGATTTCTCTGTTTTGTTCACTGCTGTATCCTAAGAACCTAGAAGAGTGCTCAACACACAGTAAATATTTGTTAAATTAATGCAATGCCTTCTTAAAGATTTCTTTGTCCAAGAAACATCACTAGGGTTTCATTATAAGAAAAACAAATCATCAAACAGAAGGAACCACCTACGGTCACCACAAAATAATAATAATACATAATAAGATGAAATCCAATCAAATAAAGTTTTAAATTTGAAAATACTAACGATTTTATTTAATGATATGCTTGCTAGAAAAAATAATTTCTGAAACTTGGAAACTGGAAAAAGAAATGGGTATTATTTCACTGCAAGGTTGTGCTTAATGTTATTGCCTGGATTACTTTCCAATTCTGTAGGGGCAAAGGTTAAGGTATAGTGTTTTGTTTAATAAATGTACAAATCATTTCTGTCCAGTAGAACAAATGACCACAAAGACTTACAGTGCTGTTGGACATAAACTAATTCTGTATCCAACCCAGCAATCCATTAAATTTCTTATAGGCACCTATCTTCTCAAAGCTGTTTGGATTAAAATAACATCTTACTGGTTCCCTCATTACTTATGAGATAAATAAAATCTTTGACATCTGTTTATTCTACATATTCATAAGAGTCATGATTTACCCTCTTTGAAAATTATATTTTAACATATTCAATGAGCAGTTAATGTTTTTAGCACTTGGGAACTATAGTGAAATATCTCAATATTTTAAAAATGAAATAAGATTCTTAGAACATAAAACTCGACTATGTCGTGTTCATTAACACAGAGACTCAATGTGCTAAAGTCATCATTCTTTATAAGTTAGTTCATAAATTTATCAGAATCCTAATAAAGCCCCAGTCAAGTTTTTTATTTTTATTTGTTTGATTTTTGAAACAATTCTAAAGTGTATTTGGAAAAAATAAAGAATAATAGTCAGGAAACCAATGAAAGAGAGGAGCTGAGGGAGGATTAGTCTTACCAAATATTAAAACATATTTAAAAGCCTCAAATTAGAAGATATGATACCAACACATGAATAGATATGCCAATGGGACTAATAGATTCAGATACATAAGGGAATTTAGCATAAGTTAAAATATAGCAAAAGTGGCACCTCAAGACTGTGGGTAAAAGATGGCCCATTGAATGAATGGAGCTGGAGTAAATTCTTGGGGAAAAATTATGCTGGATTCTTACCTTACACTTTAAACCAAATAGATTCAAGATTTCACTGTAAAAGATTAAATCATATATATATACATGTATTAGTCCATTCTCATGCTGCTATGAAGAAATACCTGAGACTGGGTAATTTATAAAGGCAAGAGGTTCAATTGACTCACAGCTCTGCAGGGCTGGGGAGGCCTCACGGAACTTACAATCATGGCAGAAGTGGAGGCAAACACATCCTTCTTCACATGGCAGCACAAGAGAAAAGTGCTGAGCAAAAGGGAAAATGACCCCTTATAAAACCATCAGAGCTTGTGAGAACTCACTCACTATCACGTGAACAGCATGAGGGCAACTGCTCCCATGATTCAATTACCTCCCACCGGTTCCCCCACAACACTTGGGGATTATGGAAACTATAATTCAAGATGAGATTTGGGTGGAGACACAATCAAACCATATCAATATACCAGAAGAAAACCTAGGAGAATCCCTTTATGTCCTTGGAATAGCAAAGGCTTTGATAAGTATGACTCAAAATCCAGAAGCTCCTCCCCAAAATACTTGGCAAATTTAAGTATACGAAATGTTTTTAAAGTATATGCGTACTCTGTGTGTGTGTGTGTATGTGTGTGTGTATTCCTCCCACATGTCAAATACCATACACAGGTAGAAAGATAAGCAAGAAACTTGGAAGTTTCACCTCATTATCATAGATAAATGTGTAATCTCCCTCATATTTTTTAAACTCCCATAAATCAATAAGAAAAAAACAACTCAACAGAAAAATAAGCATAGTATAAGAATAGCCAGTTCACAGAAAAGAAAAATAAAGTGCCTCAAATATCTATATTCAAATCTACTCTTTATAAAAAGATAAATGCAAAACAAAACTAGTCTGAATATCACTTTTCGCTTATTATATTGGCAAAAATCCAGACATTTGATAACAGTCAATTGGCTACGTGAACAAAAGGCACTTTTAAACATCAGGAATATAACTAGGTATAACCCCTTTGTATAGGTTTCATGTTCTATGGAGAGTAATCTGACAACCCCTGTTACAATTACCTGTATGTATCCTTTGACCCAGCAGTTCTTTTCTGGAATCTATCAATCTATCCTACAGATATATTTACATATATGCAAAATAGTGTCTGGAAAAGTTTTGAAACAACAGCATTTTTAGAATAGAAATAACTTAAATGCTCATCAGTAAAGAGTGTTCAAAAAAATAAAGATCATGGTATAGCCAAACAATAGAACACTAGCAAACTGTAAAAGAATGAGGAAGTTTTGCATGTATTAATATGGAAAGGTCTCTGAGATTTGGATGAAAAAGGCAAGTGGAATGTTCCTAATTTTGTGAAAAAAGAAGAAAAACAGAGAATATTCTTATATTTGTTTTTATATACAAAAAGATACTTTGTATTTTTAGTAGAGATGGGGTTTCACCGTGTTAGCCAGGATGGTCTTGATCTCCTGACCTCGTGATATGCCCACCTCAGCCTCCCAAAGTGCTGGGATTACAGGCGTGAGCCACCGTGACCAGCCCAATCCCTCGTGAAGGGATTCACGAGAAACTACTAACAATGCAGAATGGCCATGAACTGTGTCATTCAGATATGCTACTACAGGGAGCATCACTGGCTTATGGCCCCAGCCACCATCCCTCTGGATCTTTACCACTATATTTGGCCAAGGCCAGCATCCCACAGGCTGCTCCTACACAATGACTAAGTAGGAGCACTAAGATTAGGGCACTAAGACAAACCCATTCCAGCAAGCCAGGAAGCTTCTCTTACAAGAGACTCCCCATTATTAGCCCAGCTGACCTTTTTTGGAACTAGGCTGCAATCTGACACTTCTATCCAATCCTATTTCCTTCTCTCTCCTTCCACAGGTTACAGACATACACATCTAATCCCATTTTGGTGGCTGCATCTCAGTGGGCCATAGGGGTGAGAGATGAGGCAGCTTTGAGAATGGCATTATTATTTTTGAACCACATATTATATAGTCAAAAATTTAATTTAAAATACTCTCTAGGGCCAGGCACGGTGGCTCACTCCTGTAATCCCAGCACTCTGGGAGGCCAAGGCAGGTGGATCACTTGAGGTCAGGAGTTCAAGACCAGCCTGGCCAAAATGCTGAAACCCCTGTCTGTACTAAAATTCAAAAATTAGCCAGGCGTGGTGATGGGCTCCTGTAATCCCAGCTACTCGGGATGCTGAGGCAGAAGAATTGCTTGAACTCGGGAGGCAGAGGTTGCAGTGAGCCAATATCACGCCACTGCACTCCAGCCTGGGCGACAGAGCAAGACTCTGTCTCAAAAAATAAAATAAATAAAATAAAATACTCTCTAGCAGTGTTTTTCAAAGTGTTATCTATCCCAGGGTCTCCTGCAACTAAGTCCTCTCCTGGGACTCACTCCTGATCCACTAAAAAGGTATAACTCTTGGGGGTCCAGGAATCTTCATTTAAAGGTCCCAAGATAATACTGAAATACATAGTTAAAAGACCAGAGGGTAAAACTATAAGATGAGCATGAACTGGACCAAAATATAAACATGTAAAGTGAACTGAAGGAACCAAATGGCCATTACACATACATGTTGATTAAATTATGCAGCTCATCCTAAACAAAGAATATGTGGGATGAGTAAAAGCAAAACAAAACAAAATGAAACAAAAAAACTAGAAAGAAGGATCAAGCAGCCAAACATAACTTTTCTAAGCTTCTTCCAGGAAAAAGGGAGCAATACTCAAAGGACCTCCAGTATTCTGGTTCCATTTATAAAACCAATTCTTCCCTAAGAAGGATAGCTCAGGCTATCTTCCTGCTTCCATTAAATATTAAATAAAACCTCATCCCATTTATTTGATTCCCTGTCCTCGAAGCAACTTTGTAATAATAATTTAGGTTTCCCACATAGTTCTGCCTATAGGAAGAGATTGATAGTTTCTAAAGAAAAAATACTCTATGATATCCGATAAGAGCATGAAAAACACTATATTTTACACATAATTGAATTCATTCAAATTATGCTATTCTTTTAACTCATTATCCATTTCTAGAAATGCTTATATTTATTTCATTTTCATTCTCCTTTAATTGTCTGACCCATTATGTTCCAATCAAAACTAAATTCTAGGAAGTACTTGCACATAGCTTTATTGTGAATCGTTTTGCCAAAAAAGTGAATAGAAAACCAAGTCTTGTTAATTATAAATGCTGAGATTTCTATTTCTATTAAAGAATGCAAGCCCATGAAGTTCACTGAGTTGTTAGAATTATTGCTTTAAAGTGGACATTATTTTTAATTATTTGGTATCATTGTGATGGGGTGACAAAAAATATAGGCACTCTTTTAAGAGTATTTCTTTGATATAGTCATGCACCACATAACAAAGTTTCATCCAATCACAGATCACATATGCCCTGGTGGTCCCATAAGATTATAATACTGTATTTTTACTGTACATTTTCTATGCTTACATAGACAAATACTTATCATTATGTTACAATGGCCTGCAGTATTCAGTAGAGTAATATGCAAGCCTAGGAGCAATAGGCTATCCCATATAGTCTAGGTATGTAGCAGGCTATATCATCTGTGTTTGTGTGTGTGCATGCTATGATGTTCCCACAGTGACAAAACTGCCTAATGATGCATTTCTTGGAATGTGTCCTCATTGTTAAGTGAAAGTTTTCTACATGGTCTACATTCTGTGGGCTGCCCTTAGTTAGTTATTGCATCTGCTTGCGAGTTTACAATTAATGGTCAATTTGTTTTAGTTGACTTTCCAGAATAACTAGCAAAGTCTAGCCACTCAGCTTTAACTTACTTTATTCTACAACTTAAAACATTGGTGTTGCAATACCTTGCACTTTGGCTCTACAAAAATGATAATATTTAATGTTTTCTTGGGCCTTTACTCCAAATCTTCAGAGGCTAAATGACCTGATTCCCTCTACAGGCAAGTGAAGATAAAAACGATGTGCTTTATTTTATAATTGATTCTAGATGGAAAGAGAAGAGACAGAAAGAACTCAATATACTTTAAGCATGCTTTTCATTCTGAATATTTGCAAATGAAATCCGTGATGTAGAATGGAATTCCTATGAAAGCGCTGTTCTCATTATGTCTTTGGTTTGCCTGCTAGCTTCAGCTGTGTTACTTTTATTGCCGTTTTCAGCAAGAACTCGAAGAGAAAGGATAGAAACTCAAACAGAATGACTAAATTGTAATATAAAGATAATGAACGCCAATGCAACAGAACAGCAAATTAGAAGGCTGGGAAGTTGTTAGCCATAAAAAAAAAAAAGAAGAAGAAAAGAAAAAGAGTTTTATTTCCACACTTTTGAAGCGTCCTTTGGAAACCAGAAAAACTTAACAATACAGTTAACCCAGTTACTGTCAGAGTGGTTCTACTTTCAAAAGAAAGCCAGGCTAACATTTTAAACAGCAATTACATTTCATGAAAAGAGAAGAAGAGGCAGTGAGAGGAACATCAAAACCCCAAAAAACATGATGATGACAAAACAATCAGAAAACAACTTAAGATCTCCATTCATCTCAGCTTTCTGAAATGAGCATTTCTAGTTCTTGGCACTCTATCTGTCTTGCAAGGACCTAGAGGGTGGTGGGGCAGGGTGGTAGTACCAGTGGCTGCCAAAGGGATTCATATGTGAAACAGAAATTCCTGCTTCCCAAAATGAAGTAAAACAAGGGTTGTCCACCCAGTGAGGAAACAATGAAGTGAGTAAAGGCTCTTTTGTAGCTTCCTCTTCTTAAGTGACTCCCCAGGAGTCTTAGAGAGAATGGGGTCACCTTGAGCTTATCTAGGAGAGTTTTTCTAGAATAAGTTTTAATCTTCCAAGACACTAAATTAAGATCAAGGTTCTTCTGAGTTTGTGGAAGTCATGATGTGCCGGGGATTGATTACAAGTGGAGCATCTCAAACCAATAACAAGTAAATCAAACTCTGGGAGAGGCTTTCAAAGCTGCAAAATCCAAATCAGTTTCCCGTGAATATTCCAAGTGATTTTTTGAGTTTCCAAAGAATTTTCCTCAAGAACAAAAGCCTCAAAATCCTTAAGATGATCTTCACACATACTTCTGCCAAGATTTTAAATCTGATCAAATACATTTAATGAAGAAAATTACTTTTTATAGCAATTATCTTATCATAAAGGTGTTTTGAGAAAATTATTTATGAAACCTCTTTTTTTTTGTTTTAACCCGGCAAGCTAAACATCTCCCATTTATTTTTAAATGAAGTGAAAATTAGCCAGGTGTGTTAGATAAGCTTTCTATACACAGGTCTAAATATTGACAAAGGGAGATTTGTCACTGGAAAACTCATCAGTCTAGCAATTATCACGTTAGCATGTGAAGTGGAAAAAGACGTGAAACTTCCAAATGTGTCAATACAGATTATTTCATTTCCACTAGCTATCAGCTATACTGTGAACACCAGTTCTTCAATGTACACTGAGCAAGCAGTTCAGCTAAAGAAATTTCTCCTCTGTGCCTGAAAAAACTAAAATCACAAGGTATAAGGTCGGGTTTGGAATCACATATGTTTCTAACTATTGTTTCAAATGAACTAAAAGAGGGGGAAGGGGTACACATGATGACAAAAGTACCTTTCTGTATTGCTTAATTGTATAAGAACTGCATTTGGACTCCTCTTTCATTGGGTTATGTGAGTGTTTCTCTCAGTTCTCATCAGTCCCAACCCCACAGGCCTTTCAAAGACACCTGTAAAGTCCTATCACATTACTATACTGTGGCACTGGGAAAATACAGATTATTTCAGTAATAATTATCCTGTTGCACACTTCAGACTTCTATGGACTGCACTTGAAGGTGAGAGAGATTGCCATTAATTTTTGGTGTTAAGAAAGAAACAGGTGTACGTAAGAGTAAATTCAGGCAACATGAACATTCCTTTTTGTCATTAGAGAATTGAGTAACCAAGTAAGATAATGCTGTCCATGCTAGAACATTCCTAAATATATCCCTTGATGGATATATGCTCTCCCAAAATATGGCACCTTGGCATTTGAGGAAACAGCAGAAGCAAAAGTCTCTCTGAGGCCAAGGCAGGAGGATCACCTGAGGTTGGGAGCCTGAGACCAGCCTGGCCAACATGGTGAAACCCCGTCTCTACTAAAAATTAAAAAATTAGCCGGGCATGGGGGTGGGCATCTGTAGTCCCAGTTACTTGGGAGCCTGAGGCATAAGGATCATTTGAACCTGGGAGGCAGAGGTTGCAGTGAGCTGAGATCGTGCCACTGCACTCCAGTCTGGGCAACAGAGCCAGACTCCATCTCAAAGAAAAAAAAAAAAGTCTCTCTGATTTTCCCCTACCCTTGTCTGAAGTACACCACAAATGCTCTGACCTTCCTCTAAAGTAGGTCATAAGGCCAGATGCGGTGGCTCACACTTATAATTCCAACACTTCAGGAAGCTGAGGCAAGAAAATTGCTTGAGCTTTGGAGTTTGAGACCAGCCTGAGCAACATAACGACACCCCGTCTCCATTTTTAAAAATAAAAAAATTTAAAAGTGGGTCATAAGACCCTCGTATGCCCTATACACAGAAGAAAGGAATATCACACAGGGAGGGACACAGAAGAATTTGAGCAAACAGATTCTTGCTAAATTCCCCCCAGTTTATTACCATTAGATTATACCCCCTTTTGTCTAATCATATTTCCCCACAACTTCTTTACCAAACTTAGCATAAAAATACACAATTTTCTCTCTTTCTTTGGGCCTCCATTTCTAAAGGTTCCATGTCACCTATAACCTATATTAAATAAATTTGTTATGCTTTTCTCTTGTTAATCTATCTTTTGTTATAAGGGTCTCAGTTATGAACCTAGCAATGCATGAAAAAAAGAAATCTTTTCTCCTTTACATTCTCATGGACACTTTTTGGTCCCTTTTGCTTTCCCCCTTTTCTATTTTTCTATCCACATCTCTCTTCTTCCTGTGCCTCAGTGGTGTTTCCATTTACTAAGCCACCACTCCTTTTCTTGCTTGATGTTCATTGATCCTCATCTTGCTGCTAATCACAATTCCTTCCTGGTTTCACCAAACTCCCAGACACTAGCTTTTCAAATCTCTAAAAACATGGAGGTCATTCTCTCTGTCCAAGAGTGGCATGTTGAAACTCCCCAGTGAGTTTTCCTATATACTTTTTTAATATTGTTTTCTGAATTCCCATTTAGTTTTGTAAGGGCTGAAAGGTGTGATATCTTTCCTCACCCAACATAACGATCACAGCCAACACTCCTGTAACAAAAACCAGGTTAACAAGAAAAAAACATAACAAATTTATTTAATCAAACTTTTACATGACATAGGAGGCTTCAGAAATGAAAACCTAAAAACCCAGGGAAAATAATTTGTTTTTATACTTAGGTTCAATGAAAAATAGCTGTGTAGAAATGTGATTAGACAAAAGGGTATGATCTAATGGTAACAGACTGAGGGAGGAGATCCAGCAAAGCCTGCCTGATCAGATTGTTCTTGGCCTCTCTGTGCAACATTCTTCCTCCCAGATTTGGGCCAGGATCCTTATGGAATGAGGGCCTTCGAGAGAATGGAAAAGGGAAAGAGTAGCCTTTCTAGGTTTGATGGCTTGCTTTGGGGGAGAAGGATTCTAGTTTCTATGTCCCGCATTAGGGAAATGGAATTCTGGTCTCTATGACTCGCTTCAGGGCAGAAGGAGGGGCAGGAGGCAGGAGGGCAGAAGAAGGGCAGAGAGAGGCTATGCTTCTGGGGCTGTTTCTGAGGCCTTCCAGTCTCCTTTAGCTCAAAGTACTCAGTTCAAAGTATCATTTTCTGATGCAGTTTCAACTTAGTATTTGGTTGCCCTAGTGGTCTTCACTTTGTAACCATTTACTTACTCCTTAAGCTTTTATAATCTTTTCTCTGCCCTTCTACTTTGCAGAAATTTCTCTCTTAGAGGTCACCAATTACTTCCTCATCACAGAATCTAATGACACTGGAGGCCACTCATCTTTTTCTGCAAGATTGGACCCTCTTGGCTCTTTGTTGAACCTTTCTCTTCCTTTTTGCACTGAAATACTCTACTCTCCTGACCACTCCTGTTTCCTACTTATCCCACTTTGAGAAGGTAAGAATCTCCACAGTTCTGTTTTTGGCTCAGGCCTTTCAGTCTCACTATATTTCCATATAGTGGGTGGAAATGAGTGATGATGGCTTGATGGCTCCAAAACTTCCATTTCTGACCCCAACATCTCATAGATAAGAAGTCCCAAGTGTTTACTGAGAATCTCCACCTAAGTATCTTTCTTGCATCTCAAATCCAGTAGGCATTACTGCATAAATAAATGCATTATCAATCTACCTCTTCAAGTAACATTCCACAACTACCTCTATTAACGTGACCACCAATCATATAAGTCTGATTCATGCCATCATGAACTCCCAACTTCATCCTCCATATCCTATAAGTTCCTGAGACATGGACTCTTCCACTCTGGTATCTTTCTATCCTATTGCCACCATTCTAGTTCAAGTGTTCCTTTTCTTTGCCTGGACCAGTGGTCGGCAAAGTGAACCAACAGCATCAGAATTACCTGGAAACTTGTAAGAAATACAAATCCTCAAACCCCACCTCATACCCACTTAGTCTGGAACCCTGGGGGTGAGACCAGCAATCTGTTTTAACTGGACTCCAATAACTCTGATATGCACTAAAATTTGAGAACCTAGAGTATTGCAGATGACTTTTATTTGGCCTTCCTGTCCCCAGTCTCTTCTTTCCCATGCCACTCTAAGAATTACCTTTCTAAAGAATAACTCTGATCATGCCACTTCCTTGATAGAAACATTTGACCCTTTATTGTCAAATAAAAGCCAAACTCCTCATTATGACATCTGAATGTAAAACACTCAACAAGTTAGAAATAGAAAGGAACTTCCTTATCTTAACAAAAAAAAAGACATCTATGAGAAACCTACAAACATCACACTTAATGGTAAAAACTGAATGCTTTTCCCCCCAAGATCAGGAAATAGATGAGATAGCTACTCTTCCCACTCTTATGCAACATGATACAGTAGGTTCTAGCCAGTGCAGTCAGGCAAGAAAAAGCAAGTAAATAATATAGATTTGATTTTAAAAAGAAAGACAAAAAACACAGATTGAAAAGAAAGAAGTAAAACTGTTTTTATGCACGAATTATATGATCCTAAGGGATCTATTTTTTTTTTTATTTTACATTCTGAGATACATGTGCAGGTTTGTTACATAGGTAAATGTGTGCCATGGTGGTTTGCTGTACCTCTCAACCCATCACCTAGGTATTAAGCTTGGTAAGCATATTTTTCCTGATGCTCTGCCTCTCCCTGCCCCCCACCCCCAACAGGCCCCAATGTGTGTTGTTCCCCTCCCTGTGTCCATGTGTTCTCATTTTTCAGCTCCCACTAACAAGTGCGAACATGCAGTGTTTCGTTTTCTGTTCCTGTGTTAGTTTGCTGAGGATAATGGCTTCCAGCTCTATCCATGTCCCTGCAAAGGACATGATCTCATTCCTTTTTATGGCTGCATAGTATTCCATGGTGTATATATACCGCATTTTCTCTATCCACTTTATCATTGATGAGCATTTGGGTTGATTCCATGTCTTTGAACTTGTGAATAGTGCTGCAGTGAACATACACATACATGTATATTTATAACAGAATAATTTATATTCCTTTGGGTATACACCCAGTAATGGGATTGCTGGGTCAAATGGTATTTCTGGTTCTAGCTCTTTGAGGAATCACCACACTGTCTTCCACAATGGTTGAACTAATTTACGTTCCCACCAATAGTGTAAAAGCGTTCCTATTTCTCTACAGCCTCGCCAGCATCTGTTGTTTCTTGACTTTTTAATAATTATCATTCTGACTGGCGTGAGATGGTATCTCATTGTGGTTTTGATCCGCATTTCTCTAATGATCAGTTACGTTGAGGTTTTTTCATATGTTTGTTGGCTACATAAATGTCTACTAAAACTAATAAATAAATTTAAAAGGCCACAGGATACAAGATCAATATGCAAAAATCAACTATTTTAGTTCTATGTAATAGCAACAAACACCAAAAGTAAAATTAAGAAATGATTTAATTCACAATAAAATCAATAAAAATAAAATATTTAGTAATAAGTTTAACAAAAGAAGCGGAAAATTTATACTCTGAAAATTGTAAAACAGACTGAAAGAAATTAAAGATCTAAATAAATGAAGTTACATTCCATGTTCATAAACTGGAAGCCTCAATATCATTAATATAGCAATATATCCCAAATTGTTCTGTGGATTCAATGCAATCCCAGTCAAGATCCCAGCAGTCATTTTTGTAGAAATTGACAAGCTGATCCTAAAATTTATATAAAAATTCATAGGACCCAAAGTAGGCAAAATAATTTTTAAAAAGAACAAATTTAGAGAACGTATACTACTCAACTTCAAAATTTAATACAAAACTACAATAATGATAACAATGTGATAGGTATAAAGGCAGATATATAAATCAGTGGAAAAGAATTCAGAGTCAGAAATAAATCTTGACATTTATGGTCAATTGAGTCATTATGAGTACTATGATTTTTTTCAAAAAATGTTACTGGGGCAAATAGATGCCACATGCAACAAATTTAGACCCTTACCTTAAACCTTACACAAAAATTACCTTGAAACAGATCAAATACCTAATTGTAAGAGCAAAAGTTATAAAACTTCTAAAACAAACCATAGGAGAAACTCCTGGATATAAGGGGAAAATTCTTAGATATGACACTAAAAGCATGATCCAGAAAAGAAAAAAAATGACAAATTGGGCTTCAGCAAAATTAAAACATTTTACTTTCAAAAGTTACCAATAAGAAGACTAAAAAGACAAATTACAGACTAGGAGAAAGTATATGCCAATCATGTGTCTGAAAAAAATGGATAATAGGCAAATGACAACATTCTCAATGTTATGAGTCATTAGGGAAATACAAATTAAAATCACAGCAAAATGGCATACTCACACATTAAAATGACCAATCAAATAGAGTGACAATACTAGATATTGAAGATAATAGGAAGAAATTGGAACCCTCACACATTGCTGGAAAGAATGTGAAATGTTACAGCCATTTGAAAAACAGTGTGGCAGTTTTTAAAAAGTTAAACCTAGAGCTACCAGATGACCTAGCAATGCCACTCCTAGGCATATACCCAAAAGAAATGAAAACATACATTGACACAAAACTTATACAGAAATGTCCATAGCATTATTTATAATAGCCAAAAATTGGAAGCAATACAAATGTCCATTGACATGAATGGAAAAAACCAATGTGACAAGCATATCCATACAATGAAATGCTATTGCACAATGAAAAGGAATGAGTTTTGATACACACTACAACTTGGTTGAACCCCTAAAACAGTATGCTAAGTGAAAGAAGTCAAAAATAAAAAACTACAAATTGTACAGTTCCATTTATATGAAATTTCCAGGAAAGGCAAATTTATAGAGACTGGGAGCAAATAAAATGGCTGCCTGGAGCTGGGTAGGGGGGTGGGTACTGACTGCAAATGAGCATAAGAAAATTTCTTGGGGTGAGAAAAATGTTCTAAAATTGAATCACAGTGAAATTTACCCAAAATTCTATAAAGTTGCTAAAAAATCATTGAATTGTACACTTACAATGGGTGAATTTCATGGTATGTAAATTATGTCTCAATGGAGCTATTTTTAAAGAATTATTTTAAAACTCTTAAAAAAACACACATAAAACCACTTACATAAATTATGTACCATAAGTTCTGTTCTATTTGTTCTGCAGCAGTGTAAAAACCACATATTTCGCTAAGGTTGAAAATAAGTGTGAATAGGAACAGCTCCGGTCTACAGCTCCCAGCCTGAGCGACACAGAAGACGGGTGATTTCTGCATTTCTGTTTGAGGTACCGGTTTCATCTCACTAGGGAGTGCCAAACAGTGGGTGCAGGACAGTCAGTGAAGCGCACTGTGCGCGAGCCGAAGCAGGGTGAGGCATTGCCTCACTCGGGAAGTGCAAGGGGTCAGGGAGTTCCCTTTCCTAGTCAAAGAAAGGGGTAACAGAGGGCACCTGGAAAATCGGGTCAGTCCCACCCTAATACTGCGCTTTTCCAACGGGCCTGGAAAACGGCACACTAGGAGATTGTGTCCCGCACCTGGCTCGGAGGGTCCTATGCCCACGGAGTCTCACTGATTGCTAGCACAGCAGTCTGAGATCGAACTGCAAGGTGGCAGCGAGGCTGGGGGAGGCGTGCCCGCCATTACCTAGGCTTGCTTAGGTAAACAAAGCGGCCAGGAAGCTCGAACTGGGTGGAGCCCACCACAGCTCAAGGAGGCCTGCCTGCCTCTGGAGGCTCCACCTCTGGGGGCAGGGCACAGACAAAAAAAAATTCAGCAGGAACCTCTGCAGACTTAAATGTCCCTGTCTGACTGACAGCTTTGAAGAGAGTAGTGGTTCTCCCAGCACGCAGCTGGAGATCTGAGAACGGACAGACTGCCTCCTAAAGTGGGTCCCTCACCCCCAAGCAGCCTAACTGGGAGGCACCCCCCAGTAGGGACAGACTGACACCTCACTCGGCCAGGTACTCCTCTGAGACAAAACTGTCAGAGGAACTATCAGACAGCTGAATTTGTGGTCTCACGAAAATCCGTTGTTCTGCAGCCACTGCTGCTGACACCCAGCCAAACAGGGTCTGGAGCGGACCTCTAGTAAACTCCAACAGACCGGCAGCTGAGGGTCCTGTCTGGTAGAAGGAAAACTGACAAACAGAAAGGACATCCACACCAAAAACCCATCTGTACGTCACCATCATCAAAGACTAAAAGTAGATAAAACCAAAAAGATAGGGAAAAAACAGAGCAGAAAAACTGGAAACTCTAAAAAGCAGAGCACCTCTCCTCCTCCAAAGGAACGCAGTTCCTCACCAGCAACAGAACAAAGCTGGACAGAGGATGACTTTGACGAGTTGAGAGAAGAAGGCTTCAAACGATCAAACTACTCCGAGCTACGGGAGGAAATTCAAAACAATAGCAAAGAAGTTAAGAACTTTGAAAAAAAATTAGACAAATGGATAACTAGAATAACCAACGGAGAGAAGGGCTTAAAGGAGCTGATGGAGCTGAAAGCCAAGTATCGAGAACTATGCGAAGATTGCAGAAGCCTCGGTAGCCGATGCGATCAACTGGAAGAAAGGGTATCGCTGATGGAAGATGAAATGAATGAAATGAGGCAAGAAGGGAAGTTTAGAGAAAAAAGAATAAAAAGAAATGAACAAAGCTTCCAAGAAATTTGGGACTATGTGAAAAGACCAAACCTACGTCTGATTGGTGTACCTGAAAATGACGGGGAGAATGGAACCAAGTTGGAAAACAATCTGCAAGATATTATCCAGCAGAACTTCCCCAATCTAGCAAGGCAGGCCAACATTCAGATTCAGGAAATACAGAGAACGCCACAAAGATACTCCTCAAGAAGAGCAACTCCAAGACACATAATTGTCAGATTCACCAAAGTTGAAATGAAGGAAAAAATGTTAAGGGCAGCCAGAGAGAAAGGTCGGGTTACCCACAAAGGGAAGCCCATCAGACTAACAGCTGATCTCTCAGCAGAAACTCTACAAGCCAGAAGAGAGTGGGGGCCGATATTCAACATTCTTAAAGAAAAGAATTTTCAACCCAGAATTTCATATCCAGCCAAACTAAGCTTCATAAGTGAAGGAGAAATAAAATACTTTACAGACAAGCAAACGCTGAGTGATTTTGTCACCACCAGGCTTGCCCTAAAAGAGCTCCTGAAGGAAGCACTAAACATGGAAAGGAACAACTGGTACAAGCCACTGCAAAAACATGCCAAATTGTAAAGACCATCGAAGCTAGGAAGAAACTACATCAACTAACGAGCAAAATAACCAACTAACATCATAATGACAGGATCAGATTCACACATAACAATATTAACTTTAAATGTAAATGGGCTAAATGCTCCAATTAAAAGACACAGACTGGCAAACTGGATAAGGAGGCAGGACCCGTCAGTGTGCTGTATTCAGGAAACCCATCTCATGTGCAGAGACACACATAGACTCAAAATAAAGGGATGGAGGAAGATCTATCAAGCCAATGGAAAACAAAAAAAGGCAGGGGTTGCAATCCTAGTCTCTGATAAAATAGACTTTAAACCAACAAAGATCAAAAGAGACAAAGAAGGCCATTACATAGTGGTAAAGGGATCAATTCAACAAGAAGAGCTAATTATCCTAAATATATACGCACCCAACACAGGAGCACCCAGATTCATAAAGCAAGTCCTGAGTGACCTACAAAGGGACTTAAACTCCCACACAATAATAATGGGAGATTTTAACACCCCACTGTCAACATTAGACAGATCAATGAGACAGAAAATTAACAAGGATATCCAGGAATTGAACTCAGCTCTGCACAAAGTGGACCTAATAGACATCTACAGAACTCTCCACCCCAAATCAACAGAATATACATTTTTTTCAGCACCACACCACACCTATTCCAAAATTGACCACATAGTTGGAAGTAAAGCTCTCCTCAGCAAATGTAAAAGAACAGAAATTATAACAAACTGTCTCTCAGACCACAGTGCAATCAAACTAGAACTCAGGATTAAGAAACTCACTCAAAACCGCTCAACTACATGGAAACTGAACAACCTGCTCCTGAATGACTACTGGGTACACAACGAAATGAAGGCAGAAATAAAGATGTTCTTTGAAACCAATGAGAACAAAGACACAACATACCAGAATCTCTGGGACACATTCAAAGCAGTGTGTAGAGGGAAATTTATAGCACTAAGTGCCCACAAGAGAAAGCAGGAAAGATCCAAAATTGACACCCTAACATCACAATTAAAAGAACTAGAAAAGCAAGAGCAAACACATTCAAAAGCTAGCAGAAGGCTAGAAATAACTAAAATCAGAGCAGAACTGAAGGAAATAGAGACACAAAAAAACCTTCAAAAAATTAATGAATCCAGGAGCTGGTTTTTTGAAAAGATCAACAAAATTGATAGACCACTAGCAAGACTAATAAAGAAGAAAAGAGAGAAGAATCAAATAGATGCAATAAAAAATGAAAAAGGGGATATCACCACCGATCCCACAGAAATACAATCTACCATCAGAGAATACTACAAACACCTCTATGCAAATAAACTAGAAAATCTAGAAGAAATGGATAAATTCCTCGACAAATACACCCTCCCAAGACTAAACCAGGAAGAAGTTGAATCTCTGAATAGACCAATAACAGGTTCTGAAATTGTGGCAATAATCAATAGCTTACCAACCAAAAAGAGTCCAGGACCTGATGGATTCACAGCCAAATTCTACCAGAGGTACAAGGAGGAACCGGTACCACTCCTTCTGAAACTATTCCAATCAATAGAAAAAGAGAGAATCCTCCCTAACACATTTTATGACGCCAGCATCATCCTGATACCAAAGCCTGGCAGAGACATAACCAAAAAAGAGAATTTCAGACCAATATCCTTGATGAACATTGATGCAAAAATCCTCAATAAAATACTGGCAAACCGAATCCAGCAGCACATCAAAAAGCTTATACACCATGATCAAGTGGGCTTCATCCCTGGGATGCAAGGCTGGTTCAACATACGCAAATCAATAAATGTAATCCAGCATATAAACAGAACCAAAGACGAAAACCACATGATTATCTCAATAGATGCAGAAAAGGCCTGTGACAAAATTCAACAACCCTTCATGCTAAAAAACTCTCAAAATTAGGTATTGATGGGACGTATCTCAAAGTAATAAGAGCTATCTATGACAAACCCACAGCCAATATCATACTGAATGGGCAAAAACTGGAAGCATTCCCTTTGAAAACTGGCACAGGACAGGGATGCTCTCTCTCACCACTCCTATTCAACATAGTGCTGGAAGTTCTGGCCAGAGAAATCAGGCAGGAGAAGGAAATAAAGGGTATTCAATTAGGAAAAGAGGAAGTCAAATTGTCCCTGTTTGCAGATGACATGACTGTATATCTAGAAAACCCCATCGTCTCAGCCCAAAATCTCCTTAAGCTGATTAGCAACTTCAGCAAAGTCTCAGGATACAAAATCAATGTAGAAAAATCACAAGCATTCTTGTACACCAATCAGACAAACAGAGAGTCAAATCATGAGTGAACTCCCATTCACAATTGCTTCAAAGAGAATAAAATACCTAGGAATCCAACTTACAAGGGATGTGAAAGACCTCTTCAAGGAGAACTACAAACCACTGCTCCATGAAATAAAAGAGGATACAAACAAATGGAAGAACATTCCATGCTCATGGGTTGGAAGAATCAATATCCTGAAAATGGCCATACTGCCCAAGGTAATTTATAGATTCAATGCCATCCCCATCAAGCTACCAATGACTTTCTTCACAGAATTGGAAAAAACTACTTTAAAGTTCATATGGAACCAAAAAAGAGCCCGCATCGCCAAGTCAATCCTAAGCCAAAAGAACAAAGCTGGAGGCATCACGCTACCTGACTTCAAACTATACTACAAGGCTACAGTAACCAAAACAGCATGGTACTGGTACCACAACAGAGATATAGATCAATGGAACAGAACAGAGTCCTCAGAAATGATGCCGCATATCTACAACTATCTGATCTTTGACAAACCTGACAAAAACAAGAAATGGGGAAAGGATTCCCTATTTAATAAATGGTGCTGGGAAAACTGGCTAGCCATACGTAGAAAGCTGAAACTGGATCCCTTCCTTACACCTTATACAAAAATTAATTCAAGATGGATTAAAGACTTAAATGTTAGACCTAAAACCATTAAAATCCTACAAGAAAACCTAGGCAATACCATTCAGGACATAGGCGTGGGCAAGGACTTCATGTCTAAAACACCAAAAGCAATGGCAACAAAAGCCAAAATTGACAAATGGGATCTAATTAAACTAAAGAGCTTCTGCACAGCAAAAGAAACTACCATCAGAGTGAACAGGCAACCTACAGAATGGGAGAAAATTTTTGCAACCTACTCATCTGACAAAGGGCTAATATCCAGAATCTACAATGAACTCAAATTTACAAGAAAAAAACAAACAACCCCATCAAAAAGTGGGCGAAGGACATGAACAGACACTTCTCAAAAGAAGACATTTATGCAGCCAAAAAACACATGAAAAAATGCTCATCATCACTGGCCATCAGAGAAATGCAAATCAAAACCACAGTGAGATACCATCTCACACCAGTTAGAATGGCCATCATTAAAAAGTCAGGAAACAACAGGTGCTGGAGAGGATGTGGAGAAATAGGAACACTTTTACACTGTTGGTGGGACTGTAAACTAGTTCAACCATTGTGGAAGTCGGTGTGGAGATTCCTCAGGGATCTAGAACTAGAAATACCATGTGACCCAGCCATCCCATTACTGGGTATATACCCAAAGGACTATAAATCATGCTGCTATAAAGACACATGCACACGTATGTTTATTGCGGCACTATTCACAATAGCAAAGACTTGGAACCAACCCAAATGTCCAACAACGATAGACTGGATTAAGAAAATGTGGCACATATACACCATGGAATACTATGCAGCCATAAAAAATGATGAGTTCATGTCCTTTGTAGGGGCATGGATGAAACTGGAAATCATCATTCTCAGTAAACGATCACAAGGACAAAAAACCAAACACCGCATGTTCTCACTCATAGGTGGGAATTGAACAATGAGAACTCATGGACACAGGAAGGGGAACATCACACTCCGGGGACTGTTGTGGGGTGGGGGGAGGGGGGAGGGACAGCATTAGGAGATATACCTAATGCTAAATGACGAGTTAATGGGTGCAGGAACTCAACATGGCACATGGATACATATGTAACAAACCTGCACATTGTGCACATGTACCCTAAAACCTAAAGTATAATAATAAAAAATAAAAATCAAAAAAAAAAGAAAATAAGTATGAAGAAAATTAAGAACATTTTGTTATGTTAACCCATGACGGCACTTTAGTTAATGCCATTGTTACTCAGTTACTTTTCTGTTTAATTGCTTATGCCAGCTAGTTTATTCATATCATACCTGTGGTGGTTAATTTTATGTGTCAACTTGACTGGGCTAACAGATGCCCAGATGGCTGGTAAAACATTATTTCTAGTGAGTCTGTGCAGGTGCTTCCAGAAGAGATGAGCATTTGAATCAGCAAACTAAACAAAGATTGTCCTCATCAATGTAGGTGAGCATCAGCTAACCCAGAAAGGGTCTGAATAGAACAAAAAGGCAGAGGAAGAGTGAATTTGCTCTCTCTTCTTGAGCTGGGACACCCACCTTCTCCTGCCCTCAGGCATTGGCGCTCCTGGTTCTCAGGCCTTCAGATACAGACTGAGACTTATACCATTGATTCTTCTGGTTCTTAGGCCTTTGGGCTTTTCTGGTTCTCCAGCTTCCAGACAACAGTTTGTAGGACTTAGCCTCCATAATTGTGTGAGCCAATCCCTCATAGTAAATCTCTTCCTATATATCTATATATGTCTTATTGGTTCTGACTAATACGATACATAAACTGTATTTCATCACTTGGTAAAAGTTTTCTTACTCTCAATATTTTAGCCATGGTCAGTTATGGTTTCTTTATTACTAACTGTAATTATTTGGAAAGAATATTTAAAAGAAAGTCTTTTTCTCTCTGTGAAAATCTCCCCAGAACAATGCCCCATAACTTCTGTGCGTTTCTGTCTTGCTATTTGTTCTCTTTCTTCTATCCTACTACCTCCTCTTCTCTCACCTGGTTCAGAATTTTTGAGGCAAATAGAAGAAATCAGTAATATCCTCAAGTTAGGGAAACAACTATGCTTCAGCATGGTTTCTCCCCACTGTGCCATACTGCCTGTGTGAAGACCAGGGAACAAATACAGTAAAATTCTAATAAGACTTGATAAATAAAATCTGAAAATATAATCATGTAAAATGCACATGCATTATTGTGAAATAAATAAATAGACCAGGAGTGGCTACTGCCTACTGAGCCAAACAGAAATTCCTACTAATCTGGCTATGCATTCCAAGCCCACTTGGTTCTAGCGGTATTTTGTCATCAGATTGTTGTGGTTTTCTACTCTACCTTAATTTTAAGTGGAGATAATTTGGAGCCCTGTAGCTAGCTAGAATGACAAAAGAGTGGCAGTGATTCCAGGAACACCCGATTGGTTGGTATACAGTTTATCAACCTGATCTAAAGAGATTAAGTATTAAGAATACTGAGAATGTAGGGGTCTGTTTTTGCCTCCAATTCCCAAGAGCTGCCTGGATATCTCCACCCAATATCGTTCCTTCTCACACCTTACATTCTTCCTCCATGCTCAAAAGACAAGAATTTAGCCCACCCAATTTGTGAATGAGGGGTATGAGGAGAATGGACGTCAGTTGCCTATTGTGTTACATCTGCATGCACATTATCATTGTGAGTGTAATTGTAGAGTTTTACTAGAGCTAGCAATCAAAAGAGGATTTTGAATCCAGTACAGAAAAGTTATAAGATATCTAATTCAAAGTTAAACAAAAAGTATGCTTCTAGTGGTGGTCATTGTGGTTGACTTAGCAAGATGATATGTCTAAGTTAATCATGGTAACCTATTTCTCGTTTCAATTACTGGTTTAAAATGGGCACGTGACTCAGTACAGCCATTAAATATGAGAGAAGTCAAGTGGGAGCTTCTAGAAAAGCCCTTTTTCCTTTAAAAATAAAATAGTTTCAAGGAAGAGACAGTAGCTCACATTCCCCTGGAAGTTATTGGGTCTGGATAGGAAACTTGGAACTATTGCAGCTATATATACTATATATCTTGTAAATATGAAGCCAATGACAAAGATTCTCTCCCTGACCAAACTTCAGTCAGGCTCCTTTGAACCCTCTACTAGGTACAACCTTGGGCTTCTGTCTCTGTCCTTGGAAAGTCCAGTTTTAGTAGGAATCCTGAGAAGTCAGTTTAGCCAGAATCCTCCCCCAACCCCCAATATCTGATCATCCTCAATATTCAACCAAATTATTCATCACCCAACTTCCCTCAGGTAATATCTGAACACCCTGGCCTGCCTTCAGCAACAATCCTATTAGGCCAGTTTAGCAAAGAATTGGCCTCTTCTCTAAATAACTTTCCATCCACTCCAGCCCTGTTCCTTAGCTATAAATCCCCACCTTTCCTTGTTGAATTCAGAATTGAGCCCATTTCTGTTCTGAGGTCTCTTTCCCCTATTACAATAATTTCTAAGTAAAATCTGCCTTTACTTCTTTAACTACTTAACTGTCCACCTCTGGTTTTCTTTGACATCAGCCTCTGTAAGAAACCATGTTTGAGGACAGCAAAGCAGGAAGAAAAAGGGACCTGGGTCCTCAATGATCTTCGTGAGCTGCTGATCATACAATGAGTCAAAGTTTTTTTGTTTGTTTGTTTTTGTGGGGGGGTTTGTTTTGTTTTATTTTGTTTCTATAACTTGCTGCAGAAAGTATCTTAACACAATGCTTTTCTGTGATTGTTGAACCTGGGCATTCCATCCTAGACTAAAAGCATTTTCATAGGTTTGATCACATAGAAGAAATATCATTTCAAAAGAAGATGGTAAAAGGGAAGAGGAACAGTAAGTGGTGGGTTCAGGAATGAAGGATGACTCTTATACTTAATCATATAGTATCCTCTTTTCCCCACATTTTGAGAACCGTATCAGTACATCTCTGAAATCAAGAAAAAACAAGACAAAGAAATAATATACTTGCCTATAGCCTTAGGGGTCCCAGGTCCTGGGTAAAGGCATATGCAATTTCACATTACCTAGCCAACCACACCCAGTGATCTCTGTGGGAAACTGCCACTGATCTTGGCCTTGCAGGGTGCCCAAGAAACTCCCCTTCCACCCATTAGAACAGCACAGAGCCTTTGAAGAATATGTTAAATGCCTTGTCTTTGTGGAACATTTTTAACTCGCTACAGTACTTTCAAATCCATTAGCTAATTGCGATCTTCAAAACAGTGTGCTAAGGTAGACATTACCCCCATTTGACAAATGACAAGTGCAGAGTGCATGGAGAAGGTGAAAACATTTGCTTAAAATAACCCAACTAACTACACTATGAATAGTCCGTAGCCTAAGATTACTTGCTTAGAAAAGCAAATATACCTGGATCCTGTTATAAATATGCTCTGCTCAAGATTTTCCAAGATCCGGAAGGGCCACAGTGTATCTGAGTATATGGGTATATACTGAATACATGCTTACCTACCTTTAATCTCTGCTGTGGCCAGTTTCTATTTCAGCCTTATAATTTTCTATATTTCCCTCCTCTATTGCTTTTCATCCACACTTTATTTAGGAAATGTTCAACAGAGAAGCCAGAAAGGTACCACCTTGGAAAGGTAAGGAGAAGCAGTGAATGACAGAGATCAGCTACAATTGGGAAAGGTGCAGCTTTTGCATTGATCAAACCAAAAAAAAGTGGTAAAGACTAATGCAGTTCAATTTTTAAATAGAGTTCAAAATAAAACCAAACCCTTAACATCACACATTTACAAAGGAGTCAATTTTAAACATACCAAAACAACTAATGACAGAAAAGGGAAATTGGTCTCTTCTATTTTTTTTTTTTTTTTTGAGATGGAGTCTCACACTGTCGCCCAGGCTGGAGTACAGTGGCACAATCTCGGCTCACTGCAAGCTCTGCCTCCTAGGTTCACACGCCATTCTCCTGCCTCAGCCTCCTGAGTAGCTGGGACTACAGGCACCCGCCACCATGCCTGGCTAATTTTTTGTATTTTTAGTAGAGACGGGGTTTCACTGTGTTAGCCAGGATGGTCTCGATCTCCTGACCTTGGGATCTGCCTGCCTCGGCCTCCCAAAGCCCTGGGATTACAGGCATGAGCTACCGTGCCTCTAGAAAGTTTTAAAATAACAATCAGAGGACTAAATAACCAGTTTCAAAATATTTGTTGTTAAATTTAATCCTGTTAAAGATAAGATTCAAACTGTTAATTTCAAGTGCTAGAAAAACAAATCAGAAGTGATGGCCACTACTATAAACTATTCTTTCTTTGATTACCAGTGTAGGAACATATTATTTTACAGTACTTTGGTTTTTTATTAGAATTTCACTGCGCCAAAAATAAAAAAATAAAATTTACACTATAAGTTTTCCCGTTTTGTGTGATATAAGCCACAATCAATCTGTTCATTCCCCAGACTTACTGAAGACATGTATTTCTATATTTAAAAGTACCCTAGCAATGTTTTATTACAATGACTCCCATAAGAAATATTCCTTTTCATATTCAATTATATGAAGATTTGTTACCTGGCTTGCCTTGACCTTTTCATTAGATATTATATATATAATTTATTAGAAAGACAGATTGACCAGGGAATTCCCTTCAGAAATGAGGAGGTAGGGAAAGAAGCAGCAAAAATTCTCAGCCAGACTTTGAACAGGAAGCTTTAGTAAGAGACCTAGAGAAGAAAGATTTAAAAAACTAGATGATACATGGAGAATACAAGTTACTAGAAAATTGACTAAGCAATTTCTGATACAATAGTTTTTGTATGTTTATAAGCACTCTAAAAGTTTTATTTACATGTATGTATTGTGGGAAATAAAAAAGCAAAATGCATAATCACTGCCATTTAGTAACTTTATAAAGAAGTTTCTTGAACATATTTCAGTAGCTTAGAATTTGTCTGTCATAATATTAAATAAGGTAGAATAGATGAACTTAAATCTCGTAATTGTATATTTTTTACCTTTAAGAAGTATATTTGAAGTTTCTAATGATAAAAAAAGAATTTGAGGCAAAGAGAGACAATGCACATAACAGAAAGCCAAAGAAAAAAGAACTCCTTTAAAAACTTACAATGAATATCTTTTAAAAATAAGATTGTATATTCATGAAAAAAGAATAGAAGGGTATGAAAAGAGGGAAGTCAGAGAATATTCAGAGAAGGATTTCTTAGGAATCAAGCCAAATTTTTAATTTTTAATTGTAGGGTAGGAAAATCAATTTGGGTAAGTCTTCAATAAAGTATTATAGGGGGAACAAAGAAAACCAAGGGGAGGAAGTTCTCAAAGATATAACACAAGAAATGTTCTCAGAACTGAAAAACATAAATATCTAGAGAAGAGGACCCCCATAATGAATGAAGAAGAGCCACACTAAGGTATCATCATGAAATTTCAGAACACCAGGGTAAAGAGAATGCTCTTCAGTAGCATATGAATGCTAGGAAATAGTGCAGCAAGGCCTTCAAAATTCTGAGAGAAAATTATTTTTAACTTATAATTGTATACTTATTCAAACTATCAGTCAAATGTAAGATTAAATCCATTCAAATATGCAAGAATTTACAGATTTTTTTTGGTCTCTCATATGCTGTTTTCTAGGAAGCTATTGGAGGATGTACTTCAGCAACATGAGGGAGAAAGAGCAAGACATGGATTTCAAAAAGCAGGAACTTCAACACATGAGGACAATGAAGGGAAATCCAGATTGACAGCTATGTAGCAGCCGGTAAAGCAACTAGTCCAACTGGAAGCAAGAAGAAGAACAACGGCTTCAGAAGGAATGTCTCAGGGTAAGAGCTTAAAATGTCGTAGTGCTTAAAATTGTGTTTGACTATTTTTTTAAAAAATTGATACTATATGACCAAAAAATATAGTGAAGAGTACACAGAAATTAGAAAATTTTAAAAGAGACTCCAGGGAAAACAAAAAGTTGCATGAGAAAGGAATCTACTTGCTTCTGCAGTCAATAATATTTTACAAGATCATGATTTCACAAATTTGATTATTGAATTAAACACTTATATATATATATATATATTTCCAGAATATGAGAGAGAAGAGGGCAGAGGAGAGTATAAAATATTTAAAACCTCTATTACTGAAATCACTGTTGCATAATTATAACTGAGAAAATTATTACAGTGAAAGAGATCTGACCTAACCAACTTTATCTTGCTTCTAACCTCTAAGCTGCCCTTGTTCATTCCCGGGCATAGGCCGAACTAATTTGGGGAGGAACTTAGCTTATAGTTTAAAACAAAAAGCATTAACAACCCTTTCCCAAAACAAACTCCCTTCCTACCTGGGGGCTAGACTGCCTCTGTAGAACTAAAAAATGAGCCACAAGATTAGAAATTATGGCTTAGAAGTCACGCAACTGAAGGCTGCAAGACTCTGACGTCCCAAAATGTTCCTGGGGGATAACATCACTATTGTAAAACCTAAGATCAGTGCTTGAGATATTTTGCAGCCCCTGCACTTGATGGATCAGCTGGCATTACCCAGATCAATAAACTGGCTCATCTGGCCTTTTGGTCCCCACCCAGGAACCTGCTCAATGCAAGAGGACAGCTTTGACTCCCTATGATTTCATCTCTGATCCAACCAAGCACCACTCCCAACTCACTGGCCCCTACCCACCAAATTATCTTCAAAAACCCCCATCCCAAGTTTTCAGGAAGACTGATTTGAGTAATAATAAAACTCCAGTCTCCCATACTGCCAGCTTGCGTGAATTAAACTCTTTCCGTATTGCAATTCTCCTGTCAGTCTAGGCGGCAGGCAAGGAGAACCCGTTGTGTGGTTACATTACCATTATGATAAAATGGTAAATGTCAAAATTTGATAAATTAAGGTTGGCAGGAGGTGAGAAAGGGTCAGAAACTGATCATTTTATTATAAAACTTTGAGTTCACTTTGGGGGCATTGATGGGTTATTGTATCACCTGGATAAAAATATAACTTAATTTTCTAAAAAGTGACAAAACTGTGAAAATACTACAGTGTGGTGATACAGTGGGAGGCAAGAAATGTAGCTTCTCATCCCAGTCCTTCTAACTCCAAAAGATTGTGGCCGTGTCTCTCTACTTCCATGTCTTTATATGAGGTCATGGCTCTAAAAATTTCTCTCAACTTTCCACTTTCATGCTCAAATCTACCCATCTTCTGTGTGGCTATTTCTTGAGATCTCCCTTAACAATGATCCATTAACTAATCATAAAAATACTAAATGAACAGCATCATCTCCAGGATCTTAAATAGCTAGAAATAAACACATTCTTCTCTGACCCAGAGACATTACATGCTATAGAACTGCAAGAAATAAAGCATTACCAGGTAGTGAAAGGAATGCAGTGCTCTGACAAGATCTTAATTGACTCACTAAGTTATGGAGATTTTAGGCAACAATTTACTCTGTTCTTAAATTTTAAAAGTAGTTACCATAGCAACTCCTAGACACAGCATATGGTATGTCTGGTACCTCCAAGATAACAGAGCAGATTCTTGATGAATTTCCCTTACAATATGTTGTGAACTTTTGTACTTTTTAGCGTTTCAGTGGGCAATGTTATATGGTGCTAGTATTCACTGATATTATCTATATATTTTAACGCTTATTTTGAAGGATTTGTCACTTGCAACACACAAAACTTAAATGCTTCTCATATCTCCTAATTTATTTTCTTCATTAAAAAATTACTACATACCAGTAGAAAAATTAGCAAATGAACAGTAGTCTTTAAAGAATAAATATAAATAAAGGACAAAATCATATGGAAAATGTCGTGCTCATTTATAGGGAAGGAAAGAAAAATTAAAACTAGATACTATTTCTCCTCTAATCAAACTGATAAAATGTTGAAGAGTGGGAGGAATTTAAATTGGTACCGCCATTCCAGTAGTTAATTTGGGACTATAAGTTCAAAGCCTTTAAGACGTCTTGCCATTTGACCTAGTAATTTTGTTACTACAGGTTTTTATCCTAAAGGCTTTTTAAAAAAAAAAAAGCACAAGGACTTATATGCAAATTTTTATGAAGAATTATATATAATAGTTAAAAACTACAAATAATCTTAATCTACAGTAAGAGGAAATATAAAATTAAAAGTTATATAAGCAATATCCTCTTATTGGGCATTCAGATTTGATGCAGTTTTTCTATTATAAATTTTACTACTATAAATTAGTATACATTTTATTACAAATGATAGCATTATTATAATTACAGTATATATGCATGTGCTACATATATGTACTATATATACATATATTAAATTTAAATACACATTTTTAAAGAATGTTGACAAAATAAAAAAAATTATACTATATTTATAATATACTGTATTTATGCAATCATGGACAAAGCATGGAAGGGTACACCTCCCCATGAAAAATAAAGTGGCTGTGGTGAACACCAGAAACCGATCTTCAACGAGTCAAGCTTGTATAATCCCCTACCCTTGAGTGAAGACAGAACTGATGACTTGCTTCTAACCAATAGAATATAGCAAGGTGATGGATGCAGACTGGAGAGAGAGATTATCATACTGGCTTGAAAATTCAAGCTGTCATGTGGCAAGGAACTGTGGCCTTTCCTGCCAGTGGTCAGTAAGAAAACAGAGCCCTCAGTCACACAGCTGCAGAGAAGTGAATTCTGCCAACAACCTGAATGAGTTTGGAAGCATATTTTTTCCTAGACAAGCCTCCAGATAAGAACACAACATAGTCAATACTTTGACTGCAGCCTGATGAGATCTAGAAGCACAGAATTATTCAGTCATACTGTCCCAGGAATTCTGACCTACAGAAACTGTGAAATAATCAACGTGTGCTCTTGTTTTAAGCTGCTAAGTTTGTGTTGATTTATCACACAGTCTAGAAAATGAATACAGTGACTGTCTCTAGAAAGTAGTAATTTGTACAAATTTTCCTTTCTTATTTGTACTTTTCTAAATTTTCTAAAATGTTATAATAAGGATTTCTTTGCTTTTAAAATCAAAAGATGTTATTTTCAACAAATCATCTGGAAGCAAAAAATAAGTATGCTCTGCAATTTTTTAACTGATTTTGAATGTGGCAAAAGAATATTTTTTAAAAGTGTACAATGAAAATATAGCACTAAGATTACCCCAGATTTCTATTTTTTTAAATGATCTTAACAGAAGATTTTATTTAAATCATGTTAACATAGACTGTTTCTGAAATTTTAAGCTTTCTATATTTAATAATGCCTGCTGGGAGGAAAAAAAAGAAATCATACTTGTAAATTTTTCTTTCCAATTTTGACCATGACTTAAAATGGAAAAAGTTATGTTGATTGTGGCTAAATGTTCTCGTTTTTAGAGGCCATTATGCACTTTAAATTCTCTGTTGGCATTTTAATTTCATTTTGCAAAATAAATCCCAACTGACAACAGAATAAAGCAAATTCTAAGTCAACTAAGCGAAAAAGTGTCACCGCAAACAGAAAGAACTTTGCAAACTGATGCAACATTTCATATGGCTCCTGAACCTAAATTTCCAAAGTTTCAACAGGAAATAAAATGTGTGTATGTTGGGGGGAAGTATTGACAACTGAAACCATCTCCACAACTTACTGTCTACAACATGATGTTACTATTCAACTGTCTGCATTAACATAAATTTACTATTGTAGGAAGTTCTTGCCAAGAAAGATTAAAATTGCAATAACCATTTCTTGTTTCAGGAACTTCCCAAAATTTCATTTATCTGACCACTATACTACTCAACTTACCATTATTAGAGTAAATACCCATTTCTCAAGATAGTTGATAGCTTAATTAAGCTCCTCAAATGACAGTTTACTCTTTAAGATTTGATTTGAAACCTTCACATTCGAAACTATCATATCATGAATTCTGCCTAATCTTAAGCATTATAGGATGAATTTTAACTCAAATTCTCAAAACTTCATAAATATGCTACTCTTACTCTTCCTTCTCAGAGATATCACTAAGACTGTTAAGATAGTGATCTCTCATACTGCAGTAAACAATAAGCTTGGCTTTGTTTTATCAGCAGGGTATTTTGATGGTATTTTCAGGAAGCTAGCATTCAGCAGTCTTGGAGTTTCCCCCAGTATATGACCAAGACCTGCTCACTGCAGTGGCTTAAGGCTCTCCACAAAGAACAGAGTGTTCCTCAAAGGCCACTTGGAACTCTTCCTCATATATCTCCATGACAATAGTAGTGAGATAAGTCTACTTTAGGTTTGAGCTTCAATTTATTTTATTTTATTTTATTTTTTAACCTCCCCACATGATGAGTTTATTTTGACTCCTAAAATACAAAATTCTTTTCTAGGAATTATTTTATTATCTGATAAGATTTACAAAACTTTTATTCTTAGTGAAAACCTGACAATTACTAACAATATTACTATTTAATTCTATCTGTCCTTATTTTTTATTGTTGTTGTGCATCTGTGAGAGGAAGTTCATTGGGAAGAGAACTTCCCAATGATAGGCCCATGATAAGACCATTGAGCCATTCTGGAAATGCAGATTTTCAAAAGGTTTCTTCTCAGACTGGTGTCTTTTGGGCAAACTGTGTTCTGGGTCAATTATCAAAACATCATGAGACCTTTCCTCTGTCCTGAGTTGACCCTGAGATTCTGGCTCTGAGAGATATTTCCTCTCTAAATCTTTTCATCCACTGAGAACTACAAATAAGTTGAGTTTGCAGCTGGAGATGGCACAACCATTAGGCTAGAGATCCAATTCACAAAGTGCATGAGCAGACTGTTCCCAGACCCCCATAGCTTAATCTCCGTCAAAATCTATGTCCCTACCAACCCTGAGCTGGACTCTTCCTTCTCACGTGTATTTATGCCACATCTCAAATTCTTCTGCTTGTCTTTCCAAGTAACATAATTTCACAATATAGAATTTATAGTAGCCATGTTGGTGAGCTTAGATATGAACAAAATTATTCATTTGAAGGGTATCATAGAACAAAAAAAAACAGTACAGTGGTCTGCATGGTTTTATTGACATGAGGAAGTATGCCAAAGAAATTCAGATGGCAAAATTGCTTTATAAAGAGATTCTTTGGCCAAGAGAAAATAAAAACTTGAAAAAAATTAAAACTAGCTCTCTTCAAGATACCCCAAATCTTAATTTGAAGTGAATAACCTTTACTATTCTTATCCATCTTATGCTTCTACATTTCCTTCTGTTCCTGTAACTCCTCCTGATCTGCCTCCCTTCCTTTCTAGCCACCCAGTAGCACCCAAAGCTAAATTAACTCATAAAATTAAACATCCTGCAGAATAGAAAAACCCCTAATGGTTGAATATAAGTTCTGGTATCATTTAAGTGAAGAGTCATTGTTAAAGAATTCCCAGAGTCTAGATAAGATAAGGAGTGGTATGGTTTGGCTCTGTGTCCCCACCCAAATCTCTTCTCGAATTGTAATCCCCAGGTGTGGAGGGAGGGACCAGGTGAGAGGCAATTGGATCATGGGGATGGCTTCCTCCATGCTGTTCTTGGGTTAGCGAGTGAGTTCTCATGAGAGCTGATGGTTTTAAAAGTGTTTGGTAGTTCCCACTTTGCTCTTCTCTTTCGCCTGCCACCATGTAAGATGTGCCTTGCTTCCCTTTTGCTTTCCGCCATGATTGTAAGTTTCCTGAGGCCTCCCCAGCCATGCAGAACTGAGTCAATTAAACCTCTTTTGTTTATAAATGACCCTGTCTCAGGCAGTATCTTTATAGCAGTGTGAAAATGGACTAATACAGATAGAAGTTTATAGAAGAATTTAGTATGATTTTTAGGAACATAAACTCCAGAGCTCCCAAATCTATAGCAATTGGTTCACATTTTGTGAGAAACTTACATGCAAAAAAAATTATGCAAAAAATAAAATGGGAAGACCCTAAGAGTAACTTAAGGACCCTAAATTTCATAGGTAACCCAAGTTGTTAATAAAAGCAGTAGATGTTGGAGAAGGTTTTTTTGGAGACTCCCCCAAAGCATTTCTTGTAAAAATACATTTGACTCAAGCCTCCAGTTCCTGAAACGGTACTATACAAAAGTATCCAGCAACTTTGGTATACCCTTGTATACCAGCAATGAACAAATGGAATTTGAAATAAAAACACAATACTATTTACATTAACGTCCCCCAAAAATAAAACAATTAGGTATAAACCTAAAAAAAAGGTACAGATCTATATGAGGAAAACTATAAAACTCTGATGAACAAAATCAAAGAACTAAATAAATTGAGAGATAGTCCATGTTCATGGGTAAGAAAACTCAATATTGTCAAGATGTCACTTCTTCCCAACTTGATCTATAGATTCAAGGCAATTCCAATCAAAATCCCAGCAATTTATGTTGTGGATATAGACACACAGTGATATATAATAGAGAGCCCAGAAATAGACCCACATAAATATAGTCTACTGAGTTTTGACAAAGGAGCAATAGCAACAAAATAGAGAAAAGACAATTTTCTCAACAAATGATGCTGAAACAACTGGACATCCACATGCAAAAAAAATGAATGTCTAGAACAGCTAGATGACCTTGGGTATAGTGATGACTTTTTAGATACAACACCAAAGGCAAGATCCATAAAAGAAAGCATTGATACGTTAATTCATTAAAATTAAAAACTTCCATTCTTCAAAAGACAAGGTCAAGAGAGTGAAAAGACAAGCCACAAACTAGGAGGAAATATTTGCAAGAGACACGTATGATAAAGAATTGTTATCTAAAATGTAAAAATAACTCTTAAAACTCAAGAATAAGAAAATAAATAACCCAATTTAAAAATCAACCAAATACCCAAACAGACATATCACCAAAAAAGATGTATAGATATCAAGCCGGGCACGGTGGCTCACACCTGTAATCCCAACACTTTGGGAGGCTGAGGCGGGCAGCTCACGACGTCAGGAGATCGAGACCATCTTGGCCAACATGGTGAAACCCCGTCTCTACTAAAAATACAAAAAAACTTAGCTGGGCATTGTGGTGCGTGCCCGTAATCCCAGCTACTTGGGAGGCTGAGGCAGGAGAATAGCTTGAACCAGGGAGTCGGAGGTTGCAGTGAGCCGATATCCCACTACTGCACTCCAGCCTGAGAGACAGAGTGAGACTCTATCACAAAAAAAAAAAAAAGGTGTATAGATGTCAAATAAGCATATGAAAAGAGGCTCCACATCATATTTCATTAGGGAAATGCAAATTAAAGCAACAATGGGATACCACTACACACCTATTAGAATGGCCAATATCCAGGATACTGACACCACCAAATGCTAGTGGGGATATGGACAACAGGAGTGCTCATCCATTGCCAGTAGGAATGCAAAATGGTACAGCCTACTTTGGAAGACAGTTTGGCAGTTTCTTATAAAACTAAACATACTGTTACCATACCATGCAGCAATTGCACTCCTTGATATTTGCCCAAAGGAGTTGAAAACTTATGTTCATACAAAAACTTACACATGGATCTTTATGGCAGATGTATTCATAATTGTCAAAACTTGGAAGCAACCAAGATGTCTTTCAAGTAGGTAAATGGGTAAACAAACTGTGGTACACTCAGAAGATAAAATACTATTCAACAATAAAAATAAATGAGGTATCAAACTACAAAAGATATGCAGGAAGCTTCTTACAAAAGACATGCATATTACTAAGTGAAAGAAGTCAATCTGAAAAGACTACATACTGCATGATTCCAATTATATGACATTCTGGAAAAGGCAAAACTATGGCAACAGTAAAACGATCAGTTGCTGCCAGGGCTGGGGCGAAGGGATGAGTAGGTGAAGCACAGAGTCTTTTTAGGGCAGTGAAAAATAGTCTGTATGATACTTTAATGATGACTATATGTCACTATACATTTGTCCAAACCCATAGAATGTGAACTCTAAGGTAAAATACGGACTTCAAACGATTATGATGTGACAATGTAGGTTCATCAATTGCAACAAATGTACTCTTTGGTGATGGATGTTGATAATGGGGGAGGCTATGCATATGTGCAGGCAGGAGTATACGGAAAATTGCTGTACTTCCTCTCAATTTTACTGTGAACCTAAAACTGCTCTTTAAAAATAAAATTAAAAAATAAATATGTTGGACTGTAATTCAACCCTGTAAACAAAAAAAAAACGATGAATCCGTTGAAGAGTTCAAGGATAACTCTCAGGATGATCCCCTGGTGGCACCAGAAGTTCTAAAACTAAACTTTATAAAATTTTTATATTAAATTGCCCAGCATGATTAGAACAAAATTGCCTGCTATACTCAATTAACAGTAGTGGGGAAAACGTCAATAACATTCTGAGTATGCCAGTGATGCATAAGTTATTTGTCACTATCACAATCCTGGTATAGTTCTAAAAAAATAGAACATGCAACAGCCCAAACCCCTATTCTCTATGGACATCTCCAAATGATTTTCATACAACTTCCTGAAATGGGTTTTGAATATATTCTGGTCATTCTTTACATATTAAAGATGGATTGAAATAATCCTTACCAGAGAGTTGTGGCTCTTAGAGTAGCAAAAAATTACTTCATTTTGTGTTCCCAACTTGGGGGATGCCAACATTTATCTCAAGTGACAGGACAGCCCATTTTACTAGGACTAATATTAAATTATTTTGCAAAGCTCTGTTACTTACTTATAACCTTCACTTACTCCCAATCTTTTAGAAAGGCAGAAAGAATAAATGGAATTCTGCAATTCAGATTAGGATAGTTCTTAAGACATTTGAACTTTCATAATCTGAAGTATTTTTATTGGCTTTAAAGACAATGAAATCAACTCCTTGGATTCACTGACTCTCTCCTTACAAATTATTGATATATTGTCCCATGAATCTAAGAATACCATCTCTAACTCTACACACTATTGCAAACAGGCATAACTAAATACTGAAAGAGATTTGTGCAATATACTCAGTCTTATCATCAACATTTGTCAGCAACCCTTCTTCAATATTTTCCTAGACAATCTTTGCATAACATAAAATTTAAAGACCTAATTCCTAGAAGAAACATGAGAGAAAGACAGCCCTTAAACTCCAAAGTAAAGACTCCATCATGTTCTAACATAGCAGTAAAACTTCAAACGACTGATTCTTAGATTCATGTCTCTCAATGAAAAAGGGAATAATCATCCTTGAATCACTAAAAGACTGTCCCAACCAGAAATCTCAAGCTAAAGATTCTCAGAAACCCTACAAAAGTAGACAGTCTTCAGGAGATGGCTTTGCCCAAAATCTTTGAACCAAATAAATGTCTACCTGATATGTCAATAGCCTCCACCCAAAAGCCATTGAACAAGACCAGTGACTGCCCACTTTAATACACATTCTTTGGCTCTATTTTCCTAGTAATTTCTTCTTTTGCTGGTCTTAAGTCTATCTTTATGTTACCTACAAAGCTGTATTCAATGTCATTTTTTACATTTCTAGTCACCCAGTTCCAATTTATGTATGAACTGGCTAAGCCAAAACCACTCTGACTATTGGATTTGTAGACATTTTCCTTTGGAAGCCACCCAGCTTCCCTTGGTACCAATTCTTTGTAATAAAGCATTGGTTTAGTGGGTAATTGAACTCAACTAATAATTAAGGAACTTTAGATGGCAAATACCACAACAGGCCAGAAACCCAGAAATCTAAAATGCCCTATTACATTGTATTAGGAAAGGGAGGTTCCTGTCTCCACCAAATACTTGAGGACCTATTGTGATAGCTAGATTTTATAACCAAATTACACAGATGTAAAACGTTAAAGAAAACTAGGAAACTAAAGCTGTGTATTTGGAAGTAATCTCACTTTTAAAGTAATCTCACTTTTACTCGCAAGTAAGACACACTACAGACTGTACCACAAATTATTTTGCTTTAGAAAGACCTAATGGTTTTGATACACATATTTATTGCCTGGCACCAGACCATTCTTGACAAGTGGCCCCAAAATGTTACAATATTATTTAAAGCACCATATCGGTGTTTATAGCAAAAAACATATTAACTGTGGCCCCCAACAACTGGTATTGGATTTGCTGTATAAAAGTCAATTGACTACTAGTTGCAAATTGGACAGGGCCTAGTTACTTCAATAAACTAATGCCTGACTTCGGAATAGTTCCAGGGTCATTTTGAGCCATCAGTTTCCCCCTCTCAGGAAAAAGGGATTACAGACATACTCTATATTCTAGGGAATTGGTTCCAAAACCCCATGGACACCAAAATCCTCAAATGCTCAAGTGCCTCGCATTAAAATTAACACTATTTTTATCTGACCTATACACATCCTCTCATATACTTTAAATCATCTCTAGGTTACTTACAATACCTAATACAATGGAAATGCTAAGCAAATAGTTGTTTTTACTTACTGTCTTTAAATTTTATATTATTTTTTATTGTGTTATTTTTATTGTTTTTTTTTTTTTGTCCAAATATTTTTGATCCACAATTGGTCGTATCCACAGATGTGAAACCTGCAGATATGGAGTGCCAACTGTATGAGGTAATTTAAGATTACAGGCATGAGCCACTTTTTTTTTTTTTTTTTTTTTTTTGAGACAGAGTCTTGCTCTGTTGCCCAGGCTGGAATGCAGGGGTGTGGTCAACAAGAGGCCTGTAGTTCCCAGGGCTTTCCACCATAGGGCTCAACACTTCTCTCCCCAAACTCTGCTGAAACATCACAGAATGACCTTTGGTCCTTCCACAGACAAGGTAGCTCATTCTCCCTCAAAAGAACATGAGTTCAAGGCTAGGTGCAGTGGCTCACACCTGTAATCCCAGCACTTTGGGAGGTTGAGGCAGGCAGATCACTTGAGGTCAGGAGTTCAAGACCAGCCTGGCCAACATCATGAAACCCCATCTCTACTAAAAATACAAAAAATAGCCCAGCAGCATGGTGCATGCCTGTAATTCCAGCTTCTCTGGAGGCTGAGGGAGGAGAATTGCTGGAATCCAGGAGGCAGAGGTTGCAGTGAGCCGAGATCACATCACTGCATTCCAGCCTGGGCAACAGAGCAAGACTGTCTCAAAAAGAAAAAAAAGAAAAAACAAAGTGGCTCACACCTGTAATCCCAGCACTTTGGGAGGCCAAGGCAGGTGGATCACCTGAGGTCAGGAGTTCAAGACTAGCCTGGCCAGCATGGTGAAACCCCGTCTCTACTAAAAATACAAAAATTAGCCGGGTGTGGTGGCACGCACCTGTAGTCCCAGCTACTCGGGAGGCTGAGGCAGGAGAATTGCTTGAACCCGGCAGAGGTTGCAGTGAGCCAAGATCATGCCACTGCACTCCAGCCTGGGTGACAGAGCATGATTCCAACTCAAAAAAAAAAAAAAAAAAAAAGGACATGAACTCAAAGGCCAGATTATCTAGACACCTAAGGAGATCACCTATTACAATAAAAGTCAACAACATGAATGACACACACCAACTTAAGTGAAAATATTGAAGTAGACATGACAAGAATATAAAATAAACAGAATAAATATACTTAAACAGATAAGGTGACAAATGATATAAAATAGGAACAAGAAGTTCTTTTTTTTTAAAGAGTGGGGCCAATCTCACAAAAGAATACATTAGAGGTTTACAAAAATATCTGACCATCTTTAGCTACTTAAAAATCAGTGGCGGGGCCAGACACAGTGGTTCACACCTGTAATCCCAGTGCTTTGGGAAGCTGAGGCAGGAAGATCACTTGAAGCCAGGAGTTCAAGACCAGCCTTGGTAACATAGTGAGACCTTGTCTCTACAAAAAACTTAGAAAAGAAAAAAAAAAAAACATCAGCTTGGTATGGTGGCATGCCCCTGTAGTCCTAGCTACTTGTGGGGCTGAGGCAGTGGGGATAACTTGAGCCAAAGAGTTCAAGGTTGCAAAGAGCTATGATCACACCACTGCACTCGAGCCTGGGCAACAGAGCAAGATCCTGTCTCTAAAAAATCAGTGATATATTGAGGGAGGGATATAACATATTTAAGCATGTTATTTTACTCTTAATCTAGTTATATTCTGGTGGTGTAGATAATCTAGTTGAGAATTATTTTTTTTAAAACAACTGGAATTGTGGGTCACAGCTAGGACTAGAGATTCTGTTTAAATTTTTTGTGTTTCCTATTCCCTGTATATCTTAAAAAAAAAAAAAAGCAAGCAAGCAAAAAGCCTTGCTGGCATGTATCTGAAAAAAAATACAGAGATATTCCAGAATCAAAAATGTTGTTTTCTATGTTTTTCTATATTGAAAGCATATTGCTTTAATAATAAAAGAAAACTATTTCCAGAAAATATTCAGGGTTTCTTCTCCTCCCTTGGAAATGAAAGAGACTATTTAGTTGTAACAGTCCATTGATCACAGATTTTTAGCTAAACCTGCTATTACTAAAAATCAATGCTAAGTGAGCAATAGGTAGTATTTCCCCATGCCTGTATTTGATTTCGACAGTTACATTCATCCATACCAAATTTACACATTGCAATGCACCAGTGTAAGGAAGACTTTCCTTTTTGGCCTTATTTTTGAATTGAACTCTCTATGCTCCACTGTGCATAAATGATCTACAGCAAACTGCACAACACCTTTATACATAACTTCCTTTAAAATGCAATTTGAAATGACTGCAATTGGTATAAATGGAAAATGCCAATAGGATTGCCCAAAGAAAATCTAGTGAGATACATAACAAATAAACCAAGAGTACTTATATATAAGAAAAACTGTAGCTCTAATGACTCTGAAATATGATACACATAAAAACTATTTCTGTTTACAATTCTTCTTTTTAAAGCTTCTGATTCCCATACAAACAATTTGGAAGGTAATAAACAAAGCGACATCGAACTCCTAATCTTCCCTTTCCCCACTCTCAGTCTGGACCTCTTTTAGGATTCCCTACTTTGTTGACTGACATCAACATCCCTTCAAGCCCACAAGTCACTTGTGGTACCTCTCAACCCCCATATCCAATCCACTACCAAGTCCTGTGAATTCATCTCCTGGATATCTCTCAAATCTGTCCATCACTGTCTGTCTCCACCACCATCATTCTGGAGTAAGCCATTATCATGCTGGCCTGGACTACTGCAGTAATCTAACTTGTCTCCTGGAATCCACTGATTCATTCTTCAAGCCATTCTCCAAACTACAGCCAGACAGGACTTTCTTGATTCAAATGTGATATGATCTATATCCTCATACTTTGCTATCAAAAAAAATGAAAACATTTAAGCTAAATACATTAAGAGGTAAATATTTCTTGCCAAGCAAGGAAACACCTACAAGCGAAAAATTCACAGGTAGTTCACTGAGCAGGGGAAACACAGAAATGTTTAAGTGTCAGAAAGGGAGAGTTATGGTGTTTGTGTTAATTAAGCATTGAAAATTGCCAAGCACTCTGCATTGGCTAAAGATTCCATTGTTCTTTACATAGTTGGTTAAAACAAGTGAGTTCCATTGTTCATTGGTCATGAAAGAGTCTTCAGTTAGATTCAATAAGGATCTGATATCCTATGGGCCCCCCGGTCACTCAAATTCATGCTCCTTTATTAGCTTGACCTGGTGGAATCATCTGTGATGAAACACAGCAGTCAGTTTTAATATTTCTCATGTAAGTACTACGGTATGGAAAAAAATTTTCACTTACATTTAAGAGAAATTCCCACTCCCAGTATTGCAGGCTTCCCATTATTCTGCAATCTGATTATTTTTACTTCTCCAGCCCAGTCATGGTCCTCCTTAATTCCTGCCCACACTGACCTTGTCTCAACACTGTTCCTTGAATATTTAGTACTCCTTCCTACTACATGAGTACATAGTGTTCCCACCATCCCACTGTTAAGTTGGTATCCCTTCAGCTTAGTTAAATTGGCATTAAGAACTCAACTGTCATTTCTTTTTCCCCATCCCTCCAGTGCAGGTGAGACTCTTTCATTACACACCTGCCAATAAAACTTGTGTCTATCCAGGAGGACATTTATCTCAATTTATTTGATTAGTAGGCTTAGTTAATTAATATCTGTCTCCTCCCCTTGACTAAAAGCTACCTGACAACATGGACCATATTTCCCTTTGCTCACCATTGTATCTGTGGGAACCTCCTAATGTGCCAAATAGAATAGTGCTCAAGGCCGGGCACAGTGGCTCACATCTGTAATCCCAGCACTTTGGGAGGCCAAGGTGGGTGGATTACCTGAGGTCAGGAGTTCAAGAACAGCCTGGCCACCATGGTGAAACTCCATCTCTACAAAAATACAAAAATTAGCCAGGCATGATGGCAGGTGCCTATAATCCCAGCTACTCAGGAGGCTGAGGCAAGTAGAATCACTTGAACCCGGAAGGCGGAGGTTGCAGTGAGCTGAGATTGTGCCACTGCACTCCAGCCTGGGCAACAGAGTGAGACTCTGTCCCAGAAAAAAAAAAAAAAAAGAATAGTGCTTAAAAAATATTTCTTGAACGAATGGACGAATGAATAGCCTATCTTTACTAATGGGAGTTTGTGATTATAAAATATTTTTTAAAAAGGAAAATTTTATGAAAGTCTTAGTTTGTTCTGTGTTTCATAAAATTTAATTACAAAGGTATGAAGAAATAATCTGTAGATTTGGTAATATAGAAGAAACAATGGAGAGAAGAAAAAAAAGACACAGAATCTTCCATTATTTCCTGAAAGCTGTCATTAACTTGAGATTTTGAGAAGTCATTCTTGGACTATCCCATCAGCTATATTACCTGATGCCACCATTTTAAGTCCTCAGGCTCAGGTTATACTTAAATCCATAGTACCAACATAAATTCTCAGTTTCATTACTTTTTGCCAGTTGATTTCACAACTTTAATATTAATTAAATATAGCCATTTTTGTCCTTGTGCCTTTTGTTTCTAATAGCTTTAGCTTTTCTTTTTAACATAGTAAGCCCGTTCTCTAAAAAGTTTTATGTAAATACATTTTTATTAATTTAGCAATTATCTGATGCAAATGGACTTAGAAAAAGGATGCCTGAAGAAACGTAAGGCACTAAGCACTAAAACAATTGTAAAATAATTGAAGCTCAAAATACTGTCTGAGTTTATGGAGTATTTCTTTACAATAAGGATTACGAAATTATAGGAGGAAATTAGATTATGTACTTTATTAAGCTATTATCTTCCAGTACTTAAAATCATTATAGTCAGGCACTTTTTAGAAATTGCATTACTATTATACATGACAGATTAAACACAAGTTTATTTCTACTCCCTCCTGAATGACAGTGAAGAAAGCCTGCAAAGACAAACAGAACAGAACACATCACTAGATACAAATTTGGAAGCTGAAAAGCATATATAGATGGATGATGGTACTGATTTGGCAGGCCAGAGAAAGCATAAACTTGAGTCTGGAGAATGAAGCCAATAAGAGGCAAGCCAGTTCATATCTTCTCAAGCCTGGGAATTAGAAGCACCTTGGAATGGTAGAGGGCAAGGCTATAGACTGAAGAATTTGTTGAAAGAAATTATAAATAGCAATGAGAGTCCCAGACCCCCTCTTCCAACCAGCAAGTGAGTTCATTTTTCCCACCCTGTCAGAAATTATTCTCTGGTGAGATTAAATCTAAAGAACTCTGGTCTTGGGTCATCAGATACAGCTAAGGGCAGAGGTGCTATAATTAAAACAAAAAATGACTAAAAATCCACATATTGGATGGTAAAGCCCAGAGCTCTCTTCTCTCGTATGACTCCCAAAACACTGGCAGCCAAGTTTATACCTTGTTTCAAGGGAAGAAATTGGAAGGAAGATAAGCCCAAAAGAAAAATCTATAGTTGCTGGAATTTAAGACACCCTCACAAAAAGGCCAATGCAGCCCCTACAATCCTACACCAGTCAGTACACACCAACTTCAAAAGTTAGAGCATCCTATCAGCACTTTAGTGCATCATTCTTTTTTTTTTTTTTTTTTTTTTTTTGAGATGGGAGTCTCACTCTGCCGCCCAGGCTGGAGTGCAGTAGCGCAATCTCAGCTCACTGCAAGCTCCGCCTCCCGGGTTCACGCCATTCTCCTGCCTCAGCCTCTCCAAGTAGCTGGGACTACAGGCACCTGCCACCACGCCCGGCTAATTTTTTGTATTTTTAGTAGAGACGGGGTTTCACCGTGGTCTCGATCTCCTGACCTCGTGATCCGCCCGCCTCGGCCTCCCAAAGTGCTGGGATTACAAGCGTGAGCCACCGCGCCCGGCCCATCATTCTTAAATGTAGAAAACAAAGAAGCATTTGTCAAAATTCTATCATTCTCTCAAGGCCCTCTCAAATGTCACCTTCTCCATGAGGTTTTTCCTGAGTCATCAATTTAGTGTGGCATTAATGATAATCTATCTTGTTGTGTAGTTATTATAAATATCTTAACATCTGTTAGGCGGGTGGCTCTATCCTTGACAGCAGGAACATGTTCATATATAACCAGTTACCTTCTGAACATCACTTGGCTATCATACTTTCCTCAAACATGTCCCGAACTGAACTCATTATCCTGCCTTCCAAACCTGTGTTCTCTGTCTCACCAAATGGCACATATATCTACCTGGTTGCTCTTGTCAGAAATCTAGCACCTCCTCTATTTCTTCATATACATTCTTTCAACAAGTTCTGCTCATTCTACTTTCTATATGTATCTCAAATACATCTTAGCTCCATTCCCTTGCTGAAACCCCATAAATGGCTTCCCATCCCATTTGAAATAAAATCTGAACTCCTTAAAAAGGCTGATGATGCCTTACACAATCCAACTTCTGCTTTCCTCTCCAGCTTCAAAGGCTCCACACTCTCTCTAGAAATGGAAACTTTGTAAGACTTCTTCCCTCTACTTGGAATATTTTCTTCCTACTCCTCCTCTAACTCCTACTTATTCCATAGGCCTCAGACAATATTGCCCCACTTTCATCCCCAAAATATATCAGGTATCTACATTATCTTTCTGCTTGGCACTCTATAGCACCTATACTTTCCCTTCATAGCATGTACATTCATTTATTAAATGAATAGGGTTATTCATTTAATATCTGCCTCATCTATGACCCCATAAACTCTGTGAAAGCAGGATGATGGCCATTTTACTTACTACTATATCCATAGCACAGGACATAGTCTATAATAGGCATTGAAATATTTGTTGAATAAAGAAGCAAATGACCATGTTTAATTTGCTTGAAAGACCAATGCCTGGTGAGTGCAGGGATTGAAAAAAATTAATCAGACAGAAGAGACATTATCAAAATAGAATCTTTAATATGTGGAAAACAAAGGAATGAATGAAAGATGGATCTCAGATCTGCTGTGGCCGGGAAAAGGACAGGGCCACTAAAATAAGTGGAAGAGTTAGAAAGAGATGCTGTTTTGATAAGGAGATGATGAATTTGGATTTGGATAAGTTGAGTTATGGGAGCCAATTCCATTTAGGTTAAAAATGCAAGCATGTAATTGGGGATATAGGTCTATACCTCCGAAAAGAGGCTGAGATGAGAGATAAAGCTATTTTGGAGTCATCTTAGTAGTGCCAAATATTCCATCCGCAGCGACTTTCAAGTAAACATATACAATTAGTGAATCCTGGACTTCCTTTTATAAGATTTCTCACACTTATAATGACTTATTCAATGCCTGTCTTCTCCTGCTCAGCTGTAAGTTTCATGAGGATGGTATTGCTCTATCCTTAGGAAGGAAGCCACTACTGTGTAGGGAGTCTGGGAGCAGGGTGGTATGGAAAGCTAAGTCTTAGGCTGTTAAGTGAAGAATTACTCTTTTTCTCCCCTGGCAGTATTAGCAGCCATGCTAAAGAAATTCCCATTGTCTGGTGGGTCACCATTGTTCCCCCAGTGGAATGAACAAATGATTTTAAATCACTCAATTGTCTAGTAGCACAGTTGTCATTAAAATGTGTGTTTCTCAGTTCAATATCTTCTCTCCCTAGTGTACAACTGTTATACAATGCACACTTCTACTAAATATCTACCTCAATTTACCCCACTGCGAAAACAGATTGTCCCACTATCTCAGGTACTTTTTTTTTTTTTTTTTGAGATGGAGTCTCACTGTCGCTCAGGCTGGAGTGCAGTGGCACGATCTCGGCTCACTGCAGGCTCTGCCCCCCGGGGTTCACGCCATTCTCCTGCCTCAGCCTCCCGCGTAGCCGGGACTACAGGCGCCCGCCACCTCGCCCGGCTAATTTTTTGTATTTTTAGTAGAGATGGGGTTTCACCATGTTAGCCAGGATGGTCTCGATCTCTTGACCTCATGATCCGCCCGCCTCGGCCTCCCAAAGTGCTGGGATTACAGGCGTGAGCCACCACGCCTGGTGATCTCAGGTACTTTTAAGATACAATTTGTTATTTAGAAGCCCAGAGAAGTCTAGACTTGGAAAGCGTATACCCAGAGACTCGCTGAAATCTCCTCGCTCTACTCTTACACACAGAGATTTGTATCTTGCCAAGTTCGTTAAAATTGATTCTGAAGCTCAAGTTATGGCTATTTGATTATGTTATATAGATGCAACTCAAAGTACTTCATCAGAAGTTCTGAACATCAGGGGCAACAGACAATCCCTATAATTAATCTGTCTTCTATCTACAGATAATATGGTAACAATGTGACTTATTTTAAAATAATTTTATTTAATAAAAATATATCACCACTCTCTCTGTTAATGTTTTTACCCCTTGACTTCAATTAAGTTCAACAAAATGTGTGCTTGAAGCATAAAGGCATTTAACAAACATTTCCTAAAATGAACTGAGAAGTACTGTTACAACATTCCCCATTTCTAGAAGATAAAGTAATATGGAACCTACCTTCAAGCAAAAATCCAAGATTCCTACCATTAACATTAATCCAGTGCTGATCTACTTCTCAGTCTGTTTTACTTTTTGTGAACTGTGCTATATTATGAAACCTAAAATCAGTGTTGAAAAAACTAAATTATATGCCTACATTTATACAAATTATATAATTGTTCACATGGTGGATTATTACAGAATATTACCAATTCATTAGTTACAATAAACTTCTTTTCCAAAGAGTTATATAAGAATATAAGACACACATGGATTGCTTCATTTTCAGCTTTTCCCCCACAGTACAAATCATTTTTCTCTGTATAAGATGTCACTATCTCTCCAGCAGGTTAATCCCAGGAGGTTTAGCAACTGCAATTACTACATTTAAATATTCCACATATCTGTCAAGACTTCAAAGAATTCTGTGGTGTCAGTTTAAATATAAATATATATAATTCTAGTTAATCATCACTTAAGGCAGTTTTGAAAACCACATTACTTACTGCTGCAAATTTCAATGTTATATTGTGTATGTTGTATAGTTTTCTATATTGCAACTCTTTCTATTAATTTATTGGTTAAGAAAATGTCCATACTGATTCTGCCAAGCATAAGTAGTCTCTTTATATAGAAAATACATAGTTTCTCACTAAGGTAAACTTGTCAAGATCATTTCATCTAATCATGGAAGAGAAAAGAACACCAGAAAAAAATCACTTTATGCTTTACATAGAGCTGAAAGTCAGGTTTGAAATCTCATATAAATACAGTATTTCAAGAAAATGCTAGCAAAACATATTACAAGCTTTTCATTTGTTTCCTCTGCTTCTAAAGGAAACCTTTATATTTGCCAGTGACTACACTAACGGTCAATAGCTTTCATTCTTCTGCTGCTTTTTAATGTAAGTGTAGACTTTGTGCATTTTGTAAATTCATCTTGTAAACAGCTTCAGTGACCCTCAATGAAAATCAAGCATTTTGATGGTGTAGTAACTACAGCTACATAATTTTGCACTGGGATGGGTCATAGGGTTGCTATATTTACCTTTAAGTTAGATTTGTTCATGTGTCTGTATTTATTTATCCTACGTGAATAGCCCTTACAGTGAAGATAAAAGTGTAATTATTATTACAACAATGAAACATTCAGGGTGCCAGAACCTAATATCCTAGTGCCCAGCAACCATAACTAACACCAGTGAATAGCACTTCAAGGCTTTTAATCTCCATGACAACCTACCTTGCATTCTTCAATAAAATACCACTTTGCATGCATACAAACATATTCTTTATACACAGCCTACTTGTTAATAAATATCACCTGCACCGAACACCAAAAAAAAAAACCCAAGGCCTTCTTTTTAAATAACTCTAAGTTCTCCCTATAAAACTAATTAATTGAACTCAGAAGGAACTTAATTTATATCTTTACATCCGTACCACACCTACACAATACGCCATCAAAAGACTTTCTGAAAGAGATATTGAAACTGATACCTTCTTCAATTTAAAATGCTATTCTACCCCTAAAGCCTTCGTGGGTATTGTATCAAAAACACTTTGTTGTCATGAGTAGGTCATTTCATTTTAGACCTAGGCATTGCTGATGTTCTGCCATGGGGTGAACTATACTGCTACAGGCTTAAGACTTTGTTTATTCCCTCAACTGTTGAAGACAAGTCTCTCATTTTTTGGGTAAGACTCATAGGTTTGTTGATTGTTCTGGCTCTTGCCTTCTTCTCTGGGACCTAGCTTTTGTTCATTTTCCTCCTTATTAATTCTTACAATCAAGAACAGATTAGAAAAAACTGGGAGAGAAGGCCTGAAACTTCTAGGGAGTGGTTTTTCCCACACACTTTACTTAAAGGTACCAAGGTAGAAGAAAAGGAGCAAAGCAGAAGTAGTATCTAAAGCGAGATTTGAGAGTCTCTGTTGATCTGGTTTATTCATATACCATTTTTCAAAAGGAATGAAACTAGCTTATTGTATAGAACCTTATCATCTTTTAAAATTGTCCGTCTCAGGTGGCTTCTGTATAGATCAGGAAGCCATTAGAAGGAGTTCTTGGACATTAAAGAACCTCACAATGCAGGCCATTGAAGAATCTGATCAAGACAGATCACAATTTACTTCTTAGATGATATTTTGCTTTCTTTTGAAAATTATTTATCCTTTTGTGTCTCTGGTTCCTTTTTAAAATGGTTTCTTTACTCTGTTGCCTACTTAAGAGACTAAGGTTCTATTAATTACTATACTGATCATGTAAAACTCAATAGAATTTGAAAAGAATATTTTGAATATAACAACCTATCTAAAGAAAACAACTAAAAGGCCTTTTTCATAACTATGTCAAAAAATAAATTCATATTTTCTAAACTAGCATTTTCTTCCAGATAACAATTTAGGTGTACAGAAGTGGAATTCTTCTCAGTATGCCAATAATGTCCTCAATGCTATAGTCTCACCTTCCTGAAACTAAAATAATGTGGAAGCAAAGCCTAGCCATGATTCCTCCTGTCTAGATAATTTCAAATTAGTTGTGCTCATCACACCCATAAGCCACTATTTTCTTTTACCTGCATAGGACGACAAGTGTATTTTGCTGTCTCCTTTTTCACAGTTTCATAGTGGCAGTATTTTCAGGACTCTGAGGTTCATTCTATTCATTACATCAAACAGCCGGTACAAAATCAAAAAAGCAATTATGCAAACACTGTAACGAATTCTAACAAACATTTTATTAAAATAATTCATTGTTCTCTTTGAATTTTACAAAACAACCAATTGAAGTAATTTTTCTTTTCATTGTATGATATAACTGGATTGTTTTTCCTCAATTGACTGGCTATTTTGTCATGTAAAAATAGTTTTCAGTGTATTAATTATCACATGACTACAGCAGACAACAAGGCAAGGGGCTATTTTAGGGTTCTGAGAGCTTAGGCAACCAAGCATACTTTATAAAATCACATGGATCTAATGTTGTTGGGATTTGGGTCGGTCTAACAATGATGGTTTTTCTGTTTATGTGACAGCCCCTCCAACTATGCTTTGACCACTTTGAGGTCAACACTGAGAGCCAACACTGTGTGTCTTCCTAATATTCTCTAATTTCCAAAGCAGTGGCCACCATATTTTTTTAAAATGCATCACAAATGTCTGTTTAATTGAGCCCAATTTAACCCCAACTAAAATCACTTTTGAACACAATATTCCAATTAGTTTCTAGCACATTTCTTGCTTGATATTGGTTAGAAGTCTTTTGCATTTAAAAAATTTAAAACTGGCCCACTTAAGCAATTTCCAATTGCTTTGATTTGTGCATTAAAGCAGAATATCAACATTTCTATTTTTGTGTCTTTAAATATTGCTGTGAATAGTAATAATGCATCCTCAGCAGCAGTCTCATTCCCTGACACTATCATGGTGAGAAAAGCACTATAGTAAGACCCAGTAACTCTGATTGAAAGTAACACTTCCCCCACTATTTTTAAGTGAATGTAATTCTTACAAGAAATTTAAAAGAAATTATGAAAATACCATGTAATTTTCCTTCTGCCTTCAGGAAAAATAAAACCAACTCCCCACCCCCAACCCGCACCTCAAAAAAATTCTGGTCTCTGAAAAGTCACCAAAGAAGACTTTAGGTGACTAACTTTGTCACACATTCCAGTGATTCACAACACTTATATGTAACCCAAATTTCAAATGCAGCTAAAACATAAACTTACCATTTCTTGGTTAGCCCTCAGTAAGGCTAGTAAGATGTCTTCCTATGTAAGGAATAAAATAATTCTCAGGCCCTTTGTGGCCTTGTTTACTGCAAGCCAAAGAATTGAGAGCTGCAATTGTTCTTCCCATCCCAGAATTCACTTCCGACCAGCCAGCAATTTAATGTTTTCATTTTCCGTAAGGCGTTCACCAAGCTCTCAAAGGCTGGGTTTTGCCAAAATTAGTGATGTATGAAGGCAGCCATGCCCCACCTCCTATATTTATGTGTTTATAGTTGCTGTTTATAGAATCAACTGACTACTATTTCAGGTTATGTAGAGATGCTGCTTGCCTATAGAGTGCTGGTAAGCAGATTCTCTAAAATCAAAACCCTGAATTTTAGTGTTGCCAGTTTCCATGGTGTAAATGTTCCCACCTTTGCTGATGTCATAATACCAACATGAGGTCACTGAACAGGAAGTTGGGAAAAGATGCACATCATCTGCTCTCCTGAACCAATAAGAGCCAGTTCCAAGACACCATAACTGATTGCTATATTTTAGGAATTTTTTCTGATTATAAAGGTAATTGGCATAAAAAATTGGAAATAATTAAAAGTAAAATGAAGTAGAAAACAATACCTAGAATTCTAAAAGCTAGAAATGTCAATGTTATCATTGTTAATGTGGGACATGGTACTACCGCCTACCACAAATAATCCTTATGTGGAATTCTAATAAATCTGGATTTCAGTGTATCTTTCTAGAAACCATAGAAATTTCAATATATGCTCAAACTGAAGCCATTCCTAAGGGGAATATCAGAAAAAGAAGAACTTGGAACTTAGAAGGAAAAGTAAAGAAACTGGTTAAGAATTAATAAAGGATTTAGCAATGAAGTTTTAAGATAGCTAAAGCTGAAAGAAAATAAACTCCGAAGTTCGAATTGTGTTCCTGTATTTGTTAGCTCTCAAGGGAACTGAGGGTGAAGAGGGAGCTAAAGGCAGGAGCTTTGGCAAGATATCATCATGCCAAATATCAGATAATCTCATATGTTGAAGAGGAGGTTTGAAAAATACCAGCCTAACTAAGCTGAGTTAATTAAATAATGATTGCCCAAGACTTTTCCACCTCGAACATCCAAATAACGACAGATGTCTAACACCAAAAACACAACCCTAGAAGCTGGAGTCAATGGTTCAGTTCCAAGTCCTATCACAAAGGTATTAAGCACAGAAATTACCTGCAATATAGCAAAACAAATTTAAAATTATTTTGTAAAAGAATGTAGAAGGAAGGAGACCTTGAAGCATGAGAATAGTAATAAAAACATTATTGCAAATTCAAGATATATAAAGTGATGTGGGTATCTCCTTATTTATGGTGCTATGCTTATTTTTTAAATAAGCTTCAAAAGCATTTACAAAGTATTCTAAAGAGTTATCATTAACTATGATTCACCATCCATAGCTCCAAACTATGGAGGTTTTCAAACACTTAAAATTTTTATAGATGAGTATTTCTTTTACGTATTTCCCTCAAAATATACTCTTTCTTTGCACTATGATTTTATTGGTGAGACAGTTCATTAATTGTGTGGTATTTCTCTAGATTTTACATAGCCTAATTCAGCCCATCTTTTAAAACAAACATTCTTATCGAAGTAAAACATGGATAAAGTACACAAATCTTAAGTGTCCAGTTCAATTAATAACAAAGTAAGCACACTGATGTAAACAGTACTCACATCAAGAAATAAGAACATTATTCAGCACTTTGAAGGTCCACTTGTGTACTTATCCAGCACCTACTGCCCAATCTTCCCCAAAGAAAACCACCATCCTGACAACAAACACCATAGATTAGTTTTGCTTTTTTGAACTTAATATAAATGAAATTATTCAATTGCATTTTTTATATGTGACTGGGTTTTCATTCAGTATTATTCGTGAGGAGCATCCTTATTGTTGTGCATAGTTACTCATTTTCATTGCTGTATAATGTTTCATTCAACACTATTTCTGACACTTTTAATCTATTATACATTTTGTGCTTATTGTTTGCCTGATATTTACTTTTTACATCCTTTTCTTGCAATTTATTTGGTCCTTTTTAGAAGAAGCAAAAAAACTTATCTCTTGCAGACAGCATACAATTGGGTCTTACTTATTTTAAGCAGTCTGACAATCTCTGCTTCTTACAGTATTCAGCATAATAATGATATTCAATGGTATACCTAAATCCAACTATATTTGGTATAATCACATCTTTGGATTTAGATCTACCTCATTTTGCTATGTTTTCCATTTTTCTCATTTATTCTTGTGATTTATGGGGGTTATTTTCAGTTTGTTTGTTTGTTTGTTGTTTTATTTTTGAGAAAGGGTCTCAGTCTGTCGCTCAGGCTGGAGTGCAATGGTGTGATCTTGGCCAACCACAACCTCTGCTTCCTGGGCCCAAGCAATTCTCCCACCTTAGCCTTCCAAGTAGCTGGGAGTTGTGCGTCCCCACACCCGGCTAATTTTTGCATATTGTTGTAGAGATGGGATTTCACCATGTTGCCCAAGCTGGTCTCAAACTCCTGGGCTCAAGCAATCCTCCTGCCTCCGCCTCCCAAAGTGCTGGGATTACAGGCGTGAATCACCATTCCTGGACTATTCTTGTCATTTCTATTCCCCTGTTCCTCCTATTCTGACCTCTTTGGGGTCAAATATTTTTAATAATTTTATTTTAATTATTCTATTGGCTTTTTAGCTATACCTCTATTCCTAGTGGTTGATCTAGAGATATGCATCTTTAACTTGTCACAATATATTTAGAGTCAATATTATACCATTTCATTTAAAATATGAGAATCTTGCAACCAAATAGCTATGTTAACCCTCTCATTCTTTGTGCTATTGTTGTTATTAAAGACCCCTAATACAGAAAACAGTATTGTAATTTTTGCTTTTAATAATGTCTTTTAAAGAAATTAAGAGAGCCAGGCACAGTGGTGCATGCCTGTAGTCCCAGTTACTTGCAGGCTGAGGTAGGAGAATTGCTTGAACCCAGGAGTTCAAGTCCAGTCTGGACAACACAGCAAGATTCTGTCTCTATTTAAATGTTTTATAGAAGAGATAGATTAAGAGAAAATAGAAAAATATATGTAGCCTTTTATATTTACTCAAATATTTATCATTTTTAATGCTCTTTATCTGTTCCTGTATATACAAGTTACAGTTGTGTCATTTCTCTTCCATCTAAAGAATTTCCTTTAGTATTTCTATATTACAGTCTTGTGGTAACAAATTCTCTCGGTTTTTGTTTGTTTATCTTCAAAGGTCTTTGTTTCATCTTCATTTTTGATGGATAGTTTTTCTTGTTTTAGAATTCTTGACTGACTTTTTTTCTTCTTTCAGTGGTCTAAAAATGTTGTTCCATTGTCAACGGGCCTCAGTGATTTCAGAGTAGGCAGTGGAAGTAGAATGCTTACTGTTATTTCCTTGTTTATAATATATTGTCTTTCTCTGGCTGCTTTCAAGATTATCTCTTTCAGATTTATGATTTTGACTATGATGTGCGTAGGTGTGGTGTTCCTTATAATAATTCTCTTTGGAGTTTGTTGTTTCTTGGATCTGTAAGTTTGTTTTTTATAAATTTTCAACCATTATGTTTCAGGATGTTTTATCCTTCCCTCTTCTACCCCCTGACCTTTGGGAGATCAATTTACACATATATGAGACCTCTTGATATTGTCCCGTTTGCCTCTGAGACACTATTCATTTTCCTTCATTCTTTTCTTCTTTTTCTCTACTCTTCAGATTAATAACTTGTATTGATCCACCCTCAAGTTTACTGACTGTTGTTTTCTGCCATCTCTAATCTACTTTTAATCTCACCCATTTAATTTTTAATTTTAATTAATGTATTTTTCATTTCTATAATTTTTTGGCTCTTTTTTTTAGTTTCTTGTTCTCTGCCAAAATTTTCAGTTAATTTGTTATTTTTCCTTTAAGTTTTTTTAATGCATTTATAATAGCAGCTTTTAAATATTTATGTTTTAATTATAGCATCTGAATCATCTGGGGACTAGATCTTAATAATTGCATTTTCTTCTATAGATCACATTTTCCCATAAGTTTGCATACCTAGTTTTTACCATATTCTAGACATTATAAAAGCTATATTATAGAGACCCTGGAATCTATATTCTTCTTAAGAGTGCTGATTTTTGTCCTAGCAGGTAGTTAACTTGGCTAATCTCACAATCCGAACTCTATCTCTCTTGTAGTGGGCAGCAGCTAAAATTTCAGCCCAATTCTTTCATATTCCAGCTGATGATTTTCACCAGGACACTGGAGTCTCTTGGGCATATATAGTGGTCAAGTGGGGGTTTGGGTGGAATTTATACACAAATTTTGAAGTTCCCTCCCTCCGCAGCTTCCTCCCTTCCAGGAATTTCCCCCTCAATCCTTCCAGCTTCTCTGCCAATCTAGAACTCAATCCTCTTTTACCTCAAGCCTGTAAAACTGCAACTTTCTGTTACCCAGAGACCATGCAGTTTGGTACTACGGGGGCTCAGAAAACAACACTCCAAAATGAAGGCCACAGAAGCAGACTCACAGGCAAAAGTTTTTCTTTGACCCCTTCTGCCCTTGTATCTCTCAGTCCCATTCTTCCCGGAGGCCAGCCATAGAAACTAGAAACCGTATTCCCCAAGAGAGGTCATAGAAACCAGAAGAACCCCTTTACCCCAAAGCCAACCATAACACCTAAAATATTCTGTGTAAGAACTAGCCATAAAACCATAACGCCTAAAAATATTCTGTGTAAGAACTAGCCATAAAGAAATTAATCTGACCTACGTTGTTTGCCTGTAGGTCATAAGACCCCCCATTCCAAAGAGGGTCCTGCCCCACACCCAGAAGGAAGTAATACTGCTCAGAGAGGCCAAGAATCCAGACAGACAGGCCATGCTGGGCTTCCCCACTCAGTCTATTACTATTATATTTTTGTCCAACCATATTTCTACATGGCTGTTTATAATTTGTTGAACTTAGGCATTGAAATGGCCAATTTCCTCTGTATCTTTGGGTCTTCATTCTGAAGGCTCCTGTGTATACTCATTAAATACATTTGTATGCCTTTTTTCCAATTAATCTGCCTTTGCCAAGTTGATTTTTCAGTGAACTTTCAGAGGACCAAGCTCTTGGTCCCTACAGGATGTACCCTCAGGCAAAGAGGTGCATACTCAAGAAATCTCACTGTTGCAATTCCTATCTTTCAAAGGTAGACTCTCTCTGGTATCTGAGTGTTTTGTTGGTCTCCAGTACTTTCAAATGGGTGGTTAGGGGGTGGAGAGAGGTGTAAATACATCATATATAATAGTTATCTGTGCAAAGGTTATTCTGGTTAAATAACTCTGCCATTTCTAAAAGTCTGAGTAAATACATATTTTCACTTTCTGCTTTTTTCACTTAACATTATATCATCTGGCTTTTTGTGTGTTATTTACTGTGTAATGTTGCTTTATGTGCTCTGATTAGGTGTATTCATTACATCTGTTGTTCATCTGGATTCAGAGCCTTTAATTCTACCTTCACATTTCCTATGTGAAGTCCTAACATTATTTTGTACAGTCAGTTCAGTCTGTAAAACCCGGCAAAGCAGCTAGAAAATGAAACACCAGTCATTTTACGTTATGAAGCCAAATTGAGTATTTTAATCAATTCAACTTTTAAAATATAATTTGATCCATATAATAGTATATTTCTAATTACAGTCAACAAAACCATTTCCTTGTTTTTCTCATTGTAAAAAATATTTCATTTCTCTGATTTTAAAAAGTTGATTTTTGTTCTTCCGTTATATAACTTTATGGGGAAGTGTTGTGTTTTTCTCTTTTATTTTTCTCAGCAAATTTTAGCATAAGAGTAATTTGTAGCATTTTGGAGTTATCATGGCAAAAAGTTTACTTTTCTACAGATCACGTGAAAGTTTATTTAAGAAAGACTCAGCTAACGTTTCTTTATTCATTTATTCAGCAGATGTTTCATAAGTGTTTATTGCATACGAGATAGTATGACAGGTACAAGGGGTATTAGAATAAATAAGACACCATTCAGAGCCTCCAAAGGCTTATAATCTCTAGGGAAAAACAGAGAAGTCATTTAAAATAACAATAAATTTAAATAAGTGCTATCAGTGATAAGGATAAGAAGAAGAAATGAAAAAATTCACAGGAAGGAAGTGTTTCCTTCTACTTGGAGAAATCTAGAGAGTCTACTTAAGTGTCAACAGTCGTGCATAATCTTGAAAACTGACTGTGTTTGCCAGAAGGAAGAACTTGAGGAAAAATACCACACATCTGGTACACTGCAAGTACTTTCTCATAATAGGATATAGTAAGCAAGTGGAGAAAAGGCAGAATATGAGACTAGAAAAGCAGGCGGGGGACAAATAAATAATGGCCCTGTGAATTATATTTGGTATAGAAGTATCTGAATTTTATTCTGTGGATCATAAGAAGTTATTGCAAGATTTTAAGTAGGGTTAACATAATGAGATTTGAGTTTTTGAAATATTACTCTGACTGCAGAGTGGAGAATGGATTACATCAAAGGCTGATACGGACGGGATTTGGCCCATAAGCCATATTGTTTGCCAACCCCTGGAATAGATTATTCCTCCCAAAGCAACAAGATTAGCTAGAAAGCTACTGCAATAGTCCAAGTGAGTTATAATGAGAGTTTGAATCAGAGCAGTGAAAATGAACGTGCAGAGGAGGAGAAAATTCTAGAAACATTAAGGAAGACTTGGTGACCAACTGGATTTTGTGGCTACTTGGGGAAGAAATTTAGGAGGACCTTCTTGAACAATACTCCACAAGCATAGGCAACAAAGGAAAAATGGACAAATGGGATCACATCAGGTGAAAAAGCTTTTGTGCAGCAAAGGATACAATCCACAAAGTGAAGAGATAACCCACAGAATGGGAGAAAATATTTGCAAACTCTTCACCTGGCAAGGGATTAATAACCAGAATGTATAAGGAACTCAAACAACTCTATAGGAAAAAGTCTAATAATCCGACCAAAAAAATGGCCAGAAAAATTGAATAGATATTTCTCCAAAGAAGACATACAAATGACAAACAGGCATATGAAAAGGTGCTCAAGATCACTGATCATCAGAGAAATGCAAATCAAAACTTCAATGAGATATCATCTCACCCCAGATAAAATGGTGTATGTCCAAAAGTTAGGCAATAACAAATGCTGGCGAGGACGTGGAGAAAAGGGAACACTGAACACTGTTGCTGGGAATGTAAATTAATACAGCCACTACAGAGAACAGTTTGGAGATTCCTCAAGAAACTGAAAATTGAGCTATCATATGATCCAGCAATCCCACTGCTGGGTATATACCCAAAAGAAAGGAAATCAGTATATTGAAGAAATATCTGCACTCCTATGTTTGTTGCAGCAGTGTTTACAATAGCTAGGGTTTGGAAGCAATCTAAGTGTTCATCAACAGATGAATAGATTAAGAAAATATGATACATATACACAATGGAGTACAATTCAGCCATAAAAAAGAATGAGATCCAGACATTTGCAGCAATATGATGGAACTGGAGATCATTATGTTAAGTGAAATAAGCCGGGCACAGAAAGACAAACATTGCATGTTCTCACTATTTGTGGGATCTAAAAATCAAAATGATTGAACTCATGGACGTAGAGAGTAGAAGGGTGGTTATTAGAGGCTGGGAAGGGTAGTGGAGGCCTCAGGGGCAGTTAATGGGTACCAAAAAAAACTGGAAAGAATGAATAAAACCTATTATTTGATAGTGCAATAAGTGACTATAGTGAATAATAACTTAGTTGTACATTTTAAAATAACTTAAAGAGTGTAATATGATTGTTTGCAACTCAAAGAATAAATGCTTGAAGGTCATGGATACCCTGTTCCCCAAGATGTGCTTATTTCAGGTTGCATACTTGTATCAAAACATCTTATATACCTCATAAGTATATACACATACTATGTATCTGTAAACATTTTTAGTAATAAAAACAAAATAAAATAATGAAAATGTTTTAAAGAAAGAAATGTAAGAGGACGCCAAGTTTGGGTGACTGGAACAATCAGGTTATGATCAATAAGAATGAAAAAAAAAAAGAGGATCAAGAGATCGGTGATCCAAAGACCTGACCAAGTCACAAATTACAGGTTTGTTAATTGCATTATTACAATACATTAAATATTTTAATCACTATATAATGAACATATTTTCAATAGAAAATTGTTTTTGTCCACTTAATCCGAAGAATATGTTTGTTATAGAAAACTGAATTTGCTCACGTAAGCTGCAATGAACTAACTCACAAGTCTCATATTATTTAGTTTCCCCTGAGGAACAGAAAATTTCAGATTCCCTTGGTTTAGCTTTTTCCTTGAGGATTTTGAAATAAAGACTACTTCTAGCTGCTTCAAACCTACTACACCCAGTGTAAAAGCACTTTCTTCCACATCCTGGAAGCCCCATTTAAATACAATGCTGAGCCAGTGGACCATAAATGCAACCCAATGTGGTAATTCCTAAATTCCTATTTAACACACTTGATCTCCAACATTTTAGTATGAATAACTATTAGATCCTGTGAGAGGGGCTGTTTGTAGTATAAAAACAGAGAGGATGAAACTCAGAAAGAAATAAAGCCCCAGAAAATCATCAGTCTATGTAGCTTAGTTATAGTAGCTGTACTTTATTAAATTCAGGTTCATTTTAGTTCATATACCTTAGTATTCTGCAAAGTTTATTGCCATCTTCTCTAGGCGTTCATTTTCTCAGATAAGATAGCTTTGCTTTTATTCTTTCCAAATCTTACATTAGTCCCCCTGTCTCTAGAGTTACTATTCTCTAGATTTATAATTGTTCCACTATGTCTTTCTTGAGTTGCAACAACCAGCTATGCACACAACCTTCCAGGTGTGGATTCACTATACTTCTATTAAACGGTAGGATTTTATTTCCCGTTTTCTATTCTATGCCAGTTATGTGAAGCATTTTTATTGTTTTGGGGGCTCCGAGACCAATTAGATTCTCAAGGAAACTCTATTATTACTAATGTCATCAGTTAATGTCTTAGTCTGTTTTAGCTGCTACAACAAAATACCAGAGGCTGGGTGACTTATATACAACAGAAACTTATTTCTTGCAGTTCTGGGGGCTGGGAAGTCCAAAATCAAGGTGCTGGCAGATTCAGTGTCTCTGAAATGGGCCCATTTCCTGGTTCATAAGTGGTGCTTTCTCACTCATCCACCATAAGTGGTGCTTTCTACCATCCTCACAAGGTGGAAAGAGCAAGGCAGCTCTCTGGAGTCTCCTTTATTAGAGCACTAATCCCATTCGTGGGTGAAGAGCACTCATGATTTATTCACCTCCCAAAGGCTCCACCTCCTAATACTATCTCCTTTGGGTTAGCATTTCAACATATGATTTGGGGAGGGGGAGGAAATATGAACATTCAGACCATAGCGGCATACTAAAATTTTTCCTGTCTATATCCTGTTTCAAGTTATTATAAAAAATATAAAGGCAGTCTGCTCCCACATACAAAGGACCAAGCAATAAGACCAAAGCAGTTAAAAACATAAAACTTAAACTAAAAAGAAACTCAGGAACCACTGCCCTTATACTTCCCAACCAATTAGTTTCAAATTTGAATTTGTGACCCTAATTATATATATAAAAGAGACAAAATTGGAAACTAAACATTGTTTTGGCTTGCCAGGTGCTAAGTAAGTAATGTTCAAAAAAGGTTTGCCTTGCTTTTATTAACTACACCTAGGGGAAAAAAACAAAAACAAAAACAAACTGTGCACTGATGACTAAGAGCTAGTATGAGTTCTTTGATAAATTATGCTGCTAGGAAATGACTGAATAAGGAATTACAGGAAACTAATCTGATTTTTAATTTTCTCACCCTGCCCCACCCCCAGCTATATAATTACTGGCCTGGAAAAGTCAAAAAGGTGCTGTAAACTGAGTGTATATATTTTCAGCCACAGACATAGAAGATTGAATTAACCACACTCCTCCATTCCTAGCATCTTACCATCAATGGTTAAGCCTTGTGTCTTGTTTATTGTTGTTTTTTTTTTTCTCATCCCCATACCTCTCTCCCAATCTCCTCAACTCCATAGCACCTATTTTAATTATTTGAATATGTATCTTTTGTGTCTGTGTTCTTTCCAAATGGATATTCGTTTGCACATAATTATGCACACACATGCACACACGCATATATAAAACTCTGTAACTTTCTTCATTACACAGTATGTCTGTAAGATTCATCCATGTTGCCTTGCAGACAGCATATACCTAATATGTTACTTTTAGCTGCTGTTAAAGCAGCATCAGATATTTCCCTAAGATATTTGGCAAAATATCTCATATTATCTTTAAGAATAAGATGGATAGACTGAACCTGTGGCAGCAGAGTACAGGGAAATTCAAAGTTGGAAAACAATATTAAAAGTGTGTTGCTTTGACAGATATCCCAATTATGCAAACTATATGAATGCATTAAATTATTCCATGCACCTCAAAAATACGTATGTCTGTTATGTGTCAATAAAAAAAGTAAGTGTGTTACTTAATGTAACAATGTCAACCTCTCTAAAGGAAGTTACCAAACCTGTCCTTCGGCCACATTTCAATACTCAATAGCTACACATCATTAATGGTCACCATATTATACAGCATAGATGTAACATTTCCATTATCACAGAAAATCCTACTGAAACACCGTTCTAGAGCTATGCCCAAATTTCCTCATCCACATTGTTACCAGCTAGTCAGGAAAGGAGTTATTGGTAATCCTGGAAGAAATAACTAATAAGATGAATTAAATGTCAAGATTCAGAAAGATCACAAGTGAGAATATTAGCCATACACTGAAAAGCTTAAATTTAATAACAGTAACTATAAACCCTTGCACTTAGATTCAAAGTTCAAAATACAGTTGCTCAAGTATAACATTCAAGGAAAAACCTACCCTGTTAGAAGTTCAAATGTAAAAATCCTAGCGGGTAGAAATGGGGTGGTGCTGTTAGATAATCATAAGCTTACTCTGGGCCAACAGTGTGCCAAAGTGGCTAAATTTAATTCAAACATAGCCTACTAAATGGGAGTATAGTGTGAAATAGTGCCTATGTAGGTCCATCTCTATGCAGAGAATCATGTTCATCTCTGACTGTAATGCTTTGAGAAAGAGCTATCCAAGTGTATTAGTCCATTTTCACGCTACCTGAGACTGGGCAATTTACAAAAGAAAGAGGTTTAAGGGGACTTACAGTTCCACGTGGCTGGGTAGGCCTCACAATCATGGTGGAAGGCAAGGAGGAGCAAGTCACATCTTACATGGATGAGAGTAGGAAAAAGAGAGAGGTATACAAGGGAACTCCTCTTTTTAAAACTGTCAGATCTCGTGAGACTTATTCATTAACATGAGAACAGCAGAGGAAAGACTTGCCTCCATGATTTAATTACCTCACACTGGGTCCCTCCCACAACAGGTGGGAATTCAAGATGAGATTTGGGTGGGGACACAGCCAAACTATACCACCAAGATTATGACCAGAGATGGGAAATCATGAGGGTAAACCATGTCATACCAAGTGGAGGTAAGGTCTTTAAATATTTTAAGATCTGTTTAAGGAAAATAGAGCATTGTTACAAATAACAATACTGAGTCCAGCCAGGCACGGTGGCTCATGCCTGTAATCCCAGTAGTTTGGGAGGCCAAGGTGGGCAGATCACTTGAGGCCAGGATTTCGAAACCAGCCTGGCTAACATGGTGAAACCCTGTCTCTACCAAAAAATACAAAAATTAGCCAAGTGTAGTCCTGCACACCTGTAGTCCCAGTTACTCGGAAGGCTGAGGCACGAGAATCTCTTGAACCCAGGAGGCAAAGGTTGGAGTAAGCTGAGATCATGCCACTGCACTCCAGCCTGGGTGACAGGATGAGACTCTGATTCAAAAAACCAAACAAAGAAACAAAAACAAAAAGCAATGCTAAGTCCAGGGATTTGAAGTTACAGGAAAGTGGATTTCAGGCTCAACAAGGAAGATATTTTTCTAACAAGCAGAACTGCCCCAAAATGAAATGGGTGTCTTATATAGAAACAAGCCTATAGTCTTTGCACCTGTTCATGCAAACGTTGAACACATTATTTTTCAGAATATTGTTCTTAAGAATAATTATTCTATGAAATGAAGATTGAGACAATCTCTAAAGTTTTCCAAGAGATTATAACATAAACATGTATCTATCTAAACCCCATGTAATCTTGTATAATTTTAGTGATCTGCCTTCAGAAATCTATAGGACCACATTATTTACCTGAGTTACTATGTTTAACACCTACTTTGGATTCATAGTGGTCAAGCAGCTAGCAGAACACTCTTTAGTTTTGCTGGGTCATTTCTAAAGAAAAGGTAGATATTCCCACCTGTCAATCAGCTTCAGTAAGGAGCCAAAAGGGAAATCAGTTGTCAGTAACCATTACAAAGCCACCTGGTATTATTTTTCTCTTGCCTTTCTTTTTTCTGCTTTCTGTTCATTCCTTTATTTTTGTTTCCATACTGCCTTATCTTTCTTTTCCTTTTCAAATTTCACTATCCCTCTTTTAGTCTTTCCCTTGTCTTTCTGATTTCTAGACTTTTCTTATTTTTAGCTCCTATTCTTCATCCAAATAAATGCCTTTTTGAAGACCCACCACAATTATTTTAAGTTAACTCTCATCAACCAGAGATTTCCCTTTACATAGAGAATCATTGTTTTCTGTTTTTACCTGAAGCATGCTACATCAATATAACAGGAACTATGCAAAAGAATACTACTTTAATTCATTTTATGAGCAGTATATCAAGAGTAGATACAGGTTTTGTGGTACCTAAATCTTATATAATCTAGAGGTACTATCTTTAATTAAAATAGCAAACACAAGTATGAAAGCAAGTATCTGTTTGTAATGAGTGCAATCAAAACAAAGCAAATTGAAAAATTCTTAAAGCTGATAAATGCTATAAATATCTTAATACCAAAAAAATTACTATTTTGTGAATTAACTGTCTGATACACTTCTATTATTTTTTCTCATGTTTTTTGGCTATTGTTTGAATCCCTCCTATGGCAATGATTTCACAATATTCTCCACAAAAAGAATAACAGTACTGCTATAAGTTTGTCCCTGACAAACAGGAATATGAGATGAGTCCTATCTCATGCAATTCCTATCAATAAAGAAAAACTTAGTGGTGCATTTATAATAAACTCTGCTCTATTATCAAGTATATGCCTGACAGGATAGAAATTCTATTTTAACTGGAGTCAGTGAGAATGAAATCCTACAATTTTCCACGTATAATGATTGGAAAAATTTTCCACAGGCTAGCTCTGGTTTAATGCATTTCTAAAGTGTTTTTCTCCTCCACTACCCACATATCACCGGTGGCAGTTTCATAAGATACATTGATATCATGATAAGAATCTAGCCCTGAAACATTACACTCTAACATGGAGTGACTTGGCACAGTAGGTAGTAGAAGTATTCCTGACAGCCATCCCTACACCAGAATGGCTAGAAATGTAACTATACCTGGAGTGGTTGCAGACCATATAAATCAATCTCCTTACCCTAAGCTCAATGAATTCTCAGGCACTCTTACAAATAAAAATACGCTGGCTTCCAAATTAGGATGTTTGCCCTGATACATTGGGTAATTTCCTGGTTGTTCTAGTCTAGGGTATATTTTGAATATCAAATAACATGTTTAGGATATTTTCCCTTTTGAAAATGATAAAAATCACAGAGACTCTTATCAAAAAGCTTTCCTTTTATTCACTCTCATGTTACTTGCTGCAATTGTGCATCAGGTGGGGAGTAGAACATGGCATGGGTGCCAAAGGATGCAGTAGTTAGACTTTTCAAGTGACTCCAACACAAATGAGATCATTCTTGAATCTCCTGATCAAATTTTAAATGACAGATCTTTAGCCAGTTAAAGGCATATGAGAACTATCAACACAAAAGCATGTATCCTCAATCTTGGCTGCACGGAAAACCCCCTGGGAGACTTCAGCAATCTCAATGCTTTGACTAGTCTCAAATCAATTAAATCTGAATCTGTGAGCATAGGACCCAGGCACCAGTGTTTGCGTTTTGTTTTGTTTGTTTTTAATATTCCTTTGTGTAGCCAGGGTTAAGAACCACCCCCTGGTTTCAGCTTTGAAAGCTAGTAAGTCAATGCTGTCAGACGACCCAGCACCCGGTTTTACTTTAACTGACCCTTGTGGTGACATTTCTCTTGTACAATTGTATAGCTCCAAATATTTTTTACTCTCTGGCCCGCCATGACAATCCCAAGCAGAAAAAGAACACAACAGGTTTAAACAGAAAGGGCACCAAAGGATTTGAATGTGGCAAGAAATTGTACTGCCCCAAGATTTACTGAGAATAGTTTACCAGGAGCAACACACTACTGAGAATCCACCCAACTTCTCAAAGAGCAAACTATTTTCCATTCTGAGGAAGATTTTATTTTTTAACAGTGTTGTGATGGCAGCAAAATGTGGAAAAACCATTAGTCTCCAATAACTATTGGTAACAGATTCTACCTACATTCCCCCTTTCCTTTGAAAATCCTGCTATCAGGTAATAATTAGCAATTAGCGAACACTCAACTCTACATGACTAAGAAGAGCATTTCTCAATCTGTGCTCCTGGGAACACTAGTTTCCTGCAATGTTAATACGTGTTATATAAAATGCTGCATATTCTCCCTTCTTTGAGAGTCAGCAGACACATTTGAACATTAAAGGCTCTTCGAATTCTGCATAAATAAATCTGCTTAACATTACTTAACCAAATGTTTTCCAAATTTATTTAACCATGGAATCCCCACCTCAAACACACACAGACACATATACACTTCTAATATGTGGGGTTTTTTAGTGATTTGGGGATTTTGTTTTTGTTTTTGGCAGAACGCCTATAAAACTAGTAGTGTTCTGTGAATCATGGTTTGGAAAACAACTTCTCCTGAGGAAATCAAAACCAAAGTTAAACAATAATGCTTCAGGCCTGGAATTTCAAGCTTGTGGGGACGGTAGGCATTCTCATAGCTGCTAAAATCATATCAGCTAGGCAGTTATTTGTCACTATCCAGCATAAAGACCCTTATCAAGCCTGTTGCTATATCATTAATTCTAAAAAATATATGTCCAGTAATTCAGTCCCTCTGATTTCTCAGGTTTTGGGAATGTCTGCTTCAATGTGGCACACAAGCTATAGCAGATTGGGCTCATTTTGAGCCACAGGCAAAATATTCTAAGTCCAAGTATTTACCGAATTTTACTTGCCAGTTTTCATGGCATGTGTGATACTTTTAGCTGACTAGTGATAGTCTTTAAATCCAACAACAGTACACATTTTATATGAAAAATGCAGGATATTGACAAAAACTGTCTCCTTGATCAAACTTGAATCAGACTCCTTTGAATACTCTCCTCTGCTAGGCCTCAACCTTTGCACTTCTGTGTCCATCTTTGTATCACCCAGTTTTAGCAAAAATGCTGCCAAGTCAGTTTAGTGAGAATCTCTGCCCTCAAGATCTGATCACATGGATATCTGAGCAAATTCCTCATACCCAAACCATCCCCCAGGTGATATCAGATCACTCTGGCCTGCCTTCAGGTCATGTTGGTTTAGTCAGAATCCCCCCTTACCTCTGATGCTTCCTCTTAGTAATTTTCCATCCACTGAGCCCTATCCAACTGTAAGTCCCCACTTGTCCGTGCTGTGTTCAGAATTGAGTCCAGTTCTATACTTAGGTCTCTTTTCTCCTACTGCAATCATTCCCAAATAAAATCTGTTCTTACCACTTTACTGTCTAACTCTGTTTTTTCTTTAACAATATGCAAGCTTGCAATAATAAATTTACAGCAAAAATAAACACTTTCATCTGCTTAAGAGGGCCTTATTAAAAGTACTTCAATATATTGAAAAATTAGACTGACAGCTTTGAAACACAAAGTCCTCTGTTTATCCATAAAACATATATATGATTGCCACCAGCAATTCTAAGCTTCCTTTATGAGTGTACCTCTGTCTGCCCCTTTAGAGAGTGAGAAGAGGGTTCAGATTCCAGGCCCATTCAATTCTTGGCTCCTCTGCAAAGACTGCCAATTAGAGCATTTTGTGATATGGACATCTGTCCACTGGACTGAGACCAGCTCATTTCACAAAGCAGTTGTCAAGTGGTATCAACTTTCTGTGACAACCTGTGTTGGATTCAAACCCGTGCCCCTTGAGGTTACATGGCTTCCTCTTCTATCACTAAATCTTTTAAATGCCCAGAAGTTAGGCACACTAATTTTCAGAACTAGCTAATTATAAAATCATAAAGTCATCTTTAATTCCCTTAATTCATGGAAATTTTTCTGATGCTTGCATTTATTGTCAAAAAATGATCCTCTATGTATACTTTTATTCTTGGAAATCTGGGCATTTTTCCAGTCACTTTGAAAGAAACGTATGTATTTAACATTGTTTAAATGGGTGCTTTTTGAGCACCTACTACCTATTAGGCAGTGTGAAAATGCTACCAGTTTCCATTATTTTTTTTTCTGAATGTATCTGCTGAATAGCTGAACAATTTTTCTCTCCACTATAACTAGTTTTTCTTTTTCTTTTTCTGTTTTTAAACTCAGTACAGTACAAGGTAAGAAGAGCAAAAAGTTTTATAAGGGGAAAGGTAATGTTTGAAGTTACATTAGTTTGAATGTAGTTTAGTTTCTCAACTATATATAATTACTTTGAAGGGGAAAAATCATAAAAATAGCTTTATTGTTACATTTTTGCCAGTGGGTGTGTGAAGTAATTTAACTTACAGGTAATGATTATGTAATTGTATTGATACAGGGCATACAGCCTACCAAGCTTAGTGAATCATCCAGACTGACAAGAGGAGGTGTAAAAATTCTGCCTGCTTCTTTTCTGTCTCACATCCCTGCCTTTACAAAGGAGAGAAGTCTTTCTCACAAGTTGGGGAGGGTGGTGGTAAGTGAGGCATCAAAGCTCCAAGATCACGGATATAAATGCATCAAGACAATGTGTCAATTCCTTGTGGTATAATTTTAAAAATTAATTGGGTGGTGGTGAAGCTACCCAGCCCAAATGATGACTGTGCCATAAGAGATACAATGCAAATGGCTGACAGCAGCTACTTACCATTCAGAAATGAAGCTCTAAACTTTCACAAAGCTCCATTAAGATACAAATTAATTTCACTGAACTGTTCCATGTTGTTTGTCCCTGTTTTACCTCTGTAGGATACATTTGTTGCATAAACCCAACCATTTATTTGGACAGGAAGAAACAACACAAAATATAAAGGTCTAGTTATAGCATGGTATGCTGAGGTAATTAAAATTTCTATTTTTGCAGCCAATGACCTCTGTAGCCATAGCTGATTAAAAGTACAAAAATTTTAGATCTGGAGAATATTTGTGCCAAGGACAATGCTTGACCAAATATAATTAACTGAATTTAGATAAATTCTCAATCTGGCTTTCTTTAACTTGAATAGAAAAATCACACACTTCGTTGAACATGAATGGATTTGAAAATGAACATTTGGATTATATGCGAGGATATTTTCCCAGAATAATAGACCCAAGATTTTTTGGTGTGCTGCATAGAAGTTCTTTGTTGACCCAAAGAATATATCAGCCTTCTGTTTTTACTCTCTAGTTCTATTTGCTGATTTTTGTTAATATTTATAATAACAGAAATAGTAGGTGAGGGAAAGCAGAAGAATAACAGATCCATTTAAATCTTTACTCTTGTTTTTTCAGTGCTTCTTGTTCTTTTTCTTAGGGATAATTAGAGATAAATGGTATGGTATTATATTTGCTTGGATAGCAATACAAAAATGCCTATTTCCATCATTTTCAGTAATAGACTTTCAAGCTATATTTTCCTCAAACTTGATCCTCATTATTCCAGTAATATTTAAGCTATTAATTTCTCTAGAGAGTGCTTTTTGAAAATGGTAAATTATAAGACAAATCCCAAAATTACATTTTCTTTAATTTACAGTATTGTTCAAGCTCTACTGTTAGCATAAATGAATAGTTGAACTGCAGTCTGAAATAAAGCCTTGAGCATTAAACAGTTGGCTTGGAAACAGAAACATTAAGAATATGATTGAAATTTTTTTACAGAAGATGAAATAACAGCATGCGCAAAAGCTCATTTATGATAATTCTAACATTTCTGCTACAGTTATAGAAAAGTAACAACATTTACCAAAAAAAGAAAGAAAAGAAAGAAAGAAAGGTGAAGGGTTTCACTTTCTAATCAACTGCAATGATATCAATTTTGCCCTTAGTGAAAAGTGATTTTCACAGTTATATAAATTTAATTTTTTTTCTGAGTTTCAAATTTGCCTTTTGGAAGGAACACAAAACAGGGCTTTTCAAGACAAAAGTCAATTGAAGCAAAAGTTTTTGTACTTGATGTAGGCATGTTGTAAACATGTAACAATAGCAATAAATACAGTCAAAAGCATGATACTCAGAAAGACAATGAAGTCTATAAAGGTCTACAAACATCATATTTATTTTATTATAAAAAGGCATTAATTATGCTAATGTGTGATGGAATCATATGAAATTCAAGGTATATTTAAAATCACTTGTTAAATGTGTTTTATTTCATACTAGTTATGTCTGTTGCTTTATTTTTGTTTTGCCTTTTTTAGGGTTGGGATTTGAAAAAGGAAGATAGAGAATACTTTTTATAAAATTATAAAGAAGACTAATCTTCTTGAAAATACTGATAATCTGATAAATTGCCAACAATAACCACCTGAGGCCTAAGCAAGCATTTGTGATTCTTCAAACGAAAAGCTTCAAATTCACTCCAACTAAGAAAATCACTTCCTCCATCTAGTGGTGACTGATTGTAATTCTACCAAATTCTAGAACACTTTTCAACTTTTTAAAAATGTCGTTTTGTTTTTATACCTATGCTTGGGTCAGATAATTGTATTTATGTGGGAAATTAGGCTAAATTGTGTTAGTTTTCTTAAAGATTTTACTACAGTCTGAAGAAACATGGCATTACTCTCTGCAATATTTTATCTCTGAACCAAAATGCATAAAACATAGCCCTTACCATTGTAGGCTTACAATTGAGTTAGGGAGACTTGACATATATGTATGAAAGGATAAACTAAAAAGAACACACATGAATTCTCAAATGGGTGATAAAGGCAATGTCAGGGCTCAGAACACAATGCTCTAAAACATGGCATCTTGGCGTACTGAGTATTTTAAGCCGAAGGAAATTGAGAAAACCACAAAGCAGAAAGGTCTGTCTGACCTTCTCTCTTGAAGGCCTTCATGTGACAGGTGTCCTGGAGGGAAGAAATGTTACACAGAGATGCTAAAAAGAATGTGAACAGGCAGGCCTTGCTAAGTTTCCTCCCAACTTCCCCCTCCCCGCCCCAGTTTATTACCAATAGATCATGACTTTTGATGGTCATCGTTGCTTGAAAAAGATTTGGCAGAATATATGGAATTGAAATGGCCTTTATTAAAGAGACAGAAGGAATTACATAACCAGGGAAGACTAAGAAAGGCATTTCAGACAAAAGGAACAGTTACAAACTGTTACAAGAGGCAAGAGAGATGCCTCCCATTCTGAAATCTTTGGAAGACAATGGGTAAGTTGTGTTCTGCAAAAATGGGTCTATGTGTTTGGTCAAGAGGAGTGAGAATGGGGTAGAAAGTAAAGTCATTATAGCTATTGTAGATATAATACAGAGATTTTGTAGAGGGTCTTGAATGTCAAGATAAAAATGCTGGACTATATATTATTAGAATGAACCTCAGACTTTCTCTGACCCCCAAATATTTCATGTGTTCACTTGTCCTAAATGCCAGACATTCAGCATGAGGCATAAGAATATGAGTACAAGCCTCACACTCATGAAAAATTATAAAACACAAATTAAATGTGATCACTGCTTCAGCACTTTACAATGTAAGCATCAATTACTTGTTAGATATGATTTCCCAAACAAACCCAATGTAATCGAATCAGGAAATACCAATATCCAGATCCACATAAATCTTACTAGCCATAAACTATAACAAAAAAAAAAAATCAAAGAGAAAAAGAAAAAATCCTGGTTTCAGCTTCACCAGGGTGCTCGCCGATCTATGCCAGCTGTCACGAGTGCCCCACCTGTGAACGTAAATTTCACTTGGAAGATAGAGCATGTAAGGAGGTTAACTGTGACCTAGAATTTCAAATCTGAGGGGACAGGGGAGCAGATGGGGACTCCAACGCTTATCCACACTGCCTTTCTCCAGAGAGTACTTGAAACCCTCCTGTTTTCTTTGGGATTTTAGAAATTGCATTTCTGGCACCTCCACTAGAAATTCTTTCCTGAAACCCCATTCTCTACCTCACATCTATCCCACATACTTAAAACCTCAAGTTTTCTCTACGTTTCTTTGGTCTCTGCATTCCTGGCACTAAAGTCTGAAGTGACCGAGAGTTCCCTCTGAGAAACAGCGAAACAGCTCCCATGCCTAACTTTTGTATTTTTAGTAGAGACAGGGTTTCACTATGTTGTTTGGCCAGGCTGGTCTCAAACTCCTGACCTCAGGTGATCCGCCTGTGTCGGCATCCCAAAGTGCTGGGATTACAGGCATGAGCCACCACACCTGGCCCATGCCTTCTTATAAGCAAGGAAAACCACAGTAATATCAGGCAATTTGCATAGTGTAATCTCATGCACTCCTGTTTCTTCATCCCCAATGGTATTACTGGTTGTGGATAGCCTAGGGCTGTCAGAGAGGCCTTGTTCCCACATTGCTTCAGCTGGAAGGAATGACCCAGGCCAGTGAACTGGTCTGCTATTGGTGGTGTGGCTCAAGGGATCTAATGCTATGCATGTGCTCCTAATACAACCCGGACCTGCATTGCTGCTTTCAGCTGAAGTCCATAACAGAGGCATCTGGAGAAAGCAGACCCAAAAAATGGGAGAGAAAAACAAGAAAAAGCCTCATGCTTTCAAGCTTGCTAGAGTATTTGTTAAGTTCACATGGAGAAACAACAATCTTTGCAGTGAAATACTGTAGGAGGAATTATCATTTTTCCTGAGTACTTCCTGAGTAATAAAAATATGAGTATTTTTATTACCATTACTTGATAACTTAATGGATTGTGCTTTAATTCTTGAATGGTAGAAAATACTAAAAGAGCTGATGAAGTTCTCGGCCTTAAAAGACACAGTCCCCCAACTTCTCTAATTTTATTTTGATACTTATATGTGTCCCACAGTAAGTATTTGCTGCTAACACTACATAATGAGTGGCAATCTCAAAGTTACAATAAATTATGCATAATTTAGTCTCTTAGAAGGTCTATAAATACAGCGTGAAATGTTCAGCTTGTTATTTGATGCAACATCTGAAATCAGATTGCTCTGATGCAAATGTTTATCCCAATGTTATAATTGTGGCATGAATTCTTCTGAATTTATTTTGTTTGCAAAGAGCACTTTATTAATTAGTTACACCAGTCTCAAGGGTATTAGGTTTTTTAGAACCATCAGTGTCAAAACTTCTGCAAATATAAAATTATAACTCATTTTTAAAAGAAAGTAAGTTTTATGAAATGATTTTTAAAATACCATTTGAAGAGCATAATATATTCCTAGGGAGTATATTTTCCAAACATTTTGAAGCATTGAAATATTTACTAATATTGCTATTTATTGCTTATTATCATCCCATGTTGTTTTTTTTGACAAAAATTAGAGTACACAGGTCTTTGCATCCAGTTGGGATGAACTAAAATGTAAAACCGAGAAATTTTATCTTATTTTATGAAAAACTTGTCTATAATTCTTGTTTTTGTTTTTGTTTCATTTATATGTATTATCAAACTATCAATTGTGTTGAATTTTAATACAGGAATATATTGCCTCCATTTGTTCCTATTTAGAGGCACAACTTCCATTATTGGAAAGCATATTTTGTATGTTGTTAGGTTTTAGCCCAAGCTGAGGTTTGAGGGGAGTTGGTGGACAGGTGGCAGGTAGCTGGAAAAACACTTGAGGAATTGTAGGCAGTTGCAACATGACTTTATTTTTGGTGGGGCGTTAGCCATATATACAACATTAGCTATATCTTTTACAAACAGTAGTGGCTCCAAGCTAAGCACGAGCTACGTGAGTGGTTACCTAATGTGCCTTACATGGAGTGGTTACATAATGTGTGGGGTTGCGCACCTGTGCTCTAAACCCGCTGAGTTATTCTTCGCTGGAAGGCCGCCTCAGCCTAATCCTGACTAAAGTGCCACCGTCTCCTTACACTCCACCACTTAGGCCAAGTGCATTTTTTGGGTAATGACACATGCTCATAGAGCAGAGTCCTGAATTTATAACCTACAACAATACAGAGAGCAACAGCTTGCTCCTAGGATTTTAGCTATGCTGCTTATGACTATTAGGGCCCAGCATAGGCTAGAGCCCAGGGATATTTACCATTTTTGCGGGGGGTTTGTAGTAAAGCTTTTGACCACCTTAATTTTTCATGGGACCCCCTTGCAGGGCTGCTGTTATATTTTGCTGATTGTTAGGTATAAAAGTACAACATTGTGTTTTTAAGAGGGCACAGGTGCCTTCTTGGGCAGCAGTTACTATGTTTAAGGCCATTTGGTTCCAAAAGGTAACACCACCTTTTGATTTAACTTTGTTAACAGGACGAAGGCCACTTGCATGTAATTTAGAGCCTGAGCAGTGTGCTTTGCAAGAGAGGTAACTTGTGCTTTTACACTTATGACACCCACTTTAGGAACGATTAATGCCAAGGAGTAGAACAACCAGGGGCTTGTTGCCTTTGCAAAAACCAAGAGCGTAGTGCTTTTCAGTTATGCGGGTGTTTGGGCAATGTGAGGAGAACTGTAACAGGTACACAAGGCCACCCCAAGGTACAACATTTAGTTCAGTTTGCTGTAGGTAAGGCTATCCTGTGTTTTTACAAACCCATAAACTACCAGGGGGCACAAAGTTTAGTGGGGCCTGACCTTGGTGGGGCCACTTGTCTCACCAAACCTTTGGTGTAGTGACACGTGTTATGTTTGCACAGGCCATGACGGGTACCCATTCCACAGTGGTGTTACCATAATGTTGCTTTGTGCACTACGGCACCAGGGCCAGGGGTACTATATGTTCCCCCACTAGCCAGCCCCACTATTATAAATGCTACGGGCCAGTTAGGGGTCGGGCATGCTGTGGGTTTTGCAGCTTTCTTTGTTTAAGGCTTGCTGTGTTGTGTTCCAGGTGTTAGCCATGGGACCCCAAGTTTTTAGCCATGTTTAGTTTTTGGCAGACACTGAATGCACGTGCCAAGGCAAGCCATGTGCAGCTGCTGCTGGAAGGGCAGTGCAGATTTAAGAGTTGGAAACATTGATTATGTTAGCATTGAGTGTGGGCCCAGTTTACAAGGCAATTGGAGCATGTTAACCTATGGTTACAATGACAGAGCAGGCACAGGTACTAACAGAGGTAAATTATATTTTTTAGGCAAAATACAGGCTAACTTTTTATTCCTGGATAAAAAAGCAGCCGCCAAGGGCTTCTGCCCTGGGTGATGGTACTACACCTTTTTAGCTCCCCATGGTTTCTTTGGGTTTTGTATTTGTCCCAAAGTTATGAGGGAGCTTGTAATGGGCCACACAGATAGTACATATGTTTACTGGAGAAGAGTTGTTTCCTGTCTGTTTTTCTACAAACAGTTGACTGCGGAGGCCATGTACTGAACACTTAAGGAGTGACATGCAAGTTATGCTGTAGGCCCTCCCCACAGGGAGCTTCAGTGGCCAACCACCCGTAGTTGGAGGCTTGCAGGGTTTATGGCCATAGCCAGGTCCTTTCCCTGCCTTTGGGGATGCTGCCGCAAGCAACAACAGATTACTGTTTGTTTTTATACCTGGTTGGAGAAGGTTATTTTTAGTGTGTATTTGCAACTGAATGGGGGTGGTTGCTTGGTGTAACGATGCCTTTACAGGGGCGAGCTGCCTTTCCGTGGCCATTTATTTAAGGTTTGGAGCACCAGGTTTAGCCTGGAACTTTAGCCCTGCAAAGAAGGGGGTGTGACATGCAAGTGTAACTTATTTTTTAAGAGCCCTTTATGTTTTTTAATTATACCCACAGTTTGTGGGTTGTATGGCACATGGAATTCCCACTTTATGTTTATTTGTTGTGCCCAGTGTTGTACCTGTTGTTTAGTAAAATGTGTTTTCCTATTACTTTTAACAGCCAGGGGGAACCATACAGGGCACATAAGTGTTGAAGGGCTGGGATGGTGTGCTGTTGGTCAGCCACCCTACACGGGTAGGTGAACAACAGGCCTGTGGCCGTGTTTACCGCTGTTAGCGCATGCTTATACCTTTGAGACTTTGGCAGTAGCCCGATGTAGTTTACTTACCACCTGGTTAAGGGCACTTGCTCTACTGTTACTTGTGTAACACTAGGCAGCTGCCTCCATTTAGGGTATGCCTGAGCACGTGCCGGGCATTTTTGGCAAGCCTCCCAAATATTTTGCGTGGGCAGGGACAGACCCCAACGCTTATTGACTTGTGGTGTTAGTTTACCCCCAACATGTTCCAGTTTTTGGTGTAGCCACAAGGCCACATTTTGTGTAGATGCCGACTTCAGCCATCGGACCTTGGTGAAGGCATCTGCCTTATGATTGCCACAGGTGGCCAAAAGCACATGGCTTGACAAATGATAAATAGTTATATTTTTCTGATGACTCATTTTTCAGAGGTTTTGCCACATGGCTTGGCCCCAAATGGCTTGGTGGCTGACTAGCCAATTTTGTATTTTTAAAGTAGTTAACCATAAGGTTAGGCCTTGACAGACTCCCCAGCTATTGGTACAGATTACCATAGGTGGTTTTTTTTTTTTTTTTTTTTTTTTTTTTTTTTTTTTTTTTTTGGTGATTACTATTTATACTGCTTTAAGTTTAGCCCATTGGCTACTCTGTTTACACCTGGCTTCAAACCACATGGTGTTGGTACTAGGTTGGACTGCAACAGCAGTTTAAGCAGCAGTAGCACCTTGGCTAGACCCGTTTGTGTGTCATGCCCCATTGGGAATCGGGGGATGCCCTTCCTTAAATGCTGAAGGCTTGGGGTTTAAGAGTGCTTTAGGCTGACCCATGGCCTTTTATTTGTGTTAGAACTACAGGTTTGAAGACTGTTCGCAATGTTGCTGCTACGGGGCTTGTACTTAGAAGTTCAGCTTCTACCTTCATCACTATATTGAAAGCATAGTGGTTAGGACTACCTGGGTTGGAATCACAGTGCAGCGAGCTTATACCTGTAATGCTTTGCACAATGCTGTTAACCTCCATGTACTCAGTCTCCTCATCGGTAAAGTGGAGATCATAATTATACATGCTTGCTGGGATTACTGTGGGAGTGAAATGAGTCAGCGCATATTCAGTATTTGGAACTTGCCTGGTACATAGTCAGTATATATACAGCATTCGGAACTTTCTCATACATGTCAGATAACATTGTTTCTAAAGTGTCTAGTGACTAATTTTCAGTTCTTACATTATTTAACTTTTCTGAGACATTTGCAATTTTAAATCAGTCCCTTCCTTGGAATTTATTCTCCCCTTTTATGAGACCTTTTGTTCCTGATCACCCCTTCTTCTCTAATCTCTCTAAGTCTTCTTAGCTGTCTCCTTGATTTCTACTGGCAGTCTTTCCTTGGATACTTTTTTCAGACCTCTTTTATTCTTACTAAATATCTTTTCTCTGAATGACAGCTTCCATTTTCATGGCTACTACCTATATACCAATGACTTTAAACTTCTTTCTTCATCCCTGAACTTTCTTGAGCTCTGGATCTTTATGTTGACAACCCTAATGTCTTAGCAGTTTGGAGTCTACTCAAAGCCCAGTTATCATTGATGAGGTCTATAAAACATTTATAGAAGAATTAATGCCAATTCTAGAGAAACTCTTACATATAATCAATGAGAAAGGAATATTCCAAAATCACTCTCGAAGAGGCCAGTATAACCCTGATGCGAAAACCTAACAAAAACATTAAAGTGTTAGAGTGTTTGAGAAAAGTGAAAATTACCTTTCTGATAAAGACTATGTGAAGATCTCTCGAAACTAAGCAATAGGAAAATTAACAACTCAATAAAAATGAATGAAGGATTTGAACACTTATTTCATGCACATGGAAGAGGCCCAACGTCATTAATTATTAGGGAATTGCAATTTAAAACCACCATTAGATGCCACTACATACCTGCTAGAATGGATGAATTTTTAAAAACTGGAGTAACTCGAACAATCATCCTACTACACATATATTTATGATAGCTAATATTTAAAAGGCTGATCATGCTAAGCATTGGCAAAGATATGGAAGAACAGGGACCCTCATACATTGCTAATGGAATGTAAAATGGTTATACCATTTTGGAAAGCCTTTGAGTAGTACATACTCCTACAGCCATTCCACTTTTAAGTATTTACCCAAAAGAAATCAAATCATATAGTTATACCTGTTACTTGCACTTAAATGTTATAGCAGCTTTATTTGTAATAGCCCAAAACTGGAAACATCACAAATGCCTATTAATAAATAAACAAATTGTATATTCATACAATGGAATACACAAAACAATATGGATGATGCATCTCCAAATAATTATGCTGTGTGAAAGACGCCATACTCACTGATTCCATTCGTATAAAATTCTGGAAAATGTAGACAAATCTATAGTGGCAGGCAGCAGATCTGTAGTTGCCTTGAGACAGAAAAATAGGAAGGAAAGATTACAAAAGGATATAAGAGGAAACTTTTGGGGATGAGAGATGTGTTCATGCTATGTTCGTGTCTTGATTGCGGTGATGGTTTTACAGGTGTATTTATAATATGGGTAGTTTACTGTATGTCAATTATACCTAAGGAAATCTGCTAAAAATAGATTTAACAAGAGAGACAATAGCTTGGAGATTATTTAAAAAAAGATTCTCTTAAAGGGTTTTAAGTGACTGAAGATGAATTTCTGAAATGGAGGTAATTTTGTCGAATAAATATATAAATATAAATGCTTACTCTTTATTATAGAATGTATATAATATATGTATTTTCATTACATTGCCAGCTCATGAACAGCAAACTCAGTTATGACAATAATTAAATTTTCATCATTGATATATTCCTTTCAGTCATACAAAAATTATAGCTTTACATATTTTTTAAATGTTGTAAATGAAAGTATATTTGTCAAGTAGAAGGTTATATTTTATTTAACAGTTAGCCCCAAATCATAAAACATTTCAGTTGGCAATATGCCTGAAAGACTTGCGAAACTGTTTGAGGTCAAGGGTCATGGTGTATTTCAGTTGTGCCTATTAGATAGATCGAGCCATGGCGAGAGTCACACTGTAATCCCATTATGCCATAGCTACACCTTCTTGTCAGATTCTCCCAGGGATTTATATGCATAAAGGACAAGGCCAGGTAAATGTATACTCTTTGTTACCACGAGGGTTTTTCTCCAAACTCAAGTCTTCTAGCAAGATGTGCATCACCCACTGTCTTTTTTTGTTTTGTTTTGTTTTGCCTAGGCAAGAAACAGGCTATATTGGACATCCTTTACATCTAATGTTGCATCCTCTTAGCCCACTTCTTGGTCCCAGAACTGTTGTTACAACAAACTGTAGGAAAATGCAGCCTGGGAGCAACCCATTTTAGCCGTAGTAAGACTCATTTTCTGCTAGACTTCTGTCACCATGTGGGATGGCTTTAGAAGCTGTCTGATCCATTCTGGTGTACTGAAACAAACCATTGATAAATGGGAGGTGCTATGGTTTTTGTGCCCACAAAGTCCACGTGTTGGAAACATAATCTACTGCAATAGTGTTGAGAGATGGGACCTTTAAGAAATGATTAGGTTATGAGGGGTCTGACCTTATGAATGGATTAATGCCATTATCACTGGAGTGGGTTAGTTATCCAGGAGTGGCTTCCTGATAGAAGAGTGAATTTGGCCCACTTTCCCATTGCGTGCACTCACTCTGTCTTTCTCCTTCTCTTGCCCACTCTTTGCCCTACAGCCATGGGATGATGCAGCAGGAAGGCCCTTATCAGATGCTGGCCCCTCACTCTTGAGATTCTCAGCCTCCAGAGCTATAAGTGAAAAAATTTTGGTTCACTTTAAATTACCTAATCTCAGATATTCTGTTATATCAGCACAAAACAGATTAAGACAGGACAGGAATTTGAGAATAAATACTCCCACCTTGTCTATTCGGCAGATAATTCTAAGGCACATTCTACACAGTTCTTATCCCACCTGCCCCATTGTGAAGAGAAAGAAAATCCCATAAGAAACTAGACCTCAAGAAAGAGACACCTAGGTAGAGTCAGGAAGTTAGATGAGGGAGAAGAGGAGTCTGGCATTCTCTCTAGGCTGTGCCAGCATTTATGTATCTTTGTATCCCTCTAATATTTAGCTAGTGTAGCTGTTTAATAAATGTTTTGAAAAAAATTAATATAAGGAGTACAGTAGGGTAAAAATAAAGGAAGTGTATTTCTAGAATATATTTAATTATAAATTATTATAGAACTAGGTGTGATGGCACATGCTTGTAGTCCCAGCTACTCAGGAGGCTGAGGCAGGAGGATCACTTGAGGCCACGAGTTTGGGCTGCAGTGCACTGTGATCATGCCTATGAACCACTGCACTCCAGCCTAGGCAACAAAGCAAAACCCTATGTCTAGAAAAGAAACAATTATTAATGAACAGCCAATATATTAGCTGTCAAGAAGAAACTGCTAAAAAAAAGTTTCATTTAAAATTCAGAGACTGGAGAAACACCATGTGTAGTATTTGGCTTCTAATCAGAATTTTATTGAAATAAGCCTATTATTTCTTCTATAATGAAAATTTTTATTTACATCTTCTCTCTGCAAACAAAATGTTAGCAAGGGTTAGCAAGAGTTGATTGGAAGCAAGAGAAGGATAACAGGAGGGAACTTGAATAAATGCTGGCAAGGACTCCCCTCCTGCTGACTTTACTATTTTCAAAAAGCAAATGAAGAAGTATAGAAGTTATTTAGTGGAATGTTTAATAGTTTTTAAAGAGCTTAGTTTCAGTGTAAAAACATTGACAAGAGCTATTGACATTAATTTATGTGAATAGATGAAAATACAGTGAAACTTCTATTCAGGACTATTATAAACAGTAAGTTTTATAAATATTTATTGCAAAATCTACCAAATTATAACTCTTTACAGTGCACTGTTCACTTAAATTTTACTTTCATAAAGTCACAGCACAGTCAGAGTCTGGAGTGCCTGGTATAAATGTTTAGTGAATGAATTATAGTCAGAGGAGGTCTCCCCACCATGCTGACTCTCTCTGATACCATCAGGGCTTTCCCTTTGATATTGCCATAGCTGGGGGTAGTCTAGGAGGTCCCTAAAGGAGCACCCTCCCTAGGAAGACTCCATTTTCCCATAGGAGAAGGACCTTACTAGTGTTCTGTTAATAAGAGGAAAAGTGTTCACATTTGCATTAAACTGAATGCTCAACAAAGTCTTGGACAGAGTAGGTATCCTGAGGAGGTAGGTAGGGACCTTGGAAGGGATCAGGTACATCTGCATCTATTTTAGTTTCTTATCTTTGTTTTAATACTAATTATGTTCTTCTTTCTTTTCAGGACCTTAACATTTTATTATTCTTTTTTTTTTTTCCCGAGATAGGGTCTCGCTCTGTCACCCAGGCTGGGGTGCGGTGGTACAATCATAGCTCACTGCAGCCTCAAACTCCTAGGCTCAAGCAATCCTCCCAATTCAGCCTCCCACATAGCTGGGACTACAAGCATGTGCCACCATGCCTGGCTAATTTTTTTTGTTTTTGTAGAAATGGAGTCTCACTGTGTTGCCCAGGCTGGTCTCAAACTTCTAGGCTCAAGCGATCCTCACGCCTTGGCCTACAAAAGTGCTGGGATTACAGGCATGAGCCACCTCACCCAGCCTATTTTATTCTTAAGAGACTTACCTGAAGTTTAAAAATGGTAAAATTTGCATTGATTTTTGCTATAACAATTTTAGTTTTCCTCAGGATAATGGAGATTACACCATCAACTAAAGAACAAGTTAGGAAGTTCAGGAAAGAAAGAAAACCACAAAGAAAAAAATGAATATGTTAGTGTTGGAAGATGCTCTTAAGTAGTTGTTCCCAGTTACTGGTCAGTGGGTCAACATAGAAAAGTGATAAAATTTTCACTTAACCATTGATTAGTGAGAGAGAGAGAGAGAAATAAAAGGAGAGCAACAAAAAGAGGAGTCGCATAATTTGCAAGGTTTCTTTTTGAAGTAATCAAAATGTTCTAAAATTATATCCTGGTCATTTTTGCACAAGTCTGTAAATATACTAACTACCATTGTATTGCACATCTAACAGGTGAGTTTTACAGTATGCAAATTATAGCTCAAAGATGTTTCTTAAAAGTTAAACAACTGGGTGCGATAGCTCACACCTGTAATCCTAGCACTTTGGGAGGCCGAGGCGGGTGGATCACCTGGAGCTTGAGACCAGCATGGAAAACATGGTGAAACCCTGTCTCTACTAAAAATAAAAAATAAAAATAAAAATAAAAAGATATAGCTGGGCATGATGGTGGGCACCTGTAATCCCAGCTACTCAGGAGACTGAGGCAGGAGAATCACTTGAACCCGGGAGGTGGAGTTTGCAATGAGCCTAGACTGCGCCACTGCACTCCAGCCTGGGCAACAAGAGCAAAAACTCTGTCTCAAAAAAAAAAAAAGTTAAAACAAAAAGAAACAAACATAGAACATGATAAATTGAAGTTTGCTGAGCACTGGCAAAGTACAGAAATGTGTTGTTTTTATGTCTAGAGAAATGAATGGATATTGAAGAGTTAAATAACAACAAAGGTGGCTGCCTAACAAAAGAGTTTCCACTTGTACCAGCTATTTTCTTTGTGGGAATGCTCTTCCCATTCCTCCACCCACTCCCACCCCCATATTAACAAGGCTAGCTTCTATCAGTCATAACTCCGGTTCAATATCATCTTTTTATTAAAGTCTTTTCTGAATGCTTAATCTAGAATAGCCACCAGTTTACTCTCTGTAACATACCATATTTTAATACTTGCACTGCAGTTATCACGATCTGATGTGTTTATGATTAAAAATAAATATATACATATTTATTTTGAAAATTGAAATCATATATAACAAAATAAGTTACTGTCTATGTAAATATGACTTCACTATTCTGCTGTCTCTATTAACAAGACTTTATTATCCCTCCATCTTCATCAACATGATTTACTTTTCCAGGAAACTCTTACCCAAACGGACAAAAGATGCAAACGATTTTTCAAAAGAAGTTTTACTGAGATGTAATTAACATATCATAAAACTCACCCATGTTGGATATAGAAGGCAATAATAGTTGTTACAATTAAATATTTGTGCAAAAATTGCCACAGTATAATTTTAGAGCATTTTGATAACACCACACAAAAATTTTGTGCCCATTTGCAGTCAATTCCCATCTCTCTCTAACAGTGTGAGGCAACCATCAATCTCTTTTGGTCTCCATAGATTAGCCTATTCTGGACATTTCATATATGCAGAATCAGACAATTTGTGATCTTTTGTGTCTTCTTTCACTGAATATACTGTTTTAGAGATTCATCCATGTCGAAGCATGTATCGGCACTTCGTGCCTTTTCATTGTTAAATAGTATTCCACTTTATAGATATATTACATTTTGTTTATCCATTCATCAGTCGATGAACATTTGGGTTGTTTTCACTTTGAGACTATTATGACTAATGCTGCTATGAACATTTGTGCACAAGTCTCTGTGTGGACATACTCTCATTTCTCTTGGATAGATTCCTTGGATGGTTGGGTCATGTGGTAACTCTTACGTTTAACACTTGAAGAAACTACCATACTGTTTCCCAACAAGTCTGAACCATTTTTACATTCCTAGTAGTTGATACATGAGGGGATTCATTTTTCCACATCTTCATCAACACTTGCTATTTTCTGGATTTAAAAATATACATCTATTGGTTATATGTCTTATGGTATCTCTTGTTGTTCTGATTTGCATTTTCCTACTGCCTAATGACATTGAGCATCCTTTCATGTGCTGACTGACAATCTGTGTATCTTTTTTGGATAAATGTCCATGTAAACCCCTTGTCTATTTTTAAATTGAATCATTTGTCTTTTTCTTGTTGAGTTGTGAAGGATAACAAAATTTGCCACCCCAAATTACGCCATTTTGGCATAAGGATTATTTTGAGCTAAAGGCAATTGAGAAGAGATACAAGGAAAGCTCTCTGCTCTTCCCCTATTTACCAAAAAGCAGGACATAAATTTGTAATTTCCTCTATCAAGAAATACAGAAGTTAATAGCTAGAGCGAACTCTAGACCTTTATCTGCTTAGGGATGTCACCAATGGAATCTGCATAACAAACCTTGCTAAAACTAGCCCTTATCTACCATTAGTTTCCCCATATATTTGCCTTCCTACAACTTGCCACCCCAGAAGCTGAAAGTCCTTTTGCTTTGTCTTGTCGCTTCTCTAAAAATGTATGGTTCTTTCATTAAGATGCTATGTAAGCCCAAGTTCTAACCACCCCTTCGAGTTACTCATCTTTAAGTGCTCCCACGTGTATGTGCAATGCACATATTAATAAACTCCTGTTTGTTTCTCTCTTGTTAATCTCTTTTGTCCATTTAATTTACAGGGCACCAGCCAGAGAAGGGCAGAGAGAAAAAGACTTTCTTCCCCTAAAGTTGTAAGTTCTTAATATATTCTGGATACAAGTCCCTTATCAAATTATATGATTTGGAAATATTTTCTTCCAGCCTCTAGGTTTGTCTTTTACCTTTCCTGATCATGTCATTTGAAGCATGAATGTTTTAAATATTGATGAAGTCTAATTTACCAAATGTTTCTTTTATCACTATGATTTAGTATTGAATCTAAGAAATCATTACCTAACCCTGAGTCACAATTTACTCCTATGTTTACTTCTAAGAGCATTAAAATTTTAGCTCCTGTATTTAAGTCTACGATCCATTTTGAGTTAACTTTTGTCTGTAGTGTATGATACGAGTCCAAATTTTTGTGTGTAGTGTATGGTAGGCATCCAAATCATTTTGGCAAGTGGATAGCCAATTGTTCTAGCACCAATTATTTAAAGGACTCTTTTTTCCTCCATCGAATTGTCTTTGCACCTTTGTCAAAAGTCAATTGCCCGTAATGGCTAACACAATCTTGTTAAACAAAAATTAAGTTGGAAGACTTATACTTCCTCACATCTAAACTTACCACAAAGCTATAATAATTGAACAGTATAGTGCTGGCATGAGGACAGACATATAGATCAATGGAATAGAACTGACAGTCTAGGAATAAACCCATATATATGTAGCTAATTGATATTTGACAAGAGTAAAAAAACCACTCAATAAAGAAAGAACAGTCTCTCCAACAAAGATATCAGGACAATTAAATAGCCACATGCAAAAGAATGAAGTTGGATCTCCACCTTGTACCATCTACAAAAATTTACTCAAAATGAATAAACTCAAGACTTAAATGTAGCAGCTAAAACTATAAAACTGTTATGAAAAAGAAATAGGGATAAATCCTTATCACCTTGAATTTGGCAATGGATTCTGAGAAATTACATCAAAAGCACAAGCAATGAAAGAAAAAATAAATTGGACTTCAAAATTTTAAAGTTTCATGCATCAAAGCACATGATAAAGAGAAAAATAAACAATGAATGGGAGAAAACAATGAATGGGGTATATATCAAATCATATATTTGATATGAGTCTACGAGTACGCAGAATACATAAAGAATTCTTAAAACTCAACAGAAAAAAATAAAAATGAGCAAAGGACTTTAATAGACACTTTTCTAAAGATATACAAATGGCCAATAAACACATGAAAAGATGCTAAACATGATTAGTTAATTAGGGAAATGCAAATCAAAACCATAATGAAGTACTGCTTCACACAATTAGGATAGCTATAATTTTTTTAAAAAAGAAAAACAAACAAAAACAAGTGTTAGTAAGGATGCAGAGAATATCAGAGCCCTCACACATTGCTGGTGAGAATGTAAAATGGATCAGCCACTGTGAAAAACAGTTTGGTGATTCCTTAATAAGTTAAACATATCATTAACATATGATCAAGCAATTCCATTCCTAGGTATATATCCAAAAGAATTAAAAACAGGTATTCAAACAAATACTTGTACACAAATGTTCACAGAAACACTATTAACAATTGCCAAAAGGTAGAAACCACCCAAGTGTCTATCAACTGAAGAATGGATAAACAAAATGTGGTATGTCCAAGTGATTAGAACATTATTCAAAGCTGGGTGTGGTGGCACATGCCTGTAATCCCAGCTACTCAAGACGCTGAGGAGAAAGGATCTTTTTTGTTTTTTTTTTTTGGAGGAGGGGAGGATTTAAAGTTAGTAAACTTTATTTCTTAACATATGATCCGTCAAGTTTGAGACACATTTGCAAGCAATGATACTAGCCATTTAGTCCATCCCTAAAGAACAGAGGATCTTGGAAATTTAACCCTATCAATGCAGTCCTTTTTACATTATTAAATGAAGTAAAATGGGTACCCTTGACTGATTTTTTTTTAATTTTTAAAATCTTTCTTTAGAGATGGGGTCTCACTCTGTTGCCCAGACTAGAATGCTGTGGTGCCACCATAGCTCATTGCAGCCTCCAACTCCTTGGCTCAAGCAATCCTCCTGCCTTAGCCCTCAGAGTAGCTAGGACTACAGGTGTGTGCTACCATGCCCAGTTACAAACCTCTTTTTATATAGACATATTATAAGCATCTTTTCATGTCAGTATAGATCTACCTCATTCTATAATTGTATGACTGTATCATAATGTTATAATTTCTCTATTAAAAATACATTGAATATACATACCTTTATTAATATGCATTTCTATTACCATCTTTACTTAACAGTCCATTATTCACTAAATCAGAGCTTCCTTCTAGTATGCCTGACTTTTTCATCTCATTCATCCCAGTCATACTTTTATTATATAACAGGGCACACAGTAGACACGAAAGATATTCTGTAAACTGGAGGGGATACAGGACATTTTTGAGAAGGTACAAAGTCCTCAGATGGGCTTAGAAAATTCACTGTGTAATCCATACATTATTCTACTCAATTTGCACATCTTTGGGTCCTTGTATATACTGCTACTGTGTCCTCGCCATCACCTAAATGTGACTCAGTCTGTTCTACTGTAATTATCTTGTGAATTTCCTTGTCCTGTACTTTTATTGTTGGTCTTCTTGCACTGATGATACAACAGCAACAACATTTTTAATTATTGTCAAAAGATTAACTTGCAATGTACAGAGTTTACTCAAAATTTTCTTCCTTAAGGAAAAACGCACAAAAAGTCGAGAGGATACCAAATTCAAACACATAATGGCACCTCTGAGTCTATATGAAATCATGATAAAGTAGAAATAAAGCCTTTCCAAGATCGCAAGTTTAAAAAAAATGACGCAAATAGAAAATCTCCTTCACTTTTATGGCGTAGTCCTAACTTCAGGTTTTCTGTCCTATATTTCCCATAATTACTACACATGCCTCATGTTCTAATTTTTTAGTTACATTTGAAATAAGGTTTAAACTCCAATTAGGCTTTTTTCCTTGCCAAATTGTATTATACATATTTTAAATACTACTTCTACCAAATGTTTTAACTTACTTTCTTCCAAGATATTTGCTTTTTGACAGGTGACATTTTACTGAAGGCTATTAGAGGATCAGCCTCCTATTCCCTATGTTTGCCCACATAAATGCACATGGGCTGTGGGGGTAGAGCACGGAACAGGCAAGCACCTGTAATTGTGACTATTTCTGTAGAAGAGGAGGGCCTAGGGTGAATTTCCAGTAGCCACTGTTACCCTCCTTTCACCATCTACCATAGCTTGCAAGAAAAAATTAGTATCAGTTTAGCATCATACTCCTGAAGCTGCCAAGTTCAACTCCAGCTCAGATCAGATATATGACAAATTTCAGGACAACAATGACTCATACATTTGTAGCTAAGAATTTTAAGCCCAGCAGGTTTCACACATTAAACACATACTTTAAATACAGAAATAGAAGATAGTCTTTGCTAAAATAAGTGAATAATAAGAATATGTAAGCGTGAAAATACATGGACATTCATAGAACATCTCTCTACAACTTATTAAAGGAGAGGTACAGACAGAGTCCTGGTTTACTGGTACAATTTGGCAATCAAAACAGTTCCTGAAGGAGATTAAGATGGCTGTTCCTCTTTCTAGATTTTGTTTAATTTCAGCTTTATACATTTTTCAGCTTTATATATAATTTTCCGTAGAATCCTTCTACCTTTTTGCTGAATTTAGCATCCCTTTCATTAAGGTAGTCAATATCTGCATCATTATTATAGGGACATCTTGGGCTATATTTGTCTCATGCTTCAGTTTGCTTTTCCCAGTCTATGAGCATCCTATCGATTTCCTCTGTGGAAGGCACATATTCCACGAAGAAGGCTGCTGGATATTGGGTAGAACGCCTGTCCATAGTTTTCTCTTAGTTTTAGTTTCTATGTCAGGTTTGATCTGTTTGGTCGACCATGGTACTGGCATACCTGGGCAGCAGCATAATATGAAATTCCCAGATCACGGTTTTTCCTCTTCTATTTCCTTCCCCATCTCAGAAGGATCACTTGAGCCCAGGGGTTCAAGACCAGCCTTGGCAACATAGTAAGATCCTATCTCAAAAAATAGAACATTATTCAGCAATAAAAAGGAATAAAGTACTGATCCATGCTACAATGCAGATGAGCCTTCAAAACATTATGTGAAGTAAAAGAAGTCAGGCACAAAAGATCACAGACTATATGACTCCATTTTTATGAAACATCCAGAATAGGTAAATCTATAAAGACAAGAAGCTGACTAGTGGTTTTCAGTGGATAAGGATGAGTGGATGGAAGTAAATGCTTGATGGTTATGGGGTTTGCTTTGGGGATGATGAAAATATATTAGAAATAGATAGAGGTAATGGTTGCACAACATTGTGAATGTGCTAAGTGCCATTAAATTGTACATTTTGATTTTTATGTTATGTGAAATTTACCTCAATACAATTTTTAAAAATCTATTGATCATAAATATAAGGGCATTTCTGGACTCTCAGTTTGATTCTACTATCTATACGTCTATTCTTATGCTACACACAAAAAAATTTATTATTCTCAAGAATTCCCTGAAAAACTCATTTAAATGAATGTCAAACTCTTCACCTATTTAATAAATAGCATCAAATGACTATTTACTCCCAAAGACTTCAAAGATTTGCTTCAAAATCCTTGCCTTTCTGGGATCACAATTCCTAAACTATTGCATCATAATTTTTATCCAATCTTAATCAAGCCTTTATATTAAAATAAGTACCTTAAAACATCCCCCAAAACTTTATAAATATCCTGAATTTGTCTTCTCCACTATCAGGTATTACTAAAAATATCTATCAAGGGAGCACTCTCCCTCACCACAGTAAGAATAAACTCAGCCTTGTCTTATTAACAGATTGTTTTGGTGAACTTTTCAGGGAGGCTGAATTCAATGATCTTATAGGTTTTACCAAGAACCAATGAAGGGCTCCAAGGCTCTTCACGATGGCCCCAAGGCTCTGTACAGTACACTCTTCAGAAATTGTTTAAGCCTCCCATTTGGTGGGCAAAGGGTATCTCTGACCATAACAGGGAGGTAAATATTGCATTGGGCCAAGCTCTGAATACTTTTTGTTGAACTCCCAAATCTCAGCTTTATTTTTGCCTCCTAGTAATTAGGAATTCGTTTTAGGAATCTTTTCATTATCTGATAAAGTAACTTTTATCTTGGTGGAAATCTGCCTTTGTACTAATAACATTACTTGTCTTTGTCTGTCCTTGTCAAATATGTCTTTGTATCATGCCCTTAAGCAGAATGTTCCTAGGGAAACAATGGGTACAGGCCCCAATAAATGTCTGTTTTCACAAGCTGGACCTGAAGACTGAAAAGTATAGGCATTCTTTAGACAAACTCTTCCTCCTGTCACTTAAAACTTAATGTAAATTTTCCTGAGTTTTTTGTTTTGCTCTTTTGTCTGTGGATGCCTGGTTTGGTGAGAGCTTTTATTAAAACTTGTTATACAGAAGCTGCAAATTAGTGAGATTTACAGATAGGGATGGCATAGTCATTAGGCTAGGGAAATGATTCATGACATATATAAGCAATACTTTCAGCTTTAGGGCTTTTTCTCAGTCTAAACCTATATTTGCAACAACTCTGGGTTGGCTCCTGGTTTTTACATGTATTTATGCTATAACAAATTTGTGTGCTAAATTATCTATATGGCATAATTTCACCAAGTATAATTTAGAATTAGGGTGGCCATTTGATGCAATTTGACTTGAACAAAATTATTCAGTTGAGAGGTGATTTAAGGGCAAAAATGAAACAGAATCCCAAAGACCCAATGGTCTGCTTTTTTTTTTTACTGGTTTGAGGAAGGCTTAATTCCAAAAAGAATTAATATTCAAAAGTATCTTTCTTAAGAGGAAGGCAGAGGAAGAATTGAAACAGAACAGGAAAATTCCATGTGATAATGGAAACAGAATTTTGACGATGACAATGCTGCTGGCTTTAAAGATGAAAGAAGGGACCATAAGCCAAGGAACGCAGCTCTAGAAGCTGGAGAAGGCAAGGAAACTGATTCTCCCTTAACGCTTCCAGGAGGAACAAGCCCTGCCAATATTTTGACTTGAGCTAGGGAAACTGACTGGGGCTGGCCAGGCCTGGTGGTTCACGCCTGTAATCTCAGCACTTTGGGAGGCCGAGGTGGGTGGATCACCTGAGGTCAGGATTTGGAGACCAGCCTGGCCAACATGGTGAAACCCTGTCTCTACTAAAAATACAAAAATTAGCTGGGTGTGGTGGCACCCACCTGTAGTCCCAGCTACCTGGGAGGCTGAGGCAGAAGAACCACTTGAACTTGGGAGGTGTAGGTTGCAGTGAGCTGAGATCGTGCCCCCTACACTCCAGCCTAGGCAACAGAGCAAGGCTCCGTCTCAAACAAACAAAAAAAAGAAACAATGAAATTGATTGCCTTCTAGCCTCCAGACTATAAGAAAATAAATGTGTGGTATTATAAGCCACCAAGTTTGTAACTAATAAGAGACAAATATAGTTAGTTACCTAAAAATCTTCTACTCTATTTTTTCTAGCAATGTTATTGAGGTATAATTGACTTAAAATAAGTCATATATATTTAATAGTACAATTTGATAAGTTTTGACATATGTAAGCACCTATGAAACCATCACCATGTATAATCAGGACACTGAATATATACATTACTCCCCCAAATTCCATTGTGCTCCTTTGTAATTTCTCCCCATTCCCCACCCAATCCCCAGGCAACCACGTATCTACTTTCTATCACTATAAATTAGTTTGTATTTTCTAGAATCTTACATAAGTGAAACTATACAGTATGTATTTTTTTCTGACTTTCACTAAGCATAATTATTTTGAGATTCATTCTTGAAATAATATTATGTATCAATAGTTGATTTAATTTATTGTAATATTTATTGTATTGTTTATACATTTATCAGTTAGACATTTTCCATTTTTGGTTATTTACAAAGTTGCTATGAACATATGTATGCAAGTCTTTGTTGGAATGACAGGATTATAAGGTAAATGTGTATTTAGCATTTTAAGAAACTAGTGAACTGTTTTCAAAAGTGGTCATATCATTTTACATTCCCACACAATGTATGAGAATTCCAGCTCCTCTATATCCTTGCTAACATTTGATATAATCAGTCTTTTTAATTTTAGTCATTCTAATATTAGTTTAGATACTACCATTCTCCTTTTGTTACTATTTGCATGGAACAACCCTTTCCATCCTTTCACTGTTAACCTATTTGTGTCTTTGAATCTAAAGTGAGTCTTTTAGAGACAGTATATAGTCGGATCATGCTTTTTTTTTTTTTTTTTTTTTTTGGTCCATTCTGCCTGTCTCTGTCTTTTGATTGGAGAATTTAATCCACCTACATTTAGAATAATCATTGATAAGGAAGGACTTATTCCTTTATTTTGCTATTTGTTTTCTATATGCCTTATAGCTTTTTTGTCCATTTCCTGCATTACTGTCTTTTGTGTTGAGTTGATATTTTGTAGTGAAATGTTTAAATTTCTTTCTCATATCATTTTGTATACATTCTTCAGCTATTTTCTTGTGGTTACCAAGGGATTACATAACATCCTAAAGTTATAACACTCTAATTTGAATTTATAGCAGATTAACTTCAATAACATACGCTGTTTCTTTAACAGCTCTATCCCCAACCCTTTTGATTGTCAATGTCATAAAATTATATTTTTATACACTGTCCAAAACCATAAGCTAATAACTTTCTAACACATTAGTGTCTTAAATTACATAGAGAATAAAGCATGGAGTTGCAAACCATGATAATCATAACAGCTTTTAGACTAATAATTGTTTATTTTTAAATGTATCAGTCTTTTAAATCATTTAGAAAAAACGAAGTTACACATTATTTTTATAATACTAGGTTTTATAATACAATTTTGATTTGACAATTTTTTTTCTTTTAGTACTTAAAAAACATAAGTGCACTGTCTTCTAGCCTCCAAAGTATCTGATGATAAATCTGCTGTTAATCTTATTGTGTCCGGAATTGGTGGGTTCTTGGTCTCACTGACTTCAAGAATGAAGCTGCGGACCCTCGCGGTGAGTGTTACAGTTCTTAAAGATGGTGTGTCCGGAGTTTGTTCCTTCTGATGTTCGAACGCGTTTGGAGTTTCTTCCTTCTGGTGGGTTCATGGTCTCGCTGGCTTCAGGAGTGCAGCTGCAGACCTTCGCAGTGAGTGTTACAGCTCTTAAGGCCGCGCGTCTGGAGTTGTTCGTTCCTCCCATCCGGAGTTGTTCATTCCTCCCAGTGGCTTCGTGGTCTCCCTGGCCTCAGGAGTGAAGTTGCAGACCTTCGCAGTGAATGTTACAGCTCATAAAGGCAGTGCAGACCCCAAGAGTGAGCAGCAGCAAGATTTCTTGCAAAGAGTGAAAGAACAAAGCTTCCACAGCGTGGAAGGGGACACGAGCTGGTTGCCCCTGCTGGCTTGGGCAGCCTGCTTTTATTCCCTTCTCTGGCCCCACTCACATCCTGCTGATTGGTCCATTTTACAGAGAGCTGATTGGTCTGTTTCACAGAGAGCTGATTGTTCCATTTTGACAGGGTGCTGATTGGTGCATTTACAATCCCTGAGCTAGACACAGAGTGCTGATTGGTGTATTTACAATCCTTCAGCTAGACATAAAGGTTCTCCAAGTCCCCACTAGATTAGCTAGACACAGAGCACTGATTGGTGCGTTTACAAACCTTGAGCTAGAGACAGGGTGCTGATTGATGTGTTTACAAACCTTGAGCTAGACACAGAGTGCTGATTGGTGTATTTACAATCCTTTAGCTAGACATAAAGGTTCTCCAAGTCCCCACCAGATTAGCTAGCTACAGAGCGCTGATTGGTGCATCCACGAACCCCTAGCTAGACACAGAGTGCCCATTGGTGCATATAGAATCCTCCAGCTAGACATAAAATTTCTCCAAGTCCCCACCCAACTCAGGAGCCCAGCTGGCTTTGCTTAGTGGATCCCGCCCCAGGGCCACAGGTGGAACTGCCCACCATTCCTGCGCTGCACACCTGCACTCCTCAGCCCTTGGGCGGTCAATGGGACCGGGTGCCGTGGAGCAGGGGGCGGCGCCCGTCTGGGAGGCTGGGGCCACATGGGAGCCCACTGCTGGGGGGTGGGGGTGGGGGTGGGAGTGGGGATGGTGGGGGCTCGGGCATGGTGGGCTGCAGATCCGAGCCCTGCCCCGTGGAGAGGCAGCCGAGATCCAGAGAGAATTGGAGTGCCGCGCTGGTGGGCCAGCAGTGCTGGGGGACCCAGCACCCCCTCTGCAGCTGCTGGCCAGGGTGCTAAGCCCCTCACTGCCCAGGGCAGGCGGTGCTGGCCAGCAGCTCTCAGTGTGGGGCCCGCCAAGCCCACGCCCACCCAGAACTCGCACTGGCCCGCAAGCGCCCCCCGCAGCCTGGGTTCCTGCCCACACCTCTCCCTCCACACCTCCCTGCAAGCAGAGGGAGCCGGCTCCAGCCTCGGCCAGCCCAGAGAGGGGCTCCCACAGTGCAGCGGCTGGCTAAAGGGCTCCTCAAGCATGGCCAGAGCGGACGCAGAGGCCGAGGAGGCACTGAGAGCGAGTGAGGGCCACCAGCACGTTGTCACCTCTCATTATGACCCCTTGTAACAAGTCACTTCTCTCTTGCAGCTTTCAAAATTCTCTTTGTGTTTGTCTTCCAACATTTTGATGATAATATCTTTGGTGTGGGTCTCTGAGTTCATCATACATTGAGCTTGTTGAGCTTCTTGGATGTTTATATTCATATCGTCCATCAAATTTGGGAAGTTTTTAGCCACTACTTTTTCAGATATTCTCTCTTTCTTTTTCTTTCTCTTCTTTTTCTAGGAATACCATAATGCCTGTGTTGTTTAGCTTTATGGTGTCACATAGATCTCTTGGGCTCAGTTCCGTTTTCTTCAATCTTTTTCTTTCTGTTTCTCAAACTCAGTAATTTTCATTGTTCTATTTTCAAGTTCACTGACTCTTTCTCCTGCCTGCCCAAATCTGCCTTTGAATACTTTTAGTGAATTTTTTCATTTCAGTTACTATAATTTTCAGCTCCACGATTTTTTTTATTTTTAGGCTTTTTATTTCTTTAATGATTTTTCCATTTTGTTCAGACATCATTTTGTTGACTGTCATTTCTTCCTTTAGTTCTTTGAGCATCTTTAAGACAGTTGTTTTAAAGTCTTTGTCTGTCTAGTAGATCTGCCATCCAGTCTTTTTCAAAGATACTTTATTGTTTTTTTCCCTTTGAAAAGACCATACTTTCCTGTTTCTTTGTATGCTTTGTGATTTTTTTGTTGTTGTTGAAAACTGTATATTTGCATCTAATAATATCGTACCTTTGGAAATCAGGTTCTCTCCCTTCCCTAGGTTTTGCTGGTGTTTGGGGTTTTATTATTATTTTTGTTGCCGTTATTGTTATAGGTTGTGTCTGTGCTGAGGATCAGCCTGAGGTTTAAACTTAAGGCCTTCTCTGGTCTTTGCTGAGCCTACACCTTCACCTGGGCATGTGTGGTGACTTTCTAATTTTCCTTACACATGCAGTTGCTTTTGAATGTCCTAGTCTTCAATGTCTCGCTTCCATAAGGAGAGACAGAGAAAAATAACAGGAGAGAAAAGGCTCTGCCTCTTTAAACCTCCTGGATATTACTTTAGCCAGAGAAGTGGGAGGGTTTGCAACAAGGGGGTTAGTGCAACCGTAATGACCACCACCTCTTTTCCTATACCTCTGGGATCAGATGCAGCAATTGATGATCACAGCACAGATCCCCAATATTTGTAGGACATGGTCCTTTTTGCCTATTCTGGTTCCTGCAAGCTGTGTGCAAGCTGCTCCAGAAACATATTCACAGTTGCCCACCATTGGGGCTGAAGGGTGGGATTGTTATTTAAAATAACTTATGAAACTACATGCTAACATAAATATTTGTGTTTTCTAAAACAAAAATAATTTAGTGAGATGACATTGTTTTACCTTTATGTAAATCTCTCTGATGAATAATTTAATATAAAATCACTGGATGGGCTGGGCATGGTGGCTCATACCTGTAATCCAAGGCCAAGGCAGGCAGATCACAAGGTCAGGAGATCGAGACCATCCTGGCTAACACGGTGAAACCCCATCTCTACTAAAAATACAAAAAACTTAGCGGGGTGTGGTAGTGGGTGCCTGTAGTCCCAACTACTGGGGAGGCTGAGGCAGGAGAATCACTCAAACCCGGGAGGCGGAGGTTGCAGTGAGCTCAGATCATGCCGCTGCACTCCAGCCTGGGTAGCAGAGCGAGACTCCGTCTCAAACAAAAAAGAAAAAGAAGAAAAAAAAAAAATCACTGGATTTTCATATCAGTTTCTGCATTCAGTCTGTTGCAATATCACACCCCATGCAGCCTCTGGAAAACTCTATTGTACACTTGTGAGAGAATACAAGTGAAAAAGCAAACAGTCTTAGTATTATTTTGAAAATAGTTTGACTTCATGAACCACATTTTGAAAATTGTTGATCTAATTCATCCTTCAGTCTAGTACTAAAAAGTCGTCTCTGTACTAATATTAACAAAGCCTCTACCTAAAACTAGATGATATCTGAGGTTCTTTATCAAACTAACATCCTACAGTTCTATAGATGAACAAGCAAATTTCTCACAAAAAAACAAACTTTGCTATTAGCTAATTGTTTTAGATTAATATTAGTTTTCTTATCACTGCTCCTGTCTCTGCTGGGTGTGTGAATTGAAATATTGTAATGGAAAAAGAACAAGCTTTGTGTCCAACCAAACAAGCTGTAGTTAAAATACCAGTTCTGCCTACTGTGGCCTTTGACAAATTATTTAATCTTATTAAGCCCTAGTTTCATCACCTACTTTGTCAAGATGAAGTAAATCAACATTTAGTTTTAACACAGTGTTTTGAATGTAGAAAGCATTAAACAAATGTTAGTTTCCTTTATTTTTTTCCAATCATATACCTTTTATTAGTTAACCTCACCTATAGGAAGACTCATTGCCCCATTATGACCACAGTAGGAAGGCTAAAGTTTAATATCTATTACTGTACAATACCTAAGAAGTGAGTCAGTTTGGAAATACTAGACTTGCAAACCCAAACAGTTTAAAAAATTGTACAGGGGTTAAATAGCAAACATTACATCAAACTGCCCTGAAATTCTATTTCAGCTACAAATATGACCTATTAGAGCTAGTTTATTAGCTCTTTCTATAAACATGGATTAACTCAAATCACTACCAAAGTGGAAAGTAGACAGCAGGTCATTGAGGAATGTATCATATGTTCTGAAGGGCAGAGAAAAGGAATATGAGGCTAAGATCCACCTGGGAGGAGAGTTCCTTTGTGACTTTCAGTGGCTCACAAGCCTAAGGATACTGGACATGGAATGCCAGATGCCATTGACAGGAGAGGGAAGGGGATGTTAACTGTATGTCTTACCCATTTGCCTAATTATAATTACCATTAAATGTCCTCTCACTTAGAGTTCACAAGAAACCTGTCAGGTAGTTATTATTATTTACATCTGATTAATGTGTAGTGAAGCTCAGAAGATTGGGTACTTCATACTTAGCTAGTAAGTAAAACAGCTAGTATTTAAACCTCAGCCTGTTTTGCTTTCAAGTTCGCCTCTTAACATTGCACTATTTACTATCCTTGAAAAATGTTTCCTAAAGAATGGCCCTAAGGGTTGAAGCTAAACTTTGAGCAAGTGCCTGCTTCCTAAGTGATGATTCTGTGCCCTAGACCTTTGTGAGAATTTGAAGTTTTCTTTCACCCCCAACAAAACACTCAGGTAAGAATTGGGCTTATTATAACTGAGTCACTTTATCAATTCAGTTGTGGAGGCATTTTCTGCGAGTATTCTGGGAGGGATTACAAAATCAAAGTACACAAAATAAACTGAAAACAGTTTTGATTGCCAGCAATTGTATCCGAGAATGTTAAAGATTCAGTTCAAGCATGTTGTTCATTACTTGATTTATTCTGGGTGGCATTACCAATGTGTGTTCCTGCATTTGGAGTTACTCTTAACTGTAAAGAGGCTCTGATTTCTATGTAAACACTTCAGGCCAAAAGACAGCAATTTTAAAAAGCAATCCAGACAATCATTTGTTTGAAACACCAACTTAGAGAGGAGTAATGTTAACATAAACATACCACATCTTTGACCTATATTAAAACACATGTCTCATATTGGCTACAAGCAAACTTTGAGTCCTTTGTAAAATCCATACAGTTACCCAGCAGATATGATGTCATTCCAAATCACTGTGGTTACTATATAGCTACTTATTATCCAAACAACCCTGAAACAAAAGACCTGAAACTGGCTGTTTTGGATGCTGCTCCCTGCTGCCAGGGGGAGGTGTGTTTAACTCACAAGACACTGAACAGCAGTTAGATGAACACTTTAGATCAAAAGATGCAAGTAAACAGACAATGAAGAAAAGACTTCTGTTTGATAGCAGACAACCTACTTTTCCAAAAATGTATTTTAATTCAAGTTCAAAAATTGACATAAAAAGACTGGTCAGGCAAATGAATGTAAGAAACGTATTAGTAAACACATGAATGAAATTGTGTTCCAAAGAGTTAAAGAAACCAATAAATAACAGACATCCTTGAATTTGAAGGATAGTCAATAATAAAAAGAAACAACTTGCCGAAAAGCTGAAACTCCCTCTACTTGAGGGATTTTAAAAAACTGGATGAAACAATGAATGAAACTGTTGGAAACAATGTGGCCAACTGGAGTTTGCACAGAGCAAGTTTGTTGATGTCACAGCCTGAATTTCTACCACATTTCATATTAACTCCCCCTAAATTTGCACCTGTGACCCATGAGGAGGCACAAAGGGATAACTGGGCGTGCCTGAGGACTTTCCAGACCTCCCCTTTTCTTCCACCAATCACCTAATAGTCTCAAAATCACCCCCTAAACCTTTTCTAATAAAAGTAAAGCCAATACAGAGAGACAGCTTTGAGCTGGAATCATGTCTTCTTGTGAGTTGACATATAACAAAAAGCTTTTCTCTTCTCAAAAGCCCAGTGTCATTGTATATTGGCTTTTAGTGCATCAGGCAGCAAGCCCTTTTTGCTTGATAAAATGAATACAACTCCATTCAGAAACATATTAGCACTGCTGACAGCATAGCAGAAGCTTGGCAAATTATTATTAATCATGGGGTCATACACTAATAATGGTCATGTACTTATTTCGTATGATATTATCATTATGTCTTCTACACAAGAGGTGATCAACAATATGGGCTATGGCTGGGGGCAGTGGTTCATACCTGTAATCTCAGCACTTTTGAAGGCTGAGGCAGGAGGCTCTCTTGAACTCCGGAGTTCAAGACCAGCCTGGGCAAAATAGTGAGATTCCCCCATCTCTACAAAAATTTAAAAAAAAAATTAGCTGGGCATAGCAGTGCATGCCTGTGGCCCCAGCTACTTGAAAAGCTGAAATGAGAGGATCACTGGAGCCCAGGTGGTTGAGACTGCAGTGAGCCATGATCATATCCCTACACTTGCAACCTAAGTGACAGAACACGATCCTGTCTCAACAATTAATAATAATAATGATAATATAGGCTAATTTATTTTGGAATCATGAGATGAAAATTTTGTAGCATTAATGCCATAATTAGAAATACTAAGTATATTCCAAAGTATTCAAATATTGCTGAGAATCATAGAGGAAGCCTAAGTAACAGATAAGGATAGTGAGCACACAGAGGGGAAGAAGAAAAAAAGACCATTAAAGGAGGAAGTAAAAAACAAACCTGAGGTAAATACGGGAGCAGTAACAAGATCATGGGTAGAGTAGGAATGATTAAGATATAAAGTCAATTGGGGAGAAGAGAATTACCTCTATTTCATGCTTTTACATTCTTGTTAGAGGTTAGTGAAGTAGAAGTTTGGGGATAGAGTCCTACAGTGGCCTGTATTCTGAGGAGTAACTGATTGTGACATATTTTATGTGAGCCACATAAAATGCAGGTGTAAGCCACTGCACCCGGCCTCAAAGTACACTTCTTATAGTATGACTCTATTAGGGCTCTGAGTAGCAGAAAACTTAATTAAAAACTTTCATTCTAAGATCTCAGGGATGGTCTCTAATCAAGGCAACAGATAAGTGAGGGGTTATCAGATACAGGGCAGAATATTAACAGGTATTGCTGAGGAGACAGGCTAGAGAGAAAGCTAGAAATTTATCCTCAAAGTGGAAGATAAAAGAAAAGTGAACAGACATTCAGGGATGGATCTGCCTTAAGTATGAGTCAAGTATCTGCTTCAAATGTGGGTAGTGGCTGAGGGTAAAAAAAAAATCTGATTCATCTGAAAGGCAGGAAGGGTTACCAGAAGTTCAGTATGGCTAACACAGGGGAGGAATGAGTTCCTGTAAAGGACAATTTAGTCCAAAAGTGTATACTAATTCTAGTGGGTGCTAATTTAAGAATGAGCGCCAGGTTTATCAGCTTCACAGTATAAGAGAGCATTGTTATTTCACTAATTAAAGAATACCATACCTTCTTATTTGCATGTCTTTGGGGGTTCAATAGCCATAACTCTGGAGGCAATGGTTTAGGGGGCAAAGCAACACAACTTTGGATAGCCTCCTAACAGGATGGATGTACCCTAACTCATTCAATTATCTTCCTCTTGATAGTTGTTTCCAGTTAGCAACCACTATAAGTAGTGCTTCAAAAAGCACTAGCATGCTTATTTCTATAGGAGAATCCCAAAGTTGAGAAAAGCCTGAGTTACTTTCCAAGAGTTGTATGCTCCTGTGGATAAGAGTGCACACTTGGCCAGGCGCGGTGGCTCACGCCTGTAATCCTAGCACTTTGGGAGGTTGAGGCGGGCAGATCACAAGGTCAGGAGTTCGAGACCAGCCTGACCAACATGGTGAAACCCCATCTCTACTAAAAAAATACAAAAATTAGCCAGGCGTGGTGGCACATGCCTGTAATCCCAGCTACTCAGGAGGCTGAGGCAGGAGAATTGCTTAAATCTGGGAGGCGGAGGTTGCAGTGAGCCAAGATCACGCCACTGCACTCCAGCCTGGGTGACAGAGCAAGACTCTGTCTCAAAAAAAAAAAAAAAAAAGAGTGTACATTTTACCACCACACCCTCCCAGTGTGAGATATTGTGAATTGTTTTAATTTTTGCTAATCCAATAAAGTTGGTATTTGGTTGGTTGATTTGTATTCCCAAAAGTGAGGTAGTACAGTTGAGTATTTTTTGTGTCTTGTCCTCTTTCACTTCCTTTTCAATGAATTACTTGTTCATTTCTTCTACCCATTTTCATTGCTTTTTGAAAAAAATTATAAAAGTTTTTACATTAGAATTGTTAACCTAGTGTCCTGTTTTATAAATATTTTATAATCGTCTCTCATTTATCTTTCAATGTGTCATGGTGACTTTTGCTGTTCAAATATTTTAAACTTTAACATAATGAAACACACTCATCTTTTATTTTATGGCTTCTAGGATTCCTGTCTTGCTCTGTCACCCAAGCTGGAGTGCAGTGGTGCACAGCTCACTGCAACCTCCAACTCTTGGGCTCAAGGGATCCTCCCACCTCAGCCTCCTGAGTAGCTGGGACTACAGGTGCACACCACCACACCCAGCTATATTTTTTTAAAAAAATTGTTTTTCGTAGAGCCAGCAGTCTCACTATGTTGCCCAGGCTGGTCTCAAACTCCTGGCTTGAAGTGCTCTTCCCACCTTGGCTTTCTCAAAGTGCGAGGATTACAGGCAAGAGCTAATGCACCTGGCTCTGCCTTGTTTAAGAAGTCTCTTCTACCCTAAAGTCACGGTTATCGTTCTAAACTTCTCCCCAATATACTTTTGTTTTATTTTTTAAAATTTCAATCTTTAATGCTTCCAGAATTTATTTTGGTATATGATAAAAGGTACAGGCCTAACTTTATATCTTCCATATAGCTAGCCAGTTATTTCCAGTTCTTGTTAATTTATGAATGAACCCATCCTTTTCCTGAAATGGAAATATCACCTTTATAATATATTAATATTCTCTATATAGTTTCATTTTTCTGGATTCTCTTTTTCTTTTTTGTGCTAATACTATATTTTTTGTCTGATTTTTTTTTTTTGGCTACTCTTTGTAGCAGTTTTGTGGTAAGTTTTTACTCTCTAGTAAGACAAATTGTCTACTCCTGACCTCTGTTTTCTTTTTCTAATATGTCTTAACAATTCTTACATATTAATTTTCCTATATGAACATTGAAATCACTTATGTTCTCAAATTATATTTTAAAGTAGCAGGTTCTATTTCTTTAAAGAAAATTTCTTTAAAACTGTATTTAAAATTTAAAAATTATTTTAAATTAAATTCAATTCTAATTTGATTTTGTGAATTTTCTTTAAAATTTATTTCTACGCATTTTTTCATTTTTGTTACTCACGTTGGTTGTGGTAAAAACCTTTTAGAGTAGATTATAGGAACTCTTCTGCCAAAGCAGTTTATGTTCTTTCTTCCATGTAAAATTGATGACCTTTGGTCCCAGGAGTGTTTTTGTTTTGTTTTCTGCTGTATATGGATTGAATAGGAAGAGGAAAGCAGGAAAGAGAGGTTACATTAGCTATGACTAAAATTTTCTAAGAATTCAGTTCTCAGCTAGTTCACATTACTGAGGAATTATCAGAGACTGAATAAAATTCTTAGTTTTATTCTTCATTTTTTGCAGCATGTATTAAGTGGAATACTTATATCAATTTCACTCAATTTAAAATGCTTATAAGCTCTCAGAATGCCCGGTCTGATGGCCAGGTTTGTTAGATTTAAGTACATCCTGTAATGAATATTTTCTTTCAAAAGTCCTTAAGTTGTGGCCGGGCACGGTGGCTCACGCCTGTAATCCCAGCCCTTTGGGAGGCTGAGGCAGGAGAATGGCGTGAACTCGAGGCGGAGCTTGCAGTGAGCAGAGATCGCGCCTCTGCATTCCAGCCTGGACAGCAGAGCGAGACTCCGTCTCACAAAAAAAAAAAGCCCTTAAGTTGTATTTACTCAGGCTCTTTGATTTAGTCAGTGGGTATTTATTGAAGATCTTTTTTGTTCACGAAATGCTGTAACATTACTTGAATATTGTTTGTATTCAAAATCACCTATACTCACTCTGGGTGAAAAAAAAAGAACAACATTTTAATTAGCACAAATAACCAGATAGTCCACTCAGTGAACACCAGCCCTAGACAATTAATACAATTAAGCCTGGCTAATCTTATGGAAAAAAATGTGAATGACTTTACAGGGCTCTCCACCACTGATGAGAACTGAATCTCATTATTCCAAGCGATGGCCAGGCTGCGGGGTGATAATGACTTTGACAACATTTTAGCGGAAGAAATTGAAGAATTAATTAAGGGTTGTAGAGAAGGACTGACCAAGGAGAACTCAGGGGACAAACTAACAACAACAACAAAAAAAAACCTTGCTCACAGAGTTGTATAAAGAAAATCATATATATATAATCTTTTGGGTGGCTTTTCCAGGGCATTTTTAACTTTTGTATACAGGTCAACTTGAGAATTTAATTCCTGTGAAGGATAAGACTTAATGGTGGGAAGGTGCCAAGAATTATGAAAGACATAGGAAAATATATGACATAGTTTCTGCCTTCAAGAAACTTCAAGGAGCAATATATTTAACAGGGTCATATTAGATATGTGGAACATAAAATAATACAATATATCATGAATGACAAAATGTGTGGTCAAATCATTATATGTAATTGTAAAAAGAACTGCTGAATGAATGAATGGACATAGACTATCCAAACATTAGAAATTTATATGCTTATTAAACCTGATTTTGTATCTAGAATGTATTCAATTTCTAACAATCTTCCTTAAAGAACAAAATTGCAAAATTTAAAAAAACCTTATTATCTTAAAAATTCAACTGGTGATAAAGTGAAAGGTAAAAGTTCTCCATCTCTTCCTACTCTTATTTACCAGCCCGCTCCCAGAGATGTTTACAGCTTAGGTATCCATCTCAAAACTCTGTATACCATATACACATACATACTTTAAAACAAGGATACTACAGTCCTTCTAAACTTTTTTCAGTATTTCATTTCAGTACCCGCTGATCTACTTCATTACTTTTAGTGCCCTCAGTGTCAGTATATCAGATGCTAAAGTATCATAACTCACATGTATTTAACCCCTTCCTTATTTGTAGACACAGATTATTTTCTATGTTCCACTGTTAAAAACACTACATCAGTTAATAGCTTTACACACCCCCTGTGTCAGATTACCTATAGCATAGGTTCCCAGAAATCTAGTAAACCTTTCAAACTTTTTTTTTTTTTTTGAGAGTCTCGCTCTGTCTCCCAGGCTGGAGTGCAGTGGCGCGATCTCTGCTCACTGCAAGCTCCGTCTCCCGGGTTCACACCATTCTCCTGCCTCAGCCTCCCAAGTAGCTAGGACTACAGGCGCCCGCCATCACGCCTAGCTAATTTTTTGTACATTTAGTAGAGACGGGGTTTCACCATGTTAGCCAGGATGGTCTCGAGCTCCTGACCTCGTGATCCACCCGCCTCGGCCTCCCAAAGTGCTCGGATTACAGGCGTGAGCCACCGCGCCCGGCCTTCAAACTGTATTTTTGACAAAGGCTAAAGGTATGCTGTCATGGTTTGGTTTATACTGACCCGTTTAGGTAATTCAATGTTATTAGATGTGAGGATGATCTGGTGGCAACATCAATCACAGCCATAAAGGTCAGAGTTATTTAGTGCCCCTCACCCCCTAGCATTTCCAGTCCTTCCTTTAGTTTCTGGAAGCTCCCAGATGTCTCTTCAGAAGCTTAAGACGTTTTGGATCAAAGATATACTGTGGTCCTCCATAAAGGAAAAGATACTGTTGTTTCAATAATCTCACGGGACAATACTTAATAACCTCGTAAAGTGAGCCGTTATCAGAGGGGGGAAATAAAATTTATTGCCTTCTAACACCATCAAATAGTTTATTTGAGACCAGGAATTGGTCCGACCACTTATTTTCAACTTTTGGCTGAATATGGGTGAACTTGGCTTTTTGTTTTCCCCAAACCCAGGACAGAAAGAAATTAAAAGCCCTGACTGTGCCGGGATAGGACTGAGAGGCCCAGGAAAGGCTGCACTAAGTACCTGGAGGGTTTGTTTTTTTCCTTTTTGCTGCTGCTGCTGTTTCCTCCAGGATGAAGGGAAAGATAAAACCCTCCTGCCTCCGTTCGTGCTAAAATTCGCCCCATTCCTCGAAGGTGACGAAACTTCAGCACACCTCTGTACACTTTGGAAACAAGAGGATCCCCTCAAGAGCAAATAGGCGGAAACAATGACCCCGCGCCCGGAGTTTTTCTGAGCTCCTAAATAGGGAGAGAGACCCGACAAAACAAACAAGCGAAGGCGACACAGCCAGGTTAGCACCGAGCAGCTGGGCGGGAGCGCCAGAAGGGCGGGAGCGCACGGGCTCTTCTCCACAGCCAGCGCCTTCGCGGGTCCCACCCCCTGGAGGGCGGGGCCGACCGCTCTTTCCGGGTTTGCGAGCGGAAGTGGGCGAATTTGAATCCTGTGGGCCGTTGGATGTGGCTGCTAGCGGTCGGCGTGCCCCGACGTAGAGCGGGCCGGGAAAAGTGGCACTGACGTTCTGGAACTTCTGCCCAGCTCTCCTTGGTGAGTAAATAGGGAACGAGAAGACGCAGAGCGTTCCAGAGAGAGAAGCAGGACCGTGGGGTGGGAGAGGATGTCAGGAGGCCGGACGGCGCAGCGGGGGCCTCGCAGTGCTTTTGGGGACGTCTGGTGCTGGGGCCCGGCCTGGACACCGGGAATTCGGGGCACTGCAGGCGTTTGCTGGACCAGCGCTCTCGACGGTTGCGCACGCCAGCCAGCTCTCAGTGTTGAGGATTCCGAGGCCCTGCCTGTCCCCCGCGAGTAAACCTTGTTTATACGCATCCTCCGTGGCTTTTTTTAACCCGTAGTTTATTATTTCCACCAATTCGTCTCGAATGCTGAAGCTTCAACAGTAGTTAAATCTCACTGTGAAAGCGTTGCCACGTTTAAACAAATCTCTTTTTATGAAAGATGGAAGGTTGGGGCAGGTTTAGAATGAAAAGATGCTCTACGTGGCTCCGCGTTCCTCTTGAGAGAGATACCCGGGCAACCTTGATTAACTCTGGACTGCAGGGAAGTGACAGTCTTTGAAATGCCTGGATGGGATTTAAACTGAAATTCGAGTATCCTTTGTATTTAAAACCCGGATATTTTTCATTCACGGTTGACATTTTTCTTGTACCGCAAAAATCCGAGACTCTTATTTAAACCGGCTATAGTAACAGCGGTGGTGATTCACTAGGGTCTTAGTTTGCAAACAATAGGGATAAGGTTTAGTTCCACCGCCCTGCCTTTTCGCCTCCCTCATTCATTGGCCAACCGGGTTATTATGGAGTCTTTTTGGAAGTAATCCACTAATGCTTTGAGCATCTGTTTTCTTTGGGTTTTATTGTTTTGGGCTTTTTTTTTTTTTATTTTTAATGATGAACTATCTGAAATATGGAACTCTGTCTAACCCAGTAGTAAAGTCATGCCTTCTGGAATGGTTTAAAAGTGTGCCATAAGTGTAAACTATAAATGGGAACTTTTAAATGTGTACAAGTTTTACATCTTTATTAAAAATCGTCAGTTTTGTGTAGCTTAATAGGAAAAGATATTTTAAGTTCCTTTTAAGGTTTTAACACCAGGATATTGTACCATTTAAATGTATAAATATATTTTTAAAAGTAGGACTTCATAATAATCAGAATAAAGACATTCCTTCATCCAGTGCTGGCTATTCCAGCACCCCCATTCTTCCTGCTATTGAACTTTTGTTTTAAGTGTTAGCCAGGAAGAATAGACTTAAATACTCGGTGTTTAGGATAGTTAAAATATGAGCATTTTTCATATAGTGTCTTTGTAACAAAGACATTGGCTATACTTCTCTAAGCCTTTCTGCTCATTTCATATGTGCTGTAACAAATGGTAATTTTTAAAAATTGATCGCTGTATCCTAATCTCTTTCTTTTTTTCTACCTGAATTATTTTCATTGGATTTTTGCTCTTTCTTAAATCAGTGAGTTTCAGAATTTATTGTGTGTACATCACCTTGAAGGATTTGTTCAATGCTGATTCCTGCACTTCAGATCTCAGATTCTGAATCAGTAGGTCTGGAGGATGGCATTGAACAGTCTGCATGTTTAACTGAAAGGTTAGAAAATACTATGAGTTTTAAAAACACTGATTTGATCTTTCCTAGAGAGGCATTATAATGTGTTGGTTAAAGACATGGAACTAGGGCCAGATTGCCTTGGTTTGAAGCCCATCTCCACCACTTGATAGCTAGATGACCCTGGGCAAGCTGTTTAACCTCTCTGTGCTTCATTTCCCTCTACCATATGATGAGGTTACCTACTTTGTAGGATTGTTGTGAGGGTTGAATGAGTTAAGATGTACAAAGACCTTAGAATAGTGTGTGCCACATAGCAAATGATACATAAATCTCCAATTACATTGAGTTACTAAACTGTAAAAACCGCATTACATACATTCTCTCATTAATCTTTACAATATCGCTGAGGTAGTTATTATCTTCAAATAAGAAAACAGGCCAAGAGGGGTTCGGTAATTTGTTCTCACACAACTAGTAACATGTTGGAACTGAAGTCGTAAATTAGATTTAACTCAAAAGTTTATGCTTTTTTAAAAAAGTAAAATTTCTTGCCTCTCTTCAGTCTCCCTCCAGATGTTGCTCCATAAGTATCTCTGATGGCTTCCCATTGTCTACCATATATAATTCAAATTTCTTAGCTTTTCTTTTTATTTACAGAGCCCTTCAGAGTCTGGTACCAACTTCTCTTCCCAAGGACCGTCTTCATAGTATTACGCCACTCTCTTCCAACCTGCTGATGTTCCATCAGTACTACTAGAATTCTCCAAATCTATCTCTTATTACATTTTATGCATATTTAGCCATTGGCCTTTTTATTTCCCCTTAAGATTTTACTCAAATGGGTTTAAAGACTTCTCCAGGCCATGCCTTTTGCTTATAAATATATAGTGCAAGACTGCCCTTGTCCTTTTAATTTTTATGTCTGCAGTGCACAGTGCAGAACAGTGAGTGTCATGATACTCTGAAACTGTGTATGTTCAGTGAGTACTTATTATTTTAACAACTTAACACATTTTGTCTTGGGTTAATGACTCAAAAAGTTGCCTTTTTTTTTTAAGGCTTGGCTTTTTTCTGAGATGATAGCATATAATTCTGTGTAGTTTAGTAGAGATTTTGGTGATAGCATATGGTTTATAAACAATATGGAAAAATAAGTATTGAAATTATAGGCTCAGAGGACATTTCAAGTGGGAAAAAATCAGGAGCAATGTTTGTTAATATTCATGAATTTAGAATGCTTTATACATATTTTCTCATTTAATCCTCACAACCATTTTATTATCTCTATATTAAGATGAAGAAACTGAGGCACGAAAAGATTTAGTAGCTTTTAAAATGTATTTTTAAAATATTTAATTTCCTCTTGTGTGGGCAGCAAGCCACCCAGGTGCCGAGGCAAGAGACTGGGGGTACGAGCTGTTCCAGTATAATAAAATAATAAAATAAGAATAGTTATACTAGATATAGATCTTAGATATGATTATATATGAATATCATTAATCATTAGTTTGTGGCAATTACTCTTTATTCCAATATTTAATAATACTCGCTCTATAATCATAACCTAGGAAAAACCAGGCCATACAGAGATAGGAACTTAGGGGACATAGTGAGAAGTGACCAGAAGACAAGAGTGCGAACCTTCTGTTATGCCCGGACAGGGCCACCAGAGGGCTCCTTGTTCTAGCGGTAACGCCAGCGTCTGGGAAGACGCCCATTGCCAAGAGGACCCTGGTCTAGCGATAGCGTCAGTGTCAAGGAAAAACACCCACTACTTAGCAGACCGGGAAAGGGAGTCTCCCTTTCCCTGGGGGAGTTTAGAGAAGACTCTACTCCTCCACCTCTTGTGGAGGGCCTGACACCAGTCAGGCCCGCTCGCAGTTATCTGGAAGCCTAACCGTCTCCCTGTGGTGCTGTGCTTCAGTGGTCACGCTCTTCGTCTGCCTTTATGTTCCATCCTGTACACCTGGCTCTGCCTTTTAGCTAGCAGTAGCAAATTGGTGAAAGTACTAGAAGTCTCTGATATGCAGAAATAATGGTGTAAGCTGTCTCTCTCTCCTCTCTCTCTCTCTCTCTGTCTGCCTCGGTTGCCAGGCAGGGAAGCGCCCCCTGTCCAGTGGACACGTGAACTTAACTGTCATTGGAGATGGCTCACTGCCCCTTCGTCTTGTATCCAATAAATATCAGCGCAGCCTGGCATTTGGGGCCACTACCAGTCTCCACGTCTTGGTGGTAGTGGTCCCCCAGGCCCAGCTGTCTTTTCTTTTATCTCTTTGTCTTGTGTCTTTATTTCTACAATCTCTCATCTCTGCACACGGGGAGAAAAACCCACCCATCCTGTGGGGCTGGTCCCTACACTCTTGGTACAGTTTTTTTAATTATAAGAGTGGTATATGTTAGGTGTAATAAAAAGTATCTTAATTCAAAATGTTAGGGAATTAAAAAACAGAAAACTTTTCCTTTTCAGTTTGAACACTTAAGACAGTTGCCTAATCTCCTTGCTCACAGCTTTTCTTTAAAAACCTGCCCAACAATGTAGGGACATCATTCTCATGACCAGTGTGTAGGGTTGGTCTAAGGAACATAAAGCCCCATACCACTTAAAGTCCCATACCACTTCCCCAACAAAACTGGTACGGGTATTTATATCAGAGCTGCATATCTGATGCAGGCTAGACCATTCATGTGATTTCTTGATTTTGGAGTTGGGATATCACAAGACTATTGGAAGCCAAGCTGGAAAGGTCTTATGTGTTGCTATGACAGTAGAATCATGAAGAAACATGAAAATGGACATACGGAGTCAGTGGGTGGTAGGGTGGGGTGGGGTAGGGGAGGATGACACCTGTTTCCTGAGGACTAGTTATATATTGATAACTTAATGTAACCTTGTAACTTAGTTGCCTTTTTTTTGTTTTGTTTTGGTGATATGGAGTCTCACTCTGTTGCCCAGGGTGAATGCAGTGGTGCGCTCTTGATTCACTGCAACCTCCGCCTCCCTGGTTCCAGTGATTCTCCTGCCTCAACCTCCTGAGTAGCTGGATTACAGGCACCTGCCACCATGCATAGCTAATTTTTGTGATTTTAGTAGAGACAGGGTTTCACCATGTTGGTCAGGCTTGTCTCAAATTCCTGACCTCAAGGGATCTGCCCCCTTCAGCCTCCCAAAGTGCTGGGATTACAGGCGTGAGCCACCGCACCTAGCCATTGCTTTTTATCTTAAACTTATCCTTTTGTTTTAAATAAAAATTTTTAACTTTTAAACAAGTATCTGGTATACAATTTGTATGCAATAAAAGTCACCCATTTTAGGGGTATAGTTCAATGAGTTTTAGTAAATGTATTCTCTTGTATGAATATACCACAGTTTGTTTTATCGATATACATTGTTACAGTTTTTAGTTATCACAAATAAAGTTTCTGTTGACCTTTGTGTACAGTGGACATATGCCTTATTTCTCTTGGCTGCATCATATGATAGGTGTACATTTGGCCTTTTTTTGAGGTACAATTCACATTTATAAAATTAGCCATTTTATTTGAGACAAGATCTCTGTCACTCAAAGCTGGAGCTCAGTGGCACAATCATAGTTCACTGCAGCCTCCAACTCTTGGACTCCAGCAGTCCTCCCACCTCAGCTTCCCAGGGCAGCTAGGACTACAGGTGTTTGCCACCAAGACTGGCTAATTAAAAATTTTTTTTGTAGAGACAGGATATCACTATGTTGTCTAGGCTGGTTGCAAACTCCTAGCCTCAAGCGATCCTTCCACCTCAGCCTCCCAAAGTGCTGGAATTACAGGTGTGAGCCACCATGCCCAGTCAAAAATTAGCCATTTTAAAGTAGACATTTCAGTGACAGTACATTCACAATGTTGTTCAGCCATCACCTCTACCTAGTTCCAAAACATGTAACCTTTCATGTCTGACTTCCCTCATTTAATATAATGTTTTCAAGGTTATCTATGTTGTAGCATGTATCAGTACTTTATTCCTTTTTATTGCCACATAATCATTCTATGGATATACCACATTTTGTATATCCATTCATCAATTGATGTATAATTAGGTTGTTTCTTTGTGATGTATTGATTCAGTGATCTCTTTTGTGAATAGTGCTGCTGTGAACATATGTATGCAAGTTTTTGTTTGAATTGAAATATTTCAATTATTTTGGTCATATAGCTAGTGGAATTGCTGGGTGATACGGTAGTCTTGTTTAATGTGTTGTGGAATTGCCAAACTGTTTTCCACCCTTGCTGCATCATTTTACTTTCCCACTAGCAATATGTAAGGGTTGTAATTTCTCCATATCATCATTAACACTTACTATTTTAGTTTGTAAAAATAATAATTAGCTAATATAGTGGACATGAAGTGGTATCTCATTGTGGCTTTGATTTACTTATCACTAATATAATGGGCATTTTTTCATGTGCCTGTTGGCCATTTGACTATTTTCTTTGGAGAAATGTCTTCAGATATTTTGTTCATTTTTAAGTTGGATTACTTGTCTTTTTGTTGTTGCATTGTAAGAGTTTCTAATGTATTCTAGATACTAGACCCTTTTCAGGTTATATGATTTCTGAATATTTTTTCCCATTCTGTAGATTGTCATTAGATGCACAAGTTTTATACTTCGGTAAAGTTCAATTTATTGTTTTCTTGTTGCTTGTGCTTTTGGTGTCATATCTCAGAAACCATTGCCAAATACAAGGTCATGAAAATTTACCCCTAGATTTTCATTTAAGAGATTTATAGTTCTGTCTTTTACATTTAGATCTTGATCCATTTTGAGTTGATTTTTTTTAATGCGTGTGAGGTAGGGGTTCAACTTCATTCCTTTTTTTTTTTTGAGATGGAGTCTCGCTTTGTTGCCCAGGCTGGAGTGCAGTGGCACAATCTCGGCTCACTGCAAGCTCCGCTTCCTGGGTTCATGCCATTCTCCTGCCTCAGCCTCCCAAGTAGCTGGGACTATAGGCGCCCACCACCACACCCGGCTAAATTTTTTGTATTTTTAGTAAAGACCGTGTTTCACCATGATATCCAGGATGGTCTCGATCTCCTGCCGCCGTGATCTGCTGCCTCGGCCTCCCAAAGTGCTGGATTACAGGCGTGAGCCACCGCATCTGGCCAACTTCATTCTTTTTTACATGGCTGTCTGGTCGTCCTAGGACCATTTGTTGAAGAGACTGTTTTCTTCCCATTTAATGGTCTTGGCACCCTTATTGAAAATTAGTTTACTATAAAACATGTGAGTTTATTTATTGACTCTTTCTTCTTTTCCATTGATGTGTATGTCTGTCCTTGTGCCAGTACCACATTGTCTTGATTACGGTGGATTTGTAGTAAGTTTGGAATTGGAAAATTTGAATCCTCCAACTTTTTCTTTTTGGGGATCCTTTTGACTATTCAGGATCCCTTGCAGTTTAGGCTTAGCTTTTCCATTCCTGCAAAAAAGGCCATCGGGATTTTGACAGGAATTGTATCAAATCTATAAATTGCTTCGGGGAGTATAACCGTCTTAATGATATAGTTTTTCAACCTATGGATCCAAAATGTCTTTTCATTTATTTAGGGTTCTTTAATTTCTTTCAGCACTGTTTTGTAGTTTTCAGTGCAAAAATCTTGCACCACCATGGTTAAATTTATTACTAAGTAATTTTTATGCTATTGTAAATGGAATTGTTTATTTAATTTCCTTTTTGGATTGTTCATTGTTGTATAGAATTACAACTGATATTTGTGTGTTGATCTTGCATCCTGTAACTTAGCTGAATTCGTTTAGTAGCTCCAACAGTTTTTTGTGAATTCTCTAGGAAATCCTACATATAAGATCATGCCTTCTTTGAATAGAGTTACTTCTTGCTTTCTTGCTTTATTATTCTGAATAGACCTTCTGGTTCGGTGTTGAGTAGAAGTGGTGGAAGTGTGTATCTTTGTTTTGTTCCAGATCTTAGGTGGAAAGTGTACAGTCTTTCACCAATAATTATGTTAATTACAGGTTTTTCCATAGATGCTGAGGAAGTTTACTTATATTCCTAAATGTTTGAGTGTTTTTATCATCAACGAGTATTGTATTTTGTCAAATGCTTTTTCTGCATCTATTGAGATGAGCATGTGACCTTTTCCTTTTTCTCTATTAGTATGGTATATTATGTTGGTTGATTTCCATATGTTGAACCACCTTTGCATTTCTGGGATAAATCCCACTTGGTTATGGTACAAAATTTTCTTTATCAGAATTCAGTTTGCTGGTAGTTTGTTAAGGATATTTGCATCTATGTTCATAAGAGATAATTGGCTTGTAGTTTTATTTTCTGTGATGTCTTTTTCTGGCTTTGGTATCAGGGTATTGGTGGCTTCACAAAATGAGTTAGGAAGTGTCCTCATATCTTTTGGAGGGGTTTGAGAAAGATTGGTGCCAATTTTTCTTCAAAGGTTTAATAGGGTTCACCAGTGAACCCATCTGGGCTAGAACTTTTACTTGTTGGGAGGTTCTTCATTAGTGATTCAATCCCTTGTTTGTAGATTTGTTGAAATTTTCTATTTCTTTTTGTCACTTTTGTTATTTGTTTAACCTATTGTTTAACTTGTTTAACTATTTAACTTCTTAGAGTACAATTGTTCATAATAGTCTCATTTAATTCTTTTTATTTCTATTAGGTCTGTAGCAGTGTCCCACTTTCATTTCTTCTGATTTAGTAATTTGAGTCTTCTCTTTTTTTTCTCTGGGTCATCTAACTAAACGTTTTCAATTTTGTCAATCTTCTTAAGCAATTTTTATTTCATTGATTCTCAGTTTAAAAATTTTTTTATTACATTATCTGGACTCTATTTCCTTCCTCTGCTAGCTTTGGGTTTAGTTTGATCTTTTTCTAGTTTCTTTGGGCATAAAGTTGGGTCATTGTTTTGGGGGCGTGATTTTATTTGTCTCTAAGTATTTTCTAATTTCCCTTGTGATTTCTTTTTTGACCTTTTGTCTATTTAAAGTTGTGTTATTTAATCTCCATATGTCTCTCGGTTTTCCAGTTTTCCTTTTATTGATTTGTCATTTCATTCCATAGTCACTGGAGAAGATATTTTGTGTGATTTCAGTCTTGTAAAATGTATTATTTTGTGGTCTAACATGGTCTATCCATGGATATTGTTCCACGTGCATTTGAGAAGAATGTTTCATTCTGTTGTTGTAGGGTGGAGTGTTCTGTATATGTTAAGTCTAAACTATTTCTCCTTTCACTTCTACGAAATTTTGCCTCATATTTTGGGGCTCTTATTAGGTGGGTTTGTGTTTATAATTGTCATGTCTTTTTTTGCCTCATATTTTGCCTTATATTTTGGGGCTCTTATTAGGTGGGTTTGTGTTTATAATTGTCATGTCTTCTTGATGGATTGAACTTTTTAGTCAGTCTTTAATGTCCTTTGAGTCCTGTAACAATCTTCAACTTAAAGCCTGTTTTGTCTGACATTAGTACAAACACCCAAGCTTACTTTTGATTACTGTTTGTATGAAGTATCTTATTCTGTCCTTTTACTTTCCATCTATTTGTGTTTTGGTATCTATAGCTTGACTCTAGTAGATAGTGTATGTATGGATTTTTTAAAAATTCATTCTGTCAACCTTTGCCTTTTAATTGGAGAGTGTAATTCATTTATATTTAATTACTGTTAAGGAAGGATTTCTGACATTTTAGTATTTGTTTTCTAAATACTATCTTTCTGTTCCTCATTTCCTTCATTATTGCCTTTTGTTTAATTGATTTGTATAGTGTACCATTTTTATTCTCTTCTCATTACCTTTTCTGCACATATTTTTTAGTTATATTCTTAGTGGCTATTTTGGGGATTACAATTAATATCTTAAACATAACAACCTAGTTTGAATTAATACCCACTTAGCTTTCATAGTATACAAAAATTACACTTCTGTATATCTCATCCTTCTTCCTAAATGTTATTGTGTCAAATTACATTTTTATATTTTTTGCTTATTTTACATTTATACATAATGTGCCCAATAACATTGGTTTATATTTATTTTATGTGTTTTTCTTTTAAATCATAAAGGAAAAAGAGAATTACCAAAAGTGCAATAATACTACTGGCTTTTATATTTACTTCTGTAGTTACCTTTACTGGTGTTTTTATTTCCTCATATGGCTTTGAGTTACTGTCTGATGTCCCATTATCATCTCTAGTAGGGCAGATCTACTAAGTTTCCCTTTCACCCTAGACCCCAGGTCTACCAGACCTTCTGAGAAACAGCCATTCTTATCTGTCTCCTGGATGATTTTCCAGAGAATATAAGCTTTTAAGAAACTTTTTATTGAGGTATAATATATATGCCAAATATATTTTAAGTACAAAATTATGTTCATTGTAAAAAGTCAAACAATGCCAAAATTTATAAGAAATTAAAAGAAAAAGCTCCTACCCCTTCTCTTTCCCCAGGGATAACCACCATTAACAGTTAGGGACCTAGAAACTTTATGGTCTTTGTTGATCTCAGAAACTTCTGATCTTTCTGAATTCCTTTCACCCTTCCTTCTCTCCATCGAATTACTTCTTCTACTTTGCATATAAGAACCCTAATAGGTAAGTATTATCATCTCCATTGGACACAAGGCAGAGCAAGGAGTTCAAACACAGAAAATCTATAATTCAAGTGTAATGTTCTTTCTGCCATGTTCGTCTGCCTGGGTCCTGTCTAGAATCTTAAAAGTTTAATTGCTCTGTCACATAAGGTAGCAGATACATTGTCCTGTTAAAATATAATTAAGGCCTTATTTTTTAGAGAGGAGAAGACCTGGTCCTGTGGGAGCTGTGACAGAATAGCCTTTATTGCTGAACTGTAGTAAAAAAGATGCCAACTTCTTTAATAAGGGTAGTTTGGATTGGGCTGGTTATTTAGAGCCTGACATGGTCAGTGGAAGGGGCTAGGACTGGAATAAGACCTGCCCACTGAGTCAGGGTTAGGACCAGCTGGTGAAGGGGGGGATTATATTAGTTACTATCTGATAATCCAATCCGAGGAGATTTATGTAATCCAAATGGCAGAATCAGCAAGAGCAACTTCCAGAAGAAATTCCTGACATTCCCCTAACATCCCAGGCTTTCACACACTGTTGTACCTTTGCACACACTCTACTTAGAATGTTTTTTCTGCCTTGTCTGCTCAGAATATTTATCTTTCACAATTACGTTATAATATCACCACTTCTGTAAGGCTACACTGCATGTGTGTGAAATATTTGTTTACTTGCCTGCCTCCCATGTGAGTATGTGTACTCATCTTCACTTTTGAAACATAGTTTTGCTGCAGATATGATTCTTTGCTGACAGGTTTGGGTTTTTTTCCTGTCTTTCAGCACTTTAAATATGTCATCTCACTGCCTTCTGGAACTCTATGGTTTCTAATGAGAATTTGGCTCTTAATCTTATTGGGGATATTTTGTATGTGTTAATCACTTCTCTCTTGCTGCTTTCAAGATTCTTTGTCTTTGTTTTTGTCAGTTTGACTATACTGTGTCTCAATGTGGATCTCCTAGAATTTGTCCTGATTAAAGATCTTGAGCTTCTTAAAAATGTATAGATTGAAGTCTTACATGTATAGATTTCAGTCTTACATGAAATTTGGGAAGTTTTTGTCTATTATTTCTTCAAACATTCTTTCTGTTCCACTTTCTCCGGTCCTTCTTGGACTCCCATTAAGCATATATTGGTATGCTTGATGGTGTCTCATAGTCTCTTGGGCTCTGTTTCTTTTTCATTTTTTTTCTTTCTGCTCTTCAGACTGGATAATTTCAACTAACCTGTCTTCAAGTTCACTGATTCTTTCTCCTGCCTGCTCAAACGTGCTGTTAAACCTCTGTAATGAATGTATTATTTCAGTTATTGTACATTTCAGCTGCAGAATTTCTATTTCCTTTTTATCATTTCTACTTCTTTATTGATATTCTCTATTTGTTGAGACATTGTTGATTGTGAGTTTTTTGCCAGGTTTTCCTGTGTTTCTAGGGAGGTACAGACCTGCAGAGCCCCTTGCTCCACCATGTTCGTGGATGTGTTCTGTATTACTGAGTTTGAAGAGTTTTTCAGAAAATATATTGTGGATCTAAATACGTCCTTTTTCAGATTATGATTTGCAAATACTTTCTCAGTCTGAGGCTTGTCTTATTCTCTTAACAGTGTCTTTTGATGAGCAGAAGATACTAACTTTCAGTACAGTTTATCTTTTTTTGTCTTGTGCTTTTGGTATTGTATCTAAGAAATCTTATGTAACATAAGGTCACAGAAATTTTCTCCTGTGTGTTTTTTCTAGAAATTTTATAGTTTTACATTTTGTATTTAGAGCTGTAATTCATTTTGAGTTCATTTTTTGTGAGACAAGTATTCTTGTGGGTGCTGTAGTGGGTTTTTTTTTTTTTTTTTTTGCTATTTTAATTTGCATTTCCTTTATGACCAGTGATGTTCTTTTGCTTGTTGGCTATGTTGTGTTTTTTTAAGTGTCTGGTCAAATCTTTTGTCCATTTTGTTCATTTTATTGTGATGTCTTCTATTTGAGTTGTAAGCATTCTTTATGCATTGTGGATATAAATCCTTTGTCAGGTATATGTTTTGCCAATGTTTATTCCCAATCTGTGTTTTGCCTTTTTCTTTGCTTAACTATGTCTTTTGATTAGAAAGTTCTTAATTTTGATGTTTAATTCATCAGTGTTTTTTATGATTCAGTTTCCTAAGAAATCTTTGCCAAACCCCAAGATCATGAAGATTCTTCCCTATGTTTTCTTCTAGAAGTTTTTTTTTCTTGTGATCCAATTTGAATTAAGTTTTAATATATGAGGTCAATGTTCTTCCCCCCACCCTCCACCCAAAACATTCAGTTATTTCAATACTATTTATTGAATAGACTACCATTTGAATACAGTGAATTACCTTGGTATCTTTGTTGAAAAGCAATTGTCTGGGTCTGTTTCTGGCCTTTCCCTTGTGTTCCACTGAGCTATATATCTGACTTTTCCCTAATGTTCTATTGAGCTATACGTCTGTCTTGATTAACATAGCTCTATAAGAAGTCATGAAATCACATAGTTGGAGACCACTGACTTTTTCTTTTTAAAAATGTTTTTGCTGGCCGGGCGCAGTGGCTCACGCTTGTAATCCCAGCACTTTGGGAGGCCGAGGCGGGCGGATCACGAGGTCAGGAGATCGAGACCACGGTGAAACCCCATCTCTACTAAAAATACAAAAAAAAAGCCGGGCGTGGTGGCGGGCGCCTGTAGTCCCAGCTACTCAGAGAGGCTGAGGCAGGAGAATGGCGTGAATCCGGGAGGCGGAGCTTGCAGTGAGCCAAGATTGCGCCACTGCACTCCAGCCTGGGTGACAGAGCGAGACTCCGTCTCAAAAAAATAAAATAAAATAAAATAAAAATGTTTTTGCTATTACAAGGCCTTTGCATTTTTATATAGGTTTTAGAATCAGCATGCCAGTTTCTTAAAAAAAAAAAAAAAAACCTGCTGGGGATTTTGGTTGGGATTGTGTTAAATTGACATTTTAACAATATTATGCCCATGAGCATTGTCCATCTCTTCATTTATTTAGGTCTTTTATTTCTCTAAGCAGTGTTTTGTAGCTTTTCAGAGTGTAGTCTTTTTCCACATCTTTTACTAAGTTTTTACCTATTGTGAATAGAATTGTTCTCTAATTTTCTGATTAATTCTTGCTCTTATACAGATTTGCCTTGTTTCATTAGAACTTGTTAAAGTCACTTATTCTTATAAATGTTTTGGTAGGATTTTCTATGTAGATGATCGTATGTGAAAACAGTTTTACTTCATCCTTCACAGTTTTGTCTTCTTTTCCCTTGGAGTACACTGTTGAATCAGAGATTAAGGTGAACATTTGTAGATTGCCTTTGCTAGCTTGAAAAAATTTATTTTACCCGCAGTTTGCTTTACAGTTTTGTTATGATTGGATATTGACATTTGTCAGATGCCCTTTTGTATCTGTTGAGATTGCCTCACAGTACAATGTGGAAATTAATGCACATTTGTAGATGCCCTTTATTAGGTTGAGAAAATTCCCATCTGTTTCTGGTTTGTTCTACAGTTTTATCATGATTGGTTGTTGAATTTTGTCAAATGCTCTTTCTGCATCTATTGAGATGGTCATACTTTTTTCACCCTTTATTGTATTAACATGGTGTATTACTTTACTTTTCAGATGATATCTAATCTTACATTTCTAAGATAAACCCAGTTAAGATATATTATCCTTTTTTTTTTTTAATTAAAAGAAAAAGTACCAATGATTGACTAAACTTGCCAGGTACTCTCATGGCATTTATGTGTTGTTTCTAATTCTTACAATAACCTGTAATTAGCTTCTAGTTTGAGGGATGATAAAATTGAGGCTGAGGTCTCAGGAAAAAACATATAGAACATGAAGGAAAGTCTAAACTTCATACCTTCAATGCCCCTAGTACTCTTTCTACTATACCATGCTACTTTTTGTAATAATTTATGGTTAAAAAATATTGAAGATCATATTGATGTTTTATGTACTTTTTTTTTTTTTTTTTTTTTTTTGATGGAGGTCTCACTATGTTGCTCAAGGTGGACTCAAATTCCTGGGCTCAAGCAATCCTCCTGCTTCAGCCTCTCAAGTAGCTGGGACTACAGGTGCATAACACTGTGCCTGGCTTTTATGTACATTTTTGAGATATGTTTATTATTTCCTAGAATGTAAATAATTGATTCATGAAAAAAAATTCTAATAGCTTTTAACCTCTACCATTGAATATCTTTCTTCTAATTTTATCTTTGCTGTTGCTGTGAACCAAAGTAACTAACAAATCTTTAAGAGTATTTCTTTTTGTCTCCAAATTTGTAGGAGCACATGAAGTGTATTAACTATCTATCCTGAGGTAGCATGGGTGTATTAGTCACAGTTCTCCAGAGAAACAGAAACAACAGGATATACGTGTGTGTGTGTGTGTGTGTGTGGTGTGTGTGTGTGTGTGTAGAGAAGGAGAGGGAAGGATTGATTATTGTAAGGTATTGACTCACATGATTATGTAGTGTGAACAGTCCCATTATCTGTCTGCAAACTGCAGACCCAGGAAAGTCCCGCAGTGTAGTTTGAATGTCTGGAGCCAAACAGCTGATGGTATAGGTTTCAGTCCCGATCTGAAGGCCTGAGAACCAGGAACACCAAGGACAGAAGATTGATGTCCTACCTCAAGCAATCAGACAGCAAATTTAACCTTTTTTCTGCTTTCTGGTTTTATTCAGGCCCTCAGTGGACTAGCTAATGTCTCCCCACACTGGGGATGGCCATGTGCTTTACTCAGTTCACCAGTAAACTGAGTAAAGTTTACTGATCTTTTCCAGAAACACTCTCACAGACACATCCAGACATGAGTTTAACCAGATATCTGGGCATCCTGTGGCCTGGTAAAGGTAAAGGTAACACATAAAATTAACCATCACACTGGGTTAGTCTTGATCTTGAATTTTTGGGGAATTTTTATATTACTTTTAATTCAATTATTTTTAAACCTTTTTTTATTTTGAAATAATTCTAAAGTTACAGGAAAGTTGCAAGAAAAGTACAAAGAACTACATATGCCCTTACCTAGATTAACCACTTTTTATTATTTTCCACATTCACTTTATCATTCTGCAGTATTGCACATTTGCATGTAATTTCCCTTTTCTGAACCGTTGGAGAGTAGGTTGCATATATCTGGTCCCCCTACCCCTTAATGCTTCAGTATTTCCTAAGAACAGTGATAGTCTACTAAATAACCTAAATATGGATACCAATTTCAGGAAATTTAGCATAAATACAATACTTTCAACTAAATATTGTTTTGGTCAGTTGCCTCAGTGATGTCCTTTGGAGCGGTTTTATTCCCTAGTGCAGGATACAGTCCAGGATCCTTCATGCATTTGTAGTAAATAAAATACAGTTCATCTTTTTTTTTTTTTTTAGGTTTGGGGGTACATGTGAAGGTTTGTTACATAGGTAAACAACATGTCACAGAGGTTTGTTGCACATATTATTTCATCACCCAGGTATTAAGCCCAATAGCCAATAGTTATCTTTTCTGCTCCTCTCCCTCCTCCCACCCTTCTGCATCAGTTAGACCCCAGTGTCTCTTGTTTCCTTCTTTGTGTTCGTGAGTTCTTATCATTTAGCTCCCACTTACAAGTGAGAACATGCGGTATTTGGTTTTTTGTTCCTGCATTACTGTGCTAAGGATAATAGCCTCCGGCTCCATCCATGTTCCTGCAAAAGACATGATCTTACTCTTTTTAATGGCTGCATGATATTTTATGGTATATTTGTACCACATTTTCTTTATCCAGTCTGTTACTGATGGGCATTTAGGCTGATTCCATGTCTTTGCTATTGTGAATAGTGCTGCAGTGAACATTCATGTGCATGTGTCTTTATGGTAGAATGATTTCTAGTCCTCTGGCTATATACCCAGTAATGAGATTGCTGGGTAAAATGGTAGTTCTGCTTTTTGCTCTTTGTGGAATTGCCATACTGCTTTCCACAGTGGTTGAACTAATTTACACTCCCGCCAACAGGGTATAAGTGTTTCCTTTTCTCCACAACCTTACCCGCATCTGTTATTTTTTGACTTTGTGATAGATAATAGCCATTCTGACTGGTGTGAGACGGTATCTCATTGTAGTTTTGATTTGCATTTCTCTAGTGATTAGTGATGTTGAGCTTTTTTTCATATGCCTGTTGGCCACATATGTCTTCTTTTGAGAAGTATCTGCCGATGTCCTTTGGCCACTTTTTAATGGGATTGTTTTTTTCTTGTAAATTAAAGTTCCTTATAAATGCTTTTGATAAAATTCAACAGCCCTTCATGTTAAAAACTCTCAATAAACTAGGTATTGAGGGAACATACCTCAAAATAATAACAGCCATCTATGACAAACCCACAGCCAACATTATACTGAATGTGCAAAAGCTAGAAGCATTCCTCTTGAAAACCGACACAAGACAAGGATACTCTCTCATCACTTCAACATAGTTTTGGGAGTCCTAGCCAGAGCAGTCAGGCAAGAGAAGGAAATAAAGGGCATCCAAATAGGAAGAGAGGAAGTCAAACTATCTCTTTGCACATTACATGATTCTGTATCTAGAAAACCCCTTAGTCTTGGCCCAAAAGCTTCTCCAGCTGATAAACAACTTCAGCAAAGTTGCAGGATGCAAAATCAACATACAAAATTCACTAGCATTCCTATACACCAGAAACAGCCAAACCTAGAGCCAAATCAGAAGGGCAATCCCATTCACAGTGGCTACAAAAAGAATGAAATACCTAGGAATACAGCTAACAAGGGAGGTGAAAGATCTCTACAATGAGAATTACAAAGCACTGCTCAAAGAAATCAGAGAAAATGCAAACAAATGGAAAAACATCCCATGCTCATGGATAGGAAGAATCAGTATCATTAAAATGGCTATACTGCCCAAAACAATTTACAGATTCACTGCTATTCCTATCAAACTACCAACAACATTCTTCACAAAACTAGAAAAAGCTATTTTAAAATTCATGTGGAACCAAAAAAGAGCCCAAATAGCCAAGGCAATCCTAAGCAAAAAGAACAAAGCTGGAGGCATCACATTACCCATCTTCAAACTATACTACAAGGCTACAGTAACCAAAACAGCATAGTACTGGTATAAAAACAGGCACATAGACCAGCGGAACAGAATGCAGAGCCCAGAAATGAGGCTACACATCTACAACCGTCTGATCTTTGACAAAGATGACAAAAAACAAGCAATAGGGAAAAGACTCTCTGTTTATTAAATGGTGCTGGGATAACTGGCTAGCCATATGCAGAAGATTGAAGCTGGACCCCTTCCTAACACCATACACAAAAACCAACTCAAGATGGATTAAAGACTTAAATGTAAAACCCAAAACTATAAAAACCCTGGAAGACAACCTAGGCAGTATCATCCTGGACATAGGAATGGGCAAAGATTTCGTGACAAGGACTCCAAAACCAATCACAACAAAAGCAAAAATTGACGAGTGGGATCTAGTTAAACTTAAGGGTTTCTGCACAGCAAAAGAAACTACCAATAGAGTAAACAGACAACCTACAGAATAGGAGAAAATATTTGCAAACTATGCATCTGACAAACATCATGTTTTATTATGCAGTGCTGAATCAGAGAAATTAATTCTTTGCTATGTATAGGACATCCAAAGACAACATTTCTGAGTTGTAAAGAGAAAGAATATAGAGTACATCGAATAATGCAATGCATAGACTAAGTTGAACCTTTCTGATTAGTGATTTAAATCAAGTCATTTCTATAGCAAGAATGTTCATTTCTTAAAAATGCTAGATTAAAAAAATCAATCTGTTTCTCTTTCAAGTGCCGATTCCAGCATGTTTTCTGTATATTCAATGTCAGTAAGATTAGGCACTTTAGAAAATGTTGGATGGGGCCAGGCATGGTGGCTCACACCTGTAATCCCAGCACTTTGGGAGGCAGAGGCAGGCAGATCATGAGGTCAAGAGATTGAGACCATCCTGGCCAACATGGTGAAACCCTGTCTCTACTAAAAATACAAAAATTAGCTAGGCGTGGTGGCGCACACCTGTAGTCCCAGCTACTCGGGAGGCTGAGGCAGGAGAATCACTTGAACCCAGGAGGCGGAGGTTGCAGTGAGCCGAGATCGCGTCACTGCAATCCAGCCTAGCAACAGAGCAAGACTCTGTCTCAAAAAAAAAAAAAAAAAAAAAAAATGTTGGGTGGTTAGGATCTGTTTATTTATTCAAATGTTAGCTATCAGCTGGAATGAGAAGGAATTTGACTTACTTTTTTTGGGTTAGTTATCTGTTGTGTAACAGATAACTCCAGAACTTGCTGGTTTTAAACAATAAACATTTAATTACTGATAGTTTCTGTTGATCAGGGATTTGGGAGCTGCTTAGCTGTGTGGTTCTGGCTTAGGGTCTTGTATGAAGTTGCTCTCAGGCTGTTAGCCAAATTACAGTCGTAAGAAGGCTTGATTGGGGCTGGGGGATTCACTTCTAACATGGCTTATTCACATAACAAGGTAGAATGGCCTCCATTCCTTACCAACTGGGTGTCTCCATGGTGTATGTTGAAAAGTTTTATGACATGGCAGCTGGCTTCCTCCATAGCATGTGATCCATGATAATGAGGAGGAAGTCACAATGCCTTTTATGACATTGTCATTTCTGCCACAGTCTTTTTTGTGGAAGCAAGTTAGCAAGCACTAAGCACATCTACAATCAAGGAGAGGGGCGGGCTTTACCTTTTGAAGAAAGAAGTATGAAAGTGTATCACTGACTGATCAAGTAGAGGTAAGCAGTGGAGGACACTCAGAATACCTTTTGACAGAAGGTATTAATTAAATTGTTAATTTTCCAGGGAAGGGAATGGTTTTATTTTGTTTCTAAAGTCCAGTCTGTTATTAAGACTTGGACTGTTATTGAAATATACACTTAGATTTTTTTTTTAATTCTACTTAGGAAGTCTTAAAATTCATATTCTCGAAGGAAAATATCTAAAACAAATTATAAAATTCAACTCTAAAATATGTGAATAGTACTTTTTTTTTACTCAGGTTTTGTTTTGGAGACGTGTTTGAAATAAAGTGATCCTTATTCAGGACTTAGAAACAAAAGTTATACTCCACATGCTAGGGATTAGGAAGAAGGCTAATGTGAACTGATCAAAAGTATGAATTATGGAATCCCTTTAGAATATTCAACTTTTAGGTAACTTGATATTGTTATAATTTCAAGCTTAGAGAAAAGTTGTAAGAATGGCATAAGGAACTCCTGTATATCCTTTATCTAGATTCACTAATTGTTCATTTTGTGCCATTTGTGTTATTCTTTGTCTCATCCTAGCCCAGTCAGCCTAACACCACCAGGGATAAACCAGTAGTCTGATAAAATTAAGTTTATTGACCCACTCCAGTGAGAGAGAGTGCAAACAAGAGGAACCACAGGGCTTCTTACCAAATGGAGTTACAGTAGATTTCATACAGGATTTTGGAGAACAATAGCATTTAGGTAAAATTTAAATGCACTACATTTTGTGGTGTCTAGATTGGATGACAGTGTAGATGTAAATCTGTGTTGTCGAATGACTAAAACATCCTTTATAAATTAAACTTTTTATGTTTAAGCAAAGTACTATTTATCATGTGTTTATGGAATTTTCTGCAATAAATTCATGTGTATGGATGGATTTATGATATGTTGAATTCATCACCAGAGATTGAACTGTAGAGAAGTCCTTTAAGAGGAGGATTTTATCTTCCTATTATATTTTATCAATTTTAAGATGGACTCAACCCTTCTACACACATGCTTCTTTCCATATGGATATTCAGTTTTTCTAGTCCCATTTGTTTAAAAGATTTTATTTTCTCTCGTTGAATTGCTTTGGTGTCTTTGTTGAAAATGACTGGAAAAATACGGATCTGTCTCTGGGTTTTATTGAGAACTGGTCTTAGATGTATCAGCATGTTTAAAATGATGTTCTATAGGTTGTGATCCTCAATCAATTTGTTCACTTAAGGCAGTTCTGTAGTTATTGTTTGAGAATGTATAAACATCAAAAGCACCATCATATACCTATAGAGAATTACTAGTGCCTCTAAAAGAAAGAAAAGAAAGAAAAAAAATCCAAGAGACAATAAAGGAGTACTCCTTTAACCCTACATTAATAGTTGTGGAGAGGAGCTAGGAAAAATAGTAGTCTAGACCTACTTAACTCTAAAGCCCCCTTAAAACTGGGCTCTTAGTTTTATACATTCTTTTAAGAATACCAATCTTGATGGCACAGAATATTATTTTGTAAGGAATAAACAAAATATTGAAAGCTTAGAGTCAAAGCCATTTAAGAGATTTAGACTATGACTTTTTAGGAAAGCACAGAAAATATATATGAGCAAATCTATGTTTAAATCCAAACACTTTTTACAGTCAGTATGAAATATAAATTCTAATTGTAAGGAAGCATTGTATAAGTTTAATTTGGTTAATCAGTCTTCATAAAATAATCTGTGTCCTACGTTTTGTGGTGTCTTAGATTTGATGAAATCTGATAGCAATTTTTATTTGTGGTTTTCACTCTTTGATATGTAATATTTTGTATTATTTTTTGTTCTCTTCCATTATTTTCATGTGAAGTGTCATGGTGTAACCTGCAGTCACTCAGTTATGGGTTAGTGTATTCCCACTAACTAACTCCTTGACCTTGGACAGGTGTTTAACCTTTCTGAGAACTGGTTTTTGCAACTATAAATGAGATTATATTTACCTAGTGGCATTATTATGTTTTATTCTTTTCTACTTAAATACCAAGAGATTGCACATACATTATACTTAAATCTCATTAACATTTCTAGTAGGCTGTTCATATACCCTTGGTGAAGGGAAACTTTAATGTTATTAAGATGTCGGTCTTCCATTCTTTGATCTTTTAGAAAAAAGTTATATTTCAGTAATGATCGTAAGTATTTTTATTTGTTTAACTAGTGGAGACTGAGGAGATAGGGACAGACCAATGTCTTTCATTATGTAAATGGTTGAGCACTACTGTACTAGAAGAGGTAATGAGACAGTCAGGTGCCTGCAGCCCTGTATAGAATCCCGGCAAATACAACAGCCACAAATACGGTATAGACTAATAAAGGATTGTTTTTGTTTTTTTGTTGTTGTTGTTTTTGAGGTGGAGTTTTGCTGTTATTGCCCAAGCTAGAGTGCAGTGGCGCGATCTTGGCTCACTGCAACCTCCACCTCCTGAGTTCAAGCAATTCTCCTGCCTCAGCCTCCCAAGTAGCTGGGATTACAGGCGTGCACCACCACGCCCTGCTAACTTTTTGTATTTTTAGTAGAAACAGGGTTTCACCATGTTAGCCAGGCTGGTCTCGAACTCCTGACCTCAGGTGATCCACCTGCCTCAGCCTCCCAAAGTGCTGGGATTACAGGTGTGAGCCACCACGCCCAGCCAAAGAATTGTTTTATAGGCTGCACAAATACGAATGGCGTGGCTATTGATGATGTGATTTTTCTTTTTTCCTAAATGATGAACAATTCTGGGTAAAGCTTTGAAGAAAAATTAAATAGAAGTTTCCTTGATTAAATAGAAGCTGTAGTTCTGCGAATATAATTTGTTAATATGTAAAATGGGCTTAGGTTCTAGGTTAATTACAAATAGATTTTTTTAACCTACTTGAATGTCCAGATGGAAATTTGAAAGTCTAGACTATTGTTTGTTGCGTAGGACTGTTTGGTGCATTGCAAGATGTCCTATAATCCTGGCCTCTTTCCACTAAATACCAGTGGTCATCTTAATTGTTTTGACAGCTAAAAAACATTCCCTTCAATTTTAAAAATGTTCCCTGACTCTTAACACTCCTGTTGAGAACTACTGGTCTTAGATATATTAAAGGTAAGAAAAATTTAAGTACTAGAGTATTAGATGACTTGTCATTATGCATTGACTGCATTTAATAAAAGTTGTTAATTTGAGACTTTTACAATTAAAATGACTGTATTGTTATTTTTCCTAGTAAAATGAATGAAAGTAAACCTGGTGACTCACAGAACCTTGGTAAGTAACTGTATTTAAAATAATTTTATTACAATGAGTCTTTTAAATATGTTACTTAAACATTAGGACTGAAGAGGAATGAATTCCCTGGCACATGCTTAGTTTGTATGTCCACGTACTAAAGTATAATATTGCATATATTTATTTCAACAAAAACCTATCAGAAGGCAATTTATTTGCCAAATTTTATATTTATTTTATGTATATAAGATATGGTTCGTATCTCAATAAAACAGTTATTTAAAGGAAAAAATGCAGATGAGAAGAATTTAAACAATGTGTAAAAGTTTAACATGAAAAGGAAAACTGGCCAGGTGGAATGGCTCATGCCTGCAATTCCAGCACTTTAGGAGGCCGAAGTGGGCAAATCACTTGAGGTCAGGAGTTCAAGACCAGCCTGGCCAACATGACAAAACCTCATCTCTGCTAAAAATACAAAAATTATCCAGGAAGCGCATGCCTGTAATCCCAGCTACTCGCTAGGCCGAGGCAGGAGAATCGCTTGAACCCGGGAGGCAGAAGTTGCAGTGAGCAGAGATCGCACCACTACACTTCAGCCTAAGTGACAGAGGGAGACCCTGTCTCAAAAAAAAGAAGAAAAGTTAAAGAAAAGAAAAGGAAAACTTACCTCTACGTGCTCACAACAATCTTCCCAAATAGATGCGGTCCGTTTTGACCTTTGCTTTTAATTGTTGTTTTCTTCATTTATTATAAACAGTATCTGTTGACTTGCTACAATGAAAGATGAGGAATTTAAATGATTACACTCTTCTGCCACTTCTCCCTCATCCACTGTATTTTAGATCCTTTTAAATTCCCTCTAAAATTAAAATGTTATTCTTACAACTTTATATCTTGATCATTACTTTTAAAGTATCTTTTGACACCACATTATGTTGGATAAGGAAATTTATGCTCCTAAACCTCTTCTACTTTCTTTCCCTGCTTCTACCTCCAGCCTTCTGTCAGCTATGCTAATAGTTCTGAAACTTTTAGTACGTCATGGGCTACCTCTATGCATTTGCCAAATGGAAATACACCCTACTAGTGATACTTTTTCCTAAGATGGACCGTTTCTTTATTTACATGAATGTATTTAAGGTAGAAACTTTACTTCATTATTGTAATAGAAACCAGTATCATTTACTACCCTAGACGCCAATCTTAATAATAAATATAATGAAATCAGGACAATTTTACCAAATTTTAAACATTAAAAGCAGGAAGGTACAAATGAATATAAAAATAATCTATTTATAAAAATGCATGCCTGAAACCTAGTCTGTTCCGCATTCAGGGCCCTCCATACTGGGTAGAGGGAGACGGGGGAGAGAGGAACAAATGGAAAACCACAGGTCCACAGCATACAGCAGATGCACCTCCATCCAGGGTTCATGGCAAGAATTTCCCCTCCTCTATAGTTTCAGCCAGTTCACAAGGACTCCTCTTTTGTAGACTCAGCTAATTCTACATAACGCTCTTTCTCTTGAGCTTTATGCACACTTGCGGGTAAAAGTGTAGGTGTTGGGGATGGAGTTAAGGTGGAGCTTACTGGTGTAGGATGTCCGATATGAACAAATGGCAATTTGGAGTTAATGTGAACAGCTGCCTTGTATGGAAGGGAAGGAAGAGGAGCTGAAATCTTTTAAAGGGTTAGGAGAGAGACTTTGAGTTATGACTTATCCCTTTAAACTGGAGTGAGGGAGGGCAGAGTAGTTAGGCTATTTCACTATATTAAATACGAGCTCATCCTATTTCTTTTCAGTTCTAGAATCTATTTGGTGAGCAGCCTATTAACAAATATAATACCTTTTAACATGTGACATCTATTTTTGATTACATGTATTATTCAAGGTAAATAATACTAGTTTCCATAACTGGTAAACCCTGACATCTTACTGGTTTAAAACAAGAGAAGTTTATTGCTTGGTCAGGTTACAGTCCAGTGTGCATGGTTTAAGGAAGATGGAGCAGTTAGGGAGTTTCTGCGGTATGCAATCATTTAGAGATGCAAGCACACTTCATCTTGTAGGGATCTACTTCTTAGGGATCCTGTCTTTTCAGCTAGTGATTTTCAACTTGTTTCATTAGCATCTTAATAAAATTTTCTGTATAAATAAACATATAACAGAAAAGATTAGTTATTATACTAACATTCAGTTCTATCTATATGTCATATCCTGTTAATTATTTTAATATACACTGTCTTATTTAGTCCTCACTAAGACATAGTTTGAGGTAGGTACTATTATCCTCATTTTTATGATGAGGAAATGGAGTCATAAAGCACTAGTGAAATAAGCTAGTCATGGAAAGACAATACTGCATAATCTCACTTATGTGTGGAATATAAAAAAGTCAAACTCATAGAAACAGTATAGTGCTGGTTACCAGTGGTTGGGAGGATTGGAAGATGTTGGTGAAGGGATACAAAATTTTATAATAGACTGGTGGAATAATTTCAAGAGATCTATTATACAACATGGTGACTATAGTTGATAACAATGTATTGTATACTTGAAAATTAGTAAATTTTAAGTATTCTCACCACAAATGGTAAATATGTGAAGTAATGCATATGATAATTAGCTCCATTTAGCTGTTCCACAATATGTACATATATCAAAACATCATGCTAAACATTGTAAGTATGTACAGTTTTCTAAAAAAGCATTAGTTGAGTCTTAACTCAGATCTCTCTGACTCTACAAGTTGTATTTTTGTGTGTGTTGGGAGGGGTGGATAAAATAGGCATAAAATTCACACTTTAACTATTTTGAGATATACAATTTGGTGGCATTTAGTACATTTACAGTGTTGTGAAACCATTACCACTATCTAGTTCTAAAACATTTTAATCGCCCTCAAAGGAAACCCTGTGCCTATTAAGTAGTCACCCCTCATTTTCTGTGTCCCCAGCCCCTGGTAACCACTAGCTGCTTTTTGTATGTCCCTGTGGATTTACTTATGTTGGATAAAGTAATCCATAAGTAAATTGAGTAATATTGTGACCCTTTGTGTGTGTTTGACTTCTTTCACTTAGCATAATATTTCTAGGTTTATTCATGCTGTAGCATATATTATTACCACTTTCATCCTTCTTATTGCTGAATAGTATTCCATCATATGGGCATACCATATTTTGTTTATCCATTTATCCATCCTTTGATGGACATTTGGCTTGTTTCTACTTAGCTATTGTGAACAGTGCTGCTATGAACATTAGTCAGAAGTATTTGTGTGAACATCTGTTTTCAGTTCTTTGGTATGTATATCCAGGAATACAATTACTGTGTCATATGGTAACTCTTTGTTTAAATTTTGAAGAACTGCTGGACTATTTCCCAGAGCTCTATATCATTTTGTATTTCTACCAGCAGTGTGTGATGGTTTTGATTTTTCCAGTCCTTTGTCAATACTTGTTATTGTCAGACATATTGATTATAGCTATCCTCGTGAGTGTGAAGTGGTATCTCATTGTGGTTATTATTTACATTTCTCTGTTGACTGCTGACCAGTGATATTAAGCATCTTTTAATGTGTTTAATGGCTCTTTGCATATCTTCTTTGGAGAAATGTCTATTCAAATCTATTGCCTATTTTTAAATTGGATTGTTGGTGATTTTGTTGTTGAGTTATCAGAGTTTTTTTTGATGCATTCTGGCTACTAGACCCTTAGATGTGTAGAGTGTCTTTCACTCTCTTGACAGTGTCTTTTTTTTTTTTTTTGAGATGGAGTCTTGCTCTGTCACCCAGGCTGGAGTGCAGTCACACAATCTTGGCTCACCACTGCCACCTCCACCTATCAGGTTCAAGCAATTCTTCTGCCTCAGCCTCCCGAGTAGCTGGGATTACAGGCACACACCACCATGCCCAGCTAATTTTTGTATTTTTTTTTTTAGTAGAGATGGGGTTTCACCATTTTGGCCAGGCTGGTCTCGAACTCCTGACCTTGTGATCTGCCCGCCTGGGCCTCCCAAAGTGCTAGGATTACAGGCATGAGCCACTGTACCCAGACAATAGTGTCCTTTGAGTCACAAAAGTTGTACATTTTAATGAAGTCCAATTATCATTTTTTTCTTTTGTTACCTGTGCTTTTAGTATCATATGAACTCTGAGAAACCATTGCCAAATCCAAAGTCACACAGATTTACCCTTATTCTTTCTGCTAAGAATTTTACTGTTAGATCCTTGACTGGTTTTGAATTAATTTGTATATATGGTGTGAGGTAGGGGTTCAACTGTGTTCTTTTGCATGTAAGGAGCTAGTTGTCCCAGCACTATTTGTTGAAGAGACTATTCTTTCACCATTGAATGGTCTTGGCACTCTTGTTGAAAATCATTTGACCATAGATATATATATTTATTTATGGACTCTTCTTTTTCATTGATTTATCCTTATGTCCCTACCTTACTTACTGTAGTTTTGTTGTAAGTTTTTAATCTCCCCTTTTTTTTTGGTTAGTCTAGTTAAAGGTGTATCAGCTTTGTTGATCTTTAAAAAAAAAAACTTTTTTTTTTACTCCCTCTGTTGTTTTTCCGTTCTCTATTTTGATTATATCTACTCTAATCTTTATTTTTTTGTTTCTTCTGCTAGCTTTGGGTTTAGTTTCTTCTTTTTTCTAGATCTTTAAATTGTAACAGTAGGTTATTGATTTGGGATTTTCTTTTTTAACATAGTTACATGAGCCTAAAGATCAGCCAGAGGTGAGAGCTTAGGATTTCTTGGGTCATTTCTGAGCATGCGTACATCTCTGGGCATGCACGTGGACTTCTAGATTCTCCAGTGTTATGCAGAAGGTTTTCCAAATTTTTATTCCCTCATGTACCCTCTTTTCCCAGTTTCTTCTTTCCTACGCCTTTCAGTCTATCTGCTGCTTTCCCTATCTGTTATCCCTTGTCCTAGGCTGCTACAGCTAGTATATTTGTTTCAAATGTTTTTTGACAAACAGCAGAGGCTCCAGCCCTGAGAAAGTTCTGAGGCAGGTGAAGGAAAGGCAAGCATCTGAGCTCATCCCTCAGGGAGCCATCATACAGGTCAAAACAATCACATTTTTTTAAGAACAAGGTCCATTTTACCCCCTCTTGGACCAGTAATCTGCACCAGGAACATGGGCCACCCCAAGACCACTGCCCAGCTGGGCAGTGGGGAATGGTAGGTGGGTAAGTTAAAATGTTCTCATCAAAATTAGTAGTTTGTTTCTTCATTAAGCATTCTCCTAATTTTTGTAAGTTTTTATTTAGATTGTAGAGCTTCTAAAAAGTTAATTCTAACAGTTTTTGGCAGTTTAATCAGAGCTTTGTAGTTCCCAGTCTGTCATTTTCAGTGATGTTACTTCATAAATTGCCATTTTAACTACACACTGAAATTCATCATTAAAGACTGGTGAAGAACATAAAGTTACATTAATGTTTCAGAAGTAGGTATTGGAAATTTTAAGTTACTGATACCAATATTATATGATTTGCTCTCTCAGAAAGAATTTAACACAGAAATTGAGAGAAGCACCAATTCCATAGGTTTTTTTGAAAGATTTAAATATATTTTTATATCTATTTACTTTTTCACTGTTAGCTTGTGTTTTCTGTCGAAATAATGATGACTGTCCTAATAAATATGGAGAAAAGAAAACTAAGGAGAAATGGAATCTCACTGTACATTACTACTGTTTGGTGAGTATAATTTATAATTAAATTCTAGAAATTTGGTGTTCTAAAGAAGATAGTAAGATTCTGACACTGATTTCTGAGAATTGGATAAGTCATTTAACTTCTCCAGATCTCATTTTGTCTATCTCTAGAAATAGACATTTTTTTTTATATTCTAAGATTCTGAAGTTACTTGGTACATATAAAGACCTATCGTTATTACTTGTTTGTTTGTTTGTTTTTCTTTCTTTCTGTTTAAGGCCTAAGTGAAAAAAGGAAAAAATGATTAGGTCTATAAAGGAGGTATTTCTTTTACCACTTTCTTATTTCATTTGTCGCTAGTGATAATCTGAGAAAAGACTTGTTTGAGGATTCAGGGAGTAGAATAAAAGTATTTTATTTCACACAGAACCTGAAAAGAAACGTTTTGGCTAAAGGTAATAAATATTTTTGGAAAAGGAAACTAGTTACTTTATGTATCACTCAGAAGAAAGCAAACGAGTGATTTCATACTCAGAATTAATCTCCCTTTGTTCCCCCTCCCCTCCACCAATTTCTCACCTCACTGAATTCGTGCCTTAAGATATTAGTGTCACATTACTACCTTAGCATGCCAGGCTTGCATTAGTACATACAGTGTTTCTTGATACTATATAGTTATCTGCTGCTTACAAATTTACTCTGAAATTTAGCAGATAAAACATTTGCCATCTCACACAGTATCTGAGGGTCAGGAATTTGGCTGAGCTGGATAGTTCAGGCTCAGAGTCTCATGAGATTATCATTGAGATGTCAGTCAGATTACAGCTGAAGACTTTACTAGGTTGCAGGATCCATTCACCTCTGATGGCTCTTTCCTGTGGCTTTTGGCCTCAATTTCTCCTAGCTAGCGTCAGGAAACCTCAGCTCCTTACCTCCTCGGCCTCTTAGTAAATAAGGCTACTCGTGGCATGGCATCTGGCTTCTCCCAAAGCAAGTGATGAGAGAAAGAGAGACAGAGAGAGAGATCAAGATGGAACCATATGACCTAGTCATCACAGCCACACACTAATGTCACTTTTGCTTTATTCTGTTGGAAACAAATCATTAAGTCTAGTAGCCCACACTGAAGAGGAATTAAGCCCCACTTCTTGAGGTATCAACAAATTGTGGACATATTTTCAAATCTACCACCATCCATGTTAAAATTATTTCAGTGCTTCTTTGAGACACCACCTAAAGTATTCCTTGGTCCTCTGAGACTACAGTCTTGTGCCTCAGTACCTCATAGGTTAAATAGAGTAGTAGACTGGCCTGGGAGCTTATTTATAAGAGAACATGAAGTTGTCATTCCAAATATGTTTATAAGTTAGAGTCTATTATGTTTTGCAGTAAAAAGAAAATCTTTTCATTTTTGTAAGTTTATTTTACTTTTTTTTCAGTCAGGAAAGGAAGATTATATTATTTTACTTTTTATGCAGTAGAATTAGAGCCGTTTTATCTGTCTGCAGGTTTTGTTTTCATAACAAATTCTTAGTGTGTATCACTTGTTATCACTTGTTTTTCTTTACGATATACTGGTTAAAATTCTAATCACAAATTTGCTCTACGTAGTGTTTTCGAATTATGTAATACATTTAAGTTGATCAGATCAAAATTTCCCTTATGTTCTGTCTTATTCAATGAGTATAATACTTTCAAAAAAAAGTACTGACCCCAGACTTAACCCTTTTAATGTTCTATTTCATTATGAACAGAAAAGTATAGTGATGTTACAAATGGTAATAGAATGCTAGAGCGGAAAGAGAGATATAGTCTAATCCAGTGTTCTTATTTTCATGTTTAAGGTTTGAGACATTAATACTTGCCTAGGGTTCCAGAAGTTTCAGCAGAGCCTGGCTTGCAAGCCAGGATTTCTTATTCACATTCTACACTTTTTCTGATTCAGGCTTTCTTAACATGTATAAACAATGAAGCTTAAGTCAAATTTTTGAAAAGTCAAACATTTATTACTGTCACATTGGGGGTTAAGGAAACATTTTTTTAAAATCAAACATTTATGTTAACTAGGGTTCAATAGGTTTTCTTGTAAATAATGCCTTAATGATTCAGAATTCAGCTAGATTTAGAGTTAGCCTGAAATGTCACTGAATTAATCTGAATTGTCTCCATCTGTATTCACCATTCGTTTTTGTTAAGCTTAATTGTAGGTGTTCTTTCTTTCTTTTTTTCTTCTTCTAACCCACCTAACCACTCACTGCCTTCCTTTCTATCTTCTTTTCTTTTTCTGTTACTTCCTGGAATACTTTTAGAAACTAATTAGGATATACAAACTGATAATATACAATGCCTTCTAAATCAAACAATGTAAGTAGCCTCTTACTTTGACCATGAAAAATAACTACTATAGATAACTACTTGAAATTTGAGCTATTTTATGTCTATTTTTTATTAGACTGAATAGTATGGATATATATTTTTTTAATGCCCAACTAGTTTCTTAGAGTTTATTTTCTAATTGAGAATATATTCATAGTTGATGTCAAGTGGAATTTGGCAGAGAGGCAAAGAAGAAGAAGGAGTTTATGGTTTTCTAATAGAAGATATCAGGAAGGAAGTGAATAGAGCTTCTAAACTGGTAAGTAAATTATTTTACTATTAAGTAATGTCATAAATATTGTCAATACTTGAGAAGTCTTTTCTATCGGTTTCTGTCTAGAAATTTATGACTTTGATTATAGGTTTCAATGCATATTTTTGTCATTTAAATATGGTAAGTTTTAGGAGGACAGTTTATATTTTTGCCCATTAAAGAAAGCTTAATTGACCCTGGATAATACATGTGACAATACTGACTTCACTTCCTTATCTTATTCCAACATGTCCATCAGAATTGACCATCAGAATTATGCTCTGATGGTCAATCTTCTCTGACCATCAAAATTATGATCATAACTCCACTCTGCTGTTCTCTAAACCTTCGATCCTGGGTCAACCCAACCATTTACTTTTTTATTCTTATACCTCAGTTTCTGAGATTGGAATGTTAGGTTGAGTTAGAAATTACACAGCTTTCCAGTCTGGCAATTCATGATCTCCATATCTCCTGACCCTTCTCTAACATTGTGTGATTATATTCAGTGCCCCTTTCTATTCTCTAGGATAGGCATTCTAAACTTTAACTCCTTGCTCATTCAGTTACCATTTGTGCATCTTCTATTTAACAGCCACTATGCTGTATGCAGGGAAACGTCTCCATATGGTCTAAGCAAAAATAATGAGAAAGAATGAGAAGATTTGAAGTACGGGGAGTTCTGTTTAGAGAATGTGATACTGGCATTAATGATTTTCATGGGGGAGCATTTTGGGTGATGAAGGGATTCATCATTACACTGGAGGGGAAGTGAAGGACACTGACACATTATAGTTGAAGTCAAAGAAAGATTATCCCATAAATGCTGAAGTTGTTTAGACTTTGTTTTGACAGATGCCAAAGTCTTGAGGTGGAGGAGTGACTAGGAAGTTAGCAGGTAACAGAAGAGTAAATGTCATTAGGCTCAAAGGTCCAAATTTTTCAAAGTGTGAAAATCAAGTAGTGGCCTATAATATTCAACAGAGAACTAAAATAATGTTCTGTTTGTCCCATTTCCTGCCCCTGTCCATGTCCCACCCCATGTCAAGTCTGGAAATTAAGGAGGATGGAAAAATAAGCAGCTTTATTCAAGAAGGTCTACAAGGGAAGCACATAGAAACATTTATTATTTTAGTTGAGGCAAAGAAGTGGAGGCAGTTATTTTTGAAGATATCAAGAAGGTAGGAGAGTTAATGGTAAAAAGAGAGGTTCTAGGGCACAAGGAAAAACCTTGGGAGAAAGGTGAGCATGAATCTAAGGACTACATGAGATATTAAATGTGAGATATTAGTATCATTCCTAAACTTCCTGGTGATAGTGAGCTTGTGGTAAAAGGTGGTCTCTAAAGATCCCCTTATGGTTTGGAACTACAGATTGAATATCCCTTATCCAAAATGCTTGGAACCAGAATTTTAGATTGAAATTTTAGATTTGAAATTTTTTTCAAATTTAGGAATATTTGCTTACCAGTTGAGCATCTGTAATCTGAAAATCCAAAACCCACAATGTTCCAATGAGCATTTCCTTTGAGCATCATGTTGGCACTCAAAAAGTTTCCGATTTTGAAGCATTTTGGATTTTAGATTTTTGGATTAGGGATATTCAACCTGTACTTATTTTCTTAAAACATCTGAATCCTCTCCAAGTATATTGTGAACCCTTGAAAACAAGAGTCTCGTTTGTGAACTCAAACTAGAATTCCTTGTTGTCACTTCATTGGGAGAGTTTCAGGTTGGCAAGTATTCTCCAGTGACCTAGGTGGTGCCCAAAGGGGGGGTCAGCAGTAACTCTGTAATCCCTGAATCAGTGACCATTTTAATTGCCTTCTTAAGGGTTCCAAGGTGTTTTAGTTACTGTTCTGTATTTTGCTAATGATTGGTTCATTTAATAATTTTTCTGTTTATGTACCACTGTTATATTTCAGTTAGCGGCACTGGTAGTATATTCATTTCCTAGGGCTGCCATAGCAAATTGGCTGTTTAAAACAAATTTATTCTCTCACCATTCTGGAGGCCAGAATTGTAAATCAAAGTGTCAAAAGGGTTCCTTCTAGAGGCACTGAGGGAGAATTGATTCCATGCTTCTCCCCTAGCTTCACATGGCTGCTGGCAACCTTCAGAGTACCTTGGCTTGTGGCAGCATAACTCCAATCTGTTTCTATCTTCACAGGCCTTTCTCTGTATATGCCTGTGTCTTAAATCTCCCTCTCCTTTCTCTTGTAAAGACATCAGTTATTTGATTTAAGGACTACCCTAAATCCAGGATGATCTCATCCCAAGATCCTTAACTTAATTACATCTGCAAAGACCGTATTTCCAAGTAAGTTCACATTCACAGGTACTGGGAGTCGAGACCTGAGCATAACTTTTTGGAGACCACTCTAAATCCACTATAGGTGTCTTAACACTTTTTCATTTGGTCAGAATAGAGTGATCTTAGCCATTTCTTTACAAATTGGTTTATAGTATTTTCCTATTCTTCTTGGTGAGTATTGCCTAATTTATGTGCTTTCTCTTGAGATTTCAGTGAGGTGTTTATGTATATAGCTTTTATGTTTATAAACCCTTCAGTTTAAAATATTTTAGTAGGAAGGAAAAGGGGCTTCTCTGTCTTATCCACATGTTAGGCTAGAGATGTTTTCTTTATCGAAATTGTTATAGGAGTGAATCTTTGGTGTCTTTAGATTGTTTCTGGGTAGAACAGTTTTTTCAGGAAATTTATTTAATATACCCTTATCACAGCTGTTACATGATGAAATAATTTTCAGATTCCCCACCAGGAGTATTTATTTATGTCTTGATCATATTATAATACTCAGATTTTTTATGTTGTGACCCCTGTTTTCACATTTCTTCTAGAAATGCTGTGTTTGCAAGAAAAATGGTGCTTCAATTGGATGTGTTGCACCCCGATGTAAACGAAGTTATCATTTCCCATGTGGACTTCAGAGAGAATGTATTTTCCAGTTTACTGGCAATTTTGCGTGAGTTATTTAACTGCTAAATATGAAAGTTCAATGTTAAAGAATAGTGGAAAATACCTATCCCAATGATATAATACTACTATAAATTTTCTGTTTAGAGCATCAGAGTTTAGATATAACATTATATATATTACCCTCCCGCCCACCCTTATGGGGTCATTTCTATGTGCCAAGTCTTGAGAATTACCATGTCTGGGATGGACCTAATGATTAGTTTTCATCTTCAATTTTCAGCTTTTGGATATAACATGAAATTGTTAATTTATCCATAATTCAGTGAAAATCTCCACCTTTACATAATTCTAGATTTCTGTGTCACTCTTTAGAATTATTGTTGACTTATTCTTCACAGGGCTGTATGCGTTTCTCACTGAGTAAATCAAAGGCATGTAAATTTGATTGAGTCCACAAAATAAATATTATGCCCTAGGATACCCCTGAAAATATTTGCTTCCTGAGTACAACTTTAAACATCAAGGCTTTATGAATTTTGACTTTTGGTATCATAAGTATTCTATTTCTTTTAGTAGTTGTGTTTTTGACCTATTTAATGGATTGTTACCATGTAAGAAAACTACAGTTTAGAAAACACAAATGGAAATAAAGTGAATTGGGAATAGGTTATTAATTGCATTTTATGTGTTATATGACTAAACCATTTTTTAGGAGTAAGTTCCTGCCTCCCTTAATTTTATACGATTTTGAGCACAACAGTATGTACCCATTTGTTGAGTACAATAATGTATATACTGCATTGCTGACAATATTACGTAGGATTCTCAACATAATAATTAGTTTCTGAAATTCTATATAAGTAAGTCTCACTACCAGAAAAGTTCAGATTTCAAAGGTCCAGATCTCTTCTTGGTCATAGATTGTGAGACTTAATTTTTAGTGCCAAGGCTCCAGTCTGTTGTAGGTGAATTATGAGACAGACACAAATGAATTTCGTTTTATATATGTGAATTACAGTGTTTTCCAAGTTTTGTTTTGCAGTTCATGAGATTTTTTTAAAATAATTTACATTTTTAGGTCATTTTGTTGGGACCATCGACCTGTTCAAATAATTACATCTAATAATTATAGAGAGTCCTTACCATGCACCATTTGCTTGGAATTTATTGAGCCTATTCCAAGTTATAACATATTACGAAGTCCTTGTTGTAAGAACGCTTGGTTTCATAGAGACTGTTTACAGGTAAGATACATATTTTGTAAGCTTTCTCTGATTGATATAAAATTATGGCTTGCTGATTTAAATTTTAAATTAGAAAGAATTGACGTGTATATTACCTCTTACTACTTGTTACTTTTAAAACAGCTTTAAAGCACTTAATTTGAAGCACATTTTACATACAAAATTCACTCTATTTAAGTATACAATTAACATTCAATAAATACTTTAGATGAAACTTTTTAATGTATATTTATACTTACAGAATTTTATTGTTTTTACCTAAGGATTTTGTTTGATTTCATAATGAATAAACTAGATTTTAATTCCTAAGTTTCATTTACATATTTAAGCTGGAAAACCAGGATATTTGAAATGATAAGAAGCTTGATAGCAAGTTGAGATATTTAAACATTAGTAGGCTTTTCTTCCCTATGGTAAACACTTTACCATAACTTCTTAACAGGGAGCTGATTACTGTCAATTAATTAAAAATATTGGTTCTTTGAGAGTCATCTTATGTATCAAACCTTATTACTACTTTTCAAGTAAATAGAATATGAAAAGACACAACATTAGACAATTTAATAATTCTTTGATTCTGAAAATACTTGAAAACTTGAAAAAGATTCCAGTTATTAATAACATCAAATATGTAATATGTACATGTGAAAGTGCCAGCTGATGAACTTAAGTTTAATACTGTTTTTTAAAGTTTATTACTGTTTAGTAAAATGAAAGGTTATTATTACTAATTGTCCACAGACATGTTTTTAAAAGTTAAAAGACGTAGGCCGGGCGTGGTGGTTCACGCCTGTAATCCCAGCACTTTGGGAGGCCGAGGAGGGTGGATCACGAGGTCAGGAGATCAAGACCACCCTGGCTAACACGGTGAAACCCCATCTCTACTAAAAATACAAAAAAAAAAAATTAGCCAGGCGTGGTGGTGGATGCCTGTAGTCCCAGCTACCAGGGAGGCTGAGGCAGGAGAATGGCATGAACCCGGAAGACGGAGCTTACACTGAGCCAAGATGGCACCACTGCATTCCAGCCTGGGCCACAGAGCGAGACTCCGTCTCAAAAAAAAAAGATGTAAATCCTCTTATTTCAATAAAGTCTTAAAAATACTAACAGTACTAAAAGTAGTAAAGTTTGACTGATACCTTTTTTTTTTTTTTCTTCTATGGGCCTTGAACTTTTATACTTAGGATTATTCAGTTAAAAGTGCAGGATGAAGGCAGGGCACAGTGGCTCATGCCTGTAATCCCAGCATTCTGGGAGGCCGAGGAGGGCGGATCACCTGAGGTCAGGAGTTCGAGACCAGCATGGCCAACATGGTGAAACCCTTTCTCTACTAAAAATACAAAAAAAAAAAAATTAGCTGGGCATGGTGGTGCACACCTGTGATCCCAGCTACTCAGGAGGCTGAGGCAGGAGAATCGCTTGAACCCGGGAGGTAGAGGTTGCAGCATGCTGAGATAGCACCACTGCACTCCTGTCTGGGCAACAGAGCAAGATTCTGTCTTAAAAAAAAAATGCAGGATGAAGCCTGTGTTGTTGGAGAAATAATAGAAATTCGATTAATATTTGCAAAGAGGTGTTTATAAAAGGATCCTAGAGAGTGCAGTTAATAAACAACATTGTGAAGTGTTATCCTTACCTATTCATATTATATGAGAATCTTTAAAAAGTAATTTGTTTTAATTAAGGGTTTGTATTTGAATGAATATAATTGCTGCCAAATGTGTCATCTTGTTAATTTTGTAGCAGTATGTTATTTTTCATAAGATTTTTCTCATTTATATGTTAATAATTAAGCAAAGAAAAGTTCTCATACTTAGTATCGTTAAGGCCTTTTGTGAACACTCTGAAAATACTGAGGTTTAATTTTGTCATTAAAAAAGTAGAAATAATATTACTAACAAAAAAGACTAGGTCTACTTTATGCAAATATAACTGAAGATCACAGCCACATGGACACCTGTCTATGATGTAAGAAATATCAGTAAGCAATTATTATTATACTTGATTGGAGCATACTAAGGATGGGGCTAATTCTTGAGTCTCTCTCTCTCTAAAGCAGTTCCAATAACTTTTGTACTCTGGTATCGGTCTTAACTGAAATAACATATGGAGTCTTATCCAATCTAGACAGCTATGTGGTTAAACAAATGTCATTATATGTAACCACTACAAATAATATACATTGGGATTTTGGAAGAAGAGACTAGAGATTGATGTCAAAGAAACTGGTAAAAACTGGCCGGGCGTGGTGGCTCACGCTTGTAATCCCAGCACTTTAGGAGGCCGAGGCGGGCGGATCACGAGGTCAGGAGATCGAGACCACGGTGAAACCCCGTCTCTACTAAAAATACAAAAAAATTAGCCGGGCGTGGTGGCGGGCGCCTGTAGTCCCAGCTACTCGGAGAGGCTGAGGCAGGAGAATGGCGTGAACCCGGGAGGCGGAGCTTGCAGTGAGCCGAGATTGCGCCACTGCACTTCAGCCTGGGCGACAGAGCGAGACTCCGCCTCAAAAAAAAAAAAAAAAAAAGAAAGAAACTGGTAAAAACTTTCCACTCTGTGTCTAGAGAATTGTCAGTATTTTTGTTCAGCTTGGATTTTTCCATCATTGCTCTAGTCTTGTTGGTATCTTCCATGTGTCTTATCCTGTTTTTTCCCCTCTATACCAGATACTTCGTTTTATCGTATACCATATTCGGTTAAAGATCTTGGCATCTGTCTGCAATTGCTCAAATATCCTTTAGGTTCAGAGATTTCAATAACCTGTTGTTTCCCTCCCTTATATGGGTGGGTGTGTGTGTGTGTGTGTGTGTGTGTGTGTGTCACTTGCTAATTGTCTGAACCTGGAATCCTCTTTATTAGCTTCTCTCTTCACCATCCATAAATCATTCCCCAAGTGTAATCAAGTCTACTTAGTATATTCTGTGTATCCTTTTTATTATAATCCTACTGTTTTAATTTCAGACACTCTTTTTGGTAGGAGATCACTAGTTGGTCTTTCTCTGGGGCCTTATTCCCTATCAGTTTATTCTTCATACTACTGGCTTTAACTTACCTACCTAGCCTGTACTTAGTTCAGTTTGGCAAGAATGTAATCCTTAACTATATTATTAATTGTATTTTCCTAATTACACATTCTCTCTCTTGCTGGGGAAACTTCATATATATTATTCCCCATCCTTGGAATGTCTTTTGTCCTATTTTCCTGGCAAACCTCTGTTTCTTCTTCTAAACTTAGCTTTTGCTTTACTAACCCTCTGACGTAATTATCAGTGTAGACTTAGGTACACCTTCTTGTTTCTTTCATGTGTATACTTAAAATACTCACATACTTTTACACAGTATTGTAATTTTATACCTGTATACCTACTCACTAGAATTCCTTGAAGTCGAATCTGTCATGTTTTTATTTTTGGTACATAATAACAAATGTTGTTTGTATTTTTGGTACATAGCATGGTGTTTGGCATCTATAAAGCAGGAGTTAACTATCTGTTAAATAAATGCATGCTACTAGTTTTTACTGGGGACTGGCTACTCTTTCCAGTAGGCTTACAGCTTCCTGTTTCCCTCTGAGTACCCTCTGTCTGGTGCTTCTGTATCTGTATTTGCTATAGCAATGAGGATAGGTTTGATACTTCTCCCGTTTTGGGAAGAAAGCTATCTTAGAGATTGAGTTAAAAACAGAACCAGTGATGATTTTTATGTAACATTTAAACCCCATTTCTAGATGAGGTAACTCAGGAGTTTCATTTTTTTCTCACATTTTAAAGGGCAACACAATATTTAGTAACATTACACAGTAAGTAAAATGACATTGCACAATAAGATTGAAAAAAATATATGGGTGATGTAAAGCTAAGTATTAATTAGCTTTTTTTTTTTTAACCATTGGGGGAAAAAAGAATTATAGATTTTAGCAGTGGGATAACTTAGTTTATAAGGACAAAGTTTGAGAACCCACTAGCATAGAAAATGTTTTCATAATATATTGTTAAAAATAGCACATGTTCTGTTACATAATACATCACCTGATAACAGACTTAAATCATTAACAGTAGACTTTCTATTTTCCACTGTAGGTTCAAGCAATAAATGCGGGAGTGTTTTTCTTTAGGTGTACAATATGCAATAATAGTGACATCTTTCAGAAAGAGATGTTGAGAATGGGAATTCATATTCCTGAAAAGTGAGTAACATTTAGCCTTATGATAAAAAAGATATTTTAAATGTAGGATTTAATAGCAATGGAAATGATCACTTATGTCTGATTCAGTGAGCATGGACAAGTAGCCATTTCAAATGGTGAAATGCAAAACCTCCTCCTCCCCCAGATGGCCAGTTCTTGGAAAGCAAGGACTGTGTTATAAATGTCTCATTCGTTGATTTATAATCTCTTCATAAGTAGCTCAGCTATGTCCAATTTTAATTGATTGACTTTGTACACAATTATAATAGGCTTCAAAATGGTATGTATAAATTAAGAGAATCAAGATGTGATTTAAAATATGTAAGAATTTTCTTAATACTTAAACATGAAGAATCCAGAAATAATGATAGTGAACTTAAAATTAAAAATCGAAAGTGAAATATTTGGAAAAATGTGTTGTAAAAAATTTCCTGTGAACTTTTCATTTAGCATGTGAAAATTCATTGAGACTAATTAACTGTATGATAAAATAACACTAATGGGTTTATATCTTAAAGAGAATCCTGAAAAGGACAAGTTTTATTATTCTCCTAAGTATATAAAAGTTTTTATTTTAGGCCAGGCATGGTGGCTCATGCCTGTAATCCCTCCCCTCACTTTGGGAGGCCAAGGCGGGTAGATCACCCAAGGTCAGGAGTTCAAGACCAGCCTGGCCAACATGGCAAAACCCTGTCTCTACTAAAAAATACAAAAACTAGCCAGGCATGGTGGCAGGCCCCTGTAATCCCAGCTACTTGGGAGGCTGAGGCAGGGAGAATTGCTTGAACCCGGCAGGTGGAGGTTGCAGTGACCCGAGATTGCACCACTGTACTCCAGCCTGGGCAAAAGAGCAAGACTGCGTCTCAAAAAAAAAAAAAAAAAAAAAATTTATTTGTAGATTCATTCCTGATCCTCTTATGTAACATTATCTGTAGGTCAAAGCATATTTTATATCTTCTTTTATAGAGATGCTTCCTGGGAATTAGAGGAAAACGCTTATCAAGAGCTTCTGCAGCACTATGAGCGTTGTGATGTTCGAAGATGTCGTTGCAAAGAAGGACGAGACTATAATGCACCTGATAGGTATTTCTGCAAGTTCAGTTATGCTTAGTGGTTCCTTGTTTAAACCTTCTGCTGAGAAAGTAGGTTTTATAGTTAGTGAAACGTAGTTTTTCTCTTAGGATGTTAGAGGTTTAAATTGAGATGAGGGATATTTTCTAATGCACATTTACGTCTGTTTACAGAGAAATTTTTGCAGTTAGTATAGTTGTAACCTGTTTCTCTGTTGTCTTATCACGAGACTCTTTTCTAGAGCCACACTGTCCTATCTGGTGGCCACTAGCCACATGTGGCTGTTGAGCACTTGAAATTTCCCTTTTCCAAATTGCAAGGGTGCTGTAAATACATACCAAAGACTTAGTTCACTAGGGCTGCCATTAACAAAATGCCACAGACTGAGTGGCTTAAAATAAATTTATTTTCTCATAATTTTAGAGGCTGGAAGTTTAAGAACAAGGTATTGACAGGTTTGATTTTTTCTGAGGCCTCTCTCCTTGGCTTGCAGATGGCTGCATTCTAGCTATGTCCTCACACGAGTTGTCCCTCTCAGTGTGTTGTCTATGTCCTAATCTCTTTTATTTTTATAAGAACACCAGTCATATTGGTTTAGGGCCCACCTATCTGACCTTATTTTACTGTAATTACCTCTTTTGTTTGTTTGTTTGTTTGTTTTGAGATGGAGTCTTGCTCTGTTGCCCAGACTGGAGTACAGTGGCACGATCTTAGCTCACTGCAACCTCCGCCTCCCGGGTTCAAGCAGTTCTCCTGCCTCAGCCTCCCGAGTAGTTGGGATTACAGGCGCATGCCACCATGCCTGGCTAATTTTTGTATTTTTTAAGTAGAGATCGGGTTTCACCATGTTGGTCGCCTTGTCTCAAACGCCTGACCTCGTGATCTGCCCGCCTCGGCCTCCCAAAGTGCTGGGATTACAGGCATGAGCCACTGCGCTTGGCCATAAACCTCTTAAAAGGTCTCATCTCCATATATAGTCACCTTCTGATGTACTAGGACTTAGGATTTACTTCAACATATGAAGTGGGAGGAGACACATTTCAGTCCATAGTCATATTATTTTAATATGACTTAAGGAACTTATATGACCAAATAACTTAAAATTTGTTGTTAATAATTTTTGTGTAGATTACATATTGAACAAAATTATAACATTTTGGAAATAAAAATGTTATTTAACTTTTTTATATTTTTTAATGTGGCTACTGGAAAATTTTAAATTACATATATGGTTTACATTGTATTTCTATTGGACAGCACTGTTCTAGAGAGTAATTTAACTAGATTCATCTAGCACTGTTTCCTTTGGACCACCATAAAAAGGGTTTGGCATTTGAAATTTATTGATTACTCTTTTGTAATGTCAGTGGATATGGCTCTTTTCTACAACAGTCATTTTGTGCATTTCAGGTACAGTGTACTGTGTTGCATAGTAGGAACCAAGAATATCTTCAGTTTTTAAGATGTAGGATAAGAAGTAACAAATCCAGTTTACAAAATTTATATAGGAAATTTCAATAAATTGTTATCACTGTTATGTAGTCTTACTTAACATAGTAAGCTCAGTGTATAGAGCAGAATATTGGGAGCCTTGTTTCATGAAACAAGGTTGAGTCAGCTACTACTTAATTGTGAAGATTCAGCTGAGGTCTAGCCTGCTCTGCAAAGTTTCCTGTAAGCAGCTCTCCTCATTCCTGATTCCCTACTCTGGGCTAGGGGTTCCCTTCGTTGTGCTTGTTACAATATAGTTGACGTTATTTAAATTTAATGCTATTAAACCAAAAATTCTTAGAAGGCAAAGATCTCATTGAAGGTGTCAAGTAACATGTGTTCTTGCCTGTGTTACTTGATCTAGTGACCCTGTTTATTCATTTGTTAACACCAATAATACCTCCCTCAGGAGTTTTGCTGAGGCACAGATGAGATAATGTATATAGGATTTTAAGAAGCAATACATTCATAATATTGATATTTTTCAAATTTATATTAGGCTGTTCTTAACCTATATGTATTTCTTGTATACCATTGGTCTCTCAATCAGTAGCTACAACTCTTCTTTCCAGGACAAAGATATTGTCTATCTGAATGACTGCCTTGTAATCTCACGCCCTCTCATCCTAGTGAGAAGGCAGTTTTAGTGAAAGGCAGCATGGTTAGTGCTTAAGAGCATGTCTGAAGCTAGATAAACTGAAGTGGAAACCTCACTCTGAGACTTGGCTAGTGTGAACTTGAGTGGGCAAGTTATTGACCCCTCTGTGCCTTGATTTCCTCTTTAAAATGGAAGTGACGGTGGTTCTCTCTACCTGCTACAATTGTGAGGATTAAACTTTTCATATGAACACAGCAAGAACTGGACCTGGAGCATAATAAGCACTTAGGTTAGCTGTTTCTTCCTCCTCACTGTTGTCACTGGGCAGAGACACACACATACAGAGGACACACATTAACATATGCACACCCACACACAGGGATGATATGCCCCCACCTCTGGGGTAGGGATGATGTCTGGTTACCTCTCTTGCCACTCACACACACAGGGAGCTAAATCTGTTTCTAAACAGAGAAGGTGTAGTCATACCCAACAAAAAGGCTGGAGCCCTACACTACAGCCCACACTTGTAGTCATGGAGAAAATATGAATATGGACTGACATACACCACATAACACAGTGGGGAAACATGGAGCTGGGAACAGATGACAGAGAATATAAATATGAGCCAGGTAGATCTGGATTCTGTTGAACTGCACAATACCTGAGGTGTTTGAGCAAGCTTATTTTAGGAAATATTCCTCACCTTGAAATGTACTGAATGTTTCTTCCATATCAGACACACTGACACAGCAATCTCCCTGTAAGCATAGTCATCTCTAAGTAGAAAGGAAAATTTATTTTCTCCTGCTTAATCATATTTTGTCTGATGTTTATATTCTTTGTGTATGTGCATATGAGTGTGATAAGTTAGCTTTGGTTTTTACATTAGAGATATTTAGAGAAGCGGATACTCTTTTTCCTCCTTTAGTAAATCGATTGGGTGGGTGTGTGCATGTGTGTGTGTAAGAAGGCAGGCCCTGTGGACATTGCTAGTGGTTGAAACTAGAATAGTAACAAAATGTAAGTTCTGCTTTTCTTTATGTCCTCAGCAAATGGGAAATAAAGCGCTGTCAGTGTTGTGGTTCCAGTGGCACACATTTAGCCTGCTCCTTATTACGGTCATGGGAGCAAAATTGGGAGTGTTTGGAATGTAGGGGTATTATCTACAATTCAGGTAATTTTTTTGTAATTTTGAATAAAGCTTTTATTCAAATGTATATGATTTAAAAGTTTTTACCTATATCTCTATTATGCTAACATGGATATTTTAATCTGTAGGAGAGTTCCAAAAAGCCAAAAAACATGTATTACCCAACTCTAATAATGTGGGGATTACAGATTGTTTGTTGGAAGAGTCATCACCTAAATTACCCAGACAGTCACCTGGATCCCAGAGTAAAGATCTACTGAGGTATGTATTTTGAATTGGAGAAATACATAAAAATCTATTTGGAGAAAATTATGATAGGAAATGCCATATACATTTAGAATATTAGGTGATCATACAGTAGTCTAGAAGAGTGTTTTTCAACCTTCAGGACCCAGTGTTTGATCATGAAATCAATGCAACCAGCATTTTAAAGAAAATGAAATGTGATAGAATAGAATACAAAATACCAAAATGCATCATACTTGGGAAAAGTGTATCTATCCTAATTATTTTTTTGTGTACCGAGTACTGATGTAAAATATATTTTTTTATTATAGATCACTTTCAAGATAGTTTGAAAAACACTGATCTGGAAAATGTGCTTAAAATGTTATTTGATTATAGAGTAAGACAGGAAGGTAAAATATCAAGCATACCGTGTCACCTTATTAAAAGGAAAGAATCCTATTTAATATAGAAATTTTTTTTTCTTTTTTCTTTTTTTTTAGAAATAAACTCTCGCTCTGTTACCCAGGCTGGAGTACAGTGGCATGATCATGGCTCACTGCAGCCCCAACTTCCTGGGCACAAGTGATCCTCCCACCTGAGCCTACCAAGTGGCTGGAACTACAGATGCATGCCACCATGCTTGGCTAATTTTTAAATTTTTGTAGAGATGGACATCTTGCTATGTTGCCCAGGCTGGTCTTGAGCTCCTGGTCTCAAGTGTCCTCCCACCTTTGCCTCCCAAAATGTTGGGATTACAGGTGTGAGCCACTATGCCCTGCCATTTTTTGATGTTATAATCATTGTTTGCCTGTTTACTGTCAATGTCAGGAGTCTAAATGTCAGCTCTTCCCTTTAGAAAGTTTAAGGCATACATACTATTATCAAATTAATTTCTGTTCCCATAAGACAAAATAGGCCGGGGCATCGTGGCTCACGCCTGTAATCCCAGCACTTTGGGAGACCTAGGCGGGCGGATCCTGAGGTCAAGAGATCGAGAACATCCTGGCCGACATGGTGAAACCCCGTCTCTATTAAAAATACAAAAATTAGCTGGGCATAGTGTTGTGCATCTGTAGTCCCAGCTACTTGGGAGGCTGAGGCAGGAGAATCGCTTGAACCCGGGAGGCAGAGGTTGCGGTGAACCAAGGTCATGCCACTGTACTCCAGCCTGGTGACAGAGCCAAGACTCTATCTCAAAAAAAAAAAAAAAAAAGTAGCAAAATAAGAAGTTACTTTCAAAATCTTAAACATTTAAATAAGACTGGAATTACATCTTTATAATGTCGGGTATTTGTTGAGCTGTAGTTAAGATTTTTAAGTTTATATAGATTTGCAAAAGAGTTTTTAGAGCCTTGCTTTACCCAATAGGGAAGAAGTATAAAATTAGTCACTAAGCATGATGAAATACTTTCTTGTTAAAAATGATTTCAGGCTGGGCGTGGTGACGCATACCTGTAATCCCAACAGTTTGGGAGGCTAAGGTGGGAGGATCATTTGAACCCTGGAGTTCAAAACTAGCCTGGGCAATATTATGAAACTCCGTCTCAACAAAAATATTTTAAGAAAATAGCCAGGTATGGTGGTGTGCACCTGTAATCCTAGCTAGGCAAGAGGCTGAGGTGGGAGGATCATTTGAGCCCAGGAGTTGAAGCTGCAATGAGCTATGATCATGCCACTATACTCTCGCCTGAGTGACACAGCAAGACCTTGTCTCTAAAATAAAAGTTTCAAGTTTAAAACCTTAGAAGATAGTAAAGAGAATTTTTGTGAAAACATTTGATAACTGGATTTGCAGACAGGTAGAATATTAAGTACCCTTCAAAATGTGAAGAATATCTGTTTTACTATGCCACTTGTGTTAGCTCTACTGAAAAATCTGTTAAAAATATTGCTATAATACTTTTAAGTATCAAAATAGATGTTCACATTATTTTAAAATAATTTTAATATTTAGATTTCCAAAGATGTTACACCAGGGCAGCTTGACTCCTTGCTCCTGCTTTAACATGCAGTCATATTTAGAAGAATAGCATCAGCATTCCCCTGATCCAGGCAGGAGCAAGGAATCAACCTGCTATAAAAAAGGTATGTTTCTGAAGAATTATCTTACTTCCAAAGGACTTTGGCTTTTATTCAACATGAATTAATGAAGAGAGGATCATATAAAAAAAGAAAAAGAAAAACCTGGCCCACACTAGGGCACTGTAACGTCTTGGGGTGGGACGGATTCATACTTGGTACAGAAAATGATCCGTGGGCATTGCCCAAAACAAGATTATTTTTGAGAACATTAATTCCAGTTACAGATGGAGAAACTGAGGGAAGGAGTGATTGAGCTGGTTTATGTAGTCACTTGGATTGTTAAAACAGATTGCTGGGCTTCATGCCGACAGGTTCTGATTCTATAGATGCGCTGTAGGGCTCAATAATTTACATTTCTAACAAGTTCTTGGGTAATGCTGCTGCTGCTGCTGCTGCTGGTCTGGGACCACACTTTGTGACTTACTGGTCTGGACTAAAAGGTACTATTTTAGGAATTGTGAATTCTGTTTATAGTATTAGCTCTACTGTTAATTATGACTTTATGATTTAAAATATATTGTGTAATCTCTCAAAGACATTTTCTTATATAGTAAGCAGAGATTACATTTGCTTTTTTTAAAAAAAGGACATAGTAAATGTGAAGTAAACTACAATTAAGAAAGTTAATTATAGCCATTGCCAGGAAGGTGAGAGTTTGAGATTGCTTCATTCATTCATTCATTCATTCATTTATGAGACGGAGTTTCGCTCTTGTTGCCCAGGCTAGAGTGCAATGGCGCGATCTCAGCTCAACGCAACCTCCACTTCCCAGGTTCAAGCGATTCTCCTGCCTCAGCCTCCCGAGTAGCTGGGATTACAGGCATACGCCACCACGCCCGGCTTATTTTGTATTTTTAGTAGAGACAGGGTTTCTCCCTGTGGGTCATGCTGGTCTTGAACTCATGACCTCAGGTGATCCGCCCGCCTCTGCCTCCCAAAGTGCCGGGATTACAGGTATGAGCCACCGCGCCCAGCCTGAGATTCTGATTCTTAAACCAGAATTCACTGGTTGGTCAAATTTGAGATAATTATCTATCAACTTTCTTGTACATGATTCTAATTTGGTAAAAGATTGGGGTGAGGAATGAAGAATTTAAAACTAAGATTATCAAATAACTGTTTTTGGTTCTAGTAGCAGCCATTGTTACAATTTTGGGTGGGAGTTGGGGAAGAATATCCTATTAATCTTTTTTTTCCCCCCGTCTTGTTTTATTGGCTGTATAACTGCTGTTTCACATAAAGTACTTTAAAGTACTTATCTCTATGTTTAAATTCATGTTTTATAGGCAAGGCAGCAAATTTAGAAGAAATGTATCAACACTATTAATAGAGTTAGGATTCCAAATTAAAAAAAAAACTAAAAGATTATATATCAACAAAGCCAATATCTGGAATAGTGCCTTAGATGCATTCAGAAATCGAAACTTTAATCCTTCATATGCAATTGAAGTAGCCTATGTTATTGAAAATGATAATTTTGGAAGTGAGCATCCTGGATCAAAGCAAGAATTTCTGAGTCTCTTAATGCAACATCTTGAGAACTCATCATTGTTTGAAGGGTCCTTGTCAAAGAACTTGTCTCTAAATTCTCAAGGTAATTATTTTATTTATTGTTGTATATACCAAATATCACATGTATAGAAAAAGAGAGAGATAGCTGGTTAGAACTGATATTTAATACCTGTGCTCTAAATATACTGTTCACTTTGTTAATAAACTACTGATAGAATCACAGGAAAGTGGGAATGGGGAGGAATAGTTTAAAAAGTAAATTTTGTGGTGAAACATTTTTTATTTAAGAATATACATTCTTTATAGCAATATTCTCCTTAAAATAATCCATAATTAAGTGTAACTTTATCTTCACTCTAATTTCATTTTAATAGAGTGGCCAAATGGGGATGATTATTTGAATTCTTCTTGTCTGTATATTTGGAATTTGCAGTTAACATAGGGTTTTTATAACAGAGTTTCCTGGTCCACATGTAACCAATTTTTCAGTATACTTTTGTTGGCAATTTTTTTTTTTTTTGCGCAATTATGTATATGATAGTTTTCTGTCTTTACTATTGATGAGAACTTAAGGTAATTATAACAGGCGTCTCAAAACAGTGGGTAATTCTGGCATTCTCTTTTAGGGGCTTTTATACTACTTCTGCTGCAATAGGAAATTCGAAAGAAAATGAGAAGGCATTTAATTTCATTTGAATTTCCTACTATATTTTCTGTAAACATCCTAACCATTGCCTAAAGCATCATTTTTACTCTGTATAGTTCACACAGTTTAATTATAAACTCCCTTTAAAATAAAATGTAAAAATAAATAAAATCTTTCCAAATAGTAATGTTAACTCAAGGCAGGTTTGGTATGGTGGAGAGTATGTGAATTTAAATCACAGAATCTGAATTCAAGTTTGTACACATCTAGTTCTTTACATCCTTAATTACTTCCTCTCTCGGGATCTCAGTTTCTTCATCTGTAAAATGTGACTATGAATATGTAGCTTGTAAGGTTATTACACAGGTATTGTTAATGTCACTTATTAATAAGTTGCTTTCAACAATTTAAAAATTAAGGAAAAATTTACTTGATTGTTTTGGCACATCAAAGTTGCTAATACATTTGAAATGACAATTTTAATTCAAGCTCTGACAGTAAGGTAAGACAGCATATACTGTTGGGAGTAAATTTGTGCCTTTGGGAAAGATTATTTAGTGGTATAGATCAAGAACCTTAAAAATGTTCCTATCCTTTGACCTACTAATACCATATGTAGGAATCCTAATCAAATAAATATAAACAAGAATATGTGAGTATGTTGACTGTAACATTATGGCTCATATAGTTAGAAATGTCACTTAGCCAGGATAGCCAGTAATAGGGGGATGGTTTGCATTATAGTACATCTCTAAGTTAGTCTAAACGCATTTATTAACTGTAGATTTGAGTAATTTTGAGTAGTATGATAAAAAGTTTACAATATAATAAGTGGATAAAGCATAAGTCAAACTGTTTTTATATTTATATATACAAAGAGGTACAAATACAGTCATTTGTCACTTAGTAACAGGGATATGTTCTGAGAAATGTGTCAGTACGCAATTTCATCATTGTGCAAAGATCATAAAGTGTACTTACGCAAACCTTGTTGGTGTAGCCTACTACACACCGAGGCTATATGGTAAAGCCTATTGGTTCTAGACTGCAAACCTGTATAACATGTTACTGTACTGAATACTGTAGACAATTGTAACACAATGGTAAGTATATGTATATCTAAATATACAAAAGGTAATGCATTGTGCTATGACAGTATAACATCACTAGGTCATAGGAGTTTTTCAGCTTCATTATAATCTTAGGGACCACCTTAGTGTATTTGGTCATTCTTGACCACAACATCCTTATATGGTGTGTGACTGTACACCAGAGTGTTTACAGTGGTTATTATCATGGTAGGTTTATTGTGTTTTATGTTTTCTACAATAGATTTTTACTTTATATTCAGAAAAATGTGTCTTTTTTTATATTTTAGGTGAGATCTATATTTTCTCCATAATGGTAGCTTCTAAGAATTATATTTAATGCTTAGATTTTTGGATTAATTTTTAATATATATTAAAAATGATAGTTATAATAATAGAAGTGTATTTGATATATTTTCATCTGTATTTACAGCTCTGAAAGAGAATCTTTACTATGAAGCTGGCAAAATGCTTGCCATTTCTTTAGTTCACGGTGGTCCTTCACCTGGTTTCTTTTCTAAAACCTTGTTTAACTGCCTTGTTTATGGACCAGAAAATACCCAGCCAATTTTAGACGATGTTTCAGACTTTGATGTGGCACAGATTATAATCAGGGTAAGAAATGTATCTGTTTATTAAAATGCACACTGCATTCTAGATGTCTTTTAATGTAAATGACTGATCTGCAATAAAATAATAATATTATCTATGAAGGAGTTAGGGATTGTAAACATATATTTCTGTTTACCAGTGGAGTTCTGGACCAGTTAAAAGATAGTTTTAAAAGTCAGATGGGCTGGGCGCGGTGGCTCACGCTTGTAATCCCAGCACTTTGGGAGGCCGAGGCGGGCGGATCACGAGGTCAGCAGATCGAGACCACGGTGAAACCCCGTCTCTACTAAAAATACAAACAAAAATTAGCCAGGCGTGGTGGCGGGCGCCTGTAGTCCCAGCTACTCGGAGAGGCTGAGGCAGGAGAATGGCGGGAACCCGGGAGGCGGAGCTTGCAGTGAGCCGAGATCACGCCACTGCACTCCAGCCTGGGAGACAGAGCAAGACTCCGTCTCAAAAAAAAAAAAAAAAAAGTCAGATGGCTGGAGATTAAAGTGCCAGGTTTAATGTTGGTAAAACCAGTTGGATAATGTGATTTTGGTCTGTGTTCAACATGGCTTGTGAATACTCCTCAGAAATACATGGATTTGCCTGCCTTGCTAGAGACAACGTGAGGCAGATTCCCTATTGCATGCTAGAAAGCAGATGAAAGTGCACTTCGATGCAGGCCGATGGATCTGAAGAGAAGAAGGATTTGGCCTACCAGTTAGAATACTTTTCCTTCCTTCTATAGGGAGGTATGAATGATAGATGGAGAGAAAGGCCAGGCTGAATTTCTTCCAAAGGGAAACAAGTGGTAGGGATCGGGGAGGACTTAATGCATCCACCTAAAAATAGTTCATTTATTCAGCACTTATAATGGGTCCTGTACTAAACATGTCACATGTACAACACTCATTTATCATAATGCCATATAAGTGTCATTGCCAACATGTTACTGCTTTAAAAACTGAGACAATGTAAGCCATTTAACTTTTCTTCCTTAACCTCCCTCCTACTTAAGCATACTCTATCCATTGTCTGAATTAACAGACAGTGTTGTTTAATGATTAAAAGCATAGGCCTTAGCCAGGCGTGGTGGCATGTGCCAGTAATCCCAGCTACTCTGGAGGCTGAGTCACAAGAATAACTTGAACCCAGCAGACGGAGGTTACAGTGAGCCGAGCTCACACCACTGCACTCCAACCTGGGCAACAGAGGGAGACACTGTCTCAAAAAAAAAAAAAAAAAGCATAGGCTCAGAAGTCAGATTTTACTTTGAATGCCAGCTCTTGTAACTACTATATGCTGTGTCACTTTGGGCATATTAATCTTACTAAACCTCAGTTTCTAAATCACAGAGTAAGCACTATTGAAGTGTGAGTTGCTACAGTGTATTACAACAATTCTGTTTATTTGCCCTAAGACTGCTTATCCTAACATCATGTTTTAAATTGACCCTTTAATTCTTCGTTTTTCTTTTTGTGCCCTCTTTACTAAAATAAAGTATATTTAAGCTGCATTGTCTCTACTTCGTATTTTCTATTTATTTCTTGTAATCAGGCTTCTGTCCCTACCACCAGTCTCAAGTTAGCTAGTTCATAGTTTATATCCAGGGATCTAAATATCCATGTCCAAAGGCCTTTTTTAATTCTTCATCTGCTGTGACTTCTGCAATTACCACTTAGAATTTCTCTGCAATATTTTATTTAATATTGTACTTCCTCCTACTTCTGATGATTCTCTCTTCTTTAATGCTTCTTACTTCTTCTTACCCCTGAAACTTAGCATTTTTCAGTGTTGTCTTAACATTCCTCATTCTTTACTATTTGGAGAGCTTCTTCTCTCCTGTAATCTTTCTGAATGATTTACAGACCTGTATTTTTGAGCCCCGGACTTTTGTATACAGATAAGACCTGGGTCTTGCCAGCACACTGAGTCCAACATGTTTAAGATAAAAATAGTATTTTTCCTAGAATTTTTTGTTTGTTTGTTTTTTTGTGGGGCTTTTTTGTTTTGTTTTTACCTGTTTGCCTTTTCTTTCCAAGAGATTTCTTACTTCCAAGCTGTCCTGGAGAGTCATTTTCATACTCCTCCATTTTCCAGTTATATGTCAAGTCACCTGCCTCTAAGACTGACTTATTGTCAACCTTTCCTTCCTGTTTCTAGTGTGCCTGTTTTACCAAACTCAAATTTTCCCTAGGCTTAGACAATTAGAATGTGTTCTAATATTCTTATTTGGGATGATTTTTCCAAAAGTACAGTTTTGACCATATTGCTTTCTTCCTCAGGAATCCCCCAATGGCTTCTCATTGCCTGTTGAACAAAGTTGAAGTTCTTCATTAGGGCATTTAAGACCTTCACCTCTCTTCATGGCTTTGTCTACTCCAGTTTCTGAACTTTTTATCCAGTGTTTGTTCATTTATTTAAGAAATACTATGTATTCTGTACTGTTTTGTTACTAAAGATAGAGTAGTGAAGCAAAGTGTCTACCTTGGAATTTACATTAAGAGAGAACACAGAAGATAAACGACAAATATAATATGCCATCACGTAGTAAAATGTATTATAATGCTAAATAAATAAAACAGAATATGGCCGGGCGCAGTGGCTCACGCCTGTAATCCCAACACTTTGGGAGAACAGGCGGGCGGATCACCGGGGTCAGGAGTTCGAGACCAGCCTGGCCAACATGGTGAAACCCCATCTTTACTAAAAATACAAAAAAATTAGCCGAGTGTGGTGGCGCGCGCCTATAGTCCCAGCTACTTGAAAGGCTCGCTTGAACCCGGGAGGCAGAGGTTGCAGTGAGCCGGGATCATGCCACTGCACTCCAGCATGGGCAACAGAGCGAGACTGCATCCCAAATAAATAAATATGTACATAAATATATACATACATACAACAGAATAAAAGAGATAGATAAGTGTTGGAGTATATAGAAGTTAGGTTTTAGGCTAACTCATAGACCCAGAAAGACAGTGGCTCAAACAAGGCAGATGTTTACTGTTCCGTAAAATCCATTGTCTAGATTTTAGGGTAAGAGTTGGCAAAAAATGGCCTGTAGGTCAAGTTCTGGCCTGTTGCCTGTTTGGTAAATAGTTACATTGGAATGCAACCATGCCCATTTGCTACTGATCTGACTGCTTTCACACTACAGTGGCAGAGTTGAGTAGCTGCAACAGATACCATATAGTTTGAAAAGCATAAAATGCTATGTGGCCCTTTATACAGATGGCCCTCTGTTTTCGAGATACAGTTGTGATTTACAAAACCATCTAAGGACTTGAGTTCCTTCCTCTCATTATCGTGTAACACTTAGCATTATTGTCTTCATCCACGTGGTTGAAGCTTGTTCTTAAAGGAGAAAAGTGGAAGTTGAGAGCAGGGAAGTTTGACACGTTGTTTTTACTTATATCCCATTGAACAGTCATGTAGCCCCACCTAGCTGCAGCAAAAGTTTGGCTATGTGCCCAGCTGAAACTCAGGTTTCAGGGTTTGCAGGGATGAGGCAACATATACCCAATTATTACTCTGACAGGGTGTAAAGATAGTATTTTGAGCAGAATAGTCATGAAAAACTTAGGAGATTTCAGCAGAGATTTTGAATGAATGAGAAGAAGTCATGTAAACCTCTAAGAATGTTTTAGGAAAAGGAAATTGCAAGTAAATTTTCTGTTAATGGATTGTTTCCTATTTTTAGCTTTTTCCATCTGTACCTTTAAGAGCTAACCTGTATGAAAGTGTCTTGCACATAAATGGCCAAATATTTCTTTGTTTATGCTGTTCACCAAAATACTCTTGATAAAATTCTGTCCATCTTTTAATTCTCAGCTGATATACTTTTTCATGAATTCTCAGGTCATCTTTCTTGCCTATTTAGTGCTAGGTAACTTTTCTCTTTTTTTTTTTCTTTTCTTTTTAAGAGATAAGGTCTCAGTCTGTCACCCAGGCTGGAGTACATTGGTGCAATCATAGCTCACTGAACCTCCGACTCCTGGGCTCAGAATCCTTCTACCTCATCTTCCCGAGTAGCTAAGACTACAGGTGTATACCACCCACACCAGGGCTTTTTTTTTTTTTTTTCTTTAGAGAGGGGGACTAGCTGTGTTGCCCAGGATGTTCTTGACCTTCTGGCCTCAAGCAAGCCTCCCACCTCAGCCTCCCTAGTAGCTAGTCTTACCTAGTGCTATATAATTTTTCAATGTCAGTTATTTCCTTTTTTATAAATAGTTTCATGTAGTAAAGTGGCATTATACTCTGGATTTCTTGAAGGCAGAAATAGACAAATTTGTTGAACTGGATGATCAGACATTTATTCTAGAAGAATATTTCTTGGTTTACTTTCACTGCACCCATATGTACTAAGAAATTTCAATATAAATTAATAAGTATCATTTGAAATGTGCATGTCACTCAAAAGTAAATGGGTAAAGTGGCTGTATTTTCTCCTTCATTACAGATAAATACTGCAACAACTGTAGCTGACTTAAAGTCAATAATAAATGAATGCTATAACTACTTTGAGTTAATTGGATGTCTCAGACTTATAACGACATTAAGTGATAAATATATGTTAGTAAAAGACATACTTGTCTACCATGTAATTCAGAGAGTCCACATACCCTTTGAAAGGTAAGTTGTTTCTATTAATATATGGCTCTTTCAAATTACATGTTTAAAGTGGTTAATTATCTTGTAATGTGAGATATATTTGGTAATAAGTGAGATGTTTTTCTCAGAAAAAAATTTAAATGCTATTTTTAAATAATAACTTAAGCCTTTTTAGGATGATTACTGTTCTGATCATTTAATAAGCATTGTGTAGGTCGGGCATGGTGGCTCACTCACGCCTGTAATCCCAGCACTTTGGGAGGCTGGGGCAGCAGATCATTTGAGGTCAGGAGTTCGAGACCAGCCCGACCAACATGGTGAAACCCTGTCTCTACTAAAATACAAAAATTAGCCAGGCGTGGTGGTGGGTGCCTGTAATCTCAGCTACTTGGGAGGCTGAGGCAGGAGAATTGCTTGAACCCAAGAGGCAGAGGTTGCAGTGAGCCAAGATCATGCCACTGCACTCCAGCCTGGGTGACAGAGCAAGATTCCCTCTCAAAAAAATTAAAAAAGAATTGTGTAAATGTATGATGCTTTCATAGAAATAACCACTACTTCAGATTATAATTTTTTTCTAAAAAACACTCTTTTTAAAACTCTTACCACATGAGCCAACTATTCTGTCTCTGTGCATTCATTTAATAACTATTCATTGAGTACCTTTTATCTGCTGGGTAATACATATATTGACCATTCTTTGATTAACAAAGTATATATGATTCCTGCTGTCCTTTAGTTTAGAACACTGGTCTAAGTTAGACAACTTATGTATCTCCTTACACTCTTACAATTTTTTTAAATAATGGAAATACACATATGAAAGTAGTCTGTAATCACCATCCAGATCTAACACTTACTAACCTGTGCCTGTCTTGTTCATCTATATGCTACCCTTGTTATTGACTCCAGTATTATTTTAAAGCTGATACCAGATATCATCTCAAACCTGATAAATTCATTTAAAAAAAGTAGTATCATTAATCCATAGATTTAAATATATTTGATGTGTTTAAAATCTTTATAGTTCCTATTATTACTGAAGTTTATATGTCTTGGACCAGTATAAGTCTCTTTATATTATTGTTGTTTTTAATTCTTTTGATGTGAGCCTTAATGGTCTTTGTAAGCTTTTTTTGCTATATGGTATCACAAGGTGTTTCAGACTCATTTTGTACATTTTAGCCTAACGAACCTATGTTATTTTTAATGGGAAATGGGTAATTCACAACCACCGTCTGGATGCTAGAGATTCTTAGTTTTGCTGGGTTGGTCATGGTATCTAGGCCTTTTCATTGAACCCAAATTAGAAAATCAAGGGTTTTTAAATCTATTTTAATCTATTTTGTTTTTTTAAAAAAATCAGACTTTTTTTAAAGATACATTATGAGCGTGTCCTGATAATTCTAACTCAGATTCCCTATTGCATGATTTTTACTTAACATTTTCTTTGTCCTGTGTTGAGAATTCCAGTTCTTAATGACACTGGAGAATTTGAGTATGAAGCAACTATTCATGTGATTTATTCCGCATTTCATAACCAATAGTCTCAGAATAACAATACTAACATTATCAAATTGTTGTGCTTATAAGTCATTGGAATATTTTCTGTGTGGCTAAAAATTGAGCATAAATTGCATTTTCATTTTTTATTTTTAGTGATTTTTATTAACATTTCATTTTATTTTAAAATTATATAAAATGTTTTGTATAGTTCCAAAATCAAATGTGTAATAAGAATATATTGAAAGTATATTCAAAGAAGTATAGGTTTCATCCTTACTATGTCCACCATTCAACCCTTTATGAAGTAACGATTTTGGCAACTTTTTTGTGGTTTATTCTTTTATTATTTGTTTTTCTTTTTAATGATAACAGATAAACATATGTGTGTTTTTAGTTCTTTTTATATTGCTATAACAATACCTGAGACTTGGTAATTTATAAAGAAAAGAAACTCATTTCTCACAGTTCTGGAGGCTGGGAAGTCCAAAGGCATAGTGCCAGTATCTGCTCAGCATCTGGTGAGAGCTGTCTTGCTGTGTCATAGCATTGTGGAAGAGCAAGTGAGCACTCAACCCATAGATGTGCCCTGGAAATCAGGCTGAACTCACCCTTTTATTCAGGAGCTCACTCCCACAATAATGATATTAATCCATTCATGAGGGCAGAGCCCTTGTGACCTAATCACCTCTTAAGGACCCTCTCTCCGAATGCTGTTATCCTGGCCATTAAATTTCAACATGAGTTTCAAAGGAGACATTGAAGCCATAACATCCTGGCACTCTAAAACTCATGTCCCACTCACATACAAAAGAGTATCTGAGGAGGTGAATAGGCAATTTAGAAAATCAGGCAAAAATGGTATGTTTGTTCTTTGCTTATTAATGAAAATGTGCATTTTAAAATATTCAGTTGTTACTTGCATTTCTTTTGTTAACCATATATTTTTTGTTCATTTCCCCTATTATTGATCTTTCAGAAGAATTTGTATTCTTTGCATAAAATTAATTTTCTGTCATACAAAATATCTGTCTTTTTAGCAATACATGGGTTTTAAATTTTTATGTAATGAAGATTTATCACTCTTGGTACTATCTGGGAAACTTTATTTTTATAATTATTAGCTTTGAAGTGTAAAACACTTCAGATTTTGATGTCTTTCCTACTAATAAAAACTTGTTAGTTTTGAAACTATAAAGCCAAATAATGTAGTTACATAAAATATTCATTTGATATTAATGTATTTGCTTGTTATGGATTCGAAAGTATCATGTATAGTATATCTGTATCTTCTCTTTTTCCTCACATCTGAAAATGTGACTGTCTCCTGTGAGGGTTTTTTGGTTGTTTTTTAAAAATCATTAGCTGTTTTGAAAAAATGCCAGATAAATTAGCTGGAAATATCCCCTAATATAATACCAAACACACATGTATGAATGTTGGCTCATTATTTTTCTTCTCTTAAGTTTTAAGCAGGGTCTGAAAACCCTTGGTGTTTTGGAGAAAATTCAGGCTTATCCAGAAGCATTTTGTAGCATCCTGTGTCACAAACCTGAGAGTCTTTCTGCAAAAATCCTAAGTGAGCTTTTTACAGTACACACATTACCTGATGTAAAAGCTTTGGGGTTTTGGAACAGTTACTTACAGGCTGTTGAAGGTATGTGGATATTTTATTTTACTTTTAACGATATCAGAATATTTGTTTCAGCATATTTGTTGGGGGTTTTGTGTGTGTATGTTTTGCCTTTTGGTATTAAGATGCTAACTTCATATTTACAAAAGAAAGTTATTTCAAAGCAAGTTTATATGACTGAGTTAAAAATGATGAGAAAAGGTTACAGAGTAAATTTATATTTTGTATTTTTTTTCTCTAGATAAGTTGAGGTGAAAGGCATTCTTTCTAGAAAACATTATTGTCACCGCATAGAACAGTCTTAATCCTAATAATCTATTTCATCATTTTCAATTTGAAGTTAAACTAAATTATTCTTCATCCACTGGTCAGGGCTGTAACAATGATATTTATCATTGAGCATTAGCAGCGTAAAATCATTCTGCCTGATAGAGTGGAGAAGAAGTTAACTTATAGTTGAAATTTTGTTTAGCTAGTTTTTTGGTTTTTTACCATTTAGTTTTTCTGTCTGTATTTGTTATATACAATAAGTAGTTGTACTAAACGATTGTATTAGTCCTTCTACTTTGAGATTCATTTATGTACTGTTTGCCAGTTACTACACCTGACTTTGTGATTTAGTTTGCCCAAAACAAATGTGGGAGTCTATGCCTTTCAGTATTCCAAGTCTATTTGGAGAAAAATCTATGATGATAGCAATATATAACATGGATTTACTTTTGTTTCTTTTTCTCTTTTATTGGTAAATTTTTTCAGATGGTAAATCTACAACAACAATGGAAGACATTCTTATTTTTGCAACTGGTTGCAGTTCCATTCCTCCAGCTGGATTTAAACCCACTCCTTCAATTGAGTGTCTGCATGTGGATTTTCCTGTTGGAAACAAGTGTAATAACTGTTTAGCAATTCCCATCACCAATACATATAAAGAGTTTCAAGAAAATATGGACTTCACTATAAGAAACACTCTAAGACTAGAAAAGGAAGAAAGTTCTCATTACATTGGACATTAAAATGTTTCCTTGAACAAAGAGAAGCTTCTTTAAAAGCTGCTATTGACAACTCTCTTTTATTTCACTAACCTTTTCATCATCACTTTGAACAAACTGGTTAGCTTCTTGGCCTAATAAAATTTATGATACGAATATAAAGGAATATTATAGCCACTTAGGCTAAAAAAAATTTTTTTTTGTTAAAGCATACTAGTCAAAATAGGTGATAATTTCTCATTTTCTTGATATACATACTTCATAAACCTCAATATAAATACTCTCAAAATGGTTGTATGGATTTTATTTAGGTATAGTAGCATGGTTAATAAAAGTAAAAACTGTTTTACTCACATTTTTTGTAAATTAGGATTACATATAGAATGCCACAATTTTTCGGCCAGGCGCGGTGGCTCACGCTTGTAATCCCAGCACTTTGGGAGGCCAAGGTGGGTGGATCACAGGGTCAGGAGATCGAGACCATGGTGAAACCCCATCTCTACTAAAAATACAAAAAAAAAATTAGCCGGGCGTGGTGGCGGGCACCTGTAGTCCCAGCTACTCGGAGAGGCTGAGGCAGGAGAGTGGCGTGAACCCAGGAGGCGGAGCTTGCAGTGAGCCGAGATTGCGCCACTGCACTCCAGCCTGGGCGACAGAGTGAGACTCCGTCTCAAAAAAAAAAAAAAAAAAAAAAGAATGCCACAATTTTTCTAGGTTTATTCAATTTTCAAATTATTCCTCATTTTATTTTAAAGCATTAAATAGAAAAGCTAATTGGTTAAATTTTGTTATATAAATCAGAGGCATATATTCTGGGATTTGTGTTACTATGCATACTTTTCTAGGATGTCACCAAATTAGTTGTTTAAAATGTTTTTAGATTACTGATTTATATTAAGATGACCCACACTGCAATTAGATTATGCCTAGTGGGAAGTATTATATAAAAAGCAGAATTAAGCTGGGCACATGTGCCTGTAATCTCAGTTATAAGGGAGGCTGAGGTGGGAGAATTGAGATGCTCAGCCAGCCTGGGCAATGTAGCGAGACTCCATCTCAAAAAAAAAAAAAAAAAAAAAAAACAGAATTGCACAAATTTTCTGGAATCTATGGACAATCCATGAGCTTAAACACTTTTGAGGTGGATAACATTTAGTTGAAAATACCTAAGAAAGTGTGTCTTTTTTAAAGCCTTGGCTTTAATCATGGGAAATTGTTGTTGTTGTTGTTGTTGTTGTTGTTGTTGTTTTTTGTATTCTATGTTTGGTATTCTATATGTCTGATCCATAATCATTTTAGGTATTTAAATGATCTCTGTGGATTGGTAGGTTTGGCCATTTGACCATTATTTATTATCAAGATGGTTGTATGCTAAGGTAAGTTGACGCCATAGCATTATACAGTTATCTTCATTGCTCTTGAATGATACCTGTTATATAAGCAATGTATAAATAAAGTAAAAAGGATAGAATGAAAAACCCATTCTAATGTCACCACTCAGAGATAAGTACCGTGTTTCTGTGTATCCTTCTATAAACTCTTTACTTCTGTTTCCTTTATTTTTTAACTTTAATAATGCTACTAAAAGACAATACCTAAAAGTAACTGTACTAACAATGTGCTAACAATGTGAAAATATATAGTCCCATAGTCATGTCCCCATATTTATACTCCCACAAAAGAAAAAATTGGAAAACAAAGTCTGATGTCCTTAATCTATTATCATATTTAAATGATATAATGGTTCAGTTTTCCATGAAAGTAAATCATTATGACAGGTAAATCATTATGGGAAGTAAAATGTTTTAACCATATTTTTCTTAATACACAAAGCAGGTGTCAGTTGTTGTTGTATTCTCACCCTTCTTAAGAAAAATCATTAAATTATTGATATTTTTTAAGAAAAGTAACAGAATAGATTTGAAAGAGATAATATATCTCTTAATACCAAAGGAAAACTAAAACATAATTCTAGTGTACTTTTCTTTGTTCCCTCATGTCTTTTTCAATCTGTACACTAACATACCTAGCAAATTAGTTTAACTTGAAATATTTAAGAACATTAAACAAGACATTTCTTTGGCTTTGGTTGAATTTTTTTGTCTTACCAATAGTAATTGAAAGATCAATTATCAGAGAGTTTGAATAGCTAATATCAACCCCAAACTCACCATACAGTTTTTATTCCAAATATGTTGATAAAAAGGTATTTGTTTCTTTATCCACCTTATTTTTATTACAGTTAAAAACCAATACAAACCAATAAAACCTAGTTAAAGCTATTTTCTGGTTTTTAGTTGTAATTAATTTCCCCTAGGATAGAAATTAAAGCTGATAAGTCACACACACATACTTTGTTGGGGTGGGGGTGGCAGGTGGAGAGGCAGTGTACTTGGGTTAGCTACAATTAAAAACAGTATTTCAATTCCTCATTTGACTTATTTTATATATAGACAGGGCCTTAGTGATAAGATGGTGTAAATAATTTAGGATATTCATGTTTTAAAGTGAAGCATAAATATTTATTTTGCAAAATGTTTTCTAGTTTGAAGGATGTTCCATTATTAGGATTTTCAGATTAATCTGTATGGTCAAGGAATATCAGAGAAACCTGTAGGTTATTTATTTTCTGCAGTGTCATTTTGTCAAATGGTTGGTATTATAATTGTTCTTATTAATTTTATAACCAATGCATAATTCTTAGATTCGATTTTTAAAAAGAATTATGCTATAAATCTTTATAAATGTGTATATATATTTCTTAAATATTGCAATTGCCTAAATGTTGTATATTTTAAGGCTGTTTTCTCTTTCTCTCAATGTTGAGGAAAACTGTAAATTGATGTATAATGCATCTACTGTTAATGGTTTTGGTTAGTTTGATATTCATTGTTTTTAAACAGTTTCCAATATGGAAACTTTAACACCTTTTATACAGTTCTCTACTATTCAAGATATTCTTTAAAATATCTCACCAGAAACTTATAATTTTATACTTTGTAATTTTTCATTTCTATAATTTGAGGAAGTGACTTTTTTTGTTTGGGTTAAGTAAAAAGCCTTTAATTGATTACCAGCATGAGAATTCACCTTGGTTTCTATTTTATGCATTTGTAAATTTTTCCCCTAATTATATGGAAGCTATTGGAACTTTTGTATTCAGTGCTAAATACTAAGTCAAGGGGAGTATATTAGGTAAGTTTTTTCAGTGACTGTGCCTTTAGCATTCAGTCATTATAAGAAAATGATCAGAACAAAATCATTACATTATAAACATGTAATTCTTTTATATAGTGATTATCATGTACTGCAGTTACTTTAAAATAAGCTATTAAACTAGTTTTTGTGGTTCAAGTAATGCAATACAAAGTTTCATGCTTCAAGTAATGCAATACAAAACATAACACATTTAATGATTAATTACTTGAATGTATATTATCTGTGGTTTAGGAAAATTTGGATTGTCTTGAAGAGACTCAGTTTTCAAGTTCTGATTTTGACCATTATCTTTTCTAATTCATAAACATATCCCATTACCTACACTATGCCAGGTATTATGCTAGATGATCGTTTATATGTCAGCCTATTTCCCCCCCCCCTTTTAAAGACTGCCAGATTAACCAAAAAGCATGACATTTATAACAAGGTTTTATAAATAAATAAATGTGTTTATGCCACTAAAGGTAAACTGCCTATTTAAACTAAGTAATTTATCGGGATTTAACAAGATTAAGATTGTGACGAAACTGAAAGATACAAGATTCCTTTACTCTCCACATTTGAGAGCTCCTAAAAGCAAGCAGTTAGTGTCTGACACCCAGGAACCTATAGAAATGAGGGAATCTATGTTAAAACTATGTATCCTCTAATGTAAAATAGCTTACCAGAATAAATTATTTAAGCCAAAAAAAATATGGACTCAGATAAATGGCTATAGTAAATTAGGTTAATGAACAATCTGTAGCCATAGATTATTTTCAGTCTTTGATTCTAATGAAACAAATACCTTATTCAGTCTCAGCCTTACAAGGGCTATTTGTCTACGGTTGCTGTTCTGTGGGGTGTATTTTTCTATAAATTTATTGCCCACACTGTGTGCACTCGGTCAGGAGTTTTTATCATTTCATATATATGCAGTGTACATCAATTTTAAAATTGTCATAGTGGTTTTAACACGACTCAGTCTTGGGAGGGACTCTGTGATGGAACTGAAGTGGCTCAATGATGGATTTGCATTTGAAAGTGGAAGTACCCAAATGAGCAAAATTGGGCTCTCAGATATTTTATATTTCATAGACTGTAGAATGCAGTAAAACTTTCCCATAGGGCAGAAATAATTCGTTTAGTTGGAACACACCTGGATCATTGAAGATTCCTTCAAAATATTAGTACTGAAGAAACACACGTATTCCAGTTAATTTCTTAATGAATGTGCCAATTAGCTATAAAAATGAGATTACATAATTTTTTTTTTTCTTTTTTGAGACAATCTCAGTCACCCAGGCTGCAGTGCAGTGGTGCAATCTCGGCTCACTGCATCCTCCGCCTCCCAGTTTCAAGCAGTTCTCCCTGCCTCAGCCTCCCCAGTAGCTGGGATTAAAGGTGCCCACCACCACGCCCGGCTAATTTTGTATTTTTAGTAGAGACCGGGTTTCACCATGTTGGCCAGGCTGGTCTCGAACTCTTGACCTCAGGTGATCTGCCCACCTCCACCTCCCAAAGTGCTGGGATTACAGGCGTGAGCCACCGCACCCTGCAGAGATTATGTAATTCTTAAAAGGTAAAGACTAGATTCAATGCTAGGATGTTTCCTAATGGCATTAAAAATAAGATAACCTGTTTTAAATGTCACAAAAATAAAGTTTTTATTAATGAAAAAGGCCAGTGTTTCACACTATAAAACAATTTTATATAATCGTTAGGCTAACCATTTCATTTATGTAATTTTGAAAGTTAAGCTTTTGAGGCACAGAGTGATTTCATTTCAGAATTTGGTCCAACTTCATAATGAAGTGTCATCAGTGAACTCTGGGGAAATGAGCTGTTATTGTGTATCCATTTTGGTCATACAGTAAAATCTATGGATTAAGTTAGAAATCATCTATCCCATAAATTTTGCGGTCACGTGGCTTCAAGTGTACATTAAACCGCCAGCACAAGACCAGCCTGGCCAACATGGTGAATCCCCATCTCTACAAAAAAAAAAATTTAGCCAGGCATGGTGACTCCTGCCTATAGTCCCAACTAGTGGGCCGACTGAGGTAGAAGGATACTTTGGGAGGATCGCTTGAGTCCGGGAGGTCGAGACTACAGTGAGCCGAGATTCTACCACTGCACTCCAGCCTGAGTGACAGACAGAGTGAGATACTATCTCAAAAACAAAACAACAAAAAACCAGCACATCAGCCTGGCCTGATGGTGTGCCCTTGTAGTCCCTAGCTACTTGGGAGACTGAAGCAGGAGCATCGTTTGACCGTCACAATTTTGAGGCTGCAGTCATCCTGGATTGCGCACTCCAGCCTGGGCAACACACACCCACACACACCCCACTACTGCTTGACTTCCTTCCCACGGCAATGTGATTTTGCAATTACTACAAGGAAAGAGGAGAAAAAGAGATGCGACTGAGAAATATGCCAGATTAGAGTAATGCTCCAATGCTTTCCGTTTCTCTGGAAAAAGGAGCAAAAGGAAGAGACTCCTGCTGCACTGAGAAACGAGAGCTAACGTTAAAATGTTGCCTGTGTTTCAGGAGCTTCATTTACTTCCGTCCTGTGGTCCTTGTACTCCTAGAGTATTATCACCCCTTAAGTGCTCTGTAAGCCACCAAGCCAACAGTTAAGTAATTAGGTTCTTAGCACTACACGCTCCTACCCTAACAGTTCAATTTAATGTTGCTACCATTTGAGAGAGTGTGGCTTGATTTGGTAGGATAAAAACTCTTAGTATTCGCCCAACATTACGGGCCACTGAGTTAACCTGCACCGGGTCTCCCAGTTCTACCGAGAGTGGAGGTCTTCCTGGAGGAGGTGGGGTCCGGCCCTCAGGAACACCCTTTGGCCCCGCCCTTCCGGGCTTTGCTTCCGGGGCGGTAAGGGCAGCCACGTCATCCCCCCGCTCCGCTCGCCAGCCGGGCAGTGGCTCGTGGGAGCCAAGATGGCGGCGGCGGCGGCGGCAGCGACAGCAGCAGCAGCAGCAGCCAGTATTCGGGAAAGACAGACAGGTACTGACTTATTCTCTTCTTGAAGCTTCGTGACTGTCCCGACGACATCCTTCTCCTCTGCTTGTCGCCCTCACTCGGTCGTGGTGCCTGCAGCTCAGAGACCGATCTCCGGGAGTTTAATCCAGTCCCTAGAACATCAAGAGCCCCTCCCCTTTGAGTTTTTGGGGAGAAGATGCCATTAGCTTGAGGACTCGGTTCCTCCTGTGGTGCAGGAGAAGGAGCTTCGGCGGTGGGCGGATTGCTACGTCCCTGCTCTTGTCTCCTTCCTAGTGGGCATCAGAAGCCCATCACAACAAGATCTAGCAGCTGATAGCTTCTTATCTATGTTGCCACCTGTGAGGTCTCCGAGTTTGTTTCTGCGCGTGGTTCATTTCTCCTGGTTTTGATTTTTAAGAGAACTCCCGTTTTCTGACACTCAGAATTATAGAATTTAGGTATTTTCACAGCGACTTGCTTTGCGCCACTTCTCTACTTCGGACCAGTCTTTTGGGGGTACCTGCAGAAAAATGCCTGGTGATAAACATTTTCTCCTTCAGCTTGCTGGAAGGCATTGAAGAATGGCAAAACAAATGAATTAATAGCTTTCTCATTTTAATTGTTTGACACATTGTTTTAAAATAATATTTTATCTTCAATAGAGCATGTTTATATGGCTTCTATTTATGCAGAGAAATGTAAAAAGGTACATATTCTTCTCTTGAGTTTTGGGTTTTTTTCCGTCTTAGAAATTAGTTTTGCCTTATTTGAAAACTTCTCATGACAACTTGGTTTATACCTGTTAGCTACAAACTAAAGGTTTATACTTGTTAACTAGTTGTCTTAAAAGTTTTCAAGCAATTTATTCTGAGGAGCTAATAGAAATAAGGCATCAAGAATGTGCATACTTGGAATTCTGTTTCCTGAAATTATGCTCTGTTGGATATAAATATGAATAGGAAAATAAATTTATAATTCATATGACCTACAGAAGGGATTTGGGCTGTACTTGATTCCTTCCTTTAGCATTTAAAGAAAAAGTGATAGGCTTCAATCTAGTAATGGCACACAAAAGATAGTTGCGTTCTGCTCTTCCCAGTAAATAATTTAGTATAACCTATCAGGTGAAGTCAGACATAACTAAATATAGGGAAGTTCAAATAAGATTTGGGGCATACCTGCTATTCATTGTATCTGTTTAAACAAATGGAAGCTCCATTTGTTTTAATACTGTGTTTCTGATGACTATACTACATATTAAAATAACGTGTCAGTGAAACTGTACCAATACAAGAGAGCTTTTTGAAAAGTAAATTTGCATGGCAGTAAACTTGTGTGCAGAAATTTTGTAGATCATTAAAATCTAATCGTTTGTATTTCTGCAGAAATAAACATAGTAAGATTTTACAGAATTACTACATAGTGCTAGATCTATTTTTTATCAAATTTTTACTGTCATTGAATTCTGCCTTATTTTCAGAGGAAGGTAAATCCTTGTATATATATATTATAATGCAGAATTAGCTGTTTCCCTCATGCATATTGAGAATGTTTTGGGAGATAACTCACAATCCTCAAATATTCTAGATACTAGAATATTTGGGTGGATGAGATAATAGATGGCATTTATTGAGCATTTACTATTGTTAGGCATTGCATTAGGTGATTATGTATTATTTCTGTTTTACAGGTGAGGAAAGTCAGATAAAGGTAAACTAACATGCCTGTTTCTTGCTTTGCCTTCCTGAAAAATCTTCATTGATCTTTTGAAGGTCATCCCACAAGCCGTCTCCTTTCTTCCTGGTTCACTGTCCCCTCTATCCATACCTTCAGTTCAATAGGTAGAATCAGTTGCCTCCTGCTCCGTGTTACTGTTGTTCTTCATTGAATGCGTCTTCGTTACAGGTTCTTGCACATCTTCCTTGCTTCTCAACATTGCAGGGTCCCATTAGTGTTAGCATCTAGCGCCTTAGCTTTCAGTATTATCTGTATGTTGATGATTCCCAGGTTTATATCCCTAGTCTGGCCCTCCCATCTGAACTCAGTCTACTCCATATCATGTAATGGCAGTTCCGTCCTTTTAGTTGTTCAGGTCAAAAACCTTGAAGTTTTCTTGACTTGTCTCTTTCATGTCTCATGTAAGATCTTGCAGTAAATCTTGTCAGTTCTACTCTGAAAATACATCCAGGATCTGACTGTTGTCATTGCTATTCCCAGGTCCTATCCACCATGAATTTCTGCAGTAACCTATTTGGTCTCCTTGCTTTTACAATCCTGTTCTCCTTCATTATTTTTCACACAGTACCAAACTGATCATGCCATATGTTTGCTCAGAATCTTCCAGCATCTTCCCATTTCAACCATGATAAAAACCAAAGTGATCTTACAGTGTTCTCCAAGGCCTTGTACGATCTGGTTCCCATGTAGCTTTTGGACCTCACTCACTATTTCTCTTTCGTCTCCTTGAACCCACCAGGAATGCTCCCACCTTCGAGCCTTTGTATTTGTTTCTTCTTTGTGGGATACTGTTTCAGAGATAATCTCCATGGCTCACTCCCTCACTTCCTTTAGGTCTTTACTCCAATGTTACCTTCTCAGGAGGCCTTCCCCAATTACTCTGTTTAAAATTACACCTCAACTCCATCTTCCCCTTTCCCAGTCTTACATTTCTTCATAGCACTTACCATGATCTACATACCGTATGTTTTACTTTTTTTTTTAATTTTCTTTATCCCCCAATTAGAATGAAAGCTACTTGAGGACAGGCGATTTTATTCACTGTTTTGTTCAGTTGCTAGATCCCCAATAACTACAGTGCCTGTGGTGAGCACTCGTTAAACGTGTTGAATGAATAGTAAATACGTATGTAAGTAATGACATTAACCAAGTCTCGGAATATGGATACAGGTTGAGTATCCCTTATGCAAAATGCTTGGGACCAGGAGAGTTTTGGATTTTGGAATATTTGCATTATTACTGGTTGAGCATCCCAAATTTGAAAATCCGAGCACCAGCTTAAAAAATTATGATTTTGGAGCATTTCAGGTTTCAGATATTAAGAGCTGGGATGCTCAACCTATAGTATGTTTATAGTCAATAAGGAAAATGGTTTGTCATTTCAGTTAAAGTCATGGTTTAAGCCTTGGGTAAACTCTGATAAAAGTAAAATTACTTTCTTGTAAACTCTGGACACAGGCCGTGTACTCCATTAACAAATCCACTGTATCAAAATACCTTTTAATAAGTTAGCCAAGGCTCAAAGTTGGAGAAAATCTCAGACTGGGCCGAGAAGGCCAATGTAGGATTATCTTATTTGCTGCTACTGGCCTCTTTCAGTTAGCTAAGGCCTAACTGTGCTGCATGCTAAACACCTGAGGCTCACATGGCAGCTCAGGCTTTCGTTCTTCCAAGTTGTTAGGCTTCAAGAGTGTGAACAGCTGTTCCCAGAAACAGGGTTTCCTCCCTCTTGGGTGTGAGTGCCAGGGTGGTGGTGGTGTCTTTATTGCCTGGAGGTGGAGGAAGAGCTCTGCAAATGCACAGTGGGAGAGTTAATCCTGAAACCCCCTCCATGCCTCCTGTGTTATTTCAGTTTTAAGTATTAAATTTTTTTGTTTACGTTATATTAAATATATTTAATATTATAAATACATTAAATAAAATACATTTTTAATATAACACCTGTGGGCCTCTGAAGTAGATATTATTGGTAATGTGTATTATTGGCTGGACATTAGGTAATAACATTTTACCAAAAATTATGTCTGTAGGTGTATGGTAAATACACCTGATAACAATAACTTAAGCATGCCCTGAGAATGACCCTGTATTGCAGACACACCTGGATATGTGTTTCAAGCTAGGGAATCAGAAAATGGCCCACCTGGAGAATCATTCCTTGTCTATGAGGAACATCTGAGCCCCCAGCCCATCCAGTGAAACATAGGCCATGCAGTGGATCAAGGCCCTGAGTTTTGGGTTGAATGAAGGTTGCCAGGTGGAGGTTGTTAGGGAAATGTTAAGTGAAAATGCTGTATAAACCACATTTTTGCTATATAAACCACTTTTTGCATGCGGTTATGGTTCTCCTGCCCAGCGCATTGCCACTGAGTATACAGTTCTCTTGTCCAGCCTACTGTCACTGGACTCTCCTCTGTGTATTGCCCCCAATAAAACCCCATGTCTCATTTCCTAGCTCCAGGTCTCTTCTTAAGCCTCTCAAACATGGTGTCATCCCCACTGGAGGCAATAAGGGTTCGTCACAACAGTATGTACACACACATAAGTATGCAAATCTATCACTGAAGTACAATCCCTTCAGTGATAGCAGTTTTAACAGCATTATACCTACCTCAGCAAACAAGCATTTAATAGAAGTTTTTCTTGTGAATGAATGAATGTGCTGTAAGTTGATATTCAGGTGATTTTAGTATTATATAGTTCTCTCGTAGGACTTTGGAGTATAGGTTATTGTGTATTAAAGCCTGATGCAAATGTTTTTAACAATCAGCCAAGTGGATTTTAAGGCTGTTAATTTTATAAAAATTAAATCAAGAAATTATAACTAGTATACTCTCTTGAATATTTGGCCATTTCAGTTTCACAAAGAAGTATATTAAGGGATTTTCATTTTCTGTAACACTGTTACAGATGAGTGATAACACAAAATACTGCAACAGACCATAACTGTGATTTTTGATGTTGTATATTTGCTTAGCTGGAATTATCAGTTATCTACTGTATGGGAAAATCTGTTTTCCCAAGGGACATAGAATTTTAAGCAACTTTTCAGTGAATCTGACAAGATAAATTGGTTGTAAAATATACTCTTACATAACTATAGACAGATCTGCTGTATGAAGGTTTTGTATATGAACCAATTGAATATGCCATGGATAATTTTGTTTTTAGAAAGACTGATCCAGGCCGGGTGGTGGTGGCTCACGCCTGTAATCCCAGCACTTTGGGAGGCCAAGGCGGGTGGATCAGCTGAGGTCAGGAGTTCTAGACCAGCTTGACCGACATGGAGAAACTTCATCTCTACTAAAAATACAAAATTAGCCGGGCATGGCAGCACATGCCTGTGATCCCAGCTACTCAGGAGGCTGAAGCAGAACTGCTTGAACCTGGGAGGCAGAGGTTGTGGTGAGCCGAGATCACGCCATTGCACTCCAGCCTAGGCAACAAGAGCGAAACTCTGTCTCAGAAAAAAAAAAAGACTGATCCTTCTCACTAGACCAGTCACACTTAAAAAAAAAAAAAAGACAGACTGATCCTTCTCACTAGACCACTCAGACTTAAAAAAAAAAAAAGACTTACCTTAATCTATGCTTTCAGCCAGACAGTACACAGGCAACAGCATCAGTATATTGAGGCCATTGCAAGTTCTTCCTGAACATTTCCCACAATTTCATCTGTGGACAGATGCTTATTGTGTTTTGGGAAATCTCCCAAATACATGTCAATAAGCTGTCGATGGAATAGTCTTATAAGATCTGACCCCTCGTGCTACACATATAGTCATTTGGTTAATCAGTTTTACTAGAGTTGATTAGTATATTTTGCTTTGGGGTAGTAAATAATGATGGAGGAAAGATAAAATCCTAAAAATGACAATATTTGATAAAACTTTTTATTTTCAGTGGCTTTGAAGCGTATGTTGAATTTCAATGTGCCTCATATTAAAAACAGCACGGGGGAACCAGTATGGAAGGTAAGAGTTTATCTTAATGGGAACTGATTTCTGTTTTTCTCAGCCCTTATTGGTGGTAATTGGAGGGAATTTATTGTAATATGGAAGAAGTAACACATATTAGTTATGAATGTTTTATTCTTATTTAACATGATCTCTTAATATGAATCTTTTTGACCGACATTCTCTGGAGTGAGACAGGTGATAAAATAGTAATGTTCATCTAGAGAGTCCAGTTGATCTCTTTGGTAGGATGTCACCGATAGGTCTTTTTCCTGGTTTATATTTTGTTCCTTAGCTTTTCAAGTCCAGATTTTGGATTTTATAAGCTTGCTCGGGGTTAGTCACATTCAGAGGGCCTGGATTATTTTAGCAAACTCATGAGAAAATGATCTGTAAACTGTAATACCAGTTTATTAATTTGTGAGATATAAAACTGTTAATTGAACCAGAAAGCAATCTACAACCTTTTCCTTTGAGAAATACTGGAGAGCCTTTAAAAATTCCTATTCTTTAGGCTTCTTCATTTTAAACTTCATGCAGACTCTCTTTCTTCAGAGTTATAATATAGTTGATTGGGTTTAAACTTACTGGTTAACAGTCTCTTTATATTTCTCTCTTGCTAAAAATTAAGAACAAATCAACATGTTTAGAATTTAGGGTGTTTCAAAATCTCTCTTGAGTCTTTATAAGTCCTTTGGGTTAACTCTAAAAGTAGTTAAAGTTGTCTATATTGATTTCATAGTTTAAGCTCCAGAGTATCCCCTAATTTTCTCCTTCTTGTTCCTTTATGGGCATCTTCCTATTGCCTGTTGCATAAACTATACTTGTTTGTTTCTAAGACCAATATTGAGCTTTTGGTTGAAATAGTTTGAGAATTTCTTGGGTACAAATTTTTGTCAGATACTTTTCCTACCCATCACTTTTTATATCATTAAAATTAATAATACACATGTATTGAGATTAAAAGAGGGAAGATTTTTGAAAGATGCAACATGAACCATTTATAACTAGAGCAGAAAGATTTTTAGCCTCTCTAAAGGAAATCCTGGCATTCAAGAAAACATGTTTTCATAACAACATGTTTCATTCTCTCATTAGCAATTTCTTACTCCATAAATGATTATTGAGGTAGTTGTGAAAAATGCTTACCAGTTGAGCATCTTTTATTTGTCTTAACTGTGAAACTAATTTTGAGTTAAAAAGCCTAGTTGGAGTTCTTACCACTCCTCAAAGCTATCTGTTTTAATACTTTGAGAATGTGAGGAATGTATTTGATAGATAGACTAAGTCTATCAAATACTCTTTAGGGACTTAATTTTTTTTTTTTTTTTTTTTTTTTGAGATGGAATCTCGCTCTGTCGCCAGGCTGGAATGTAGTGGTGCAATCTTGGCTCACTGCAACCTCCGCCTCCCGGGTTCAAGTAATTCTCCTTCCTCAGCCTTCAGAGTAGCTGGGATTACAGGCACGCGCTACCAAGCCCAGCTAATTTTTGTATTTTTAGTAGAGAAAGGGTTTCACCATGTTGGCCAGGATGGTCTCGATCTCTTGACCCTAGCGATCTGCCCACCTTGGCCTCCGAAAGTGCTGAGATTACAGGCGTGAGCCACTGTGCCACAGCCAGGGACTTAATTTTTTTAAATGAGTATCTTTTTAACCTGAGATGCTTACAATACTAAATTTTTTATTGTAGTCCTGGAACTTGTTATATATTAGTTTTGAAAATGGCTAATTTTTACATATCTGTTTTTAGAAAAGATATATGTGAACTGGAAAAAAAATAAGGGTATGAATGTGAACTGGCTTTAAGTTCAAAGTTGTTTGTTATAGCTTAAGGATTTTATAGTCTCTATTTTTTTTTTTTTTTTTTTTTTTTTTTTTTTGAGACGGAGTCTCGCTCTGTCACCCAGGCTGGAGTGCAGTGGCGGCAATCTCGGCTCACTGCAAGCTCCGCCTCCCGGGTTCACGCCATTCTCCTGCCTCAGCCTCTCCGAGTAGCTGGGACTACAGGCGCCCGCCACCACACCCGGCTAATTTTTTGTATTTTTAGTAGAGATGGGGTTTCATCATGGTCTCGATCTCCTGACCTCGTGATCCGCCCGCCTCGGCCTCCCAAAGTGCTGGGATTACAAGCGTGAGCCACCGCGCCCGGCCTATAGTCTCTATTTTTTTAAAACCTAGAAAAAAGAATTTTATAAGAAGAAATTGATATAATTATTCATTTATTTTAGCCTGAGTAGTAATACTTTAAGAATATATTACTGCCTGGATGGACGTTTGGGTAAATAATGATGGAAAATATTAAATTGAGGCAAGGATAACAATTCAGTATATATGATTTATTAAAATAAAATTTACTTCAACATTGTCTTAATATAGGTTCACTATTGGTTGTTCACTGATATTGATGACACATGGTTTTTTTAATAGGTACTCATTTATGACAGATTTGGCCAAGATATAATCTCTCCTCTGCTATCTGTGAAGGAGCTAAGAGACATGGGAATCACTCTGCATCTGTGAGTTTTTGCGTATTTCTAATAGTGGCATTCATTTTCAAATACATTATTAAAGATTTCTTTGGCCACCCTGAAATCAAGTTATTAAGGAACATTTATAGAGAAAAATAGTGTTAGGTTACAGTATTTATGTAGTGCTGAACATTTTTTCCCTGTATCTTCTTTTATTCAACCCCTTATTTCTGGGATTTAAAAAAATCCTCAGTCTGAGGCTTTATAATTTCAGAATTTAAATTTTCTGCCTTGTGGCTTTTCCTTATACTTGGTTTACCCTCTATGTAAAGGAAAAGAACTAGTGATCTTAAGGTCTCTTCCAGCTCTAAAAGTGTTTTGTCCCTCTAATTTAAATACACAGATTCTCCTTGACCTGCAATGGGGTTACATACTTATAAACCCATCATAAGTTGAAATTTTGTAAGTCAAAAAAATACATTTAATACACCTAACCTACCAAACATCATAGCTTAGCCTCTCCTACCCTCAGCATGCTCAGAATACTTACATTAGCCTACAGTTGGGCAGAGTCAGATCTAACACATAGCCTCCTTTATAATAAACTGTTGAGGCTGGGCACGGTGGCTCACGCCTGTAATCCCAGTGCTTTGGGAGGCCAAGGCGGGCAAATCACAAGGTCAGGAGTTCGAGACCAGCCTGGCCACGTGGTGAAACGCCGTCTTTACTAAAAAAAAAATACAAAAAATTAGCCAGGCATGGTGGCAGGCACCTGTAATCCCAGCTACTCAGGAGGCTGAGGCAGGAGAATAACTTGAACCCGGGAGGCGGAGGTTGCAGTGAGCTGAGACTGCGCCACTGCACTCCAGCCTGGGCAACAGAGCAAGACTCTGTGTCAAAACTAAAAAAAAAATAATTAATTAATTAAAATAAAAATAAACTGTTGAATATCTCATGTAATTTGTTGACTACAGTGCTGAAAGTTGAAAACAATGTTTTTATAGGTGCTTAAAGTATGATTTCTACTGAATATGCACTACTTTTGCACCATCATAAAGTCAAAAAATCCTAAGTTGAACCAGGGACTATTTTTTTTTTTTAAAAGGAATATCTAATTAATCATTAATATGAAAAATTTAAATGACTATGAAGTAATGACTGTTAATCACCATAGTAGGCTATCTATGTTGTCTTAACTGTTAAGTTTGTGTGATTATATTGCTTCTGATATGTTTAATAAAAATAAAACAAATTACAGTACTTTATGGGCTTGCCTAGTAGAACATTTGGAGAAGGGGCCAGGCGCAGTGGCTCATGCCACTAATCCCAGCACTTCTGGAGGCCAGGGTGGGCGGATCACTTGAGGTCAGGAGTTCGAGACCAGCCTGGCCAACATGGTGAAACCCCGTCTCTACTAAAACTACAAAAATTAGCTGGGCATGGTGGCATACCCACCTGTAATCCTAGCTACTTGGGAGGCTGAGGAAGGACAATTGCTTGAACCCAGGAGGCAGAGGTTGTAGTGAGCCGAGATCATGACACTATACTCTGGCCTGGGCAGCAGAGCAAGATTCTGTGAAAAAAAAAAAAAGAACATTTGGAGAAGGACTGTGTTCATGGATAGATACTAATACTTCTGTATATTAAAAGAGTCCAATTTTATGGTGTTCTAAGCTATTTGCATTTCATTCTATTTATGATGTTATAACCAATTTTTATGATATCATATATTGAATTGAAATGTACTCTTACAGGGAATATGGTTTTAGATTTTTGATAAGTAACTTGACAGAATCTGGTTTAATCAGCTCAAATTCTTCAGTTGTATAATGAGCATTTGTTAAAATTGACTATTATAGTTTGTCAATTCCAAATGTCCTTTTTTATATTTCTGAAATTAGGGTCTATCTTATCACTGATGATATGTCATAACTGGCAGCATTTTTATTTCTCAGTAGTATATAAAATATATTTTTAAAATTACGTTTTAAAATTGTTACCACCTTGGGTTTCATGAAATACGGTTATTTGATGAGTTTTCCTTTCATTTTTATGTCAGACTGAAATAAGCAGATTTGCTTTGATAATGTATTAATTCTTATGGACCGAAGTAAAGTTTAACTTGATGCTATCCTTGGAAATTGTGGTTTATTAATAAACATTGAGTGCCATTGTCTCTGTACTAAGTGTTTAACTCCTTTATTTACTAATGGAAGGACTAAAGTTTAGAAGGCTTAAGTGATTGTCTCACATTTGTACAACCAGTTAATAACAGAGCCATGGCCACATTGCTTGACTACTAATTCTGTGCTGTTTATCTACTGAACTGTAATGGCTCAGTAACAGTAACTAACAGAAGTGAGGCCTTACTCAGTACTTCATTCAGGGGTAATAGGATAGTCTACCAGTTTGAGAGTCTCATAATCTCTGCCTAACTTGCTACTTGCCACCAGAGCATGGAAATATTACACAGCTACCATGGTGAACTCTTGTGTACTTTGCCTCCAACCATTCTCCTCTATTTACTGGAGAATACTGTATCAGTTACTTTATACTCTGCAAGCTGGTTTAGGCTAATTTGTAGGAAACAGTAATTACAAGTTTCCAGAGTATGAAATGGTGGTTGTAGCCAGTTAAGCAGTTGGACAAGCAGTGTAAAAAAGACCACCACCTATGGCAGCCATCACATTATCATTCTTGATATCAGTGGCAACAGTTATTAAACACAGACACACTGGCAGCATGTGCCTCTTTCCTCTCTTCTCCTTGATTATAGAAGGATGACTAGAGAGAGGTGAATTTCCTCAATATAAGCGTGGCTTGATGTTGGGATATTTGCGTGGAAATTGTTCCTAAATTGTAAAAGGAGAAAACTGTAAAGTGACTTAATCTATAAGATGCTTACATTCTCTTATGAAACAATAAATAGACAAAAATAGATTGTCTTTAAGTTTTAAGGAAACATTTATATACCTTTCATTTGAAAAATATATTTGATTTCATGTTTGGTTAAATTTTTTTATAGCTTCTAAAGAATTGCTTCTAAAATTTTTTTCATTGCATCCCCTAGCTTTCTGATTTTCCCGAGAGCCACACTTTCCTCACACTCACCCTTCCCCTCTGACCACCACATTTCTATGAAAAGTGGGAATAAGATTGATTTTGAATATGTTTTAGTTCTCATTCAAGGAGAGTGTCGGTAGAAAAGAATGTCTGACCATAAGCGGTACTAAAAGTGTGAGCAGAATAGGACAAATGAAGACTAACAAGAAATTAGGGTCTTATTAATACTAATAAATAATATCAACACTGACATGGGAGAAAGCTAGGTTAACTCACTGATTAATTGCAACAAGAGCTTTTAGAGCACTGGTTACTGTCCTTGAGCTAGTGAACTCCCATTTTGAGGAATATTGTTTAAATAAGTGACTAAAAAAAAATAAGTTTTAGTTCCCTTATGTCTTCTAGGCTTTTACACTCTGATCGAGATCCTATTCCAGATGTTCCTGCAGTATACTTTGTAATGCCAACTGAAGAAAATATTGACAGAATGTGCCAGGTAATATGGGTTCTTATTTTCTGGACTCCTGAATTTGGAAACAGATTTTTTTTCAACAAAAATTCCTAGATGTCCTGGGTGAAAAATCAGAAATGCCTATGCCTACTTTCTCACTCTGATTTTTGAGACTGTCTTTGAATTCCAAATAGCCTGAAAGACTTAAAACTTTTGGCTGAAGAAGTATTATACAGTAGTCCTCTCATGTCCACAGTTTCACTTTCCACAGTTAACCAGGTACTGACTGTATTACAGTAGTGAACATATTACAGTATTTTGAGAGACCACATTTCATATAACTTTCATTACAGAATATATTTTATAGTTGCTCTATTTTATTTCTATCTATTTTTGCTAATCATTTACTATGCCCAATTTATAAATTATAAATTAAGTTTTACCATAAATATGTATGTATAGGAAAAAAACATACATGGTTCAGTACTATCTGGTTTCAGGCATCCACTGGAGTCTTAGAAAATAACCCCTGCAAATAAGGGGGACCACTGTACTGGTAAAGTCTAAGTCTGGCTTTAACAAACAGAAAGCCTAGGTATATTGCCTTTCTAACTTATATAGGGTTTTCCTTTTCTAAAATAAGGGTGAGATTAGGAAGTCCACGCTGGTGCAGAAGCACTGTAAGGTAATCAAAGACCCAGGCTCCTTCTATCGCTGATCATTCATCTTTAGTTTGTTGGTTTTCCTTGTCTTGCTTGTTGCTGCACCTGTAGGCATCAAATCTATGTTTACATCAAGAAGAAGAGGGAAATGGACTGTGCCAGCCCTGACTGTTGATTTTGATCAGGAAAGCTAAGCCTTTCCAGAAACTCCCAGAAGACCTTTATTTATTTCTCAGTGGGTAGAATCAGTTACAAGGGTGGCTGCAAAAGTCAATATTTAGATGAGTATATTGTCACCCCAAAGAAAATCTAGCAAGATTCTTTTAGCAAGGAAAGGGAGAAAAATAGATATTGGATAGGTAAGTAACAGTGTCTTCCACAAGTCACAGCATCTTTGTTACTGACTGTTGAATCAAATTGCTATTTAAATTGTTAGTGAAGTTTGCAAATTTTGTGTCCTGTGTAGCTTTATGATGCCCAGCTTTCTCTTTTACCCTGCGTAAACTCAAGTATGCTATTCGTGAAAGAGGTACCACTTGCAATGTCTTCTTCTTTCATTTTTTTAATAACACCTTTATTGAAATTATAATTTACATACCATACAATTCACCCATTTAAGGAGCACAAGTGTATGGTTCATTGGTTTTTAATATAGTCACAGAGTTTTGCAACCATCACCACAGTCAATTTTAGAACATTGTCATTACCTCAAAAAGAAATCTGGTACCATTTATCACATCCTAAACCCTCCCCCATCCCCTTCCATCCCTAAGCTACCTTCTGTTTCTGTATATTTTCCTACTCTGACCATTACATATGAATGAAATCCTATAATATGTGGTCTTTTGTATATGGCTGATTTCTCTTAGCATAATGTTTCCAAGGTTTATCCATATTGTAGCATGAATTGGTACCTTATTCCTTTTCTTGGCTGAATATATTCCATTGTATGGATGTACCAAATTTTGTTCATCCATTTACCACCTGATGGACATCTGGATTGTTTCTACCTTTTGGCTATTAATAATGTTGCCATAAATATTCATGTGCAGGTTTCTCTGTGGACATGTTTTCAATTCTCTTGTGGCCATAAACACATAGGAATAGAATTACATGGTCAAATGATAACTCTATGTTTACCTTTTTAGTAACAGACTGTTTTCCAAAGTGTGGTTGCACCGTTTTATAGTCCCACCAGTAGTGTATGAGGGTTCTGATTTCTCCAGATCCTTGCTGAACACTTACTATCCGATATTTTTATTGTAGCCATCCTAATAGGTTTGAAGTGGCATCTCATTATAGTTTTGATTTGCATTTCTATAATTAATGATATTAAGCATCTTTTAACCTGCGTATTGGCCATTTGTATGTCTTTCGAGAAATATCTATTCAGATCATTCACCCAGTTTTTAATTGGGTTGTCTTTTTATTGTTGAGTTGATAGAATTCTTTTTCTATTTTGGATACTAGACACTCACAAGTTTATGATTTGTAAATATTTTCTCCCAGTCTATGGGTTATCTTTTCATTCTCTTGATAATGTCCTTTGAAGCACAAACATTTTTGATTTTGATGAAGCCCAGTTTATCGGGTTTTTTTTCTTGAGTTGCTTATCCTTTTGGTGTCATATTTAGGAAACCATTTCAGATTCTTGTGTTTTCTTCTAAGAATTTTATAGTTTCGGCTCTTACATGTAGGTCTTGATTCCCCTTTTCATTATTTTTATATATGGTGGGATGTAGGTATCCAACTTTATTCTTTTGCATGTGGCTATCCAGTTGTCCCAGCATAATTTATTGAAGAGACTATTCTTTCCCTAGTGAATGGTCTTGGCAGCCTCGTCAAAAATCAGCTGACCACAGATATCTTGTTTTATTTCTGAACTCTCGGTTCTATTGCATTGATATCTATGTCTTTCCTTATGCCTGTACCACACAGTGTTGATATCTCTTGCTTGATAGCAAGTTTTGAAATTGAGAAATTGTGTCCTCCAACTTTGTACTTTTTTTCAGACTGTTTTGGCTTTTCTTGAATTTCCAAATTAAGATTAGCTTGTCATAAGTTTTGTGCTTCTTTTGTTAAATTTATTCTTTCATGTGTTTAATGCTTATTATGAATGGAATTCTTAATTCCATTTTTAGGATTGTTCATTGCAATTGCATAAAAATTCAATTGATTTTTATATATTTATCTTGTATCCTGCAACCTTGCTGAACTTATATGTCCTTTTGAAATGTATACATCATTCTTTGACCACTTCCTTACTTTCTGGCACAATGAGATGTTCCAATATAGCCTAGGATTTTACTTTCTCTGTCTCAACCCAGGATTCAGACATTTTTCTAAGGAGCTCTGGTTGCTTTCTGTAAAGAATGGTATTTAGGAATCAGGATCTAGGCATTAGGTATACTCATTGTGATTTGAGTGTCACTGTTCTTTGGTCCTCTCAATGGAAAAAGTTAGGAAATTATGTATTTATGCATACACTTTTATATCTATATTTATTTCTACAATTCTCCCTCTCTTCTCCTCACCTATCCAGATAAACAGATAACCTCCAAAACTGTTTCAGCTCAGTAACACAGGATTCACTCTAGCATTTCCCTCTTCTCTTTACAAATTTGTAACTCCTTTCTCAGAGTGAAAAACATGGTTCCCAGTATCGTGAACATATTACTTATTTCTCAATCCTCATACATAAATAGTCTCTTGACCTTGATTGAACCACTACCCTGATCACCTTCCTCACAAAGGCTCCAACCCCTCAATTTTTCACATTTTAACATCGCTGAAATCAGGTGCATCTTAAAATTGATCATGTCACAAAATTTTATTGGCATCATTAATTCTTAGTGTTACATAAAATGATGGTTCCTGTTACAGTCAGTGACATCTTAGATTTGAGGAAATACGGTTATTTCGATATCCATTTGCTGAAAGTGTAAGAAGATAAGTAAATTTGACTCAAGAATTTGCATAACTTAAATTACACTACTTTTGAGCAATTGAGAAGAAATACTTGTAGAATTGGTAATTGGATTTATAACTTGTCTGTGTGCAATGAAGGATTTGTTGTGTCATCACATGTCCAAAACAGTTGAAGATCGTGTCTGCCAAATATAACAAGCGTTTTACCATATTAGTGAGCCATATCTGGATATTTTAAGAAGAATGCAGATAGGCTGTATGAAAGCAGTTTGTACTGTGTTGTAATTAATGAGATTTTGTTGATAATATAATTATAATTTTATTACTTTATTAAGAAACATTTTAGTTACATCTGATAACCTGATAACCAGTACTACTTCAAAGCTTTTTTCTCTTGGGATACTTTTTTTGATTGTCATTTAAATATCCTGTCATTTAAATATAACTTTGCCTTATAGTATTTGAAACATATGTATTCATGGTCTTCTTTACCCTATAAGAATGAAGTTTTCATTGTATTGATAGGATCTTCGAAATCAACTATATGAATCATATTATTTAAATTTTATTTCTGCTATTTCAAGAAGTAAACTGGAAGATATTGCAAATGCAGCGTTGGCAGCTAGTGCAGTAACACAAGTAGCCAAGGTAAGAGAGTTTGGTTGGTTGATGAAATTTTGTCAATGTAAAATTTAACACTGTTCTGAAACCTGTAGTTGGCATAGATATCTATTTGACAGATGACCAGAACGACAGAAATGTTTAGGCTCAATACTGTTAGAAAGAGTTCTGATAATATAAATTATCTTCAAGTTGAACTAGGCAAAATAAGCCAAACTAAAGGAACCTACTATTTAATGAATTTGAAAGACAGAAATAAAAAGCAGAATGAGTTTTGCTTTAGTCTGTGATTTGTATAATATTTTTAGGTCAACTCAGAAATCATTTGACAGTTGTATTGTCATAAACTGTATTGAAAGTATGTTGACATTGTTTTATCTGTAATCATTATAATCATCATACTATTTCCAGATCTTTTTTTTACTTAGGAAAGAGGATCCAAAGTGCCCGTGTTGCATATTGAGATCCAAAGTGCCTCTGTTGCATATTAAGAGAAAAAGAATCCATGACAGGCCAGCAATTCTACATCATAGTGACTTTTTAGTCAGGTTCAGCTTCAGTTATAAATCAATTTGTAAAATATATTTCAGGTTATAATCCTGTTATGCTCTGTGTTTCTTGAATTTGGACAAGATATGCATGAAAGTTCCAGACAACTATCTAGGACAAATAAAAGACTAAACAACCATGCATATACTTTCTGTTCTTTTTCTACTGTTAGATTTTTCATTCTTAGATTTAAATAGACCACTAATATTTCTGATTAGTTTTTGAGGCTTATGCCTTTAATCTTTGTGCTCAAAATTTATTAACTTCACATAAAATAATGGGAACAACTTTTGTTTTCTTTCTTGTTTTGTTTTGAGACAGTGTCTCACTCGCCCAGGTTGGAATGCAGTGGTGCAATCACTGCTTGCTGCAACCTTCAGCTCCTGGGCTCGTACCACTCCACCCAGCTAATTTTTTTTTTATGTTGCCCAGGTCTCGAACTTCTGGCCTCAAACAGTCCTCCCACATCAGCCTCCCAAAGCTCTGGGATTACAGGTGCAAGCCACCTCACTCAGCCTTAATTTGGTTAACTAAATTCAGTGTATTTCAAATAGTTCTCTTAATTTTTCTCCTACTCTGCACTTCCAAAGAACTGGCATAACTTTTTCCCACTTATTAGAAAAGTTCTTGGTGTAAAACAGTTACTGTGACTTTCTTAGGAAAATGTGATGAAAACGATTGTTAAAATTGTATGTTTTCTTCAAAATTGATATCCATTCCCATCACAACCACAATTTAAGTTCTTATATCTGCTTAAATTTTGTTTTCTGAAGATGTTACTCTCCTTCATATTTATTGCCCAAAGGCTTGTTTTTATTGCCTTAACTTACTCTTTACTCCTCATTCTTGTTCAATTAGGCTGTTAAACAGTACAATTTTTAGTTATTGAATGTAATTAGGATTTTTTTTTTCATTTCTACCATTGGTAGGTTAGAGCAAACTAAATTTACTTTCAATATGGCTATATTGTAAGATTGATTTGTAAACCTTTTCTTTTGTTTCTAGGTTTTTGACCAATATCTCAATTTTATTACTTTGGAAGATGATATGTTTGTATTATGTAATCAAAATAAGGAGCTTGTTTCATATCGTGGTATGTAAAAATAGAAATGTTGCAATTCTTTGTTAACAAAATGAATGGTATACTGTAAGAAAAAGGTGAGGTGAGTATGTTTAAAGGACTTCAAAACCAGCTTGTTTACAGCAGTAGAGCTATAGAAGCTTTTTAAAAGCACACGGAGAAAACAAGGCTCAGACTGAATTTTATTACATTTAAACGTTAATAAACCTGTTTTGTAAACTCAAAGAAGTACCAATTCTCTGACCTTTTCTGTACCCCCACAGCAACTTGCATGAATGGTTCACTCATGGCAAGTTAGACAATATTTTAGTAGCAGATTTCAAATTTATCATCTAGTACTTTGATCTTGGACAAGAACAAGTTAGCTTGCTTCTCTGTGCTTATAAAACACTGGAACCAGATGATAAGCTCCCTGAGAGAAGAGAATGAATCTTTTAGTTTCATTGAGCTCTAGAGCATCTGTTCTTATGGAAATTCCTTAAAAGGATATAAGTATTTGCTGAACTGTTCATGTGAGAGATTTTTGACAATGGTTATTATTCACAGAAATCTATTTACAGTTGCATTTTAAATGAATTAGCAACTTATTTAAGTTATATATTTTAAAACCTAGTTTTCCTTAAGCCTTTAAATTGAATATGAATTGTGTTATATTGTTTATAAATCTGGTAAAGTAAAAACAAGCATCTTTATTCTTGATGGATTAACTCATACTGAACAGATTAAATTCTCCTAATCAGTCCCCTTTAACAAGTTTAATCAGAAAACTTGGTGTGTTGAATTCCTTTAAACATTTTAAATTTTATTAATAAATTCAGAATATTAAGTGGTTTTTTTTTTTTGGTACTGTACTTCATATACCAGACCAGACAAGTTTATAATTCTAACAAGCAAAATCTGCCCAAGTGTTTAAATAATTCTTTAAAAATAATTAAATTAGTAATGAGTGTAAAATTTGCTAAATATTCGTATTCTTATAAATTTAATTACATTTTTTATACCTGCCAGCTTTTTTAAAAGATCACATGTTTGAGATTAATTACAAATTTTAAAGTGTAATCACATGGCTAATCACCCAGATTCTCAATAATGATAATAGTAATAGCTTGCTCTATGCCAATCAGTGTTTTAAGCATGTTACAATATGGGCTAATTTACTCCTCAGAATAACTTTATGAAGTAGAAATTATTTCCATTTTCAAGATGAGAAAACAGAGACATAGCTATTAAGTAACTTGTTGAGGCAATGGTAGAGCCAGCTTACTAAACACAGGCAGTCTCACTCCAGAGATAACATTCTTTATCATTATGTAATCATATACCTAATTGTCTCAAATGTTACAATGCTTTAAAAATTTTAAACAGATATTCCTAAATATGATTATATTAATAGCATGGTATTGATTTGCAAATATTTTTCATTCTAAACTTTCCATGGATTGGGAGCAAGCAGATTTATTATCTCACTCAAACTAAGGCTGCTATCTTAGACAAAGCAAGCTGTTATCTCAAGTTGAGTTGAGGTTATTGATTAGCAGTTTATGACTGTTAGGGTTACTTTTCATTCAGAGATGTGGAACTAGGGTATAGGACTCAAGGGCTGGATGCTTCCATGTAGATTTTTCTAGTGCCAGTAATTAACAAAAATGTACAAGTGATTTAACTAAAAGGTTTGAAGTGTCTACAGATCACTTGTGCCACTGATTAATTAAATGAATTGGGTATGTTTCCTTGAATTGATATCCCCTGAATGCACATAATGCAAATTGTATCCTTTATGATATTGATTTCATCTGATTGAAATAGATGGTATTGGCAACACCTGAGTAATGGCCCATTTCCTTCTTTTAGATTCTGTGTTGCCTGATTGAATTCTTTTATTATGTGTTGTCTGGGTGGGCCATGCTTTCTGTAGATACTTGGAGATATCCAGTTGAATTCTGCTTTCCTCTTATGGTAACCACAACTGGTATTAAATTTTATGTGTGATTTCACTTTCAGGATATTGGGACATTAAAAATACTTTGTAGATAATAGTTTAGACACTAATCTTTCAGCATATAGTTATTGATATACTTCATCAGACACTGGGCCTTGATATTGTGAAAGGAAAATAAGTAAGTCAAGGTCTTTGTCAAAGACAGTCTACACAGCAATGTTTCTTAAAGTGTAGCCCCAAGGCCTATTTGCATTAAAATTGCCTGAGGTGCTTGTCAAAATTATAGGTTCGCTACCCCCCACCAGACAGAGTCTCCTCTGTCGCCCAGACTGGAGTGCAGTAGTATGATCTCAGCTCACTGCAACCTCTGTCTCCCAGGTTCAAGCAATCCTCCTGCCTCAGCCTCCCAAGTAGCTGGGATTACAGGCTTGTGCCACCACACCTGGCTAATTTTTTTTATTTTTAGTAGAGACGGGGTTTCACCGTGTTAGCCAGGATAGTCTCAAACTCCTAACCTTAGGTGATCTGCCCACCTCAGCCTCCCAGAGTGCTGGGATTACAGGTGTGAGCCACCACACCCAGCCTCAAAATTATAGGTTTTTTAGAATTATTCATATCCATACAGAATCCCTAAAGGAAAGGGATAAGAATCTTTAATTTTTAAAAACTTCCAGAGAATTTTTCCCCATATTCCCTGGGTGATTCTTTTTTTTTTTGAGACGGAGTCTTGCGCTGTCACCCAGGCTGGAGTGCAGTGGCGCGATCTCGGCTCACTGCAAGCTCCGCCTCCCGGGTTCACGCCATTCTCCTGCCTCAGCCTCTCCGAGTAGCTGGGACTACAGGCGCCCGCCACCATGCCCGGCTAATTTTTTGTATTTTTAGTAGAGATGGAGTTTCACCGTGGTCTCGATCTCCTGACCTCGTGATCCACCCGCCTCGGCCTCCCAAAGTGCTGGGATTACAAGCGTGAGCCACAGCACCCGGCCCCCTGGGTGATTCTTATACTCAATAAAGTTTGGGAACTACTTATATACACTCTTGTAGGTTAGAAGAGAAATTTATATAACTTAATATAAAGAAAATGATATGCGATGTTGGTTGTGCCATCATTTATTTGCATTTCCTTTTCTGGCTATAGTTGGGTAACAGAATCAGTAGTTTCTTGAGGCCATCTAGTGTTTATGAATAAAACCATGGAATATGATATTTATTTTCCTGTTTGCTCTGGCAAAAATTTTGTAAGTTTACATCGTGGGGTTGTTTTTCTTATTAGTAGTCTCCTAATGTCTGGTATTAAGGTAGTTTGTTGTGGTTATTTATTTTTCTCTTTGAGGTGGTATAATTTTTAACACGTATTTGTTCACTTAAAAGAAGTTTAAAGCAGGCGGAGTGTGGTGGCTCATGCCTATAATCCTAGTCCTTTGGGAGGCCAAGGTAGGAGGATCACTTGAGCCCAGGAGTTCAAGACCAGCCTGGGCAACATAGAGAGACCTATCTCTACCAAAAAAATTGTTTAATTAGCAGGGCATAGTGGCATGTGCCTGTGGTCCCAGCTACTCTGAAGGCTGAGATGGGAGGATCACTTGAGCCCAGGAGGCTGAGGCTGCAGTAAGCCATGATTATGTCTCTGCACTCCCTCCTGGGTGACAGAGCAAGATCCTGTCTGAAAAAAAAAAAAAATTTTAACCAAAAAATTTAACTTGCTGAGTTTTATTGTATATCCATTAAGAGTTTAGTAATAATTTTAGGAGTTTTATAAAGATGAGGCATAAGTTTGGGTCAACTTTTTCTCCTTTTCCTATGTCATTTTAGCCATTAACAGGCCAGATATCACAGACACGGAAATGGAAACTGTTATGGACACTATAGTTGACAGCCTCTTCTGCTTTTTTGTTACCCTGGGTAAGTTTTCCAGTCTTTCTGGTTATTCTTCAAAGTAAATTATTTAACAAGTAATTTTAATGTATTACACTGTAATATGATTCTTTCTCACTTACTTGGCTCTCTAGAGGTTCTCGAGTAGAGTAAAATATATATTCAATAGTATATAAAAACAGTTCTTCCAATAACTTGATGTGGTTCTCTTAACATTTAGCAGATCTATTGAGTTGTCATTTTAGATGTCTTTGGTAGTTATAATTTTCCACCATATTATTTGAATGGCTTGGTGGTGACTTCACCTATGTGCCTGTTAATTTTCTTTTAATATTTCATTATGAAAAATTTCAAACACATTTCTAAATAGAGAAATAAATGTTTGGTAACTATTAAGTTCAGGTGCCCAAGGCTCCAGAAAATATTATGTATATAATACTAATCTACCTACACCTTCAAAATTTATTTTTAATTTTTTTTTTCTTATTTTCAACTTTTATTTTAGGTTTGGGGGATACATGTGCAAGTTTGTTACATGGGTAAATTGTGTGTCACTGGGGTTTGGTGTACAAATGAATTCGTCACCCAGGCCATGGGCATGGTACCTGATAGGGAGTTTTTTGACCTTCATCCTCTCTGCTCAGGTAGACCCCAGTATCTGTTATTCTTATCTTTGTGTCTTTTCTTTTTGTTTAGCTCCCACTTACAAGTGAGAACATAGGATGTTTTGTTTCGTTTCTGTTAATTCCCTTAGAATGATGGCCTCCAGCTATATCTATGTTGCTGCAAAGCATATGATTTCACTCTTTTTTATGGCTCTATAGTATTCCATGATGTATGTGTATCACAAATTGTTTATCCAGTCCACCCTTGATAGGCATCTAGGTTGATTCCATGTCTTTGCTATTGTGAATATTATGGCAATGAACGTGTGGATAGATGTGTCTTTTTCGTAGAATGAGTTATATTATTTTGGCTATATACCCAGTAATGGGATTGCTGAGTTGAATGGTAGTTCTGTTTTAAGTTCTTTGAGAAGCCTCCAAATTGCTTTCCACAGTGGCTGAACTAATTTACATTCCCACCAACAGCGTATAAGTGTTCCCTTTCCTCTGCAACCTCACCAACATCTGTTATTTTTTGACTTTTTAATAATAGACATTCTGACTGGTGTGAGATGGTATCTCATTGTGGTTTTGATTTTCATTTCTCTAATGATTAGTGATGTTGAGCATTTTTTCATATGCTTGCTGGCCACGTATGTCCTTTTTTTTTTTCTTGAGAAGTGTCTGTTCCTGTCCTTTGCCCATTTCTAATGGGGTTGTTTTTGCTTGTTGATTTGTTTAAGTTCCTTATAAATTCTGTTGGATGCATAGTTCGCAAATATTTTTTCCCATTCTGTAGGTTGTCCATTCACTTTGCTGATAGTTTCTTTTGCCATGCAGAAGCTCTTTAGTTTAATTAGGTCCAATTTGTCTGTTTTTGTTTTTCTGGTGATTGTTTTTGGAGACTTCAGCATGAAATCTTTGCCAAGGCCTGTGTTCAAAATGGTGTCTAGGTTTTCTTCTAGGATTTTTATAGTTTGGGGTCTTACATTTAAGTCTTTAATCCATTTTGAGTTTATTTTTGTATATGGTGAAAGGAAGGGGTTCAGTTTTTAATCTCCAGGTATAGCTAGCCAGTTATCCCAGCACCACTTACTGAATAGGGAGTTCTTTCCCTATTGCTTTTTATTATTGACATTGTCGAAGATCAGATGGTTGTAGGTGTGTGGCTTTATTTCTGGGCTCTCTAACCTGTTCCATTGGTCTGTGTGTCTGTTTTTGTACCATGCTGTATTGGTTACTACAGTAAAAGCCACGTAGTAGTATATTTTGAAGTTAGGTTGTGTAATGCTCCCAGCTTTGTTATTTTTGCTTAGATTTGCTTTGGCTATTCAGGCTCTTTTTTGGTTCTGTATGACTTTTAGAAAAGCTTTTTCTAATTCTGGGAAAACTGGCATTGGTAGTTTGGTAGGAGTAGCACTGAATTTGTAAATTGTTTTGGCAGTATGGCCATTTTAATATTGAGTCTTCTTATCCATGAACATGGAATGTTTTTCCATTTGTTTGTGTCATCTCTGATTTCTTTTCATTTTGTAGTTCTTGTTGTAGAGCTCTCTCACCCCTAATTAGCTGTGTTCCTAGGTATTTTCTTCTTTTTGTGGCTATTGTGAATGGGATTGCATTTTTGATTTGGCTCTTAGCTTGGATATTATTGGTGTATAGAAATGTTCCTGGTTTTTGTACATTGACTTTTGCATCCTGAAACTTTACCAAAGCTGCTTATTAATTCTGGGAGCCTTTGGGCAGAGAGTATGGAATTTGTGAGGTATAAGATCATATAACCTGCAAAGAGGTAGTGGGACTTCCTCTCTTGCTATTAGGATGCCTTTTATTTCTTTCTCTTGCCTGATTGCTTTGGCTACAACTTCCAGTACTATGTTAAATGGGAGTGGGTGTCCTTGTCTTATTCAAGTTCTCAGGGGGAATGCTTACAGCTTTTGCCCATTTATTATGACATTGGCTGTGTGTTTGTCATAGATTGCTCTTACTATTTTGAGGTATGTTTCTTCGTTGCCTAATTTGTTGAGAGTGTTTTTTTGTTTTTTTTTGTTTTTGTTTTAGATGAAGTCTCACTCTGTCGCTAGGCTGGAGTGCAGTGGTGCAACCTCAGCTCACTGCAACCTCCACCTCCTGGGTTCAAGCAATTCTGCCTCAGCCTCCCGAGTAGCTGGGACTACAGGCACACACCACCACGCCCAGCTAATTTTTGTATTTTTACTAGAGACAGGGTTTCATCATGTTGGTCAGGATGGTCTTGATCTCTTGACCTCGTGATCCACCTGCCTCGGCCTCCCAAAGTGCTGGGATTACAGGCGTGAGCCACCACGCCCAGCTGAGGGTTTTTTAAATGAAGTGATGGTGAATTTTTTCAAAAGCCTTTTCTGTGTCTGTTGAGATGATCATATGGTTTTTGTTAGTTCTTTTTATGTAATGAATCACATTTACTGATTTGCATGTGTTGAATCAACCTTGCATCCTGGGAATAAAGCCTACTTGATCGTGGTGCATTCATTTTTTTGGATTCAGTTTGCTAATATTCTGGTGAAGATTTTTGCACCTGTATTCATCAGGGGTATCAGACTGAAGTTTTATTTTTTTGTTGTGTCTCTGCTAGGTTTTGGTGTGAGAATGATACTGGCTTCATTGAATGAGTTAGGGAAGAGTCCCTCCTCCTCGATTTTTTGGAATAATATTAGTAGTATCAGTACCAGCTCTTCTTTGTATATCTGTTAGAATTTGGCTGTGAATCCATCTGGTCCAGGGCTTTTTCTGGTTTGTAGGTTTTTTATTACTGATTCAGTTTTGGAATTTGTTATTCCAGAACTTCAGTTTCTTCCTTGTTAAACCTTGGCAGGTTGTATGTTTCCAGAAATTTATTCATTTCTGTTAGGTTTTCTAGTTTGTGTTCATAGAGGTGTTTGTAATAGTCTCTGAGGGTTTTTTATATTTCTCTGGGGTCGATGATAATGTTACCCTTGTCATTTCTCATTGTGTTTATTTGGATCGTCTCTTTTCTTCTTTGTTGACCGAACTAGTGGTCTACCTATCTTGTTTATTCTTTCAAAGAAACAACTTCTGGTTTCCTTGATTCAAAATGTAAAGCACTGATGTAGATTGTCTAAAATTGTGTTTAGTATCTAATATATGATTTTGTGCTTTACTATCACTAATGGATCAGTTTAAAAGCCTAATTGCCATTTTAATTTTTTAGACACTTAAAACCTTTTTGTTAAAATGATTCTCACACTAGATTAATAAAATCTCTATGTCACAAAAAAAATTAAGAGCTACCATGTATAGTCTTAAGATTTAGACAAATGTTTAGACATGTAGAGAATTTATATGCAAATTGTATGGCTCCCTCCTTTCAGGGATTTTTTTCCCCCCATAATTTCTAGCCCTGAGCTCCAATCTTTGATTGTTCAGCTCAGTAATTTTCCTGTTTTCTGCTTGAGTTCTTTGCCCTGTGTGCCATGTAATGTGTCAAGTACCCTCAGGAGAAAAGCTGGTTAACAATATATATTACCTTATGTGATTCTCTTCTTTCAAGAGTTAACCCCTCCAGTTTCTGCCTGCTTTGAACTGCTTTCATTGCCCTCACATGGTTTGTTGTTGTTTTTGTTGTTTTATATATAAAGAAAGCACAGGTATACAACTTTTAGTGTTAAACAGACATAATTTTCTATTTTGTCACCCCACACAGTCTGTAAAATTTTGTGAAATGCTAGGGAGGTTGTACTGCAACCTCTGCCTCCCAGGTTCAAGCGATTCTCCTGCCTCAGCCTCCTGAGTAGCTGGGATTATAGGCATGCTCTACCACTCCTGGCTAATTTTTGTATTTTTAGCAGAGACGGGGTTTCACCATGTTGGCCAGGCTGGTCTCGAACTCCTGACCTCAGGTGATCCACCTGCCTCAGCCTCCCAAAGTGCTGGGATTACAGGCATGAGCCACCACGCCCGGCCAGTGATTAATTTTTCAAAGGAGAAATTGAAATTATTGACAATTTGACATAGAAGGATGTCAACACTAAATTGTTACATGGGGAAAAACAAGTTTTAGAACAGTATATATACTATCGTATTTTTGTTTTTTTACATATACACACGGACTTAGTAGACTATATGTAGAAAACAACCTGGAAGCATCCATTTCTAATTCTAATGGGGGTTGTGAGGGCTGGAATCAAGAGGGTTAAGTTTATACATTTCTAATGTTATTTAAATTTTTTATTACAAACATTTGTAACTTTTGCCATCAAAAGAAAACACAGTTTTGAAAAATTTGCTATTTTGTGTTTTTACTTTTGCATTTGACTGAGTATATTCATATTTCCTGTAGAATCTAAAATGTGACAATTTCAGCATATAAATATTACAGTGTTCTCAGTTTGTCTTATGAGACTTTCAGTGCAGTTGGACTTTTTTTCTGTTTAGGATTTCAACCTATATGAATAATGTGTTTTCTATTATTTAAATTGGTATTTAAAAAAACCTACAATTTTTTATTGTCCATTCGTAAAATAAACAAAAACTAGCAGTCCCCGAACTGCTAAATTAGCTAAGCTCTTTTCATTCTTTTCTTTTAAGTCAAATTAACGTGAGTCCTGTGAGTAGAGTAAGCTTATGTATTGAAACTGCCTAGACCAGGTGCAGAGGCTCACACCTGTTATCCCAGCACTTTAGGTGGTTGAGGTAGCAGGATCACTTGAGCTCAGACCAGCCTGGACAGCATAGTGAAACCTTGTCTCCCTTTCAAGTAGCTGGAACCACAGGCATACACCACCATGCCCAGCAAATATTTTGCAATTTTTGTAGAGACAGAGTTTTGCCAAATTAGCCAGGCTTGGTGGCCTGTGCCTGCAGTCCCAGCTACTCAGGAAGCTGAGGTGGGAGGATGGTTTGAGCCCAGCAGGTCAAGGCTAGCCATGACTGCACCACTACACTCCGGCCTCCTAGCCTGGGTGACAGAGTGACACCCCATCCCAGAAAAAAAAAGAAAAGAAAAGAAAGTGCCCAGAGGGGATCAAAATACTGATTTAGTCAATCCATTGGAAAAAACGCAGTCACACTAATTGGTCAGCTCCATATAAAAATAGTTTTCTTCTGACTCCCTGTTGTTTTCTTTATTAATGGGAAGGTTCATTTCTGAAACTTGCTTTTACCCTTGAAATTATAAATCCTTTTATGTGAGCTTGTGGGGGAAATTATAAATCCTTTTATGTGAGCTTGTAGGGGACATTATAAATCCTTTTATGTGTGCTTGTCGGGGGAGGGTTGAAAATTACCTTTTGAGTACAGTGTTCACTATTTGGGTGATGGGTGCACTAAAAGCCCAGACATCACCATTATGCAATATATGCATGTAAGAAGCCTGTACTTGTACCCCCTAAATATATTTTTTAATTTTTTTAAAATTAAAAAAAGTGGAAAAATAAATACATAAAATCATGTATATAACGTGAAATTGTATGTATCTGTCACATGTGTTATTTTTGATGCTGATGTATTTTATAAGTATCTATTTTAACTAAGAGCCAAGATCATTTCTAACATTTCTAACATTCTATAGGTGCTGTTCCTATAATCAGATGTTCAAGAGGAACAGCAGCAGAAATGGTAGCAGTGGTAAGTTCATGCAGCTATCACGTGGAGATAAATAACATTGTGTGAATTGTTTTCCCACAAGTAAGGCAAGTGTTTTGTTAATATTTAAATATATGATTGCTTGGTTGTAAGTACCAATAGCAGATATTTTTATTTTATTACATTGAGATTGCACCGAAGATAAAAAGTAATCATTTACTTCCATGTGAGAAAGTAAAATTATTTACTCCAGTGTGCTATTCTAGTCCTATTTCTTTTTTTAAAACTAAAGTGTGTATTCCTCATTCAACCTTGTCTCTCCAAGCAGTATTTTACACTTATTTGATCCCCCAGATTACTTAATATTTAACTTCATTTAGCAAATATTTATTACTAATCATAACCATTTTTAAAATGAAGTGCTTTTTGCTATCCCACTATATTGAAGTAAAATATTAAGTATAAAGTAAGTGTTCATAAATGTGCTTTGAAGATTAAGAAATGAGTAAGGGATTAGAGAAATTATAGAATTACTGAAAAAGAAGGAAGTTATTTTGGAATTTTATTAGCCCAAGTGAATTACTGACTGGTGGAAGACTGCCTTCTTTCATATGTTCCATTTCTCTTCTGAGGCTTCTTGTACCCACCACTACTTTGTTCACTCCTACCCACCCAAGTCAACATTTTCTCCATATAGACACCTTCCTTGATAAAACAGTCACGCTTAGGAAAAGAGTGTGGGTCATTACTGCAAAGCATTTCCCATAGCCAAAGTAAAATTAGTCAATGAAAAGTTCTTATTAGTGAAATCAGGCCTGACTCACAGTGGAAAAGGCACTGATCTTTGTTAAGTCCAAGTTATGATGATATCGAAGTGGTAAGAAGGAGCTAAAATATTTAGATTTTAGATTTGCTATTTGTAAAGAAATTCCAGGTTTCTTGGTTATGAAACTAAAAACACATTATGAATTAATCTCCATAAAGTTATATGAAACTTGAGTTAATCTAAAATTTTATTTTTCAGAAACTAGACAAGAAACTTCGAGAAAATCTAAGAGATGCAAGAAACAGTCTTTTTACAGGTGATACACTTGGAGCTGGCCAATTCAGGTATTACTGTTATTAAATACATTTATAAGACTTAAAAATGTTTGTAGAGTTTTTTTGTTACTTTTCTTGGCTGATAGAATATCCTTGTAATTGAAATTTGTTTCTTTTTAATGAGCTAATCAGGATCAAGGTTTTGACTCAAATTGTTCTTAAAATACAAGTGGAATATTTTATTCAATTTACCTTCTTTTGGTAAAAATTTCTAAGCATTTTATCATTTAAGCATTTTATCTATGAGATAAAATTTTATCTATTTATCATCTAAGCATTTTATCTATAAGAAAAATTTTTCTGTGTATAAGGCTTTGAAGGTCAGAAGCCATTTTATTTCAATTATCGTTAAACCGCTTGGTAATTTTTCAGAGTGAAACACTTGTGATTACTTATATCTGTTTCCACCTTTATTAATCTAATTTCCATTTTATACTTAAATACTAATAGCCTAAACTTACAAAACATTTTATTATTGTTAGCATTTCTAGCATAAGTAATGCCAATGTTTTTGGCTGCTTATTATTGAATAGAAATACTAAAAAACCCTATACATTATAGTATATTTAACTTTTGATTGTTAATAGTAATGGAGTAAAGAAGTAAAGAAACCCACTCAAATGGCTGAGAATTGTTTAAAGAAGAGATTATATTCTGGAAAATTAATTCTTAACCCCAGTTTAGATGAATTAATAAATAAAGCCTGTGAGAATAAATAGATGCACAGAGAAATAACTGCCCACTAGAAATAATAATTTCATAATAACCTTCTATAGACTTCAAGTCAATTTGGTGTCTCCTACAGCCTTATAAACTACTTGTATAATTTGGAGTTCACACTAGCACTGTGTTTCAATTGTTTGGTTAACTGTCTCAGTTTCCACATTATTTTAAATGGTTCTGTGATTTCATTGCTTGTCTTAAATATTCTTCAAAATGTTTCTCATTAGGTAGAAGAAAAACATCAAACTCTCACCTGATCTTTTTTTTTTTTTTTTTTAACAGAACCAACCACTGTGTCATATCTTACTTAATAGTTCCCTTTTTGTAGCTCTCTGGTATAGGCCTTAGAAACCAATATAAAGGCACTGTTTTATTTGGATAATTTTTTTAAATTTATTCACATTATCATAATATGGGCGTCTTGTTTCTCAACTTGTTGGATGTATTTCTTAATCGTTTTCATTAGTGGTCACAATCTTGCTGGACTATTGTTAAATACATTTGAATCCAACCATAGGCTGGTGATTTTCAACTAAAGGCAGTTTTTGCCTCCCATAGCCATTTGGTAATGTCTGGAGACGTGTTTGGTTGTCATAACTGGTAGGTGTTACTAGAATCTTGTAGTATACATTGTAGGATGCTGCTAAACATCCTATAATGCACACCACAACCCCCTATAACAAGAAATTATCCAGCCCCAAATGTCAGTAGTGCTAGGGCTAAGAAACCCTGCGGTAGGCCATCCTCCCTTACCTTCCATCTAGCTCTGGTGTAATAAATCACAGTAGATTGCGAGGGTGCCACTCTGACTTTTTATCCCAGAGTCAATGTAGTTTGGTCCACTGTCCTATACCCAGAAGAGTGTAATGAGTTACTAAAATAATAATAAGTCTATTGCAAAAGGAAATATTGTAAACAGATAGTGATGCCTTTTGAAAAGTGGTGTGTACTCCTGATATGATAGTGCCTCTAAAGCAGATCTCTAAAACTTCTGTAGACACATGGTAACCAAATGACTGTGCCTCAGTTTGCTTTCGGTGGTAGTTTATTTCACATCTGAATTGTAATAATGGAGTAACAGTACATGAGGTGTCGTATGCCTTCTCTGATAAGGGGATAATAATATAATTAGGTACCGTTATGGCATTATGTTTTCATTTTGTATATTATAGTGGTATAGAGTTTTTTGAGGCTTTTCTCCGGGGTCTGCTTTTTTGAGTTTGTGTTTATAGGAAAAAAATTCTAATTTATGAAACTGTCAAACATTTGTGTAAATTTATAAGCTCCTACGCTCTGTTTTCCCTGAAACTGACAATAACTATTCCTTATTGCCTTTTTTACAAAAATGTCAAAAACATCTGAGTAGAAGCAGCTTATTATTTTGCTAACTACAAAAATTATTCTATAGAAATATTTATATAGATTTTTTTCCTTAAAGTTTCCTGGCAGGGCATGATAGCTCACGCCTGTAATCCTAGTGCTTTGGGAGGCCAAGGTGGGAGGATCACTTGAGCCTAGGCATTCAAGATCAACCTGGGCAACGTGGTTAGTCGCCCCCATCTCTAAAAAAAATTTAAAAATTAGCCAAGAGTGGTGGTGCACACCTGGAGTCTCAGCTAATTGGGAGGCTGAGGTGGGAGGAGTGCTTGAGCCTGAGAGGTCAAGGCTGCAGTGACCTGTGATTGTGCCGCTACACTCCAACCTGGGTGACAGAGTCTCAAAAAAAAATAGTTTCCTAAGTAAAATTTATAATCTGGCATCGTACACAAGCTCTAAGTAGTCCAAAGCATTACTGTAATTGTGTGACCATGTTAAATTTGTTTTTTAAAAGCCAGCCTCCCCCATCTCTATAAAAATGTTTAAAAATTAGCCAGGTGTGCGGTGGTGCACGCCTGTAGTCCCAGCTACTCCAGAAGCCGAGGCAGAAGGATTGGTTGAGCCCAGGAGTTCAAGGCTGCACTTAGCTATGATCACACCACTGCACTCCGGCCTGGATGACAGAGCAAGACTCTGTCTTAACAAAAAGCAAAGTATTGTGGTGCTTGCTTCAGCAGCACATATACTAAAAAACAAAGTATTATGAATTGTCAATATTAGCATACTATTATTCATATCAAAATGGCATATACTGGAAAGTAGTAGAATATTTTAGATGTATACACTGGTATCAAGAGTTATGTAATTTTTTTAACATATATATTTACAGCTTCCAGAGGCCCTTATTAGTCCTTGTTGACAGAAACATAGATTTGGCAACTCCTTTACATCATACTTGGACATATCAAGCATTGGTGCATGATGTACTGGTAAGAGACTAAATACAGCACTTATTACTGAAATATAGTAACATGCAGTGTTCCCCTTAATTTAAAATTAACATCATGGCTACAGAAACAAAAATGAGAAGGATGGAACTGAGACCTATGAACAAAACAAGTGATGGAATTTGGTATTACTGAGCGTGGATGCTGGAAAATGTGAAGCACTGAAGTTTAAAGTTTCAAATTTATGATCTTTATAGGGTAAAGTAGTGGTTTTGTTGGCCATGGAAAAGAAGGAAAAGAAAACAATTGAAGAAAATGGACTATCATGTTTTATTTTTAATTTTCAAACTGAAAAAGTAAATAAATGTGTTCTCCCTTAGGAGAAGGGCTATAATTTCTCCCTTTTCTCTGGGAATCAGTTAAACCTCATTTTGTGTTAAAAAAACAAATAGTATTTTTTATGTTACACCATGTGTTTTCTGAAGTAATTCCTCATATCTGATTTTATGCTTATATCAAAAGTTTGTATTTATGCATATGTAAATTTAGCTGCTAAATGTTGTGTTTAGCATGTGACATACACAGGTGAATAAAACACGGCTTCAGTCTTCAAAGACAATGGAAAGAAAATAGGTACACAAATAATTTCTCTATGAAACACTATGTAGTAGGGCCAAAATAGTCTCTATTTGATAGACAGACGTTAAAGAATTGGAACTCAAATCATTGGCTTTGTTAAAACTAACACTGTAGTTTACTAACTCCTAGCTCAGGACTCTAGGGATTATACTATATAATCATATCATGATTGTAAAGCTTGCCCAAAATGTCATATAAACAGGAAATGAAAGGCTGAGTGTAGTGGCTCATGCCTGTAATCCCAGCACTTTGGGAGGCCAAGGCAGGCGGATCACATGAGGCCAGGAGCTAAAGACCAGCCTGGCCAACATGGCGAAACCCTGTCTCTATTGAAAATACAAAAATTAGCCAAGCGTGGTGGCACACGCCTGTAATCCCAACTATTTGGGTGGCTGAGGCTTGAGAATTACTTGAACCCAGGAGGCAGAGGTTGCAGTGAGCCAAGATTGTGCCACTGCACTCCAGCCTGGGTGACAGAGCAAGACCTAGTCTCAAAAAAAAAAAAAAAAAAGGAAAGACGTGCAATAGATGATTTGGTTTATTTCTTTAAAACCTGGGTATTGGCTCTAAAGTGTTTATTTAAATAAATCAGATTTAGAATTACTGATGGAAATTGGCAGTTCTTCTATGCCATGACTCTAGGATGAGTGTCAAAGAAATAGCAGTCAACTTTAATTCAGTAGAGAGGGCAAGAAGAATCAAAGGGACTCTTGAATTAAACCCTAAGTAGTAGAACATGGAAGCTGGCTTTAGGAGGTCAAGTAAGAGGTGGGAGAGGAGGAATTCAGTTCTACCAACATTTAAGTGCCTGCTCTTTAACACACTTTCTAAACCCTGGCTTCAATAGTAACAAAAACAATAGCTTTCCTGTCTTTCTAGAGCTTACATTCTAGTAGGGGAAACAGGCAATAAAGAAAATAAAACTTGCAGCATTTCAGAAGGTGGAAGATACCCTGAAGGACAGTAAATAATGGTAAAGAGGAGTGAAATTTTAAAACGGGGAAGATCTCACTGATAAAGTGACATTTGAGTAAAGATCTAAAGGAGGTAAGGTAGTGGATTATATAGCTATGTGGGAAAAGAACATAAGCAGAAGGATGCCTAATATGTTTGGAAAATGGCAAGGCAACCAGATGGCTACAATGAAGAGAGGCAGGGGAAGAGAAGCAGGAGAAAAGGTTAAATAAATAGGACCCAGGAAGCAACATAATACAGGACTCTGGGGATTATAGTGTATGATCGTATCGTGATTGTAAAGGCCATTGATTTTAATTTGATGGAAATGGGGAACCACATGGGATTCTGGTATACATTTTAAGACTGTCACTCTAGCTGTTATATTGAAAATGGACTCCTTGGGGGCACAGGAAGAGCAAGATCGGTTAGGAGGTTGTTGCAGTTATCTTAGCTGAGATGATAGCAGCTTATACCAGGACAGAAATGGTAAGGGCTGTGATTTTTATACTGACTGTAGAGTATAGGATTTGCTGATGAGTTAGATGCGGCAGTTAGATGGAGAGAGAGAGAGAATTCAAAGATGACTCCAAGGTTTTAGCCTTTGCAAATGGCAAGACGTTGTTTAGTGGGATGGAAAAGGCAGTTTCTCCAGGGAAGATCAGATGTTTAGTTTTGGATGTGTTAAATGTGAGATGCCAGCCAGGCATGGTGGCTCATACCTGTAATCTCAGCACTTTGGGAGGCCAAGGCAGGAGGATCACTTGGGCCCAGGAGTTCAAGACCAGCCTGGCAACATAAAGAAGCACCATCTTTACAAAAAAATAAGAAATTAGTGAGTTGTGGTGGCACACCTACTCAGGAGGCTGAGGTGGGAGGATCAGTTGATCCCAACAGGTTGAGGCTACTACAGTGAACTGTGATCACATCACTGTCCTCCAGCCTGGGTAACAGAGTAAAGACCCTGTCTCAAAAAAAAAAAAAAAAGTGAGATGCCCATTAAGATATCCAAATGTAAATGTTGAGTAGGTAGTTACATGAGTCTGGAGTTCAGGAAAAAAGTCTGGTCCTCAGCCTCCCAAAGTGCTGAGATTACAAGTATGAGCCCCTGCACCCGGACAGAAAATATTTTTAAATGAGGGAAATTACAACATGTTTGTGTACTAATGGGAATGATCCAAACAGCAAAGTTAATGATGCAGGAGATAAGAGCATCCTGCAGGTGGCATTAGTGAGCACTGTAGACCAGGATTTCTCAACCTTGGCATTACTGACATTTTGGACCTGATCATTCTTTGTTGCGGGGCAGGGGGAGCTGTCCTGTGCATTGTAGGATGTTTAGCATCATTCCTAGCCTTGACTCTCTAGGTGCCAGTGGAACTCCCTCAGTTGCGACAACCAAAACATCTTACACATCGCCAATTATACCCCAGGTGGCAGAAAGGGGCAACATTGCCCAATTGAGAACCATGGTTACAGGCTGACGACATGAGTTTCAAAGCTGGTTTTAGGAAAGAGGGCAAGTAAAGAGTCTGGGAGTAGCAAGGAAGACACCTAATTCCAGTCTCAGATCCAGTGGTATGAGCTGTGAGAGGTTAAAGAAAAAAAAGAAAAATCAGGTTCCCATTTGAGAAGGCTGCAGGAGTTAGCCAGTTGGAGTTCAGTTAGAGCAAGAAAGAACAGGGAAAGTTTGGAGAGGATGTTCAGAACAGGAGATTTTACTGATGACTGAGTATGGGTTCCAGAAGTGATGACAGGATTTCTAGAGTAGGGTAAGAATAGGAGATGGGGTCTCAGTGGGATTGGAGGTTAAAGAGTTGTACAGGGATTAATGGGCATAATAAGATAGTATTGGTAGTCTTGAATCATATTTGGTTGGTGGGGCTCTTACTGTTGGGTGGGAGCAAGGGGCGAGTGTCTTAATAAGAGCATAGCATACAGATCACGGGTGCCTCATCACACCTGCCAGTGGTGGTGTTAAGGCAATCTAAAGCACCGAGATGTCTAGGGATCCTTTCCAATTCTTGAACTTTAAGAGTCCCTTGGCTCCCTCTTCATTCCTCTGGATGGAGGAAATTAAAGTACAGGGTGCTTTGAGTACAGGAGATAAGACACATGTACAAATAATTGCAACATAAAAAGAGTAGACTCAGTCTCCATTGTCAGAAGAAATTGGGAAATATAACTTAGGGCAGAGATTCCCTAAAACCAAACAAGGATAATACTGGTCTTTGATGAGGTTTTCACTGTTTCAGAATGAGATGAGAATAAAAAGGACTATGAACTGTGTTTTTATACTGGCCTTTATACTAATTTTTATTTCCTACTATTTGAAGTGAAAATATCCTTTTAAAAATAAAAGGTGATGAAAGTAGATGGTAGAGTTGTTTTTGTTTAATCTTCACATAAAAAGTTGGGAATCTTTGAAGAGATTGGTTATAATTAACTATACAACTTAAAATGACTTAATTCTGTTCATTAATCTTAATGCAGTTTCTGGATGTGAACAAACTATAACTGAGATGTCATAAATTATAATCACACAAATTTTTGTTGATTGCTAAAGCTGCTTTCGAAGGTCTTCAGAGCTTGTAGAACACTTAATAATTATACCGTTTGCCTCCACAAGATGGAGTAAGTAGATAGTAAATGTTAACTTAAAATTGCAGTTTACTTTTTATATGAAATGTCTTTGCCTGAAAATCTGCACCATTGATAATTGTTTATATATTAGAACTTAGAAACAACTATGAAAATTCACACAGCTTCCCTCTGTGTCAGAAAGATTCTTTTTCTCATTTTAAACGGGAAATACACTCTTCTGGTTAAAAAAAAAAAAAAAAAAAGCAACTTTGCAGTACCCATCTCCTTTTATTGGGATATAAGAAGCAAAATTAGTAATTAGAAGCCCTGATTCTTTTTTATTATATCTTGGTTGTAGGAGAGGTGGATTTGATTGTTCAGCTGCAGAGCTGTTGACTTCAGTCAAAGGGATGGACATTATTTTATCTCTGTTTTTTACTTGGCCTTTATTTTTCCAATCTTAGCTTCTCTTTTTGTACCTTTCACCCTCTGCTACTGACTCTTATTATTTGAAACATTAAATCGGAAGTTATACTAATATACATGGGGACTTTAATTAAAGTTTACCTTTTTTTCCAGTCAAGAATTTTTTTAAAAAGTGGTTTCCAAATATGTATTTTTTGAAAGGTTGTAAGAGAAGCATTATATTTATTTTTTATTTTATTTATTTATTTATTTATTTGAGATGGAGTCTTGCCTTGTCGCCCTGGCTGGAGTGCAGTGGTGCGATCTCGGCTCACTGCAACCTCTGCCTCCCAGGTTCGAGCGATTCTCCTGCCTCAACCTCCTGAGTAGCTGGGACTACAGGCATGTGCAACCATCTCCGGCTAATTTTTGTATGTTTGATAGAGATGGGGTTTCACCATGTTAGCCAAGCTTCTCTAGAACTCCTGACCTCAGGTGATCCACCCACCTCAGCCTCCCAAAGTGCTGGGATTACAGGCATGAGCTAATGCACCTAGCTAAGGTTGTAAGAGAAGCATTTCAGAAACACCTATTTCCTTAAAGATGTGTGATTGCAATGTAACAAATGCCTAGGTATAGTTCAAGATTGATGCTTTGGGTCCAAGGTTGACATTCTTTGATCCTCTAATCTTTATTAACACAAAACCTCTTGGTCAGCACTATGTAGCCTAATTTCAAGCATTTGCATAAAAGTCAAAAGTGTAATGTAAACTTTTACTCATTTAATCCAAGCAAATACATATTTTACTGTACATGGTAGGAAGTGTCTACTGAAGGTCTGTACGCTATGTAATTTGTGGAGACAATCAATAAAGTCATTTGTTTAAGTATCATTTTATGAACTAACAGATTTTTATATTTGAGATGTTTTTACACTATTACAGTCATTCATTTTGATGCTTGAATTATCTCGTTTTTGGCCTATTATGTTGGCCTTGATAGCTTCTTGACATAACCCCATCAGTCTTTGATAGTTTCTTTGCTTCCTGGTATGAAAAATATCCTAAGCTAATCATATTCATTTTCTGCCTCAGACCTGGCTGCATCCATTTCTCAAAAAGCTTCTGGTTCCTTTGAGTGACAAATAGTGGATACCACAGTCTGGGCTATTAGGGCTGTTTATTTCTACTGGGATACTTTTCCTTCCAGACATTTTCCATGGTGAAAAAGACAGCATCTTCCAGTTTTCTCATTCTCTGAGATTAAAGAACCCATTTTTTTATAACAAGTAGTATTGTGAAATTGTAAAATTGCATTAGTGACTGTTGACTTTGCACACAATTTGAAAGCATCAATGGAAGGCTGAGTCTTCCTGTTTCTTCCTAACAAACATGTTTTAATCCTTGCTCTACTTGAGTTTCATTTGAGAGACTGATTTCTGTAAACCAAAGAAACCAGATGACTGTTATGTAAAGCAGAAAATATTTGGATTTAAATTGTTAGATGGATTAAAACCACATATCATCACCATGACTGGGAGTTTTGTTTCTTCAGCCACTCAGGAGAGCTGTACCATTATAAATACACATTTATATCATTTTAGCTAGAAGCCCATCTTAATATATATGTATCTGTTGTAGAGTGATGGATGTCAAATAACATCTGATGTGTAACTTGTTCTCTAGAGTAAAGCTTCTGATCTCTTCTCATTGAGTTCCATAGTTATCCATGCTCTTTGAGGGTCGGAAATTGTTTATTGGTTGTGTATAATTGATTTCTCGGTAAGAAATAGAATTACAGTCTCTAGGAGCTTCTGTAAATTGTGTCGTTAGAGGCATTATCACCACTTTATCAAATTTGAACAGAAACTGCTTTTGAAGCATTTAGGAAGAGTAGAAATAAGTTTTAAACTCCCTTTTGCTTAGGTGCCTAGTCTTTAACATTTTCTCTTATGGAAATAGTTTTAGGGATGAGCTTTGAAAAATAAATTTTTCACATAATGCTTTAATTTTCCCTAAATCCAATTGAAACTGTTACAGGTATTGAAACCGTGATATATTAGTCTGTTGATCTATCTTATGAAGACAATGATCCTTATTCCTGTCTTAGAATTCTATCTTCTGTTTGATATATTAAAGATCATATTTTGTCTTTTACCCACCTTTGCAAAAAGTGATGAAACTCATAGCTTTTATTTTACAATTAAAATCTTAAGTATGAAAGAAATAATTGTGATTTACAGGAGGAATATTTGCCTGCTTTAGAGAAAATACACACAAATGTATTCGTGTGCATTAAACATTTTATCATTTCCTCTCTCATTGCTGTCAACCCTATTCCCCAAACTATTTAACTCCTAAGATGAAGATTTTCTCCAGAGAAAATACTTTTTTGGAGATGAGAATTCTCCCTAGGTTTGTGTGCAAGGATGGGACAATATAGGTGTGCTCATCTTCAAATGACTGATGGGACATTTATTTAATGTAGGCGAGTATAGAAGCCAAAGCCGTGGAAGATGTTGGTGGAGCCAATGGGTAGTACTTCCTTTCCTCTTCCTCACATCCGTTAGTTCTGTTCACTTCCTTCCTTATCAAGAAGTATTTATATGTGTTCCCTAGTTTTAAATAGATTCTCCCTTGTATTTTATTTCTCTTGTTGGTTAATTTGATAGTAGAAGTTGAAGACTCACCTTAGTGTGTCACCTCAATATGAAAATTCTGGTGTTGTATTTATGACTCCAAAGTACATCTGTTGAAACAATAGATGTTTAATGATTGCTGTAATAGCGTTTAGAGTTAAGGAGATAGTAAATTCTTGCCAAAATAAAAGATATTTTTATTTTACTTTTCTTTGCCTGTGAACTACAAGTCTGCATAAATAGGTATTGCTTATATTATCCAGAGATTATTTTGTTAACGTTAACTCTCTCTGGCTCTGCTGATTGCTCTAACTTGGGAAAGGAAAACAAGACTGCCGAAGGCTTCTCCATGTTTTTAGCATTTCCTGATGGGATATATTTATATATAGTGATTTGGGGCACCTTTGTCCTATCTTCTAAGTTAGGAAAATGTGACTGTCAATGGAAACAGATTAGACTCTGCTTAATTAGTTAAAAGTAATTCTGTTGTCTTTTATTTGTGTATAAACATTCAGTTGCTTTAACATGATTGGGTACAGCACAGAATGTTTTAATTTCCTAACTTGGAAGATTGAAATTACCTTTATTTGCCTTGCTATTATGCAAACAATGGAAATATCCTTGCTATTAAATTATTTCTCAGAATTCTTAACATCTTTTATTCCTTTATTATTTTGTGTTTCAAGTATTCCATCAATACTTCAGTAATAACATGCTCTCCTACTTTTAGAGCAGTAATTTTGCTAGCAAGTTAACTTTATTTTGAATGAGCTGTGTCATCACCATGGAAACAGCACTTCACTAGAAATTCTAGTTAATAAAACTTAACTGTTTAAAGATGTTTCTCTTCAATATTTTATTTTGTTAGATAGTTTTTTAAATCTAGGCTTCTTCCCAGATGTAGCTGTTACTGTTTAAAATAGTTTTCCACAATTGTGCTATTTTTACTTTCTTTCTATATGGATGATTTTTGTGCAAAGTGAAGTTTAGATAAGAGGATGGGAAACTGAGAGGATTAAGTAAAGTCACTTTCTTGCCCTATGATAATACGAGGGGTCTATAGGAAAAACAGTAATAGAGTGAAATATACTAAACTTTTGTCATTCCAACCATTTATTGTAACTCTCTAGTCTTTAAATTGCCTATTTATCACCTGAGGCTACCCATGTTCTGCACTACAGGGAATTTCAAGTGATAGAATCTAATTCCACTCACTCTGTTCTCGCTGTGATAGAATTAAAACATAATGCTTAAAAGCACTGCCTCTGAAGTCAGACTGCCTAGATTTTAATCTTGATTCTGCCATGTATTTATGTATAACTTTGGACAATTAACTTCTTTATGCCTCAGTTTTTTCATCTTGAATGGGAATTTTATTACTGCTTCTACAGGTTATTGTAAGGATCAAATGACTTAATATAAGGTGCTAAGAATAGTGCCTTGCAAATGAAAGATAGCCATGCTTCTGAACAAAAGGCAGCAGAAACTTCTGCAGACTTAAACGTCCCTTTCTGACAGCTCTGAAGAGAGCAGTGGTTCTCCTAGCATGGTGCTTGAGCTCTGAGAACGGACAGACTGCCTCCTCAAGTGGATCCCTGACCCCTGTGTAGCCTAACATGGAGACACCTCCCAGTAGGGGCTGACTGACACCTCATACACCCGGGTGCCCCTCTGAGATGAAGCTTGCAGAGGAAGGATCAGGCAGCAATATTTGTTGTTCTGCAATATTTGCTGTTCTGCAGCCTCCACTGGTGATTACCCAGGCAAACAGGGTCTGGAGTGGACCTCCAGCAAACTCCAACAGACCTGCAGCTGAGGGACCTGTTAGAAGGAAAACTAACAAGCAGAAAGGAATAGCATCAACATCAACAAAAAGGACATCCACACCAAAACTGCATCTGTAGGTCACCATCATCAAAGACCAAAGGGAGATAAAACCACAAAGATGGGCAGAAAATAGAGCAGAAAAGCGGAAAATTCTAAAAACCAGAGTGCCCCTTCTTCTCCAAAGGATCGCAGCTCCTCGCCAGCAACGGAACAAAGATGAACGGAGAATGACTTTGACGAGTTGACAGAAGTAGGCTTCAGAAAGTCGATAATAACAAGTTTCTCCAAGCTAAAAGAAGATGTTTGAACCCATCACAAGGAAGCTAAAAACCTTGAAAAAAGATTAAAAGAATGGCTAACTAGAATAAACAGTGTAGAGAAGACCTTAAATGACCTGATGGAGCTGAAAACCATGGCACGAGAACTACGTGACACATGCACAAGCTTCAGTAGCCGATTCGATCAAGTGGAAGAAAGGGTATCAGTGATTGAAGATCAAATTAATGAAATGAAACAAAAAAGAGAAATTTAGAGAAAAAAGAGTAAAAAGAAACGAATAAAGCCTCCAAGAAAGACGGGACTGTGAAAAGACCAAATCTGCGTCTGATTGGTGTACCTGAAAGTGACAGGGAGAATGGAACCAAGTTGGAAAACACTCTTCAGGATATTATCCAGGAGAACTAACCCAACCTAGCAAGACAGGCCAACATTCAAATTCAGGAAATACAGAGAACACCACAAAGATGCTCGAGAAGAGCAACCCCAAGACACATAATTGTCAGATTCACCAAAGTGAAATGAACAAAAAAATGTTAAGGGCAGCCAGAGAGAAAGGTCAGGTTACCCACAGAGGGAAGCCCATCAGACTAACAGTGGATCTCTCAGCAGAAACTCTATAAGCAAGAAGAGAATGGGGGCCAATATTCAGCATTCTTAAAGAAAAGAATTTTCAACTCAGAATTTCATATCCAGCCACAGTAAGCTTCAGAAGTAAAGGAGAAATAAAATCCTTTACAGACAAGCAAATGCTGAGAGATTTTGTAACTACCAGGCCTGCCTTACAAGAGCTCCTGAAGGAAGCACTAAACATGGAAAGGAACAATCAGTACCAGCCACTGCAAAAACATGCCAAATTGTAAAGACCATAGATGCTAGGAAGAAACTGCATCAACTAACGGGCAAAATGACCAGCTAACTTCATAATGACAGGATCAAATTCACACATAACAATATTAACCTTAAACATAATGGGAAAAATGCCCCAATTAAAAGACACAGACTGGCAAATTGGATTAAGAGTCAAGACCCATCAGTGTGCTGTATTCAGGAGACCCATCTCATGTGCAGAGACACACAAAGGCTCAAAATAAAGGGATGGAGGAAGATCTACCAAGCAAATGGAAAGCAAAAAAAAAGCAGGGGCTGCAATCCTAGTCTATGATAAAACAGACTTTAAACCAACAAAGATCAAAACAGACAAGGCCATTACATAATGGTAAAGGGATCAATTCAACAAGAAGAGCTAACTATCCTAAATATATATGCACCTAATACAGGAGCAAAACAAGATTCATAAAACAAGTCCTTAGAGACCTACAAAGAGACTTAGACTCCCACACAATAATAATGGGAGACTTTAACACCCCACTGTCAATATTAGACAGATCAACGAGACGGAAGGTTAACAAAGATATCCAGGACTTGAACTCAGCTCTGCACTAATAGACATCTACAGAACTCTCCACCCCAAATCAACAGAATATACATTCTTCTCAGTACCACATCACACTTATTCCAAAATTGACCACATAGTTGGTAGTAAAGCACTCCTCAGCAAATGTAAAAGAACAGAAATCACAACAAACTCTCTCAGACCACAGTGCAATCAAACTAGAACTCAGGATTAAGAAACTCACTCAAAACCGCTCAACTACATGGAAACTGAACAACCTGCTTCTGAATGACTAATGGGTAAATAACAAAATGAAGGCAGAAATAAAGATGTTCTTTGAAACCAATGAGAACAAAGACACAAATACCAGAATCTCTGGGACACATTTAAAGCAATGTGTAGAGGGAAATTTACAGCATTAAATGCCCACAAGAGAAAGCAGGAAAGACCTAAAATTGACACCCTAACATCACAATTAAAAGAACTAGAGAAGCAAGAACAAACACATTCAAAAGCTAGCAGAAGGCAAGAAATAACTAAGACCAGAGCAGAACTGAAGGAGATAGAGACACAAAAAACCCTTCAAAAAATCAATGAATCTAGGAGCTGTTTTTTTGAAAAGATCAACAAAATTGATAGACTGCTAGCAAGACTAATAAAGAAGAAAAGAGAGAAGAATCAAATAGATGCAATAAAAAATGATAAAGGGGATATCACCACCGATCCCACAGAAATACAAACTACCATCAGAGAATACTATAAACACCTCTATGCAAATAAACTAGAAAATCTAAAAGAAATGGATAAATTCCTCGACAAATACACCCTCCCAAGACTAAACCAGGAAGAAGTTGAATTGCTGAATAGACCAATAACAGGCTCTGAAATTGAGGCAATAATCAATAGCCTACCAACCAAAAAAAAGTCCATGACCAGGCGGATTCACAGCTGAATTCTACCAGAGATACAAAGAGAAGCTGATACCATTCCTTCTGAAACTATTCCAATCAATAGAAAAAGAGGGAATCCTCCCTAAGTCATTTGATGAGGCCAGCATCATCCTGATACCAAAGCCTGGCAGAGACACAACAAAAAACGAGAATTTTAGACAAATATCCCTGATGAACATCAATGCGAAAATCCTCAGTAAAATACTGGCAAAGCAAATCCAACAGTACATCAAAAAGCTTATCCACCATGAACAAGTTGGCTTCATCCCTGGGATGCAAGGCTGGTTCAACATATGCAAATCAATAAACATAATCCATCATATGAACAGAACCAAAGACAAAAACCACATAATTATCTCAATAGATGCAGAAAAACCCTTCGACAAAATTCAACAGCCCTTCATGCTAAAACCTCTCAATAAATTAGGTATTGATGGAACGTATCTCAAAATAATAAGACCTGTTTATGACAAACTTACAGCCAATATCATACTGAATGGGCAAAAACTGGAAGCATTCCCTTTGAAAACTGGCACAAGACAGGGATGCCCTCTGTCACCACTCTTACTCAACATAGTGTTGGAAGTTCTGGCCAGGGCAATCAGGCAAGAGAAAGAAATAAAGGATATTCAATTAGGAAAAGAGGAAGTCAAATTGTCCCTCTTGGTAGATGACATGATTGTATATTTAGAAAACCCCATTGTCTCAGCCCAAAATCTCCTTAAGCTGATCAGCAACTTCAGCAAAGTCTCAGGATACAAAATCAATGTGCAAAAATCACAAGCATTCTTATACACAAATAACAGACAAACAGCCAAATCATGAGTGAACTCCCATTCACAGTTGCTACAAAGAGAATAAAATACCTAGGAACTCAACTTACAAGGGATGTGAAGGACCTCTTCAAGGAGAACTACAAACCACTGCTCAACGAAATAAAAGAGGACACAAACAAATGGAAAAACATTCCATGCTCATGGATAGGAAGAGTCAATATCGTGAAAATGGCCATACTGCCCAAGGTAATTTATAGATTCAATGCCATCCCCATCAAGCTACCAATGACTTTCTTCACAGAATTGGAAAAAACTACTTTAAAGTTCATATGGAACCAAAAAATAGCCCGCATTGCCAAGACAATCCTAAGCCAAAAGAACAAAGCTGGAGGCATCCCGCTACCTGACTTCAAACTATACTACAAGGCTACAGTAACCAAAACAGCATGGTACTGGTACCAAAACAGAGATATAGACCAGTGGAACAGAACAGAGGCCTTAGAAATAACACCACACATCTACAACCATCTGATCTTTGACAAACCTGACAAAAACAAGAAATGGGGAAAGGGTTCCCTATTTAATAAATGGTGCTGGGAAAACTGGCTAGCCATATGTAGAAAGCTGAAACTGGATCCCTTCCTTACACCTTATACAAAAGTTAATTGAAGATGGATTAAAGACTTAAATGTTAGACCTAAAACCATAAAAACCCTAGAAGAAAACCTAGGCAATACCATTCATGGCATAGGCATGGGCAAGGACTTGATGACTAAAACACCAAAAGTAATGGCAACAAAAGCCAAAGTAGACAAATGGGATCTAATTAAACTAAAGAGCTTCTACACAGCAAAAAAAACTACCATCAGAGTGAACAGGCAGCCTACAGAATGGGAGAAAATTTTTACAATCTACCCATCTGACAAAGGGCTAATAACCAGAATCTACAAAGAATGTAAACAAATTTACAAGAAAAAAATCAAACAACCCCATCAAAAAGTGGGCAAAGGATATGAACAGACACTTTTCAAAAGAAGACGTTTATGCAGCCAACAGACACATGAAAAAATGCTCATCATCACTGGTCATCAGAGAAATGCAAATCAAAACCACAATGAGATACCATCTCACACCAGTTAGAATGGTGATCATTAAAAATTCAGGAAACAACAGGTGTTGGAGAGGCTGTGGAGAAATAGGAACGCTTTTACACTGTTGGTGGGAGTGTAGACTAGTTCAACCGTTGTGGAAGACAGTGTGGTGATTCCTCAAGGATCTAGAACTAGAAATACCATTTGACCCAGCCATCCCATTACTGGGTATGTAGACATCTGTAATTTTTCAAATCCTGCTTTTTATGTCAAAGAGAAAAATGGCAAACTATTATAAAAGATTTGAGAAAGTTACAAGGTTTGGGTTAAGGACCTAGAGTCAGTATTGATAACCTTGTTTTATCTAAAGGAGATTGAATTGCATTTAGTATATTTAATCTGCTAAGACCTAGAATAATCATTAATTTAAAATATATACAGATACCTTAGAACTAAGATAATTATATTTCAGTCATGCTGGATAATTTCTCCATACTGTATCTTCCTTCTTTATCATTTACTTGTTGATAGCCATGTTTTATCTCTCATTATTCTTTAGTTGGCATTGAACCATAAAATGCTGCTATTTGTGAGGGAACCCATAGATGTAGTGCAAGAAGTTGGGGGAAAGAAAAAAGATACTTTTATTTTTGCCTAATGGTTTTTTGTGGGTTTTGTTTGGTTTGATGTTGGGTTTTGGGCGGGGGGGGTTGTTTTTTTTTTACAGAAAAGGTACAAAAATCAAGCCTCACGTGAATAAAATTAGTCCTAGGCAAGAAAGTTTAGCCACTACTGGCCTGGCTCTTAAAGTTTATGTGAAAGAGGTGCATCACTTATTATTATAGCATCTATTGTAATTTTTAAAATTGCGATTCATCACTCAAGTGACACTTCAGAAGTTGACTCTCTAAGAGTTTAAAAATATTTAAGATAACGTTTGTTACTGGAAATGACCAAGAATCAGGAGGCCTGGTTGCATAAGTTGATTTAGCCAAACATTGGACTACTGTGTAGTTAGGATAAAGATGAAGTAAACATACATATACAGATACAGAAAGAGCTGTAAAATGTATTATTAGATGAAAAAAGATATAACATGTATGCTGTAATCCCATTTTAAAAAATAAAATTAAGAGGATGTATATGTGCTATTATATGCATCAATATTTTTCTAGAAGGATACAAAAGCATATTAACATGTTTTTCTCTTGTTTGAAATTTTAATGTACATCTAATACTTTCATTAAAATACAGAAACAAAATTACATTTGTATGTAACAAAAGATTGGGAGGAGATCTTTTAAATTTCAGATCTATATTTTGTCCTTGGAAACATTAGAAAGGTCAACAAGATTCTATGTTTATTAGACTTAGGAAACAGTTATTTAACACAAGACTACTTTTTCCTAGGATTTCCATTTAAACAGGGTTAATTTGGAAGAATCTTCAGGAGTGGAAAACTCTCCAGCTGGTGCTAGACCAAAGAGAAAAAACAAGAAGTCCTATGATTTAACTCCAGTTGATAAATTTTGGCAAAAACATAAAGGAAGGTAAGCAAAATATCAATAAGTAAAAGATTCATTTTTTTAAAGAGAAATTAAGGTGTCATCCACCTTAATGAATTTGAGAAAAAATTCAAAAGGGTCATGTAGGTTCATTCACCCAATGAGTGGGGGCTGTAATTAGATAGTCCATAGATATTTGTCTTTATTTCTCCATTTCTCACTGATTCCTAAGTTGTTTTTTGTTAATTGTTGTTTTATAGGGACCGCTTCTCCTTTCAATGAGATCATCCTATATGATTTTGAAGATACTACAGATAGTCTTTTTCAATTTTGTTGCTGTCTCCACTGACTCTAAGACCATCTCTGCCTTTCATTTAAATTGGCTTTTGTGATTTTGGGGGTGATTTTTTCCTTTTTGTTACATGTTGCCCTCATGTAAACCTTGCTTTAAATACTTGTGGAGAGAGTACCTAAGCCTGAAGCCTAGAAATTTATTCAAAGTACATTAGAAATAATGAGTGATAAAACTGCATTAATTTGCCATGTGATTTACTGTGGGCAGATATACATATCCCATGTGATGCTATGCCCCCCTTAAAGTTTAGGGTACTCCATGGGCTCAGTTACTGCTATAAAAGTTATCTAGTGATCATTATGGCTAGAGCAATCATTCTAAACAAAAATATTATTCCTCAGAGAAAAAGAATACTGTTCATCAACAATTATGAAAATACGATTTTTAAAAAATATTTCAAAATGTGTGTGTTTCCTTAATATAGCTGTTCTTTTTGGGCTTATATTTATTGTTTAAAGAGAAGTAGAATATAGACTTGGTTCAACATGCTGGGTTTTTAATATGTTTTATCTTTTTTTTACTTACAACTTTTTTTTAAGCTGGAAAATCAAATCGCCATAACAAAGATTTGACTTTCTCTGCAGAGAAAAGTCACTGTCTTTCTCTTTCTCACTATGGCAGTTTTAGGTACTATTTTAATTAATTTTGATTAATTTGACTTCTAAATAATACTCTTCCCTTTGGAATTCCATAATCTACATTTCCCTCCAGAATGGTGAAGTACAAGAAATTACTTTCATTGGAGAGGCATTATTTATAGAGAATACAGAATATTTTGAAGTTGGCATTCCCTAATAAAAGCTTAAGAAAAAAGTCTCTTTATTCAAATATGGAAATTTTGAATTTTTTTTAGAACATAAGTTTAAGAATAATTTAAGAGGTCAGTTGAACAGTAAGAATTTTAACCTCATATTCATTAAGTAGGAATAGCTCTTTTGCTCTGCATCTTACTACAATAGTAACATGGGCACAAAGACACTTGGAGATAGCATAAACAAGTGACTTAAATCTCTCTGAGCTTCAGTTTCCTCATCAGTAAAATAGGGAGATAATAATTCTATCTAGTGCCCTATTTCAGAAGGTTGTTAAGAAGATTGAGATAATGAATTTAAAGGAGTAATTTGCCCAAGTCATCCAGCTTTCGTTGGTAAAGCCAGGGATGAAACCCAGGTCTTGCAGACCATAAAGCACCCAGTCTTAACCTTGAATAGTTATGATAGTTACCTCAACAGATTCATCAGGATTAAATGAGGTTGCAGTGAGCTGAGATCACGCCATTGCACTCCAGCCTGGGCAACAAGAGCGAAACTCCATCTTAAAAAAAAATAAATTCTTAGCACGGTGTTTGATGTATAGTAAAATCGCTTAATAAATGTGAGCAATTATTCTCTGTTAACTCTGAGACCTAAAGATATCAGAGATTTTGAGGATTATCCAGTTCAACCCGCACATTTTACAGATAAAGCTAGGGCCCTGAGAGGGTAAGAGCTTGCCTGTAAAGGAAGTTACCATTATAATTAGATGAAACAAGGGTTTCTGACTCCCCAGTACGATGCTGAGGCCTCAGTGCTATTTTTTGCCAACATAGACTCAGCTGGAGCTGGAGTAAATGCCTGTGCTTGTGAGGTAAAGTTGGACTATGTTCCTCAGAATCCTTTCTGAACTCCTGTCTTTTCTGCTAGTCTCCATTGGATAAAATGTGCTCATTATTAATGAGGTATTTTCAGATGTCAGAGCTGAGGAAGGGGGGAAAGGTTTTTGTTCCATTGTTAATGAGACACGACCTCTTTTTTCTTAAAGGAGAAAAGGCTTCTGGCCTCCCCCTAGGCTGTAGATGAAAAATACTCATTTTAAGAAACATTTCATGATCAACATGTATTCACCTAGAATTTGTCAAGATTAGTACAGTGTTCTCTACCTGAGCTGCTCATGATTGCAGATCACTTCTGCCTAAAGTCTCTGTAAGTTACTGCTAAACCACCATGTCCTGGTAGAAGACATCAGATATTAGGCCACCAAAACTGTGGCCCAAGTGCTATTTTTACCAGTAGTGTTCTGGGATATTATGAGTTCTGAGTTCCAAGAATTTTTTCACAGTTACTTGCAGGTGATATTTTTAAATGCTATCTTTGTAGTTGCATGGACCCTTTGACATTATGTGTTAATTTGGATAGGAATATTTAATTGATATTTGATATACCATTGATTTTTCAGTCATGTAAATATTTTACTTTTTCTTCTAAAAACATAGGTGAAGAGAATGTATGATACTGTTAATGAAAAATAGAAATGAAATTTAAATTTTAGATGTATAAGTATTGTATGCATTTTAAAGAAATATATAGATATCAGAAAGATATGTAGTTGTATTTATGCTGAATGTTTTCTGCCTTTGTTATATATAAATATATTCAAATCCAAATCAGTATATTTAAAATAATAAATGTTCATTGTATATATTTTAGAATTTACACAAAAATCGGTCTTTTAATGTCATACTCATAATTCTTGTGCAATACTGTTTTAGTCCATTCCCAGAAGTTGCAGAATCAGTTCAGCAAGAACTAGAATCTTACAGAGCACAGGAAGATGAGGTCAAACGACTTAAAAGCATTATGGTAAGATTCTATTTGCTTTCTAAGAATTATAAGAAAGAGGAGGATTATCTGTTAGATAAAGAGATTTGGGTTTTTTCCTTATAAAAATTGAAGGCCATTTAATGCTTTTATAACAAAAATATTTTCAACTTGCGTAAGTGATCAAAAAGAAATCTAAATATTGAGAAGAGAAAAAAATTAAATATTAATATAAATATGATTTGAAAAAATATATGTGTTCCAATGCTGCTCATTCTACCATACTTCGATGTAACTTCAGATTTCAGCTCTACTATTTATTGCTATGTGACCTGTGGCACATCTCTGGGCCTTTCTCCTTATCCAAAAATGCCAGCTGATCATTTAGACATCTAACCATTAGACTGGCGATTGATTACTAGAACTTATATGTAACTGTCAAAATATATATGCTTGCACCTCAGAGGAGAATTCTAGGTGACTTAAAAATCTTACTGTATATCAGTAATCTTAGGAATGTGTTGATTTTTATGCTTGGGCCTGCGATTTTTGAGTAGCTATTGAGACCTTTTTTCTTTACAAGGGACTAGAAGGGGAAGATGAAGGAGCCATAAGTATGCTTTCTGACAATACCGCTAAGCTAACATCAGCTGTTAGGTAAGTGAGCAATATATCCTCTTTGAAGTCTTTCTGTTGATAAGATTTATTTATTTTTTTAATTTAACTAAAAAATTGTTAATGTTTTTAACTAGTAGGAAACTGTAGGCAATAGCAAATATAACTTTGAATTTAAAGAACTAAATTGTATTTAACTAAATGTTTAAGCTGATTTTAGTTCCCTCTTAAATATAGGAGATTATTCGTTCTTTCACCAGTTAGAACTGTGTAATAGGGGTAATTTTACGAGGAAAATACCATTAATGATAAAGTAGAGCAAGTGATTATTAATTTTATTATTGATACTGTTTTCTTAACTGAAAGTTAAGCAGTTTTTTCTGTACTTTGAATGACATTAAGGAGGGAGGAGGCCAGGCGTGGTGGCTCACGCCTGTAATCCCAGCACTTCGGGAGGCCGAGGCGGGCAGATCACAAGGTCAAGAGATTGAGACCCTCCTGGCCAACATGGTGAAACTCCATCTCTACTTTAAAAATAAATAAATAAATTAGCTGGGAGTGGTGGTGCACGCCCGTAGTCCCAGCTACTCGGGAGGCTGAGGCAGGAGAATCGCTTGAACCCGGGAGGCGGAGGTTGCAGTGAGCCAAGATGGCACCATTGCACTCCAGCCCGGGCGACAGAGACTCTGTCTCAAAAAAAAAAGAAGGAAGAAGGAAATGTGTTTTAGAAATACAGATAAAGCATGTTTCCATTAATTTGATTTTATTTAAACCTCCAAAATTTGGAATCAGAAAGTAAAATGGTAGAAATAATGATATTTGGGAGCCAGATTATTTTAAAATAAGAAGCATTTCACCTGTATTAATAAATACTGTAGGTGTTCAAGCCTAGAGATTAATTGAGTTGACAGTTTAACTTGTCATCTTGTCACTGTTTCACTGTTCTGAGTTTCTACAGGGGAAACACCAGGCATGGGATAAAGTCTATATCATTTTAGAAAATTTATTGATTAATATTTAATTTTTTGATACTTGCAGTTCTTTGCCAGAACTCCTTGAGAAAAAAAGACTTATTGATCTCCACACAAATGTTGCCACTGCTGTTTTAGAACATATAAAGGTAAATTTAACTTTTTTCCCGCCACAATATGACTTGCATTTACATAGGGTTTTATACTTTGTAAGATGCTTTAGTATTCATTATCTTATTGAGCCCCCGCTGTGACATGAAGTATAATTATGGAAGACAGCAGTATTATAGTTATTTTTTTGCAAATAAAGAAACCTAGGAATCCAGAAAGATAAGTGATTTCCAAGGTCACATGTTTAGTAAATAGAAGTGGGAATCTATGATATTTCTATTATGTTGCACTGCCTCAATATCGCCGCTGTACATACTACTGTATTAATAGTAGACTTGTATCTCAGCATCAGTAATACAGATTTGGAAATCTCTTTTACCAGAGTTCTATCTAAAATATCCATTAATAACATCACTTTTATTCATGTGACTTTGTTCTGAACTTAAATGTAGATGAATCTGTTAACATCGAAGCTTCTTACTGTGTATCATTGAACTGTGATTTTGAAACAAATATGTTGGGAGTTCTATATATTGTTATAGTTCTTTTTCTCGTTACCATGTTCATGATTGCCCCATTATCAGCTTACTTAATCAGTCCTTCAGTATTCTGCTGTTATTTGTTCTCCACATTTGGAGCTGAATTTCCGTGGCAAATTGACCATATGCTAAAACTTGGCTAATATTGACCCCTCTTTTCCATTTTATATGATGCATTTGAAACTGTTTAAAAAGCTGAATATAATTGCTGGCTGTCAGAGAAGTTGATAACACCTGGGATTTATTGAGAAGGGACTTAACGGTGTTATTTAAATAATTTTAAAAGCCATAAAAGCATTAGAAAGGCACTAACATAGATAATGGGCATCATGCAGCATGCAGTTTAAACCTGCCTAATTTCAGTTACACCAACAACCTAATTTTTTTCTTTGTTTCACATCTTGGTACTTGATATTTTTCAGGTTCATACAGGAATAGAAACAGAACTGTAGGTGATTCTGCTGATGTTTTCACTTTTATATGTAGCGTATCTGTGAAATGGCAAAAGGCTGTTCAAATCTGTTTACCTGAGGTCATTGTCTCTTGTGGAGGTGATACAGATACAGATATAGATATATAGATATCTCACCAGGTGAAATACAACAGATAGCTATGTTGAGAATTTCCTTCAGGTCGGAGACTAGAACTTATAGTTTGAGAAAATTTTGGTTAATTTACTTATCCAATCATGTTTATTGAGTGGCTCTATGTATATTGTACTAGGCCCTGAAGATACTGTAGTAAACAAGACAGACAAGTTATCTGTTCTCTTGAAGCTTATATTGCAGTGACAGTAAACAGAGTAAGCAAATTAGAAAACAAGATAACTTCAGGCATTTCAGTGATATGAGAACAACAAAAACAGGGTAGAGTGATGTGAGGCAATGGGATATGAGAATGGCTGAGAGGCCTACTCTGGAGTATGTGAGTGAAATCACCTTTCATGAGGTGATGTTTGAGTTGAGACAGGAATCACAGGAAGGAGCCAATTAGTGAAGATCTCAAGGCCAACCATGCCAGGCAGAGGGAATAAGAAGTGCAAAGGCCCTACGACAAACAAATTTGATGTGTTTGAGAACCTAGAAGAAGACAAATGTGCTTTATTGAGGAGGGAAAGAGTGGTGCTAGGATATGGAATCAAAAAAAGTAAAAATTTAAGTATGATAACTCATTAGAGGTTAATGACATGATCTGATTTATGTTTTAAAATAAGACTGTGGAGGATAAGAGATGATGAGTTCTAGAAATAAAAGTGGAACTGGAAATTGTAGATATCTAGGAGAAAAATGATTTATAAGACATAATTTACTTATGAAATTTTTTATGGTGCTTATTGTAATTTTACATTAATGATTTTAGGTGAGTTTTTCAGATCAGTTTTTGCTAACAGAGGACATCTGTCTGAGATAGTTTAATATGCTACCATGCCCAACCTAAACAATTCTGCTTGAAGACCTCTTGGTCTTATAAAAGAAAGTATTTCCTTTAGGGTTGCTAATTCTCTCGCAGAGCATCTAATGCCAAGAAACTAATCTGTCATTCAAGATATTGAGTGATTTTATGTAAAAGATAGATTTTATTTATTTATTTATTTATTTATTTATTTTGACAGGGTCTCTCCCTGTCACCCAGGCTGGAGTACAGTGGCACGATCATAGCTCACTGCAGCCTTAACCTCCTGGGCTCAACTCCTGCCTTGCCTCCCTAGTAACTAAGACTATTAATGCATTCCACCACACCCAGCGAAAAATATTATTGAATCATTATCTTGCTAATGATCCTTTTTCATCACAAGATCTGATTTAAACAAAGCGTGCTATTGAGGACATTCGCTTTACAGAGGGAAAATAATGTCATCTGTAGAACACACTACTCCTAGTTGGGTCATTCTAAGAAGCCCAACTAAAAATCAGAAGTTTTTTTTATATCCTAGATAAAGAAGCATATTTATTTTAAATATTTTAAGTTCTTCCTTGTCAAAATTAGCAGATAAACTGTATTGCTTTCATTATTTCTCATTATTCCTAGTTACAGAATTTCTTCTTATATTTTTCATAACTCTTAAATTTCCATCCTTATTTACTTTTAAGCGGCATGTTTATTTATACCATTACTATGTTACACCATCTACTGCTGGCTATGTTAATGTTAATTAAAGAATCATTTTGCTCTGTAATCTCTTTTCACCAGAATTTCTTGACCATCTGAGCTTTACTTCTTTGTGAACATGTATTCACCTAAGCACCTTTTTTTTTTTTTTTTTTTTTTTTTGAGACGGAGTCTCACTCTGTCACCAGGCTGGAGTTCAGTGGCATGCTCTTAGCACACTGCAACCTCCACCTCCTAGGTTCAAGCGATTCTTCTGCCTCAGCCTCCCGAGTAGCTGGGACTACGGGCACACACCACCACGCCCAGCTAATTTTTGTATTTTTAGTAGAGACAGGGTTTCACCGTGTTAGCCAGGATGGTCTCCATCTCTTGACCTCATGATCCGCCCACCTCGGCCCCCCAAAGTGCTGGGATTACAGGCGTGAGTCACCGGCGCCCGGTCGTAAATAGTTTTTATTAGCTAGAAGATTGTGTCATGCAGAGGTCTCAGCATTTCTCTTAGTATTTGACTGCATTAGTTTTACATATTTCTTCTTTTGTTTAAAGTATAGCTGCTTCTTGCATTTCCTTCAGTCGTTTTCTAAAGAAGAAATTAATCTTTTCAGAAATCCTGGCAGTTACCCTGCAATTGATGTTTTGGTGGAAAATTAGAGCACACCAGTTTGTCATAACTTTAAGAAACATTTTCACTTTATTGATATTCTGAGGATTTTAGTGATTTGGGTAATTTGGGTCTAATAAAGAGTAAATTGTTGAATACTCACTTGTTTTGAGTCATCTATATTTTTAAACCCTTTCTTTAGTTGTTTTTTCATCCCTAATACAAATGCAACTTTCCCACTTGCTGGTTGTTAGAGAATGGCTTCTGGGATTATTTACATAATTTGTAGACAGCCTGTTTTAATTATTCTTAGCTCATCTATGTAGCAAACCTGAATAAAGTACTCTTTAGCTCCAGATACCTAAAGAAAAGAAGCCTACTTGTAAGGCATAGTTGATGAGATGAGAGAGAGAAATGATATCATGTGTTCTTTCCCCCAGTGTTCCCACCTTAGAGGAAAGCACCCACATCTGAATGCTCCAACCAACGGGATATAGCTGGTAAAGAATAAGCTATCAATAAACTTTGTGAGGCAAGGCTTAATTGTTACTGGATCCTCGTTTTTGTTTTACTTGTTCTTACAGACAGTCTTATAGGGACTGAATTAGATCTAAAGACATCATCTGATTAGGTGGTGATGTCTGTACTCTAAAGAAGGCTTAACGCTTGTTGGCAATGCTAGCTTTTCACTAGTGTTCTTTCTGAGGACTGACTTTTTATTTTTATTTTTTGGTTCAACTGCCTTATATTTTTATGGGGAAGATAAGCTTTCAAAATAAAGTAGAAACTCTCTTAACTGATCTCCACTTAGTCATCACACCAAATTAACTGATGCCCTCTGTAAACGATAGTGGCCAGTAGCCACATTATTAGCATGTTGACAACTCATAACAATTTCCTTATTATCCTATGCCTTTTTCTGCTCTCACGGTTGGATTTTTTGTGTTTTATTGCATTTATGTCAATTGTATGAGTATGAAAAGATTGTTTCTATAAAACCAAGTTGCAGACTCAGTGAACATGATGGTTTAAATATTGTTTGAATTAGGTGTGGGTGAAAACCTTAACCATAAAAGATGGGAAAACCTCAGAAAATACTATATTGTACTGAAATTGCTTTGCAATGTCTCTAAAATTTTTTATTCCACTCCCAAAGAACTGAACCTGGAAATCATAGGTGATTTCTGATAGGTGTGCTTTATGCAAGAAAGAAAAAAAATGTCAGTCACTGAATCTCAGTACTCAAAGAAGAAGTCTTAGACATAGATCAGTGATTGACAGACTGTATATTTTAGGTCTTAAGTTAAACATACAACATAGATCCTGCACATAAACTGATTTTTTTTTTTTTAACATTAACTGACTTTGATTAACTGATCACTATTGCTCCTGATCTCATTAGAGGTCTTTTACTGAACTAGAAGTCAGAACATTTCTGTGGCTGGATTTTGTGCTGATTTGTTTAAAATGATCTCTTGTCCAGTATACATATCAAGTGAAGGTTCTTACTACCTTGGTGTCTTTTCTTCAAGACAGAGGAAAAATATATTCTGTATCAGAAAGTTCACAGTGGATGAGCTATCACTTGTCTTTTATCTCTTCTCGTCTCAAAATAAGATTAGTTACTATGAGAATCTGATGTTTTTTGTTGTTTTGTTTTTTATTGCAAGTATGACAAAAGATAGCTCTTCAGTGAGTGGAATATCCTTCAACTCCTTACTGTGAATTTCTGGAACTACTTCTACATCTCAAAAAAAAAAATGTATGAAATCAACTTTCTCTTGCTCTTGGCTCTCACTTCCTAATACCTACTTTTATGAGGATGAAGCATTGTCATTTAGCAAGACCCAGTTTAATAGATTCATAAAGATTAAATTCAAAGGAATAAAGACATCTCAAAACTCAATAATGAGAAAGCAAACAACCTGTGTTAGCCAGGGTTCCCCAGAGAAACAGAACTAATCCTTGGCTGAAAATACAAACATAGGATGTGGGGTTTTTTTTCTTTTGAAGGGAGAATGCACTTTTTTTTTTCACTGTTACGTTAAATATTTAACATAATAGGTATATTCCCGCATTCTACAGAGGAATTGAATCTCAGAAATACTGAATACTTGGCTTAAGACCATCTACCAAAGCCTGAATTTTAACTTGGGTTTTTAAGTCCCATGTTCTCTCTACCATGCTGTAGTTCCATAAAACATATCTACTAAAATTCAATGAGAATGGTTTGCTCTTTTGTAATCCCTTTGGAGTAACCATAGGATTAGGAATAATTTAAACTGAAAAATAACAACTAAGCAAGATGTGGTGGCATGCACCTGTAATCCCGGCCACTCGGAGGCTGAGGTGGGAGGATCTCTTGAGCCTAGGAGTTCAAGTCCAGTTGACCAACATAGCAAGACCCCTATCTCATAAAAAATAAAAATAACAAAAAATAGTAGTAGGGAACCTCTATAGTCTGTGATTTTTCTCTGTTGATTTCCTGTTTTTAATTTCAATGGTTCTGCTCTAATTTTTATTATTTATTTTCTTCTGCCTATTTTGGATTTAACTTGCTGTTCTTTTTCTAAGTATGTCTTTTAAGAGTTCAACATTCAGCTGGGCACGGTGTCTCACACCTGTGATCCCAGCACTTTGGGAGGCCAAGGCAGGTAGATCACTTAGGGCCAGGAGACCGGCCTGGCCAACATGGCAAAACCCCATCTCTACTAAAAATACAAAACTTAGCCAAATGTGGTGGTGCACACCTGTAGTCACTCTGGAGGCTGAGGCATGAGAATTGCTTGAACCTGGGAGGCAAAGGTTTCAGTGAGCCAAGATCGTGCTACTGCACTCCAGCCTGAGTGACAGAGTGAGACTCTGTCTCAAAAAAAAAAAAGTGCTCAACATACTGGTTGAATAAATTAAAACTAAATGATTTCTGAGAGCCATAGAAAACAAGACAACAGTTTACAAATACCACAGAAATATCATGAAGCAGTTTTCACTATTTCATGATAATAAGGTCACTTCTGTTTATATTTTTATACTTGCCATCTATAAAAATCACTTTGCATTTTAAATTTTTTATTATATAGATCATTTTAGTCTGAATTTAAATATTTTTAGCACAAGTCAATACATAGGATAAATTTACAGATTAAATATTGTGTTCATATTCTAAAACAGATTTAAGGCAGCTCCCTCAAATAGCACATAGAATGAAAATAATCCAATAAAAGCTCAAAAATAATTCAGTAAAAGCTCAATAGTTATAATGTTAATTCTCAAATTTGGCTTTGAATTTTCTCGCAACCAAGATAAAAAAGAGATGATTAAGATAAAAAAACCTCTGTCAGAAAGATTTTCTGTTTTTTATTCTAAGCAAACCATTTCTTAGCATCACATTACAAAAGACATTGCTCATATTGGGCATTATCTACGAATAAGTGATGTAATGATGTAGTATTTAATATCAGTTACCCTTATAGATTTCATGTGACTGTTTCATATAGCAACTTTCATGGAAGCCAGGGATATAATATTAAATACAATTCAATGAGAGCAGTTCTATGAGTTACCAAGGTAGCAAAGTCTAAGTTTATCGCCGTCTAATGGTTCCCTGTATACGTCCTGTTCTTAAACTAAGAATAGAATTTTTAGTATCTAGAGTGGAAAGATTGCATATTCTTTGAATAATCTATAATATCATTTTTTCATTTTGACTTTTGATAGGGAGTTAGATAACAAGTTGAGGTTATACATTCTGATTTGGGCCTAGAATGCTAGAAATTCGATGTTTTTGGTTGAGAGAAAAAATGCGTATGTTTGGAAATGAGATAACCAACTAGTAAGATTGATAATCTGTTGTAGAAATTGAACATATAACCAGGTTTCTCACCTTGATAGTATACTGTCCTATCTGTGCACAGAAGAGAGGTAGAAGTAAAAAGATGAATTTTGTTCAAGATTCCTAAGTCACTGTGGCACATGAGCTAAGTTCATTGTAGCTTGGAAACCCAACAAGTAAATATTTTCAGCCACTTGTATCATAGAACACCTTTAAATACAATTTTATGGCTCATCTTGATTTTTTGTAACATAATTTTTCACATTGACAAACCCATGCATATAGTGGCAAACCCACCAGTATGAATTGCAGCAAAATGCACACCTGAATAACTGAAAATAAGTTAACCAGCTATTTTGTTATATTATACAAAGCAATTGAGTTTTGGAGAATTCCAGTTATCCTGCAGGGCACTATACATACAATAATGAACAAGCAGTCTCAAGGAGTTTTTGCTGTAGTGACATATACCAACCACAGACGATTATAATACAGCATTACTGGTGCTACCCACCTGGATATCCAAATACAGCCCTGAAAGATGGCTGAACACGTGAAGAAGTAAGAAAAAACAGGAATGGCTAGAATATAAACAGTCTTCAGCTTAGATATAGGTTATATTCTAAAAGTCTGGTTCTAAGTTCATTGTAGCTTGGGATATACTTTTTTTTTTAATGACCAAAATGTATTTATTTAATATACATCACAAGGGCTCAACTGAGGCTTAATTTAAAAGACAAAAACAAAAATAATACCACAGCTCATGATACAGAGTCTATACAGAAATCACAAAAAAAGACCATCTAAGGAAAAGTTAAAAAGACGACACAAGGACAGGCTGGGCAGCCTGGGTCAGGGCTCCTGACTGGTGACCTGTTTTGAGTAGGTTTCTTGCAGATACTTCTTAAAAGCTGTGGGGTTTTTCCAGAGTTTGGCAGCATGCGTGTTCAAGGGGCTATCAATGTTGGGTTCTCCTAGTAGGCTGGAGATGGAGAGTGTTCTGTATGGAGAGCAGAATGGTCCTGATGTCATACAGGGCAGACCACTTGTCTTTCAGGATGTCCAGGCATATGTTACCCTGGGTGTCCACACTGGGGTAGTAGCAGGGTGTGAGGAATTTCACTATGGGCGCATTGTAAGGGTAGCCACTGGGGAACTCTAGTGAGAGCTTATGCTTATACCTCAGGTCTTCATATACTGTGCCAGCTGCTCCATGGATGGCCCCTACCCATGTGAAAAGGTGGTCTGATTCAGAGAAGGCAGAAATGCCCTTGTCGCCACACATCATGAGTCATGAGCTCCTGCTGTCTTGCCCATGGGACCCCCAGCGGCGCCCCAGCTTGGCTCTGCTCCTTTATGGGAGGCTGCGATGCTAGTGGCGGCTGGGTCACAATTTTGGGAGGCCATCCAGGCAGTGCTGGCAGAGAGACGGGAACTTGGAGAGCTCACGACTGCAACTGTGGGGGTATACTTTCCTATAGATATTACGTCATACGTAGGTTTCTGTCTCACAAACCCTATCTAATTCATAATCTGGAATATTCCTAACGTAGCACTGCAAAAGAGAAAGGTTTATCATTCCCTCTACCTCCTGAGAAGTAGGGAGAAAGGAATATTGAGTTCTTACTGGTAGAAAGGAGGTATAACTCTTTATTCCCTTCTTGTCTTGCTTTTCACTGCTGAATGGTAATTGGGAATAGAATTGGGGTCTGAAGAAGAGGGAAAGCCAAAAAGTATCACTCTAGACTTGGTCATCAACCCAGTCATTAGACTGAGGTAAGAAATGGGAATTATCACTAGCAGTGAATAGAGTTCCAGAACAGTAGTGTCTATAGCTAGACTGGGGAGAGAAATAGTAAAAAGAAGGAAAAATCCCTGCAATTACTTAGAGGAAGGAAAAGGGAATTTCTTTTTTGTCCTTTCTTGGTCGTTTGGCAAATGTCCCAGGTTATGGATTTTCAAAAAGCAAACGATGTGTACTACCTGTACTTCTCAGATAAGTCTTTTTTAGAGACAAGTCGCACTATGTTACCCAGGCTGCTGTTGAACTCCTGGGCTCAAGTGATCCTCATGCCTTAGCTTCCTGAATAGCTGGGATTACAGGTGCATACCACAGTGTCCAGCTTTAGCGTCAGATAAGTTTTAAGATTATTCCCTTTTGGCGAGAGAAGGGACAAACTAGGTTTAGAAAGTGCCCCCTTCCTTTGTTCTTTCCAAACCCTGTGGGCTGTAGCCAGTCAGATGTCTAACACAATCTGTATATGTGTGTATGTGTGCACAGCATGTTAATGTTAATTTGATATAATATAAATTGAGGCAGTGTACTGAAAAACGAATGTAAAATCAGTCTGATTGTTTACCTGATGACCGAAATTTGGAGAAAAGCACTAGCATTTTTTTTAATGAGATTCCTCCCATAGAATGTCCTTCTAAAAGGATTTTTGAGAAATGCATGGCTCTCAGAGTTTATATTCATTATATATAATCTATATTCCACGCATAGTGCTTTTGATTGTCTAGAATGTTCCCCTTTTACTCACTTATTCTTAATATTTATTGAAGCTACCAAAGAATCTGTTTATTATCTTGACCTTGTTATTTTGTTTTATATTTTTAATTTGTTCATTTTTTATGTCACTCTTATTACCCAAACTGTATTCTCTTTTGAGCCCATGTTGTAGAAGAAGAATTAATCTTTGGAATTACAGAAGTTGCTTCTCTTAGTGTTTTCTCTCATTTCAAGAATTTGAGAAAAGGCCTATAGAAGGAAGCAATAAAGTTGTTCTTGAGGATAGTGTAATTTCCCCTATTATCTGTGGTATACATTAGAGTGTGACCTGGATTTGAATCTCAACTCTGTACTACTTCTACTCTGGTAATCTTGAACAAATATATGTTTCTGTGTGTCTGTTTCTTCATCTTTAAAATGAGATTAATAATTCCTAGCTCATAGTGTTATTTGGAGAATTAAATGAGATAATGTAAGTTAGTAATTTTTGAACACTGTTCTCTGGTACCCTAGAGCTGTATGGAGGCATTTAATGGATCACTCGTATCTGTTTTATGTTTAGGGTTCTGCAGAAAATTTGAGAAAGAGGGTCCTGAGGCTCTCTCTTTAAAAACACTTGAAAGCCATAGTTGTAAGTAAAGTGCCTTACACATGATAGGTGCCTTGAAGAGATACTAGTTCTCTTATGCAAGTTAGAAAATCTGTATAGCACTTCACTTCTTTTCCTCTAGGATGGTGCTCCTTCATAATCAGTATATTAAAGGGTTGTTACTTTTAACAGCTTTGTTGAGATGTAACTCACGTACTTTGCAATTCATCAATTTAAAACATATCATTCAGTGGGTTTTAGGATATTTACAGAGTTGTTGCAACCACAATCTACTGTTAAAGCATCTTTGTCACCTCAAAAAGAAACCCCCTACCTAGTACCAATCACATTAAGTTGTTTTTGGACACTATTTCCATTGTTCATTAGCAGTTGGTGTTATAAGTAAGTTACTTCATCAAAAAGAGCAAAATGAACCAAATGCCTGTACTTACATAAGTCGGTGAGCCATGTTTTTTTACTGACTTATATAGTTCCAGAAATTAGATTCTGCTATGGCATTTAGCATACTTAAATTATTTATTTATTTATTTATTTTTTAATTTAGAGGCAGGGTCTCACTATGTTTCCCAGGCTAGTCTCAAACTCCCAAGGCTCAAGCGATCCTCTCACCTCAGTCCCCCAAGTACCTGGGACTACAGGCATGTGCCACCGCACCTTAGCATAGTGAGTTTTACATATTCAGTCACAAAAGACTAGATTCTTTACGTTTTCCACTTCTAGAAGTTCATTCATCTATTTTCATGACTTTTAAAAATGATTACTTGGTCTGTATACGCCCTGTTCTTGGTTTCGAAATTCAACAAATGCAAGTGCTTGTTATAAGCCAGGTGCTGTGTTAGACTCCTAGGGTTAAACAATTAATTAGACATGCTCTAAGGAGTTTACAGTTTTAGAAAGACACATAAACAAGGGACAGTAATATATTGTGATCTTTGTTATTATGATGAGGTGTATCAAGTGCTGTTGATACACAGATAAGGGAGTAATGAGTTATTTTGGCCAAGGAGGAAACTGGGAGAGGGTCAGAAAGGGGAGAGAGCAGGGATTGAAGGAAGAGTTGTAGAAAAGCTACAGAGAAGGTAGACATTGAATGAGTAGAATTCACTGAGTAGATAGTAGAGGAGGAATATATTCTGCAAAAGCTAAGAGAATAACTTGAGCCTAAGACTAGAAAATTAAAAGCAAACACAGTATTTAATGACAAGTTAAAAGTTTAATGAAATAACTATTTGATGTGACTAGCGGAAACTGAATTTAGTGAATAGTGATAAAACAGAAAAGGTTAGCTGGATCAGAGGGCCTGAAAGTTAAACACCTTATTTTAGCACCTTTCCCCTGCCATTCCTGACTTCACTCTGCAGATAACAGCTTTTCCCAAGCTAATATTCACATTAACAGTTCCTAGTATCATCATTCCCAAAGTTTTCTTTTTCTTCTTTCACTACTTTGTATCTCATATCCTTTCTCATGTAAATTAGTAAATACTCGTCTTGTCCTTTCCATTCCCACAACCACTACTGTGGTCTTTTTCCTAGAATCTCTTATATTTCTTTTATTCATTTTTAGTATTATTGGTAGGACTTTCTCATTTCTAGGACTTTACTTCGTATCTATTTTAGTATTCAAACTAGCTTTATAGAGTAGCTAAAATAGTTCCTATATCAGAAAGTCTGAAGAATACGAAGGGCTGGAGATTTCATAGATAAGAGCTCGCTGATAGGGAATCCTCTACATGCTGATGTAGAATATATTGTTCAGTGAAAGGAAAGGGCAGAAAAGTACAGTATCATACTTCTTGTGTCAGAAAGGAGGCGGATATTAGAATACAGACTCTGCTGATATTTGCACAAAGAAACTCTAAAAAACTAGAAGAAATAATAAAAGAAAATGCCTATAGAAGCAGGTCAAAATGGGGTGGAAGAGGACAGGGGTGAAAAATAAGACTTCTCAGTATATGTCTTTTTATGTTGTATTCATTTTTGAACTGTCTGGATATTTCATCTATAAAACTTTGGCCTTGCGTGCCACTGCAAGGGAGTGGCAGTGAAAGGACTCTGATTTCTTGTTGCTCCATATATGAAATTCACTGCTTAGTCTACTATTTAGATGTTTCTACCTTGTTGTGCCTTGGCATTATCTGTTTAACTGAAATGAACTATATCTATGTCCCTTAATCACTTTTTTTTTTTTCCTTAATCACTTTCAAACTTCAACTCAAAATGTTTCACTTCCTCCTCAATTGGCTATTTATTATTTCATTCTGCCTTTTAGTATAATGTATTTATGTTGTATATTTGTATATTGGTTCTACGTTGGTATTAATATAAATCCTGATTTATTTCATGAATGGTTTCCACTCCCACTTTAACACCCTTAATTATAAAAATTGTTTTTATAATTTCATGAATGGTTTCTGCTCCCACTTGATTATTAACACCCTCAATAGTATCTGAATTATCTGAAGCATAACTTAAGAGATATTTGATAATTTTTATTTGCTTTTGAGGATCTTAATATGTTAACTTTATTTGGATAATTTTCAAAATTTTCAATTAGGAAAGGTCTCACACAGCAAAGTTTTACTACGTTTCCATTATCTTAAATTCAAGATATTAAATAGGAAAACTATAAGGGAAAAGTTGTTTTTTTTTTTATGGTTTTTATCCTTTTTTTTATTTTTTATTTTTTTATTTTATTTTATTATTATACTTTAAGTTTTAGGGTACATGTGCACAATGTGCAGGTTTGTTACATATGTATCCATGTGCCATGTTTGTGTGCTGCACCCATTAACTCGTCATTTAGCATTAGGTATATCTCCTAATGCTGTCCCTCCCCCCTCCCCCCACCCCACAACAGTCCCCAGAGTGTGATGTTCCGCTTCCTGTGTCCATGTGTTCTCATTGTTCAGTTCCCACCTATGAGTGAGAACGTGCGGTGTTTGGGTTTTTGTCCTTGCGATAGTTTACTGAGAATGATGATTTCCAGTTTTATCCATGTCCCTACAAAGGACATGAACTCATCATTTTTTATGGCTGCATAGTATTCCATGGTGTATATGTGCCACATTTTCTTAATCTAGTCTAGCGTTGTTGGACATTTGGATTGGTTCCAAGTCTTTGCTATTGTGAATAGTGCCGCAACAAACATACGTGTGCATGTGTCTTTATAGCAGCATGATTTATAGTCCTTTGGGTATATACCCAGTAATGGGATGGCTGGGTCAAATAGTATTTCTAGTTCTAGATCCCTGAGGAATCGCCACACTGACTTCCACAATGATTGAACTAGTTTTTTTAAAAAAAACAAAAAGGACAATAATTAAGGTAACTTTCCATACAGTTAAGGTGAATGTATGTGGATTTGCACACTAAAATAGTAAACATAACTTGACCACCTGACATGAATTTTGTATGGAGTACAATATGATTTGTATGCCAGTAACTAATTAATACAATAAGTAAGAATTGTGTTTTTATCTTTGCTAATATATGTACGGTATGCAGAATTACTGCTGAATTTATCCATAAAATATGGTAAACAAAATAATCTGTTGTTTTTCTATATTAAATATATATTCAAAAGTAAGACACTTTAAATTCTTTTAAGAAATGAAGGCTGGGCACAGTAGCTCACACCTGTAATCCCGCACTTTGGGAGGCTGAGACGGGCAGATTGCTTGAGCTCAGGAGTTTAAGACCAGCCTGCACAACAAAGCAAAACCCCATCTCTATAAAAAAATACGGAAAAATTAGCCAGGTGTGGTGACACATACCTGTGATCTCAGCTACTCAGGAGACTGAGTTGGGAATGAGCCTGGGAAGTTGAGATTGCACCACTGTACTTCAGCCTGGTACTTCTGAACTGTACTTTTGACCTGTCTCAAAGAACATATCTTAAAATTGATCATAGAAAATAGAAACTTATAAGGTGAGTAGACCATTATGTATTTTAATGACTTAATATATTCTCATCTGATATTTATTTTGAAACAGGCAAGAAAATTGGATGTGTATTTTGAATATGAAGAAAAAATAATGAGCAAAACTACTCTGGATAAATCTCTTCTAGATATAATATCAGACCCTGATGGTATGTACCAAAAATTTGAGGTTAATGTAAGTTTCATATCTGATGAAACCAGCATTTTCAATTGAGTAAACTTTGAATAGAATTGTTTTTCTGACAATCAGTGCTAATATCAAGATAATTAAATGAGCTATTTTCTGGGAAAATTTTATAACTTAGTTCCTACAGTGGAAAAATGATTTGCATTTCATTTCATTGAACTTTTATTTGATAGTATTTAACCACTTTTTATATTCAGTTGTTTAAGGTGATATATGTAAAGCTTAATTTCTGCTGGTTCCAGGAAGACTTGAAGGTATAACATTCAAAGCAAGTGTCTCTAAGTGATTCACTTCCTAATTACTTTGGTCTGCTGTCAGTTTCCTGAAAAGATGTATCTAAAACTAAATTCTATTTTACATGTTTAGGGAATTTACTTTTAAAGGAACTCTATGGCCAATCACTTTAAATATTTGTATGTTAGATTTTCTTAGAATACAACTATTTGTACTTAGAAAATATGATCTATGGAGGCCAATATGTTAAGTGAAATAAGCCAGGCACAGAAAGACATATCACATGTTCTCACTCATGTGGAAGCTTAAAAAGTAGATCTTATGATGATAGAGTTACCAGAGGCCAGGAAAGGGAGAGAGGTGGAGGGATGAAGGGAACAAAAAAATATAAACGTATTTTTTACCACTGAACTGTGCACTTAACAATGGTAAAGACTGGCCGGGCACAGTGGCTCATGCCTGTAATCCTAGTACTTTGGGAGCTTGAGGCAGGAGGATTGCTTAAGCCCAGGAGTTTGAGACCAGCCTAGGCAATAAAGCAAGACCCCGTATACACACAAAAAAAATGAAGGAAGTTAGCTAGGCAGGGCCGCATGCATCTGTAGTCTCAGCTACTTGGGAGACTGAGGTGGGAGGATCCCCTTGAGCCTAGGAGTACGATGTTGCAGTAAGCTATGATTGCACAACTGCACTCCAGCCTGGGTGGCAGAGCAAGACCTTGTCTCAAAAACAAACAAACAAACAAAAAAAACACAGGCAAAAATAGTAAAAAAAATTTTAATGTAATCCAATTGTGGTTTTTAATTATAAAGATTGTGGGATCTACATAGAGTCTTAGTCTCTGAAATTCCCTAAACTTTAGAGACCTGTAGATCATTTCAGAATAGTTTTGAATTCAAATCTCAGCTTTTTCCAAAACAAATGGAAAGCCTAGGACCCATTTTACATATAAGCTATTTAAGCTGCATAATGATGGTTTTTGAGTTGTAGTTTTTGGTATGAATTTTAGACTACAATCCAAATTAGAAAACAATTTAAAAGTCCAAACTGTTTTATAATTAAAGATTCTATTTATACAAACATCTGAGAAGCCATAAGTATTGCTCACACTTTTAGAAAGCTAGATTTGTGGTGAGAACATAGCATTTTAAAGGTATATGCATTTTACAGTGAAAGAAATTCAAAAAGTTATATAAGTCTATCATTTCTGAGCTATTCCTTGTTATTTACAGTAACTTTCGAGTAAAGTTGAAACAAAAAAAGCATGTTGACAGAAAGGCAATCAGTCCTGCTTTTTCCTTTCCCCTTTCTCAAATGATTTATCCCTAAAGATATTAAGTAGGACAGAGCAAGGTAGGCATTCTTGCAAAGTAGCAGTCTAGTGCCACTTCAGTCCCGAATAAGATGTTGGAACCTGAGCAAGATGACTAAGGGCATCCACTCATGGAATAGAGGGAGGATTAGTAATCTGTAATCTGGCATTAGATGTCAAAGTTCAGGAAAGGAAAGCAGAGTGTCCACATGTGGAAGTAGTCTAGCAAGGTGTGTGAGAACCATAACAGATTGAGGAGGGTGATCCCTGCACGGGAACAAACCAGCTTGGGCCTAGGTGAGGTGAGAAGTATGTCTAGGTATGTGGATGGGTCCACTGCAGGAAATCAGAGCTCAAGTGAAGTAAGAAGGGCATCTATGCAGCAAGGGATGGAAGCAGAGATGGGATATTTGTTATATACAGGGGACTGGCTAAATAAATATATTGGATAATATAATAATTTCCGATTGTCAGAGAAGGAATTTATAAATATAAAAAGGGAAAAAATTAGAATGAGCCCTGTAGTGCTGGATTGGAATTAGAGGTGTTAGTGTGAACTTAGTGTTTTCACTATATATCTGTTCAGATACAGAAATAAATACAGATTGTATGTTGGTGGGGGCGGTGTACACTCATGTATTCCCTGACTCTGCCAACTGAAAGGGCCTGGGAGCAGCAATGCCCAACTAGTAAAGATGCTGCCTTATAAATACAGTTTCCACTAGGACTCCTTGGAGAGGTAGCTGATTCCAGAGTTGGGGCAGGGAGCAAAAGTACAAAATGAGTCTGGAACATTTTTGTTATGTCAGAAGGCAAGGAAGGTACTCCAAAAATGATGGAACTTGTCAAAAGAACCCAGAAGTCAGCTTGAATAGGCTCCAGATAATGACAATTTGAGCATCAAAATAAATAATAATAGATTATAACCCACTGATAAAAGAGGATGCCAAGAGTCCATGTGGACATAATAAATGAATAAATTGAAATTTCATAGGCTATTTATGCAGTTTCAGAATACCTCCCCACAAAGTACTTATTAACTGTAAGGGAGAAAAAGTAACCGTGCAGTGGAGAAGCCTGATAAATATCTTATTAGGTAACCACAGTGAACATCATCAGTAGAGAGACATAAAATAGTGGGAAAGTACTAAGCAGATTGTGGAGAGGAAGGAGCTCAGGAAAGGCTGAGAGGTAAAGGGCTAGTAGGATTCAGTGCAAAGAACACAGCATCACTGTTGTGATATTCTTGCCTTGGTATAACCTAAATCTAATCATGAGGAAATATTAGACAAAACTTAATTGTGTGATATTCTAGGAAGAAACCAGCCTATAGTCTTAAAAGGTAACCAAGGCCATGCAAGTCAAGGAAAAATGGAAGAACTGTTTCGTACAGAAGACTAAAGAGGCATGACAACTGTATGTGGCATATGATTCTGAAATTGATCCTTTTTCCATAAAATATACTGTAGACATAATTGGTAAAACTTGAAATAGGATCTGAGGATTAAATGGTAGTGAATGTGTCATGTAGTATATCACATCACTGTAATGTGTCAGTGTTAATATCACATTTTGCTAATTGTTTTACTGAGGCTGTGTTAGAGAATGTCTTTGACATTTGGGGGTAATGGGACAGCAGGTCAGCATCTTACTCTCAAAATTTCAGGGAGAACAAAAGCTCTCCAAACTGTACTTAAAACTTTTCTCTAAAATACATCAGATTACTCAGTAAGGGAATTCTGACTTTAAAGTCGCAGTCAAAGGAGAGAGGTACATGTGACAAGAGGTTCCCAGCTCTGGCTACAGGCTTTAGAATAATCATGGTTGTAAAGGACACATGCTAACAATTTCAGTTTGGTTTCCCTGTTGTTATGTCATTATAACGATCAGTATGCTCCCCAGCCCTTACCATCAGATTGGTCTTTAAAACCTTAGCAGATGTTCTAAGGCAGTTATTAACACTGTAGCAGTTTTAAAGTATGTTTCCCCTTGAAGAAGAGTGGGAGCTGTTCCTTCTTTAAGCAAAGTAAGTATCTACTATTAGAAAAGGCTGTGCTAGATGCTGAAGATACTAGAAGCAAACTCGGGGACCCACAGGCCCTAAAACTCTGAGGGAGGGGAACCTTCCTCTTGTATACTAGGATCTGTGGTCCCAAGTGGGTAGGACAAGCCTCATTACTCTTTTGCCCTTTGTCCTCTAGCTGGTTGATCATAGTTGCAGCAGTTATGGCAGGAAGTGCTCAGTGAAGCAGGGTGACCAAAGCCAAAGCTTTCTAGCTGGGGCACCAAAAAGGGAAGGCCAAGGAAATGGGAAAGTACCAGGGAGATCGTGGAGAGGAAGGAGCTCAGGAAAGTAACCTCATAAAGTTGTTCATGAGTTCCTGGATTCACCCCTGAACTACGCATCTATGAAGCTGATCCTAAACAGCATTTCAAAGACTGAGAGGGGAAGAGCTAGAAGACTACCTCCCAGTCCCCAGACTGACCACTGGTTGATGGGACAGATCCCAGTAGCACTTCAAGAGGTTTTGAAAATAGAATCGATGATGGAAGAATAACCTGCAGAAGGCTAGTAGGAACATTAGCCTGTACTGAATCAGGCTAATTACCTGCTAAAACAAAAGTATCAGTATTGTCCTAGGATTTAACAGGACCTGGAGTCTCATAACCTAATATTCCAAATGCCCCAAATACAATATTTATTTGTAAACATGAGAACTTTAGAGAACTTACCATTGATCTTTATTTTACCATTCTTTGTCATATTCAGGGAGTATGGATAATTAGAGAATGAGTGTTAGTGTTCCAAATCATGTAAAAAATAAGTGTCTTATCAGTCATTATGTTTTGAAAAAAATCAACTAGTTTTTATTCTGTAATAAAATACAACAATTCTGAGTTCTTGCATCTTAGGATACACTTTAAAGTGAGACTGAATATTGTTATTTGTTGAGACCAATGCTTTGTCACATTTCCACCAAAGTGCACAAGATTGAAGAACAGACAATAAATGAGTTTCTCTGGGCAGTCTTGAGCTTTGGGTACTAAGAGTAGTAACTCAGAGCACTGCAAGCAAGACATTACTTTGAAATCTTATGTTTTGTCTTAAAATTTGAGGCAAATATATTGTATGTGATATAACAATTTTTTTAATAAAAATATATGGTTTTCCCATTCTTACAGTAATATAAAAGCCTTCAGAAACATGTGTATTTAGGGGCCCCCAATTTGAGAAGCATGGCTTTAGGCTCAGCTAGATGATTTTGTTTAGCCAGCAAAGTTTCATAACCCAGTTCCTAGGGTGACCATACATCTGGTTTCCCAGGATAGCCCCACTTTCATACCAGTTGTCCTTATGTAATTGTTACTGGCACCCCTTTTGCCACCTCAGAAGTATCCTGTTTTAGAATTGTATGATTACCCTGCTTATATCCTTTCCTTTCATTGTGAGTTTATATCTAAAAGGAAAATCTCAACATTACACACAATTTAGAAGATAACAATAGAGATGCTCTCATAATCACAGCCCTCTAATCCCACCTCATTTAATCTTTTCCATATCTGTATTTTACATGGTTATAATTATATGCCTGTTACCTTAACTCAGTTAAATCAACAGCCATGTTTTGTTTTGTCAAATTTATATATGCCTTGAAATGTAAGCACTTTGGGAGGCCGAGGCGGGCGGATCACAAGGTCAGGAGATCGAGACCACGGTGAAACCCCGTCTCTACTAAAAATATAAAAAAAAAATTAGCCGGGCGTGGTGGCGGGCGCCTGTAGTCCCAGCTACTCGGAGAGGCTGAGGCAGGAGAATGGCGAGAACCCAGGAGGCGGAGCTTGCAGTGAGCCGAGATCGCACCACTGCACTCCAGCCTAGGTGACAGAGCGAGACTCCGTCTCAAAAAAAAAAAAAAAAAAGAAATGTAATATACTTGTGTTGACTATAATACATAATAACCGCAATTATGAAAATATTTTTTTAACCTCTTTTCCCCTATGCAGCAGGAACTCCAGAAGATAAAATGAGGTTGTTTCTTATCTATTATATAAGCACACAGCAAGCACCTTCTGAGGTATGTCCTTTATTCAGTTATTGGGAGGAAGGGGAATGCTTGTTTGTAGACTACAATTCAGATTTTTAAAATAGAAGTAAAAATCACTGTGGCTAAATATCTACCTCATTCCTTTCTTTAAAAGAAAAATGGCCGGGCGTGGTGACTCACACCTGTAATCCCAACACTTTGGGAGGCCAAGGCAGGCAGATCACTTTGAGCTCAGGAGTTTGAGACCAGTCTGGGCAACATGGCAAAACCCCGTCTCTACTAAAAATACAAAAATTGGCCAAGTGTGGTGGCATGCGCCTGTAATTCTAGCTACTGGGGAGGCTGAGGCAGGAGAATCGCTTGAACCTGGGAGGCAGAGGTTGCAGTGAGCCAAGATCACGCCACTGTACTCTAGCCTGGGCGACAGAGCAATACTCCATCTCAAATAAAATGAAAATAAATAAAAGAAAAACAATTTGTTAAGGCTGCTTCTATGTACTGCTGTATTTTTTTAGCAACTTTTATTGTTACCAGGGGAAACTCCCCATGAAACATCTGACTACTTTTAAGTTGTTGGAATGTGAACTGAATTTAAGTGGCCAACATTCTTAATTTTGGAAAATAACTATTCTAAACTAAGTTAATCAGATTTGCTATGCTTTTTGAAAGGTTGACCTTATTTTAAGATTGTTTTAAAAGTAATGTCCAATATAGAAAATACATTGTCTATTCTATAAAAGAAAGTGGTGATTTTGGTATCAGACTTCTTCTGGGTTAGAGACTGTTGACTCTAATGTTAACCATATACTTTCACTGGATGAGCAAGAAGCATAAGAACCTCAAGATGACATTCAGAATGTGGCTGTTCTAAGCTCCATTCCTTTGCTGGCAACAATTTTTTTTTTTTTAGTATCTAGTAAATTGTTAGGGTTTCTGTTGGTCAAAAATCTTTGGCATATTAAAACAGCAAAACTAAACTTGGTATTTGCTCTCAGCCATTCTACTTTACCCTGGGAACACAAAGCTTCACTTCTAATTTTTTAAGAAAGTGTGGTTTTCTTTTTATAAGTATCTCTTTCAGGCCAAGGTGGGAGGTCAGGAGTTTGAGACCAGCCTGGCCAACATGGTGAAACCCCATCTCTACTAAAAATACAAAAATTAGCTGGGCGTGGTGGTGCACACCTGTAATCTCAGCTACTCCGGAGGCTGAGGCAGGAGAATGCCTTGAACCTGGGAGGCACAGGTTGCAGTGAGCCAAGATTGCTCCACTGCACTCCAGCCTGGACAATAAGAGTGGAACTCCATCTCAAAAAAAAAGAAAAAAGCCTCTCTCTCATCAACAGGGGTTTACCTGTATATCTCAGGGGATTCGAATATGTGATTTTAAAACTTAATTCAGTGTCCCTTAATTTAACCTCATTATTTTTATTTACTTTTGGTAAGGTTTATGTCTTTTCATAAATTTAAGTGATCATTAAGATAGGCTCCTTTAAGTTACACAAATTCAGCCAGACTTACCAGAAAATGAGTAAGGAAGAATGAAAAAAAGAAAAATTTAAAAGTGCGGGACACCTGTTGTCCAGTTAATGAATCTGGACCCCTAGAATGAAAATGAGATGAGAAACCGAAATCTGCAGCTCCCCTCAGTTGGTGTCATTCCCCTTGTGTTTCTGGTTTAGAAATATTCTCGGTCAAAACCAAATCATTCATTTAGTGCGTGTCCTGAAGAAAAGCAGTCTATCCCAGCAGTAAAGGAAAAAATAACTTTGTTGGACTTGCTGAGAAATTTAAAAATACTGTACTTTCATAGGTGATTTGGGAGCCTCTTAAAGGTCATTTTCATTATATGTGATTTTCTTGTCTCGGGTGCTCACTTGGGTACTCATTTAAGATGTGATTCCACTCTACTTGGGTGTCAAGAATTTAAACTCATGCCTTTGGTCTTACTTTTTAATTAATCAAATGGCAACAAATAACATCTTTCTTGAAAGTAAAATTTTTTGTCATATAGTTCTTTTCTTATTTCAGGCTGATTTGGAGCAATATAAAAAAGCTTTAACTGATGCAGGATGCAACCTTAATCCTTTACAATATATCAAACAGTGGAAGTAAGTTTTATTTTCTTCTTTAATTCCTGTCATTTAAAAGAGTACAATTGAGGCTTCATTCCCAAGAAAACGGGAATGCTAATAAGAAAACTGAACAATGCCTTGGTGGTTTTATATATCCAGTGGCATAAATATTTCCTTATCTGGCCCACCCTGTTTACAACTTAAAATTACGTAAAACAGTGATGCCTTTCTTTCCTGGGCAAGCTTTATAGTTTCTTTACTGATAAGGTGAGAAAGTCAAAGACTGAAATGTCTGGAGTCAAATGTCTCCAAGGCATTAAGAGGAAATTTTAATTTGACTAGTATTCAAAGAAATGCAAATTAACATAATGCAAACATTTAGAAAATACCATGCCAAGGATACAGGAAAATTCATTTGTGCATTTTATACTCTGCTATTAGGAATATAAATTGTCAAAATTTTTCTGGATGATATAAAGAGTTCTTTAAAAATAGCTCTCATCTAGTACTTCTCTTAAGGATTTATCCCAAAGAAGTAATTGGAGCTAAGATTTTAGACACACTTGCAATAATGAAATTTTTAAAAACAACCTAAATGTCTAGCAGTAGTATTAGTAAGTGAATTGTGGTATTTCTGCAAGATAAATACAGTCAAGTCATTAAAAATCAGAAGGCTTACTTAATGACATTGGGAAATGCTCATGTTATATTGTAAAGTAAAAAAAAAAAAAAATTATAACACTCTTCATTGATTTGTTTGATAAATATTTCCTGATAGCAAGCATGATAAGGCCCCAACTGTCAGTGAATTTACATTTGTGTTGAGGAAACAATTAACAAATAAGCAAATAAATGAATGGAATAATGTTAAACCATGTTAAATGACATAAGAAATAAAACTATGTGATAAGATTTTAACCTGCTGGGGGTGATAGCTAAATTTGCTTAGGAGATCAGGGAAAGCATCTAGTAGGTAGTCACATTTGAGCCAAAACTTAAATGACATTTTTTACAGTATGATCCCTGTTTATCCATTTTTTCATCCATATGTATGTGTTTATATAAGCATACACATAAAAACATGTAATTACAGAGTTGAGATGGCATACAAGTAAATGTTAATAGTAGATAATTCCAAATAGTAGAATCTTTTTTCCTTTTGGGTGCTTTTCTTTATTTTTCAAATTTTCTACAAAAACTATTACCTTCAAAATAGTCTTTAAAATAATTAATTTTTAAGACTAAAGGATTAAATAGGCTTTCTGATCACAATTATATAAAAAAAAAAACCCATAGCAAGAGAATTATACCAAGTTGTTAACAGTAGTTATCTCTTGAGTGTGGAGATTATGAGTGCTTTTTATTATCTATACTTTTGACTTTTGAAACTGACTTTTGTCTGTGTTCTTGTAATAAGAAAAAAAAAATACACAACAAACCTTTGTTTAAAAGGAAAACCGAAAACTGTCTTTCTCAATTTTTATAATACAGGTTGAATCCCCTTTATCCAAAATGGTTGCAACCAGAAGTGTTTTGGATTTTGGATTTTTTCAGATTTTGGAATATTTGCATATATATATAATGAGATATCTTGGGGATGGGACCCAAGTCTAAACAAAAAATCAATTATTGTCTCATATACATAGCCTAAAGGTAATTTTATCAATATTCTTAAGTTGTGCATTTGGACTGCAACCTGACAAGAGGTCAATGTGGAATTTTCTCCTCGTGGCATCATGTCTGCACTACAAGTAAACATTAGTGTATATTCTTTCACTGTTTATACATATGACAGATTTTTTTTCTAGAGACAAGGTCTTGCTCTGCCACCCAGGCTGGAGTGCAGTGATACAATCATAGCTCACTGTAACCTCACACTCCTGGGCTCATGATCCTTCCATTTCAGCCTCCTTAGTAGCTAGGACTACAGGTGTGCACCACTGCACCCAGCCAGATATTTTTTAAAACTGGGAAATCATTTTCAGAGATACAGTTTTGTATTCTAGTTCTTAATAACTTTCATCATGCCAGTTCATGGAAGTATTTACTGTTTGCCTAATATTAAGCCATATAAATGTACTGTTATTTATTTAACCCTTCTTTGTTTAGATATTGTTTCTAGTGAAAAACTATTTTTTGTTGTTGTTGTTGTTAATGCAGAAATTCCAATCCACTGCTGATTCACATCATCCGTTCTGAACAAGACTGAAATTTTTGTTTGGGATTTCTCTAAGGGTATTGTTGGCACATTTTGTCGAGATTGAAATTGAATATTTTTAGCATTTCTACTACCACATCTTAGTGATTTACATTTTTTTCCCTTATAAAATTTTCTTTAGGTACTCTTTTTTTCCCAGTTACAAAGCATTTAAAATAAGAGTCATTGTGAAAGAATATTGATTGGCATAAAATGTTTATGATGTGCTACTAAAATGTGTTATAAAACCGTATATACAATATGATGCTAATTTTGGTTTTTAAATCATATATGTTAAATAGGCATATGTTCTAAGATTAAAAGACTATACACCAACATCTTAATAGGGGTTACCTCAAAGTGGTAGGATTCTTCTGGGAGCATTTTGTATTTTCCGGATTCTCTACAGTGAAAATACTCTCAGAATAAAAACATTTTTTAAGGCACATCTAAATGCCATCTTTCTGCCCATCCTTCATCAATCGTATTGTTTAGTTACGGAGATTCTGGACATTTAGAAAGAGTTGAAAATAAACAACTGTATGCAATTAAGTGTAAAAGTCTATGGTATATAATATCACTAAAGGGAAAAATCATTGAGTGGTAGAGTTAGAAGTGTTAACAAAGAAAGTGGTTTTGAACTTAGTCTTAAAAGGAAATGTACAGTTTCTATTGAAGAAGGTAGTGAATTTATACTCCCTAAAGGACAGCATGAGCAAAGGCATGTACCTGGAAACAAGGGAGCATAGAATGTAGGAAACAATAAAAAGACAAAATTATTACACGGTTGTTCTTTTAAGCCATCAAGTCTCTACATCAGTTCTTTTTATTTAAATGATCAGATAGAAATGAAGAAAAATAGGAAGTTTGGAAAACTAATGCATTTGTGCTTTTTTAAGAATTTCAGGCTGGGCGCAGTGGCTCACACCTGTAATCCCAGCACTTTGGGAGGCCAAGTTGGGAGGATCACTTGAGCCCGGGAGGTCAAGGCTGCAGTGAGCCATGATGGCACCACTGCATTCCAGCCTGGGTGACAGAGTGAGATCTTGTCTCAAAAAATAATAATTCAGTGTTTTAGTACTAATTGTAGTGTAGTTAGTTGAAAAATTCTCTTTTCAGAAAATGTCTGCATCATAGAAGTTAGAGTTAGTCAATAGATATTTTAATACCATGACACCCAGAGTTAGTTCTAATAATTACTTTTAAGTACAACTTCCTTCTTTCATAGGGCTTTTACCAAGATGGCCTCAGCTCCTGCCAGCTATGGCAGCACTACCACTAAACCAATGGGGTAAGTATTTTTAATAATTCTGTTGCATCTTTGTACTCAAAACCTTACTTAGACTTTCATGCCTTAAAAACACAATGTCTGATACTTTGAATGCAGAAAATGTCACCATGCCTTTGGTGACATTTAGATGGCTGAAGTTCTCCTGGTTTGTTTTTTCTATTTTTTAAATTATTTTTCACTGACATGTAATAATTATACATATTTATGGGGTACAGTGTGCTAATACATACCATGTATAATTATCCCATCAGTAATTAGCATATCACCTCAAACATTTACCATTTTTTAATGTTGGGCACATTCAAATTCTCACTTTAAAATGTAAGTTAATGTCTTTTACATGGTATGAGCTGAAACTTATATAACATTTTTATAGTATCATCCCTATTTATCCATTTATCTATCTGTGTGTATCTGTGTGGATGAGTATACACATACATACATTTAATTGCATAGCTGAAATGATATACACCTAAATGTTAATAGTGGGTAATTCCAAGGGGTATAGTTTTTTTCTTTTGGGTACTTTTCTTTATTTTCCAAATTTTCTACAACAAATATTGTCTTCTAAATGGTTTTTATTAATATGCTTGTTTGTTATTATAACATATTTTTAATTTTCAGAAAACATTTGAAGGTTAAAACTATTTTAGTATCAATGTTGATAACTAATATAGACTTGAAGCTAGGCCTAGCTTCAGGATAGATTCAAGCAGTGCTAAATGATAGGAAGTCCTCAGGGCTAGGTATGACATCTTACTCCAGAGACCCCAGTGGAATATGTGTGATTTTCATAGAAACTGAACAAGGTAATTCCGACTACTCTTTTTGGTACCATACAGTTTCCAATTCCTAGCTTACTTTTTAGAGCTAAAACAAAAGCAGGAAGCCAGAGGAGAACAGGTTTACCCTAGCCCCACACTGAGTAACTGGTTTTAATGAAACAATTTCCAAAAACAAAAGCACTCAGCCTTACAAGTACTTGCCAAAAGGAATCCAGCTGGCCTCACCTTCAGACAGTGCTGCGCAGGTTAGCACACCCCCACAGAGTTGCCTGGTGACAGGAATCACCCCAGGGCCATTCATTCCAACAAGTATTACTTTCTCTTGCTTCTGTTAATGAAAAGATTTCCATCCTGTCCATCTCTTCATTTCAGAGGGGAGTAAGGCAAGATGAGGAAAAGGAAAATATTTTTGGAAAATTACTTCCATGTATTTAATAAAATAGACTTTTTCACCCCTTAAAAATCTTATTGAACATTAGCCTATTAGAGTTCTTATGATTTTGCAGTTGGGATTTTGAAAAATACAAGAAACTCTTGGGTGATCTGAAAGCTGTCCCTAGCCTTCTGAGATTTTAATGCAGGATTACTATTCTGTTCCACAAAACATCTTTTAATTCCATGTGAGAGACTGTTTGAGCCACAGATATAAACCCAGTATGGCAAGTCGCTTATTGGTGTTTTGTTGTTGTTGTTTAAAATGTAGACAACATTCTTCAGAATTGAGGCAAAATTCGCTAAGTCTGTTCTGTTTCACATTTTTATATGATAGATTTTGTGTATAGAGAGGAGAGACAATATACAATGTAGGATTGGATCTAGCTGCTGATATAAGAGAACATAGTAATGTTTGACTTACTCATAATACTTACTGGCATATATATTTTTAATATGTTCACGTGGTTTGAACTCCTAAAGCAAGTTGTCCAAGTTACTAGCTTTAAATTGGTTTTTTTTAGCATTAGACAATCAGGAAGGCAAGGAATTCTCTTCAAATTACAACTCACAAAAAAAAATATAGCTAAGACTAGGAAATTAAGATGTTTATTTTGAGGGCAGCTCTTTATTTTTATATTCTTTAATAATTATTGACTAATCAGAGTATTTTAATTACTATTTTATTGTTAAATAAAATTGCAGCAGTGATACCCATGGCAGCAGAAATTCTCAAGACCCTTCTGTTTAGTGAAAACAAAGGTGGTAGGTACAGCGAGCATCAGCATGTGGTGTGTAATCAGGTAAATATTTTATCTGTAACAGATTGGAGAGGCAGTTTGTACTTAGAATGGTCCTTCTCTTTTGCCCCCACCTAGTCTCTTATCACGAGTCATGAATACAGGATCACAGTTTGTGATGGAAGGAGTGAAGAACCTGGTTTTGAAACAGCAAGTAAGTACACTTGTTAGAAAACATACTGGTAACTTTTAAACATAAATGTTGACAGGCTAACTGCTCAGGTAAAGCAACTCCTGGATTTATTCAAGTAATAAATAGGAATCATAAAATCAAGGAGTCTTTTTTTTTTTTTTTAAGTTCTGGGGTACATGTGCAGGGTGTGCTGATTTGTTACATAGGTAAATGTGTGCCATGGTGGTTTACTGCACAGATCAACCCATCACCTAGATATTAAGCCCAGCATCCATTAGCTCTCTTCCGTATTGCTCTCCCAGCCTTCCCACAGGCCCCGGTGTGTGGTGTTCCTCTCCCTGTGTCCATGTGTTCTCATTGTTGAGCTCCCATGCGGTATTTGGTTTTCTGTTCCTGAGTTAGAAATCGAGGAGTTCTTTATTAGTGTATTTAAGACTGAGGGTATTTTTTACATGTGTAGCTCAGAGCTCTGTAATTTTATACTTTTTTTAAAAAAAATTGTTCATTTGGATTTGGACTTTACTTACATTTTGATTTGTCTTTACCATCAGGTTGTTGAAAGTACGTTAATTGAAAGAATGAACCTAACTAACCTATTTAGAATAGTGAACTGTCACATAATGAATATCATTTCTTTTAACGTGTAATCAGAGAATATTAATCAGCTAATGAACTTACTATCTAAAGTCCTATGTAAATTGGACTAAAAATATTTTAAATAGAATTTATATTTGGGGATAATAAAATTGTACCTCGATTTGGCATTTTCTTTTAGTCCTTCGCTTTGTATATAGGACACTTTTAAATGACTTGTTTCTGTGGTTTTTCTATTCTAATATATAGATATTCTGCTTTAGTCATTATTAATTTGGTGTCTTTTCAAAAGATTTTTTACTTTTAATTTTGGAAATTTTCAAATATGCATTATCAAACTCTCCTGAATCCTTCAATCAAATCAGTATCCATTCTTGTTTCATCTATCCCATTTGTGTTTTTTATTTACTTTTACTGGAATATTTTAAGGCAAAACTGAGATAATATTTTACACAGAAACTCAGTTTGCAATGAGAAGGGTTTTAAAGGCCAAATCAAGAGAATCAGTTATTCAGATCTGAATATTGTTTATTTACCTGTATTCAGAAAAAAACAAGATCTTTTCTTTCCTCCACACTTTTCTTTCTTACAGTGTTTACTTGTGGTATTTTATATACGTAATCTTTATTTGTGGTTTAATAAGTTATTTTTTTTTTCTGAGACAAGGTCAGGCTCTCTTGCCCAGGCTGGAGTGCAGTGATGCTAGCTGGGACTACAGGCACGCACCACCACACCTGGATAATCTTTGTATATTTTGTAGAGATGGGGTTTCACTATGTCGCCCAGGCAGGTCTTGAACTCCTGGGCTCAAGTGATCTTCCCACCTCAGCCTCTCAAGTGCTGGGGCCTGGCCTCGTTATCCCTGGCCTCATTATCCCTTTTAGAAATTATTGTCAATCCCTCTCATTCTACCTCCTGGTAAGGAGCTACTACCAAATACTTAAGCTACTTTTTCTTACTCGTTCACAGTACTGTCCAGAATCAGCTTATCCTCACCCTCTTAGACTATATGTGAAAAGGCACAATAGGAAGTTTGGGCACATTAGAGACAAATGTGCTATACTTTACGGCTTAGCCTGGGCCCGGTTCTTATTTATCGTCAACTGTGGGCAAAATGATTTTGTTTCATGAGACAAAGGGGGACCACCAACTTCTACGGTAATGTCTGCCTTTTGCTAGATAGACTGGCTATTACATAACCATATGTAGTTTATTTTTAAGGAGAATTACATATTTTTCTTCACATGTCACTGTTAGAAGTAAATCCCAATTGTAAGATTTCCCTAAACAAAGTATTTCTTATAACACATAACTCATAGTATTTAGAAATTACAGACTTTAACCTTTAGAATAATCATGGTTTGTTTTGTTTTTGAACTTATTACCTCAGAGTCACATGGTATATATCCCCTATGATACCTGTAAAAGACATCTAAATTGGTCAATTCTTAAATATCGTATTGTGCTAACACAAAAGTTTATTTGGAGTGCATAAGATATAGAAACAATTCTTTATGATCTTATATCTCTGTTTAATATTGCAAATAACATACCACTTTGACATAGGCAGTTTCTCACTTACAAAAGTAAAATTTGAAATGATCAGTGGCCACCCCATCTGTATATTTTTGCCACCACTACCAGAAGAGCCATGCCATTAAAAAAAAAAAAAGTTCAGAATTAGAGAAATAGGTATTGACAGGGGGTAGGAATGGTTCATTTTATATTATCATCAAGTAAAAGTAATAGTCATACAATATAGTTCAATGTAGTCTTTTTTTTGTTGCTCTTTAAAAAGAGAAAAAATAGATGGTACTGAAAGACAAATACTCAGGCTTACCTAAGCTTTAAATGTTAGTTTTTTCTGGGTGCATCTTCATCTCTGGTTACTTCTGCCCACATGACACATTGCTAGGATTGAAATCTAGAATCAAGAGTGTAGACATTTCTAATTGTTCTTAATAAATATTACCAAATTATCCTCGGGTAAAGAGTCTCTAGAAATATGTAAACTCAGAGAAATCCATGTTAAAGCTCTATTACCCTTATATTCTAAAATTTAGAGGTACTGTGGTGGGAGGTCTTGGGCAGTTTGGGAACTGAGAGGTAAGAGGTATCAAAAAAGACACTGCTGAAGATCAGTTCTGTTTCACTCTTGGAATATTATGAGTAATTTATGCCTTTTAAATCTCTAAATATTGTTTTGGATCTTTTTATCTGAATAAACAGTTTAAACTATAATTTAGAATAGGATTAGCTACATCCAGTTTTCTAGGTCACTTATAAGAGCTTTTTATACCTTGTTTTATGGGCAGCATAAGTTTTGTGCACCACAAGTATCAACTATCACATAAAACCAGTTGAATGTTATTCACAGATTTGGAATCTATTTGTGTGAGGATAATTGTACAAGAATGTGAAGATGAATAATGTAGCATACAGTTGCATAATTTTAGATTTCTGTTTTACTTTCTTTGGCCTGTTTGCAAAAATAATCCCTCCTTTAAAAATGAATTAACAACACTTAAATTACAAGCAGTGAAAATCCATAGATTAAAAGACTTAAAATACACAGTTGCAATGTCTGGCCCTTAAGATTATGATTTAAACAAGAAAACTATAAAACATGATTTTATATGTCGGGCGCAGTGCCTCACGCCTGTAACCCCAATACTTTGGGAGGCCAAGGCAGGCAGATTGCTTGAGCCCAGGCATTCAAGACCAACCTGGGCAACATGGCAAAAGTCCATCTCTACAAAAAATACAAAAAAATTAGCTGGGCATGGTGGCACATGCTTGGGAGGCTGAGGTGGGAGGATCACGTGAACCTGGGAGATGGATGATAATTTATACAACAGTGACTGGATATCAAGTTGTGAGGTAATTGTTTCATAACAAATACATATATCAAAACATCATGTTGTACACCCAAAATATATACAACTTATTTGTCAGTCATACCTCAGTGAATCTGCAGAAGAGAATAAATCACTGTTAATTATGTAATATTATAACTTATAAATTAATAATTACTAACTTATTATTTTAGGAGTGGTAATAGTGTTTCGGGGTTTTTAAGAGTTTTTATATTTTGGATATGTGTACTGAAATATTTGTGGCTAAAGTGATTGTATATTGGAGACTTACTTTAAAACAACGTAGGGGAATGGGTAGTAGGTGATAGTACAGGTGAAATGAGATGTGCCACGAGTTAATAATTGTAGAAGCTGGGTGATAGAGGAATAGATGTGTCTTAGTGAGTTCACATAATCTCGTTTATTTTATTGCCATGAACACGAGATGATTTTGTAAACTCATCTGTAAGATAAGGGTATTAGATACACTCTGTAGATCCCAGTCTGGTTTATAATTTTAAATTTTAGAAAGAGACAGCCCATCTTATTTCCTCTCCTCCTAGCTTCACTTCACTGGCAACTTTCCACCCTTCTGTCATTGATACATCTCTCATCTCCAGTGTTTCCAGTGTCCACACATGCCATCTAATTCTTTACTTGGTTGATAACTGCCTTCAAGATAAGCATCCTCTTACAGGAGGTCCACATAGGGCTTTTTCATTCTCCAGGGCTCTGATAATCAGTACAGTAGCAATTCTTGTCCCAACCCCACTGCCAGCTTCGACATCAGAGTAGCCCAGGGCTGCAAGGGAAAAGTTACAAATAGTCACCATAGATCAGTTGTCAATATAGGTGAACAACTGGCTAATTCTAAGAGAACTCAAAGGAAAAAAAATTCCCTATTTTGGTTATAGAACTATATTATATTTCTTAGTTGTCTTTTTAAGTTTTTGTACATATTTTATTTTGTTTTGTAATACACCATCAGAAATAAAGTTAACATTGTTTTTACCTAAGCTTTTCCGGTGACTAAAATCATAAAACATGACTAAAGTCATAAAATGAGTTAGGATTTTTGGAAATAGATTTCTCACTGTATTTTTTTCAGATAAAGTTTCTAGTTCATGTATTTGAAATTTGAAGAATTTTAATCTAGGATATTCCTGTGTATAGGACTCTGCCTCTCAAATCTGTATCTAAAATGGCTTTCTAATAAAAATTTAGTTGCTAACTATACAATAATGTTTTCCGTTTTATTTCTAAACAACAATTTCCAAGAACAAAAAATATGCTTGGGAATTCTTACAACAATTGAGTTTTTCATTTGATAAAATTTTATTTATACCCCTTTTACTGAAGCACACAGACTTTTTATGTTTCTAAAGACACATAAGATAACACACTATTTGTTGAGCAAAGAATATTGTATGGTTTTGTTCTGATGTTTTCCATGTGCTAGTATGTTAGCTGCTAAAATCCGGTTTTTTTAACCAGTAAAACCTGATTAATCTGATATGTAAATTATTCTAAATATATAATTGATTTTTTAAATGATTAAGTCAATTCAGGCCTTTATCTAGGCAGAGAATGGAGGCTAGCTAGAGCATTAGCTGGTAACAGATCTCAAAAGTTGTTTCCTGAAGTACTCTTTCCTATGTTTAAAGACATTATGTATTTTTTAAAATCATTCTCTGTACTTGAAGCTTCCATTAATGTATGGGAGCATGTGAATATTGTATTGTATGGGAGTGGTAGATGATTTTGGTGTGTTATTTGGTTGTAAAAACCAGACAAAAACATAAGAAAGAGTTGTCTCTGGGCTCTTTAATTTTTGAACAATTTTGCTGGAAAGAAATTTTTCTCATGTTACTTAATGACCTATTTGGCAGACTTGTCTTCAGATATAGCAGAACTATAAAACACAAAGTAAAACTTAATTGTATCCTTAGGAAAATCTCATTTTATACTAAATAAAGATTTATCATGGAATATTGGTATGAATCTTCAAACTTCCAATTATTTTCACAAATATAATAAAAATAATGTGACCCTTATGGTTTATCATTATATATAATCTTTTCTAAATTTTCCTCCATTGTATAGATCTAAGAGTACAATGCAGGAAGATAAACACAGAACTCAGTGTAAATAGAGAAATTGATATAAAGTTGTCAATTTTAGTAAAATTTTACAAAACAATTTACAATGTTCTTTTGTTCCAGAATTTTTAAATTATTTATTCTTGTTATGTTGCAAAGTACTTCATTATCTTTTGTTGGTATTACTTGGAATTCCTAACTATAGTTTTCTCCTTTGGATAAAGCATTTTAAAATCTTTATTTAAAGCACATTTAAATCTGCACCCAGTTACTCTTTAGAGAAACTGGTTTAGACTCACTCTTAAGTGAACAGACTCAATTTTATTTGAAACAAAACTTAAAAGGTAAAATTTTGAGCCACCTTTTTAAAAAAAAAAAAAATCTGAATAGTATTCAGAAGTATATTCAGACAGCTTGAACATTTGATGCTTGTATTTATATTTGAAAGTACCTAGCCAACACAAATGAAATAGCTTTAATTTTAATTTTACTTGCCTGAGACGATCTTAAAAGGTTTTTACTTTCCCAGTCTAGGGAAGGCAGCAGTATCCTTAGTGACAGTCCATTTTAATAACAATAAAATGTTTTATGATCTAAGAAAATGGAAAATCGTTATGTAATAGTAATGTGTTATCAAAATGAAAAATCCTTATATAATAGTAATGTGTTATCTATAGATTTTTATCTGATCTATAAACAATCAGATTGAATGTTTTTGTTGTATGAAGTCTCTGAAATACATAAAGTACAATAGATACAAGACTTCTCTTCAGAACATCCTGTACAATTCACAAAGGAAATACTAGTTGAAAATGAACAGAATAACACTTCATTAGGAATGCACTTTGAATAGACATAATAGTCACCCACTAAATTTTCTAAATTTGACTTATGTTCAAAATAATAAAACTTGTCAGACTGAAATGTAACAGTATTTCTTATGCCACAGCCTGTAAAACAAGTCAGGAGACAACCTTTTGCCAGTGTTGTACATTTCATGTTCAAAGTGGAATCTGTTCTGTAAGATGATGCAGTGCAACACTGAAAACTTGGAACTTATCCCAGGCAAAATAAAAATGATCAATAAAGTTGTTCGTGTATCCATATCCCCATTTTCCGATGTATAAAAAATACCTTTTTATTAGAAATGAACGAACTCTTACATCATTTAATATACATTTTCACGAACTTTAAAAGTTACTTTATTTTTAAAGAAAACTTTTATAATCCACAGAGAGGAAATGAAAAAAATACAGTGGGATTCTGGCCAGGCATGGTGGCTCACGCCTGTAATCCCAGCACTCAGGGGAAGCTGATCACCTAAGGTCAGGAGTTCGAGACCAGCCTGGCCAACATGGTGAAACCCTGTCTCTACTAAAAATATAAAAATTAGCCCGGCATGGTGGCACGAGCCTGTATTCTCAGCTACTTGGGAGGCTGAGGCAGGAGGATCACTTGAACCCAGGAGGTAGAGGCTGCAGTGAGCTGAGATTGTGCCACTGTACTCCAGCCTGGGTGACAGCAAGGCTCCATCTCAAAAAAAAAAACAAAACAACAAAACAAAAAAACGGGATTCTTGTTTGATCAAAACAAAAGCTTGCAGTTACTAGTATTAAAAGCAAACACCCAACAAAGTAAAAAGCCCAAACATGTATTTGTACTAAAACCTAAAACATTTAAAGAAGCATTTTACTTAGAATTATATTTTCCTGTGGAAACTTGAGTAGTGCCAAGAGTATTTACATCTTTGACATCACCTTTACCATTCACAGACTACTTAATCTTAGAATGTGTTTAATTGAAAGGTAAGCATATTTATCTGTAGAATGATCAGGTTGTTTTAATAGAGAACTTTGGTTTAATATTCTAATATTTAACAAAATACTTTTCCACAGAATCTACCTGTTACTCGTATTTTGGACAATCTTATGGAGATGAAGTCAAACCCTGTGAGTACCATATAACATACTTTGTAAATTCCCGAATGTGTCAAACTGACTAGTATGAAAGAGGATAAAATCAGATTGAGTTCCTTGTGAGCTTAATCACAGCAGAATACATGAGGGAAAGGAAGAGTCCATGTTCTCAAGAAGCCTTTTTTAGCCATTATCACAGATTCTGGGAATTGGTTTTCTCAGCTGCCATACCCATTCTGGCCAGCTCTCATTCAAATGTCATGTAGATTATATCCTATATGTATAATTAAATGTAAAATATATCCTAAGGAACAAATTTCTGTAAATGAAAAAAGAACCAGTGAGCATCTGTTGATATTGTATAAAGAGTACCAAACCAATTTAATTTTATAAAAGTTAAATTAGGGAAGAAGTGCATAGTAAAAATGTTAAGTACATATGTTTACAGGGCACTAAATTCTTTTGGGCTGAAGAAGTAGATTGACAATGAAGTCATTGGGTGTAGATTGACAATGAAGTCATTGGGTGAATAGACAAATGGGTCAATACCATTAGCATTGACTTAAAGAATGGGTTTCTAAGCTATCTGTTTGTGATTCAAGAAAGGAATGTAAAAATCATCACAATCTGTTTCATAAAACATCCCATCCTGTTACTGTCGCAACCAAAAGGTGGTTATTACCACAAGAATCTGGAATCAAAAACAGGCAGCATGATCCTGCCCACATCAAAACCTTGGTTTGAGTTGATCTAAGTCCCTATAGACTTGGCAGTGAGGCTTAGGATTCCAATCCTAAGAAAGAGTGAGAACAGTATCTTCAGATGAGTGTGACCTTTTTTGTAATTGTCAGAACATGACTGTAATAAGAAACTAACAAATTTTAAAATTCACTGGTGTGAAAACAAAGATACAGTGTAATAAAACATCTCAAAAGGGCAGTTAATATTATGAAAGGAATGGGAGAATCATTTATAATGATAAACTAAAAAGGATTGGATTCTTCCATCTGGGAATCAATACAGATAAAGTGGTATACAATGAAATAATAATAGACTTTGTCACTACATCCTAGAATACGTGAAGAAAGGGTTCTTCCTGAAAAGCCTAAGGGAGATATACATTTATGACTAATTGACTTAGAGAGTACTGCTTCCTAATAGGCAATAAACTTCCAGAAGATACTATGCCAAGCAACTATAAAGATTAAAAATATAAGTAAATGCAAAACTTTAGACAGGTGCCAAATACAAAGGGGGCTAAGAAATTTTGATACTTTCCAGGCATGTTTGCTTATGCCTGTAATCCCAGCACTTTAGGTGGCCGAGGCTGGTGGATCACTTGAGCTCAGGAGTTTGAGACCAGCCTAGGCCACGTGGTGAAACCCCGTCTCTACAAAAAATACAAAAAATTAGCCTGGTGTGGTGATGCGCACCTATAGTCCCAGCTATTCAGGAGGCTGAGGTGGGAGGATCACTTGAGCTCGGGAGGTTGAGGCTGCATTGAGCCAAGATTGTGCCACTGCACTCCATCCTGGGTGACAGAGTGAGACCCTGTCTCAAAAACAGAAAGAAAAAATTCTGTGATACTTTGTTACTGTCCCTAATCTTGAAGTTGAGATGAAAAATAATGACAGTAATAATGATAATAGCTAACATTTACTGAGTACTTATCATGTTCCAGAAATCGTTCAAAGCATTTTTCGGTGGCTCAAGCCTGTAATCCTAGCACTTTGTGAGGCCGAAGCAGGCGGATCACTTGAGGTCAGGAGTTCAAAACCAGCCTGGCCAACATGGTGAAACCCCGTCTCTACAAAAAATTAGTGGGGCGTGGTGGCATGCACCTGTAATCCCAGCTACTCTGGAGGCTGAGGCAGGAGAATTGCTTGAACCCGGGAGGTAGAGTTTGCAGTAAGCCGAGATCATGCCACTGCACTCCAGCCTGGGTGACAGAGCAAGACTCTGCCTTAAAAAAAAAAAAAGCATTTTTCACCTATTATCTCACTTAATCCTCATTAGAACTTTCTGAGAAAAGTACTAGTATTATTATTTTCATTTTATAGATGAGGACACTGTAGTGCAACGTAACTTGCCCAAGTACACACAACTAATAAATGTCAAACTTAAATTAAGATTTTAACTAAAGGCCAAGTTTCTTACCATTATGCTGTATTGATTAGGGCAAGAATCATTCCCTTCATGGAATCTCAGAACTAGAGAGTTAAAGAAACATAAGTCATCTTAACAGTGGAGGAGAGGCAACCAAGAAATGTTGTGACTTCCCAAGTCACACTACTTTTAGTAGCAGAATTGGAACCAGAAACCTGCTACTGCTATATTCCTGCCTGGTGCTCATTCCAGCATACACATTCCTTCCACATTTCTCTGTCATAAACACATGGATGGCTACCTTGTGGATCTTACTGAAATGTTTATCCAAGCTATGAAAGTTCATTGATCAGTTCCCTTGACTTTCACTTTATAACTCAAGGCATACTATTGCAGATATTCTTTTACTTAATTAGGAAAAAGTAACTTTTTCTGTTTTGAAAGTGTTTCTTCATCTGCTAGGTGAGGCAGCTGCCTGCATTCTCATCCTTCTCCTGTTCCCAGATGGACAAATTGATTTGGAGGCAATGAAGAGATTAGCAAAATGCTAAAGAGATTAGCAAAGTATACTAAGTTAGACCTGAGAAATAATCTTGATTGTATCCATTTGAAATGCTGTAATCTAATTCTAGATGCATTTTTATCAGTTCATTTATTAAATGTTTTCCTTTCATTTCTTAATTGAATAAATTTAAACTAAGGCAAGATATCAGACAGGTTATCTTGCCTTGTAAGTCTGGCTGGTAGTGGTTTCTTGGAGCAAAGTGTTGAAGGATCCGTACACTATGTTTGGGTTTACTGAGAGTGCTATGATTGATTAGCAGTGTCCACCCCATTGGGTACAGGACTAAATAGTAGCAACATGTGTAGCATATTTGTCAAGAATCAGGTTTTGATAGTCCTGTCAACACTCCAGAAGAGAATTAGTTTCTCTGGCATGGTAATTAAGAACTTGGGCATTGAAAGTAGACTGCCTGGGTTCAAATCCTGTAGTTCCCATACTTACTAATCATGTGACTTTAGAAAAGTTACATAACTTTTCTCTACCCCAAACTGCCAATCTGAAAAATGAGGGTAACAGTAACAACCTGATAGACCATTATTGGGATTGAGTAATTTCATCTAAAGCACTTAAAGGTTAGCACATAGTAAGTGCTCATTAAGTATTAGGGGTGGTTGTTATACATTCTACAAAATTGATAGATTCATTAAAATAGGATACTCTAAGCCAAACTGACCTTCTGAAGAGAAATTCCACAGTCATGGTAAAGTTCTATTTTTTTTAATAGGAAACTGATGACTATAGATATTTTGATCCCAAAATGCTGCGGGGCAATGACAGGTAAGCAGCTTTTGTCTTGTTTAACTTGTGGATTTTTTCCCCTCAAGAATGGAAATAATTGATTTTTTTATTATATAGTACTGCTTATTAAAAATCCAAACTATATGGAAAACTCGTAAGGAAACAAGTATGTATAATCTCATTATCCAAAGATATCTCTAGTAATGATACTTGGCATTTAGATGTTTTTCCTTCCACATATACACACACCCAAATCCATTTAGACGTTTACTGGTGTTTTTATGAAATGGTGGAGGTGTTAGAAACTAATTGTGGGTGAGGGAAATTTCGATAACGTGTTTTTAAATGAATATTCTTATTGGACCAATTGAAAAAAATAGGAGCTTTATATTGGATACCAGTTGTTTGGTTGTTTTTTATTTAACTAGTCCATAAAATTAAAGTCACTGGGAACCATTGCTATATAACACCTTATGTCAATGAAGCATTCTATAAATAAATTCTGCATTTTATCACAGACATTGGATGGTAAGATATCCTTATGGATATTATTTTTCATGATTTAATTAGCGGTGGTTTGACAAATAGCCTACAAGATACAGAAAAAGAATAGGCAGAACTGGAGGCAGGGGGGTGGGGGGCGGGAATAACTGCCTTGGACTGATTTGTCTGTAGCACTGAAACTTAGATGAAGCTAGTGAAGCTAGTTTGTTGCCTGTTCCTTATGTTTGGGATCTTCAGAACTTTACATTTGCTCTATCCCAAGCTTTCATATCTTTGTAGATGGTGTGAAAATAATCTAGTCATTAGATTAAATGGTTTGATAACTTGAAACGTTATTCCCTTTTCTGAATTTACCAGAAATATCACCAAAATTGCTTAAGAACTGCCAATAGCAGCTGCTGTTGGCAAAAGAGAATTTGACAAAGAATGGATTATGGAAAGGGGGATGAGGATTGACTGCTAAAGGGTACAGGACTTCTTCTAGGGGTGATAAAAATGTTCTGAAATTAGACAGTGATGGTTGTACAACTCTGTAAATATACTAAAAACCACTGATTGTACACTTTACAACAATGGATTGGCAACTTTTTCCTATATTGATGATTCTCCAACTTACATTTTTTCCTTCCTTGCATTTAGCTAACATGTAGATATACAGTTAGCCCTCAGTATGCGTGGGTTCCTCATCCATGGATTCAACCAACCAGGGTTCGAAAATATTTGGGGGGAAAAACGGATGGTTGAATCTATACGGAGCATGTACAGACTATCTTTTTCTTGTGTTTATTCTCTAAGCAATACCTAATACAATGTAAAACTATATAGTTTGTAATACTGTTTACATAGCATTTACATTGTATTAGGTATTATAAGTAATCTAGAGATTATTTAAAGTATATGGGAAGATGTGAGTAGGTTATATGCAAACACTACACCATTTTACATAAGGTACTTGAGTATCTGTGGACTTTGGTGTCTGTGGAGGTTCCTGGAACCAGTCCTTCATGGGTATCAAGGGAGACTATACTTGGCTTCTTGGAAATTTACTGAGAAATGTTTAATCCTTAATGTAGTTTATGCATGGTAATGAGGAAGAGTATTAGCATTGATAAGACAGATAAGCTTAGAGTTTCATTTTTAACAGAGCCTTCTCCTGAGCTGTCCCATCACAGTTAAATCTTGGTGATTAATAACTAATAATACTATTCTATAAGTCTTACCTCTCCTCATCCATGTCTACTCTTTAAGGAACTGAAACACTGAAGAGGCATTTCAGTCAGGTGGACTTGTAGCTTCCTCTGTGGAATATTCAGACAGGCCATAGAAATGAGGAAAAGATGACAGACTGTGTCATCAGCCTCTGAACAATTAAGAAAGTTATGATAGCCCTCTTTTCTCAGTTGAAATTTTCAAAAATTACTTAGGGGAAAATCTAAGTTGTCCTTTTAAGTCATACTCTACAGCCTGTTTTAGCACTCAAATGTAAGTCTAGACTCACAAAAGCTTTGAAAAATGTCTTTATAATACTTTGGTGTCTAAGAGATCTTTAATAAATAAGCTACAGCAAAATTCAGATCCCTCCCTCCCTTCCCCATTTGCTTCCTGAGTTGTTATTCTTCCCATACATGTATTTATACAGTTTTTCCACAAATGTAGATACCCACAAACTATATATAATATTGAATATGGTAAAAATTTGCCACATAAAGTATATGCCTTATCCATTCACCACAAACCCAGACTTACGCTCCTCCTCATGGGAGTTGCTGCTCAGTCATCTCGAATTTTATTTTAAAGTAATAGGTTGACCCATTTCCTTTTAGACTCTGAGATATCTCCCTTTTCTAGCTTCTTCTTATGAAACCCAGTTCACTACCTGGCTCTGCAAAATTAAAGGACCCACCCCTCTAAGAAGGTGAAGGAGGTAGAATTGTAAATACTTACCTAATAGTGCACGTGTGTGTATTTCCCATACCTATTTTATTCATAATAAAAGCCATGGGTGAAATTTTCAGTATGGTTTTTCTTTATTACAGCTCAGTTCCCAGAAATAAAAATCCATTCCAAGAGGTAAGTTTCATATAAAAATTCTATATTCCTAGAAAGGAAAGATGAAAGGTGACCAATCTTGAAGACTGTCTGTCCTAAACATGGCTTTATGATGATTAATGTATGGTAATTTGGCCTAGCAATTATATTTTTCTAATTTATAAAGCTGCTTATAATATTTTAAGCTTAAAAATAACTGACAAATAATTCACAGGAAATGAAGTATTTCAGATTGCAGTGAGAGTTTTACATGTGTGGAACCTTTTTCTGAAATTGGATTCCAAACATTTGTGAAGATACCATGACTGTTTTCATTTGAAATACAAAGAAGCTTCTCTGTAAAATATACAGTAAATAACATATATTGGAAATTATAGTTATTTTCCTCTAAATTGTTTCTGAAAAATCTCTTCTTCATACTACTCAAGAGACATTAGAAATTTATAAATTGACTTTTTAGAAACATTTCTTAATAATTAAAATAGCATCAGGGGCTTAGAACATGACTTTTGGCTAGCATTTTTTAACTTTAATTTTAGAATAGGTTTCAGACTAAAAACCGTGTTTTTTTTTCATCTGTTTGCATTTTAGGCCATTGTTTTTGTGGTGGGGGGAGGCAACTACATTGAATATCAGAATCTTGTTGACTACATAAAGGTACATTTTATTTAGCCTTTTTATTCTGTTGTTAGATGGTTTCATAGGTAGAACACTAGCATTCTCTGATAGCTATCCTGATCCTTCTATAACTTCTTTTCTAAAAGGTAGTTTTAAAATCATGCATATATGATTTTTAAATGTTTATTGTTTTCCTATTCCTGTCACATTCATTTCTGGCCTAAAATTGTACTTAATCTAGAAAACAATGTATCTTATTGATACAATGCACTTTGCAGCTACCTGTCTTAGTATAACATCAAATGCTTAGAGACCTCTTCCCAAAAAAAAAAAACTCGTGGTGAAACGATTTACAAAACTCATTTATCTGAATAATATGCACTTTACTCCTATCCTATTAGCTTAAATCAACAACATACTTCTAACAAACTTGGATTTTTTTGTTTTGTTTTTTCAGCAAACAGGAGCTATAGAGGTAGCAAATGAAAGGGAGTGCAGGGAGTGGCAGACAGCTAAGCAGAAAGGAAGGAAGGAAAGAGCATACTTTGAAGAGGAAAAACACTATTTAAAATTCAGGGGCAACAGAATTAGCTATTTTTAGAATGTCATTTTGTAATCTTCACTTATTCACTTAACATTAATGATCATTCTTTATGTCCTTATGTCATGTATGGCCTTAATGATGGTAGAGGATTATGGTACAATGAAGACAAAAACACACAGGCAGGTGCCACAGAGCTCCAAAACAAATAGCTACTCTTGGGATTCTATCTCAGTTTCATAGAGCACGCTTCATCTTTGCATCGTGAACCACCAAGATGTATGTGAGATACCTTAGTTTCAGAAGAGCCCTGGTCTTGTACAAAGGTTTTTTATTTTTATTTTTTTAACTTTTAAGTTCAGGGGTACAAGTGCAGTTTTGTTACATAGGTAAACTCGTGTCATGGGGTTTGTTTTACAGATTATTTCATCACTCAGGTATTAAGCCTAGTACCCATTTGTTATTTTTCCTGATCCTCTCCCTCTTCCCACCCTCCACCAGGCCCCAGTATGTGTTGTTCCCCTCTGATGTGTCCATGTGTTCTCATCATTTAGCTCCCGCTTATAAATGAGAACATGCAGTATTTGGTTTTCTGTTCCTGAGTTAGTTTGCTAATGATAATGGCCTGCAGCTCCATCCATGTCCCTGCAAAGAACATGATCTTATTTTTTTTATGCCTGCATAGTATTCCATGGTATATATGTACCACATTTTCTTTATCTAGTCTAACATCAGTGGACATTTAGGTTGATTCCATGTCTTTGCTATCGTGAATAGTGCTGCAAGTGAACATACCTGTGCATGCATCTTTATAATAGAATGACTAATATTATTTGGGGTATATACCCAGTAATGGGATTGCAGAGTTGAATGGTATTTCTGTCTTTAGGTCTTTGAGGAATCGCCACACTGTCTTCCACAATGGCTGAACTAATTTACACTCCCATCAACGTTCCAAAAAGGGATGTGTATAAGTGTTCCTTTTTCTCCAAAACCTCACCAGCATCTTAAAAAAAAAAAAAAAAAAAAAAAAAAAAATGCTGACTGGTGTAAGATGGTATCTCATTGTGGTTTTGATTTGCGTTTCTCTAATGATCAGTGATGTTGAGCTTTTTTTCATATGATTTTTAGCCACATGTATGTCTTTTGAAAATGTTCATGTCCTTTGCCCACTTTTTTTATGGGATTTTTTTTTTTTTGAGACAGTCTCACTCCATCGCCCAGGTTGGAGTGCAGTGGTGCCATCTCGGCTCACAGCAACCTCTGCCTCCCAGATTCAAGCGATTCTCCTGCCTCAGCCTCTCAAGTAGCTGAGATTACAGGTGCACCCTTCCACACCCAGCTAATTTTTGTATTTTTAGTAGACACGGAGTTACACCATGTTGGCCAGATTGGTCTTGAACTCCTGACCTCAAGTGATCTGCCCACCTCAGCCTCCTAAAGTGCTGGGATTACAGGTGTGAGCCACCCACCTGGGCTGGGGTAGTTTTTTCTTGTAAAGTTCCTTATAGATGCTGGATATTAGACCTTTGCTGGATGCATAGTTTGCACAAACTTTCTACCATCCTATAGGTTTTCTGTTGATAATTTCTTTTGCTATGTAGAAGCTCTTTAGTTTGATCCCATTTGTCAATTTTTGCTTTTGTTGTGGTTACTTTTGGTGTCTTTGTCATGAAATCTTTGCCCATTCCTGTGTCCAGAATGATATTGCCTAGGTTGTCTTCCAGGGTTTTTATAGTTTAGGGTTTAACATTTAAGTCTTTAATCCATCTTGAGTTGATTTTTGTATGTGGTGTAAGAAAGAGGTCCGGTTTGAGTTTTCTGCATATGGCTAGCCAGTTATCCTAGCACCATTTATTGAATAGGGAGTCCTTTCTCCATTGCTTTTGTCAGGTTTGTCGAAGATCAGATGGTTGTAGGTATGCAGTCTTATTTCTTGGTTCTCTGTTCTGTTTGATTGGTCTGTAGGTCTGTTTTTATACCAGTACCATGCTGTTTTGGCTACTGTATAGCCCTGTAGTATAGTTTGAAGTCTGGTAGCATGGTGCCTCCAGCTTTGTTCTTTTTCCTTATGATTGCCCTGGCTATTTTGGCTCTTTTTTGGTTCCATATGAATTTTAAAATAGTTTTCCCTAGTTCTGTGAAGAATGTCAGTGGTAATTTAATAGGAATAGCATTGAATCTATCAATTGCTTTGGGCAGTATGGCCATTTTAATGATATTTCTTCTTCCTATCCATGAGCATGGAATGTTTTTCCATTTGTTTCTGTCATCTCTGATTTATTTGAGCAGTGGTTTGTAGTTCTGCTTGTAGAGATCTTTCACCTCCCTAGTTAGCTGTATTGAGTATTTTATTCTTTTTGTGGCAGTTGTGAATGGGAGCTTCTTCCTGATTTGGCTCTTGGCTTGACTGTTACTGTTATATAGGCATGCTAGTGATTTTTTGCACATTGATTTTGTATCCTGAGACCTTGCTGAAGTTGTTTATCAGCTTAAGAAGCTTTTGGGCTGAGACTGTGTGGGCCTTTCTAAATATAGGATCATGTCATCTGCATACAGGGACAGTTTGACTTCCTGTCTTCCTATTTGGATGTCTTTTTTCTTTCTCTTGCCTGATTGCCTTGGCCAGAACTTGCAATACTATGTTGAATAGCAGTGATCAGAGAGGGCATCCTTGTCTTGTGCCAGTTTTCAAGTGGGAATGGTTAATACTACTCTAGTTTCATAGCAAAAATTAAGTTGCATGACCAGGCTCAAAAGCAGAAACCAAGGGAATATGACAGAAACCAGATGCTAACCATCTCTATAAACAGTGCTGACAAACTAATACAAGTTGCCCCCTAGTCTTGACTCTAGCACAGGACTACATTCATCACTAGTTAGAACATTTCATTCAGGTTTGGCCAACAGTTAGCAACATGACTGGTTCCAGGTGTTCCCAGGGATAAACACATGGTTGCAATAGACACTTACGCATTCCACACGCTCTTACCCTTGGTTAAGCTTTTTTAATCACTTGTCATCATTCTTCTTTTGGCATCTTTTACATTATGTAACAGAAAAACAAGAAGATAAACACCAAAATACTAATAATTTGTAGTTACTGAAGTAGATTATAACTTTTTAAAAAATTGCAGTTTACCAGATAGTCCAGTGAAAACTTGTTCTTAATCATGTACAGGCTTGACGGTTTTACCTCTTTCTACCACAGAAAGTTGAGTTTTGTGAAATTTTATAACAATTATTAATCTAGTTCTTTCTCTGATAATCTAATCTTTTACCAGAAGACCATCTTGTGGGGGTTTTAATTCAATTTCCTTACACATTTGCTCATTCATTTGGTCATAGGATTTGTTCATATGAACCTCACCAGTGATACCATTTGCACCAAGTAGCAATTACATTATGATTTAGATTGCTTACTAAATGTTTTCTCATCTTTCTCAACAAAATCAGTTCTTGCTTATAGGCCAAAATGTTGTAATTGACTGAGGCACCATAAGTTTCCCATAAATTCATTCTTTTTGCTCGCTCTGCCAAGATACCAGGCCATTTTCCTTGCACTACTTTGGCTTTTAATTGAGGAGCATACTTAATCCTTCTTGAGTCTGAGTACATGTGTCTTTCCATCTTTATGTAACTGTTGAGTTTGTTTTATCATTTTTCCAGGCTGCTTGCCACCATTTCCCTTCCTCCTGAAATAACATTTCTTGTCAACAACCAGTAGGTCATTAAGTCGTCTTGCTCAGTATGTCTCTTTTCATTAAAGGCAAATTGGGCTTACCATAGGACTCATAGAACTGTGCCAGTGTTTCTGCCCAAATTGGTTTAACCACCAAATAAGTTGTTGCCATTTTTTATTGCTTGAATATAGTTTGAATATATCTTTTGGATCCAAAATCTTTCAGGAACCTTTTGAGAGATGGCGGGCGAGGGAAGACAAAAGTTTTCAGTTCCCCAAGACAGTGTCATATGAGTAGTAATTATTCTCAGCAAAAGATCAGGGCTATAAGTGTGTAAGCCCACCTAGTTATCCTTTACTTGGTTTCAGTACTAAGAATTTTTTTAACCTTAGTGCCTTCCGCCCACAGAAACAAGGTACATAGGCATTAGAGCACATGATACTATGACTAGTTGGAAATGCAGCAGTTATTTTATGTCTGTGTTTCTGGACACCTTTCTTAACAAATCATAATTGTGTTTAATAGTTATGTGGTGGTCTGTGACTTCATTGTTCAACAAAATCATTTGTGCGCATTTCAGAGACAACAGTGTCCTAATTTTGCCTCCCAAAAGTGGTTCCCTACAATAGATAAAACCAACAGGAGCCAAAAGGCAAGCATTAGAATTATTCTGTGTTAATCCTCAAGATGTTATTAGCATCAAGATTCAGACAAAATTCTGCAGATTAAATTATTAAATCTCCTGCAACCCCTTAGACAGCTTCAAATAAAGGAGACAATTTCATCAGTTCTTATGGGCACGTGTAAATATAGCTAAGAGCATTCTCTTGCTTCCAGGCTCTTACGAGATACCAAAATAATGTTAACTTTCTCTTTTGCATTATTCACTTGTTGGCTCCCTCTCTGAGAGTAAAGACTTTTCCTCCTTTCTCCTGTCGTTAGTTTTTTACCCTTGACCCCTGAGTTAGGAGACCATCAGATTTGGCAAGAGGACTTACCTGTGGAGCTGACAGCAATGTGAGATTGGCCAGTGCTTTTCCCCTTCGTCCATTCCCAGTCACATGATGTTGAGGTGGATAACTACAAGTTTATAGGACTATCTTGTCCACGTGTGAGGAAAGATTAAACATTAATCTTAAACAAAAAAAAATCATTGATTCCAAGCTTAGATAGGTGACAATAAAAACATTCCATTCCAACATTCCTCAGACAGTTATATTTAGAGGTATTATCTTCATGTCATGTTTGCAACTGATCCTTCTTCCTGAGCTTGTAAATGTAATCCATATCCATGTTCTACATGATAAGTCAGAGAAAAAGAAAAATGTTCAGAAATATGGAGGAAATTGTTAGTTCCTGTGTTATTACTCCACCCCTCCCTTATTTTTCCTGAAGTATCTCTATAATCTATTTAGTGGTGAGTCCCCCTTTAATTCCATGCCTTTTATGTTTTGACACACATTCCATCATGCAAGTAACTCTGTCTCTCATTACCAATTTGAAAAGCGTTTCAAACATTTGCTCCAATACTTTGTTTGGTGAGGTATGTAAGTTAGTCTATGGTAGATAATGGTTGTTAGCACATTGTTGAACTGCACCTGCAGTAAAGTGAGTTTCTTTATCAAATGATACATAAGTAGGAGGTCTAAATTGAAATTGTTTCTGCTGTTAAATAATGTTATTTAATAATGTTAAATATTGTTAAAGGTGATTCCTGCAGCTACCAGGTATACACATCCAAATAAGTGTGTATTCTAGACAAGACCTGTTGCTGTCCATGTGGAACCATAGATAATGGCCACCATAATTCTGTGTGAATGTATGTTTTCATTCCTTTTAGGTATATACCTAAGAGTGGAATTGTTGCGTCACTTAGTAACTAATCATTTGAAGAAAAACAGACTGTTTTCCAAAGCAGCTGCACCATTTTACATTCCCCGCAGCAGTGTATGAGGGTTCTTACTTCTCCACTTCATTACTAACACTTGCTTTGTTATCTGTATTTTCCTGATGACTTATGAAGTCAAGAATCTTTCCACATGTGTATTGGCCATTTGTATATCTTTGGAGAAATGTCTGTTTAGATCCTTTGTCTTATATTTTTTTTTTATTTTTTGAGACGGAGTCTTGTTTTGTCACCCAGGCTGGAGTGCAGGGGCGCAATCTCAGCTCACTGCAACCTCTGCCTCCGGGGTTCAAGCAATTCTCCTGCGTCAGCCTCCCAAGTAACTGGGATTACAGGCACGCACCACCATCATCCACCTTGGCCTCCCAAAGTGTTGGGATTACGGGCTTGAACCACCACGCCTGGCCCCTTTGTCCATTTTTAATTGCGTTATTTTGCCTTTTTGTAATATTGATACAGATCCCGTATCAGATACATGATTTCCAGATTTTTTTCCCCCATTCTCTGGGTTGTCTTTTCTCTTTCTGTGATGGTGTCTTTTAAAGTGCAAAAGTTTATTTCGGCGAAGTCCAGTGTATTTTTTTTTCTTTTGTTGCCTGGGCTTTTCGTGGCATATCTAAGAATCCTTTGCCAAATCTAAGGTCATAAAGATTTGACCCTGAGTTTTCCTCTAAGAATTGTATAATTTTTTAATAGGGTATGAAGATCCAGTTTCATCTTTTTGCATATCCAGTTGTTCCACTGCTATCTGTTGAAAAGACTATTCTTTCTCCCCTGTAATGGTTTTGGAAACCTTGTTGAAAATCACTTGATGTGTATGGGTTTATTTCTGAACTCTCAATTCCATTATTTGGATCTATAGGTCTGTTCTTGTGCCAGTATTACACTGTGTTGATCATCATGGCTTTCTTAGTATATTTTGAAATCAGGACACATGTGAGTCCTACTTTATTGTTTCGGCTTTTCTGGGTCTTTTGCAATTTTTTATGAATTTTAGAATTTGTGAATGTCTACAAAGACTGTGTTAAATCTCTGGATCAATTTGGGGAGTATTTTCATCTTAATGTTAATTAAGGCTTCTGGTCCATGAATAGGGGATGTTTTTCCTTTTATATCTTTAATTTCATTCAATAATATTTTGTAGTCTTCAGAGTATATTTTTATGCTGTTATGAAAGGCATTTTTTTTTTTTAATTTAAGTTTTAGGGTACATGTGCACAACGTACAGGTTTGTTACATATGTATACATGTGCCATGTTGGTGTGCTGCACTCATTAACTCGTCATTTACATTAGGTATATCTCCTAATGCTTTCCCTCCCCCTCCCCCTACCCCACTACAGGTCCCAGTGTAGGATGTTCCCCTTCCTGTGTCCAAGTGTTCTCATTGTTCAATTCCCACCTATGAGTGAGAACATGCGGTGTTTGGTTTTTTGTTCTTGCTATAGTTTGCTGGGAATGATGGTTTCCAGCTTCATCCATGTCCCTACAAAGGACATGAACTCATCCTTTTTTATGGCTGCATAGTATTCCATGGTGTGTATGTGCCACATTTTCTGAATCCAGTCTATCATTGATGGACATTTGGGTTAGTTCCAAGTCTTTGCTATTGTGAATAGTGCCACAATAAACATATGTGTGCATGTGCCTTTATAGCAGCATGATTTATAATCCTTTGGGTATATACCCAGTAATGGGATGGCTGGGTCAAATGGTATTTCTAGTTCTACATCCTTGAGGAATCACCACACTGTCTTCCCCAATGGTTGAACTAGTTTACAGTCCCACCAACAGTGTAAAAGTGTTCCTATTTCTCCACATCCTCTCCAGCACCTGTTGTTTCCTGACTTTTTAATGATGGCCATTCTAACTGGTGTGAGATGGTATCTCATTGTGGTTTTGACTTGCATTTCTCTGTTGGCCAGTGATGATGAGCATTTTTTCATGTGTTTGTTGTTGGCTGCATAAACGTCTTCTTTTGAGAAGTATCTGTTCATATCCTTTGCCCACTTTTTGATGGGGTTGTTTTTTTCTTGTAGATTTGTTTGAGTTCATTGTAGATTCTGGATATTAGCCCTTTGTCAGATGAGTAGATTGCAAAAATTTTTTCCCATTCTGTAGGTTGCCTGTTCACTCTGATGGTAGTTTCTTTTGCTGTGCAGAAGCTCTTTAGTTAGATCCCATTTGTCAATTTTGGCTTTTGTTGCCATTGCTTTTGGTGTTTTAGACATGAAGTCCTTGCCCATGCCTATGTCCTGAATGGCATTGCCTAGGTTTTCTTCTAGGGTTTTTATGGTTTTAGGTCTAACATTTAAGTCTTTAATCCATCTTGAATTAATTTTTGTATAAGGTGTAAGGAAGGGATCCAGTTTCAGCTTTCTACATATGGCTAGCCAGTTTTCCCAGCACCATTTATTAAGTAGGGAATCCTTTCCCTATTTCTTGTTTTTGTCAGGTTTGTCAAAGATCAGATGGTTGTAGATGTGTGGTATTATTTCTGAGGGCTCTGTTCTGTTCCATTTGTCTATATCTCTGTTTTGGTACTAGTACCATGCTGTTTTGGTTACTGTACCCTTGTAGTATAGTTTGAAGTCAGGTGGCGTGATGCCTCCAGCTTTGTTCTTTTGGCTTAGGATTGACTTGTCAATGTGGGCTCTTTTTTGGTTCCATATGAACTTTAAAGTAGTTTTTTCCAATTCTGTGAAGAAAGTCATTGGTAGCTTCATGGAGATGGCATTGAATCTATAAATTACCTTGGGCAGTATGGCCATTTTCAGGATATTGATTCTTCCTATCCATGAGCATGGAATGTTCTTCCATTTGTTTGTATCCTCTTTTATTTCATTGAGCAGTGGTTTGTAGTTCTCCTTGAAGAGGTCCTTCACATCCCTTGTAAGTTGAATTCCTAGGTATTTTATTCTCTTTGTAACAATTGTGAATGGGAGTTCGTTCACTCATGATTTGGCTCTCTGTCTATTATTGATGTATAGGAATGCTTGTGATTTTTGCACATTGATTTTGCATCCTGAGACTTTGCTGAAGTTGCTTATCAGCTTAAGGAGATTTGGGGCTGAGACGATGGGGTTTTCTAGATATACAATCATGTCATCTCCAAACAGGGACAATTTGACTTCCTCTTTTCCTAATTGAATACCCTTTATTTCTTTCTCCTGCCTGATTGCCCTGGCCAGAACTTCCAGCACTGTGTTGAATAGGAGTGGTGAATATCTAGAAAACCCCATCGTCTCAGCCCAAAATCTCCTTAAGCTGATAAGCAACTTCAGCAAAGTCTCAGGATACAAAATCAATGTGCAAAAATCTCAAGCATTCCTATACATCAATAATAGACAGAGAGCCAAATCATGAGTGAACTCCCATTCACAATTGCTTCAAAGAGAATAAAATACCTAGGAATCCAACTTACAAGGGATGTGAAGGACCTCTTCAAGGAGAACTACAAACCACTGCTCAATGAAATAAAAGAGGATACAAACAAATGGAAGAACATTCCATGCTCATGGATAGGAAGAATCAATATCCTGAAAATGGCCATACTGCCCAAGGTAATTTATAGATTCAATGCCATCCCCATCAAGCTACCAATGACTTTCTTCACAGAATTGGAAAAAACTACTTTAAAGTTCATATGGAACCAAAAAAGAGCCCACATTGACAAGTCAATCCTAAGCCAAAAGAACAAAGCTGGAGGCATCACACTACCTGACTTCAAACTATACTACAAGGCTACAGTAACCAAAACAGCATGGTACTGGTACCACAACAGAGACATAGATCAATGGAACAGAACAGAGCCCTCAGAAATAATGCTACATATCTACAACTATCTGATCTTTGACAAATCTGACAAAAAACAAGCAATGGGGAAGGGATTCCCTATTTAATAAATGGTGCTGGGAAAACTGGCTAGCCATATGTAGAAAGCTGAAACTGGATCCCTTCCTTACACCTTATACAAAAATTAATTCAAGATGGATTAAAGACTTAAATGTTAGACCTAAAACCATTAAAATCCTACAAGAAAACCTAGGCAATACCACTCAGGACATAGGTGTGGGCAAGGACTTCATGTCTAAAACACCAAAAGCCATGGCAACAAAAGCCAAAATTGACAAATGGGATCTAATTAAACTAAAGAGCTTCTGCACAGCAAAAGAAACTACCATCAGAGTGAACAGACAACCTACAGAATGGGAGAAAATTTTTGCAACCTACTCATCTGACAAAGGGCTAATATCCAGAATCTACAATGAACTCAAACAAATTTACAAGAAAAAAACAAACAACCCCATCAAAAAGTGGGTGAAGGACATGAACAGACACTTCTCAAAAGAAGACATTTATGCAGCCAAAAAACACATGAAAAAATGCTCATCATCACTGGCCATCAGAGAAATGCAAATCAAAACCACAGTGAGATACCATCTCACACCAGTTAGAATGGCCATCATTAAAATGTCAGGAAACAACAGGTGCTGGAGAGGATGTGGAGAAATAGGAACACTTTTACACTGTTGGTGGGACTGTAAACTAGTTCAACCATTGTGGAAGTCAGTGTGGTGATTCCTCAGGGATCTAGAACTAGAAATACCATTTGACCCAGCCATCCCATTACTGGGTATAGACCCAAAGGACTATAAATCATGCTGCTATAAAGACACATGCACACATATGTTTATTGCGGCACTATTCACAATAGCAAAGAGTTGGAACCAACCCAAATGTCCAACAACGATAGACTGGATTAAGAAAATGTGGCACATATACACCATGGAATACTATGCAGCCATAAAAAAGGATGAGTTCATGTCCTTTGTAGGGACATGGATGAAGCTGGAAACCATCATTCTCAGTAAACTATTGCAAGGACAAAAAACCAAACACCGCATGTTCTCACTCATAGGTGGGAACTGAACAATGAGAACTCATGGACACAGGAAGGGGAACATCACACTCCGGGGACTGTTGTGGGGTGGGGGCAGGGACAGCATTAGGAGATATACCTAATGCTAAATGACGAGTTAATGGGTGCAGCAAAACAACATGGCACATGGATACATATGTAACAAACCTGCACATCGTGCACTTGTACCCTAAAACCTAAAGTATAATAATAATAAAAAAAAAAAGGAGTGATGAGAGAGGGCATCCCTGTCTTGTGCCAGTTTTCAAAGGGAATGCTTCCAGTTTTTGCCCATTCAGTATGATATTGGCTGTGGGTTTATCATAAATAGCTCTTATTATTTTGAGATACATCCCATCAATACCCAATTCATTGAGAGTTTTTAGCATGAAGGGCTGTTGAATTTTGTCAAAGACGAAAGGCATTTTCTTAAGTTCATTTTTGGATTCCTCATTCCAAGTGCATAAAAATCCAACTGATTTTTATATGTTGATCTTACGTTTCACAGCCTTGCTGAGTTTATTAGTTCTAATTGTTTTTAATGGATTTTTAGGAGTTTCTATATACGAGATCATGTTATCTATAAATATAGTTTTGCTTCTTTTCTATCTTCTGCAACTGCCCTGCCTAGAACCTTCAATACATTGTTGAATAGAAGAGGCAAGAGCAGACATCCTTGTCTTCTTTCTGATCATATGGGCAAAGCATCTAGTTTTTGACCATTATATATTTTATTATATTATTCATAGATGCCCTATAGATCCATTAAATTTTTAGTAGCTACTAAGCCCCCCAGTTTATTGTTCTGAGAGGATTTTTAAATCCCTTTTAGTCTTGGTTTTTTTGTCCTGAATAATCCTAATCTTTTCCCTACCATTCAGCCCTATTAAGAAGGAACTGAGCTAGTAGGTCTATGACAGCCTTCCTCACATCATTAGAAACCTGTGTCAGTACAGTCTCGTAGTATGAAACTAAGCATGCGACTGTGCCTACATGAGACTTGCAATACAGAATTAACTAAAATGGCCCTTGGTTTATACTAGTCCATGACATAAGGGGCAAGTTCCAGAAAATACTACTATAATTCTGATTTATTTAGTAATGTTGTTAATTTAACTCACAATGTAAATGCTATTTGGTATAACTTTGGTATAATTGGTAAAAAATAATTTGACTGATTTTATCAAAACATTTGATAATACTAATATTGATGAATTGGGAACTTGACTTAAAACCACAAGGTATTCTCTTGATGGAAGGTGATTGGTTAGAGAAAGAACTACATTGAGTTAATTTTACATTGAATCAATATATTGGTACATTTTATAAAGTTCAATTTTTTTTTTTTTTTTTTTTTTTTTTTTTTTTTTTTTTTTTTTTTTTTTGAGACAGAGTCTCGTTCTCTCACCCAGGCTGGAGTGTAGTGGCGCAGTCTTGGCTCACTGCAACCTCTGCCTCCCGAGTTCAAGCAATTCTCCTGCCTCAGCCTCCTGGGTAGCTGGTTTTACAGGCACGTGCCACCACATCTGGCTAATTTTTGTATTTTTAGTAGAGACAGGGTTTCACCATGCTGGCCAGGCTGGTCTCGAACTCCTGACCTTGTGATCCACTTGCCTCGGCCTCCCAAAGTGCTGAGATTACAGGTTGGAGTCACCGCACCCTGCCCATAAAGTTCAGTTTTTAACTGACAGAGGAAGTAAAGGGGTCATCAAGCTTGTACATGATTAAGAACAAATTTGCACTGGAATGTTTGGTAAACTACAGTGTTTCTTTAAAATTACACCTACACTTCATTGGATGGCTAGAAACGATTAGAAAAGAATGATGGTGAGTAATTTGGTTAAGAAAGCTTGGTCCAGGGTGGGGACTATACAAGTCAGGATTAATCTCAACTGGGCTACTGTACCCCTGTGCTTATCTCCAAGAATACCAGGATCCATGGTGCTGATGTTTAGCCAAACCTGAATGAAGTACTAACTAGTGATGAATTCTGGGCCTGGCCTAGAGACTATGATAAACCAGGGGGCAACCTTGGGCTGGCTTGCCAGCATTGTTTAATAGAAAATGTAAAGATGGATTTTACATTTTTCACGTGGTTTCTGTCATGTTCCCTTGGTTTCTGCAGTTGAGCCTGGTCATGCTGGTCATGCAGCCCAATTTTGCCTACCTGACCAGAGAGGCATAAAAGACCTCTCCTTGAACAAGAATCAGGTTCTCCTGAGAGCTATGCCTAGAAGTTTTGGACCCCCTAATGTTTCCCTGTGCCTGCTTTCTCCTTGCATACTGTGACCTCTACCTTTAATTAATGCCATTGAGCCACAAGAATCCCGATTATATGACCCATATACCATCTCATTTTGAAAAAAATCTGAGTTGTGGCTTTTATTTATTCTCAGAGATGGCCAGCTAGGACATGTATTCAGCCAACAATGTTTGCTCAACTTGTACGTCACAGAGTTGTGTTACAAAGCCATCATTCCTCTGTTCTTTGATGAATCCTCAAATTACTTTGTTCTAGAATAAACTTTTTTATATTACAAAAGAAATCTCATGAATTTACCTTCAGGTTCACAATACATACAAGAAATTAGCAAATCGCTAATAGAGAAGTTTTGGCTGTTGTGATTGGGTTCCAACATTATAACTATGACTTTCATTCCTGATTTTGACAATGTGGAATGAGATGTATTAACTTATAAATACTATGTTGCTCAAGTGAGACTAAAAGCACAGTCCATGCAACCCGCACCATAGCCCACTTTCAGCATAAAGAAACTCAAATGTATTCTTCAAGTAGTACACATCCTACATTGGAAGAATGTTGTTCTAAGATTGTATAGGTAACTGTTGCTCCTGTGAAATTTGACAGTCAGATTCCTTCTATTTTTAGTGTAATAGGAAATGGCACCAATAGTGTGCCATAGTATATATTTTGGGGGACAAAAATACTATGCTCATTTCACCACTTTATTCCTCTTTATTTCATGCAATTTTATGTAGATGTGTACACTAAAATCCAACACTGTCCCAAAGAAAGACTGTTAAGAATAACAAAAAAAACTAGCATATTAATCTCTTTTCTTGGGAATACTGAATATATTTCTTGTTACTTGTATCTAAGTTCTGACTCTGATTTTTACAGGGGAAACAAGGCAAACACATTTTATATGGCTGCAGTGAGCTTTTTAATGCTACACAGTTCATAAAACAGGTAAAGTATACCTTTGTTGTTTGTTTCTGTTAACATACCCCTAGTTGCTATTGGTATTTTTCAAAAGAGAGAAAGAAAACCACTTACTCACCTGAACCAGCTGAAACCAAAGCCATCCAGCTATACCAAGATAAGGTGTTTTCATGGACGACTAAGAAAACCTTGATAAGAATAATGTTTCCAGTAGGAGTGTGCCCATCCTTCCAGAACCGAAAGCCTTTTCTTTGGCTTTTAATGATCCTTTAGAAATACAAAAATATATGAGAACTGTCAGTAGTGTGTCACTCATGACATTTCTCTTTATATTGTCACAAAGTTAGCACTAATTTTTTTAATTCCCAGGGTTTTTCTTTTCCATCAATTGAACATTACCTAATAATGTTTACATTTCTTTACTATGACAATGTTTATTGCAATTCCATTTTCTTTTCTTGGTAGAGACAGTCTCTCGCTATGTTGCCAAGGCTGGTCTCAAACTCCTGGCCTCAAGTGATCCTCCCACCTCAGCCTCCCAAATAGCTAGGATTACAGGCATGAGCCACCATGACCAGCCTTCAGTTTTTAAATATCTACAAATCTTTAACATTTGAGTTAGTGGTGAACATTAAGATTTATTATTCTAGGAATGCAGTGAATAAAATAGGAAGTGTAATTTATTAAGGGGTTTACAAATATGTTTGAATGTTTCTTTTGTGATCTTTTTTAAAAGTTTTATGTATGATTTTGTGTTTTGTTTCAGTTGTCACAACTTGGGCAAAAGTAACACAGAACCTTACTATGATCATCTACTTGGATAATCCACTTGGAATGTGGATAAATGTAAAAAGAAGAAAAGTTAGAAGAGCAGTATGTTTCCTTCTCTGTAACAGTGTCCTAATAGTGAAAATCAGTTATTTGTTAATTTTTAAGGAAATTCTATACTTAATATGTATTGATTAAAAGAATAAAACATTTCAGAAATAAAATGTCAACATTGTTCATTTTCTCTGATAAATGAGAAAGTACTTTGGAAGTAAGGCAAGCTCCATCTGAGTATAATATTAAAATACTAATATAATAACTAATAGGTTATGATTGAAGCTGGTGACATTTTAAGGTTATCATATTCAAATTTTATTTGATTGGTTCATGAGTCCCCTACTTGTATACATTTTAATTATACAACTACTTTCTCATAGTTTGTTGGGTATCCATGTTGCCTCTAGATTTTAGATGGAGATTTTAAGCCACTTTAAGTTCTCTTCTTCTGTCACACCTATGTATATTTTATCACATAAAGTCCCTCCTTCATATAATGGTGATCAAGGCAATACTAACATGATTTGGAATGGACAAATACAAAACATTCATCTCATGAAGTTGTAAATAGTACGTAAGAGTTAGTGTTAAACTTGATTCCAAGCTTCTTTGGTATGCAGTACTTACGACAAGAAGTATTGATCAGTCATACCGTTCAGCACATCCATAAGATAAAAAGCAAGCCAATTGCTTGAAAGGGAAGAAAAATAAACATTTCCTATTATAAAGGCCAGGGAGCTTTCCCTCCTAATGAGCCTCATATCAGCAGGAATCTATAATGTTACAGACAATACACTGACAATACATACAAGATTCACAGGTCAAGAAAAATAATTCTAGATAGGTAAGGGTCTGTTAATCTGACTGACTTATTCCTGAGACAAAAGTGTGTGGTGGAATGGAAGGACTGAGAATACATCAGGCAGTTTTTGTAAGTAACATAAGTAACGTTTATCCTATGCAGCCAGCTAGTTAAAGTCATATGCCTAAAAAAGGATCATAGAAAGAACACAATCCCCAAACAGTCTACCTCACTGGGGTATGAGCTGAAAGAAAGAATCTCCTGTCAGAGTCCAGATTATATTTTTTTAACTTAATACAGACACAAGTAATCAGGGTACTAAAGTTTGATGACACCAGTAATTATAGCCTAGAAAAAAATGTTATAGCAAATGTAATCAAATACTAACCTTGGCTGTTAAAAAAAAAAGAGAGAGCACCGTGGAAATGTGTTCAGGACAAACACAAAATGGCAGAGAATAGCTCACACCAAATACGAGATTTCCTCTCTTAGTGCCAGCAATGTGCATCACACATTTACTTTATTCAGTGTTCATCAAGCTTGCAAAACTTCTACACTGCTCCTGACAGTGTACTAATAGTATTTGAAATGTAATTTCAGGACTTTCCCTGCACATTAATTTGTTTAAATGTTATACTGAGTCTTTGAGACATAAATAAAAATATTCCATACATAAACGTCAAAAATATCTCTCTTCAAGCAATAAATTATGACAGGGCTAGAGAGGAAAAAAAGATGAAATTTAGGTATAAAAAGTCAAGATCCTTTCTATAAAGAAAACACTGGGCCGGGCGCAGTGGCTAACGCCTGTAATCCCAGCACTTTGGGAGGCCAAGGCGGGCAGATTGCCTGAGGTCAGGAGTTCGAGACCAGCCTGGCCAACATGGTGAAACCCTGTCTCACTAAAAATACAAAAATTAGCTGGACGTGGTAGCAGGCACCTGTAATCCCAGCTACTCAGGAGGCTAAGACAGGAGAATCTGTTGAACCTGGGAGGTGGAGGTTGCATTGAGCCAAGATCACACCACTGCACTCCAGCCTGGGCCGCAAGAGCAAAACTGTGTCTCAAAAAAAGACAACATTAACTGGAGAAAGATTTAGTGAGCATACAGATATAAAAGTTGTTAGAAAATACCTAAAGGATAGAAAAATATAAAAGCATATTTGAAAAAAAAATAGAAGTTAAAATACCTAAAATTTAACTCAGTGGATGGTTTAGCAACAGATGAAATGTGACTAAGAAGAAAATCTGAACCAGAAGATGGAGCAAAAGAAATTATCCACAATGTAACACAGAGAGAATGGAAGCAAAGGAAAATGAAATAGACGAATAATGGGAAGGTCAACCAGACTGGGCAACAAAGGGAGCCCCCCACGCCTACAAAAAATAAAATTACCCGGGCTTGGTGGCATGTGCCTGTGGTCCCACCACTCCAGCCTGGGAAACAGCAAGACCTTGTCTAAAGAATGGGAAGGTCTAACAGTCATCTGGAGTTCCCAAAGGAGAAAAGAGATAAAATGTGGCAGTGATAACACTTGAGGAAATGATACCTAATAATTTTTCAAAACAGACACCTCCTAGCAGAATAAAAAAAAGTTCACCCCTTGATATCATGAAACTGCAGAATACCAAAAATAACTCTTACAAAAACAGTACAAGAAAAATAAGATTCACTTCTAAGGAGGGAGGAGGAAGGGAAGGGGGCAGGAGGAGGAGGAGAGAGCTGACTTCTGAGGTGCAACCGTGAGACATAAAGTTGTGGAATGGCATCTTTGAAACTGATGAAAGTGAACTGGCAGGTTATATGTTAATGCCTAGCAAAATGCTCTTAAGAAAGAGGACAAAGTACACACAGACAAAAAGTTTGCCACCAGCAGAAGCTCACCAAAGGAATGTCTAAAGTGTGTACTTCACGTGGGAGAAAAGTGATTCCAGGTGTGAAAAGGATTGACAATAAAACTTAGTAAAACTAAAAGAACATTGTTGGAAACAGCTTATGGCTTAAAAAAAAAAAAAAAAGAATTTAAATACATCACAACACAAACTGGAAGAACTCTTAATGATCCGAAACTGTAGGGTCTCCCAAATCCCAATTTTTCTTTGCCCTGACACCGACACACAAAATGCCTTGACCACTGTGTGACCCGGCTAGCTTCATGTTTTCCCCCACAAGCTTGGACATTCCCAGGCACTGATAAGTTTTTTTTATATTGCCGCCCAAACACTCTAAGATAAAATGTAGAAGCTAGCCCTGGCTCTCAGCTGTATTCCTTAAACCCCACATAAACTCCATATCCCAATCCCCTTGTTGCAGATATAGTAGAACATCTTTTTTTCTTACTCCATCACAAGTACCACTCTAACACCCTGTAGGTTCCCTAATAAATGTTTTGGACTGATTTTGGAATCCCAACCAGCACCATCTCAGAACAGTTGGGGGTAGTCATTTGCAAGAACTTAACTGCCACTACTTTTGGGGTAACCAACCACAGGTTTGGCCAGTGTCATAAGGTCCTTGATTGGATAAAATGTGGCAGTGATAACACTTGAGATGATATCTAATAATTTTTTAAAACAGATAAACCCATTTTGCCATCTGTTAAGTACTCATTAACTTTATGTGTTTGTATATATGTACATATGTATGTATGTATGAGACAGGGGCTTGCTCTGTCGCCCAGCCTGGAGTACAGTGGCATGATTACAGCCCACCGCAGCCTTAACCTCCCGGGCTATGGGAGGTATACGGGAAGGGGTGTGGAGCTTCCATGTCCTGTGTGGGGCACCGCCCTTCCAGCTACCTCCCCATGTTCAGCAACCCAGAAGCTCTTCAAACTCTATACTTGTGGGTTTTTAGTGGAGGTTTCATTAACAGCCATGACTGATTAAGTCACTGGCCATTGCTGATCAACTCAACCTTCAGTCCCTCTTCTATCCTTGGAGATCAAAGGATAGGACTGAAAGTTCCAACCCTCTAATCACATGTTGAGTTCTCCTAGCAACCAGCCCCCGTCCTGTGGCTATCAAGGGGCCCCCAGCTATCAGGCATCTCATAACCTTACAAAAAGACATTACTTTGGCTATTACAAGGGTTTCTGGACCTGTGTGCCAGGAAATGGGAGCAAAGACCAAATCTATATTTCTTATTACAAATCACAATATCACACTGTATGACCCAGCAATTCTATTGCTAGATATCTTCTCAAAGAACTGAAAGTGACTGACCAAATCTTGTACACCAATGTATTATGCACGATAGCCAAAAGGTGGAAACAACCCAAATATCCGTCACTGAATGAACAAATAAGACGTGATATATTCATTCAATGGAATATTTTTCAGCCATAAAAAAGAGTGAAGTACTGATACATGCTACAACACAGTTGAATCTTGAAAGCATTATGTGAAGTGAAAGAAACTAGACATAAACGCTACATATTGTATTATTCCCTTTATATGAAATGTCCAGAACAGACAAATGCATAAAGACAGAAAGCAGATTTGTGGTTGCAGGGGTTAGGGGAATAGAGGGTGGGGAGCGACTGCTTAATGGGTAAGATGTTTCATTTGGGGTGATGAAAAAGTTTTGGAATTAGATAGTGGTGATGGTTACACATTGTGAATATATGTAATACACTGAATTGTAAACTTTAAAATACATTTTATGTGTATTTTACATCAATAACTTTATAATTATACTGGGAGATTCTTACATGGCATTCACAAACAGGATGTATAAAAATACATCCTGTATATACAAATAAAGATGTAAAATATTTGAAAGTACAATTAACAAAGCTTGCTAATTGACTACAGTGAACCTGTACTCAACAATTACAGAACATATAATCTTCTGAAGCAGGTATGGAATATTTTAAAAATCTGATCTTACCATGAAGTAAGCCAAATGGCTGAAATCGTTTTGAGCATATCTGAATCACAATGTAAGTTAGAAATCAATAACAGACTTTCAATTCAAAAGCCCACACTGGGTTTAGTTGAGACACAGTTCTAGTTAACCCAATAAGTTATAAATTAGCACATATTTTAAAATGAATAAGTTGAACAACCACAAAAATACTACATATTAAAATGTGTTGATACAACTACAGAATTTTAAGGCCCATTTAGAGTTCAAAAACAAATTATAAAAATTAAGGTTGAAATTGATAAACTAAGCATCCATCATAAGAAGTTAGAAAAATAATAAAAACACAAAAAAGGTAGTAAAATGAAATAACACAGAAATTAATGAGTCAGAATCCAACGTGATAGAGAATGTTAAGGACTAAATTGTCTTACCACCCCCACCCCCTGGCATATTCACATGCCGAAGCTTTAATCTCCAATGTGACTACATTTACTTACAGATAGGGCTTTAGGAGGTAATTAAGGTTAAGTGAGGTCATAAAGATGAGGTGCTAATCCAATAGGACTGGTGTCCTTCTAAGAGGAGAAAGAGACACCAGACACCTCTCCCTCTTTCCACATGTGCACAGAGGAAAGGCTATGTGAGGACCCAGCAAGAAGGTGGATATCTATAAGCCACCAAGAGACTTCACTTGGAACCAGCCCTAAGGGCACCTTGATCTCAGACTTCCAGCCTCTGAACTGTGAGAAAATAAATGTTCTTTTAGCAACCGAGTCTGCAGTATCTTGTCATGGCAGCCCAAGCTGATATACAGAAGAACAAACTTCTGGCAAAACAGATGAAAAAAAAAAAAAAGAAAATGAAAAGACACAAACCTCCAATACTAGGAATGAAAAAAGGGACATTACCACTCATCTTGTAGACATCATGTAAGTACAATGAAACTACTTCATATTAAAAAATGAAACCACCGCTTTCTTCCAAGATGGAGTCATATGTACCAGGTTTAACCTCCCATCAGAAACAACTTTAAAACCAGACAAAATACACACAGCGACAGTTCTCAACACATTGGACATCAACAACAAGGACTGTGATCCCTGAGAGACAGGAAATAAATGCAAGCGTCCTTAGATTGCCTCGGCTTATTGCCTGGAGAAAGCTTCTGGACTGTGGTGCCAGAAGGGCGAGCCCAGGTGGAGAACCCCTGTCTCCTTTAGTTGAGGCGGCAGTTCTGGGAGTCCAAGGTGACCAAGAGGGCTATAGTTTTCAAGGTGGAGTACCAGAAAGGAGAGCGCTGCATAGAGAACTCAAGCTCAGCAGAGGGTCTCCTCTACTGTTAAGTAGACAGCTGGACATGTGCAAGTGAAGAAGCTACCTGAGGCTGGGAGAAGAACCGCCCAAAAGCATTAGAAGGAATAGTCCTCAGACGGACCAGGAACCAACCAGAATATAAAAATGCATAATTCACAGAGAATCACATTTAAAAACTCACAAATATTTTGCCTTAGTAGCGAGGAAAAAATAACCTTAGTCTAAGCACTGTTCTGGTCCTATCTAACAAAGCTTGAAAGCAATGCCCAAAAGCATCAAACTGTTTCCAATTAACTTAACTATATCCCAGACCAAAGCTCAAGAATAACTATAGGAATACAAAAATATCCAGCACCCAACAAGGTAAAATTTGAGTTTAAAATCTAATCAAAACTTACCAGGAATGCAAAGCAACAGGCAAACACAAAACATAATGAGGATTAAAAAGTCCATTTAAACTTAACCAAAAACATCACAGATGCTATAATTAGTAGACGAGGATAGTAAAGTATTTATTATAGCTATTTCATATGTTCAAGAAGTTAGGGGAAGACTGACCTTTTTGAGTAGAGGCATGAAAGATACAATAAAGACCCAAATCAAACTTCTAAAGACAAAACCTACTATGTCTGTGTTAGTCTTCTATTGGTGCTATAACAAATTATCACAAATGTAGTGGCTTAAACTACCACAAATATATTATCTTACAGTTCTAGGGGTAAGAAGTCCAAAATGGTTCTCACTGGGCCAAAATCCAGGAAGGGCGGCATTTCGCATTCCTGGCAATTATTGATTAGATTTTAAATGCAAATTTTATCTTGTTGGGTGCTGGATATTTTCGTATTCCTATAGTTATTCTCAAGCTTTGGTCTGGGATGTAGTTAAGTTACTTGGAAACTGTTTGATGCTTGCCTTCTCCATGTTGTGAGCCAGCGATGGCCAGTCAAGTCTTTCTCACAATGATATTGTTTGGTCATGTCACCACCCAAATCTCATCTTGAACTGTAGCTCCCATAATGCCCACATGTCATGGGAGGTACCCGGTGGGAGGTAATTGAATCACGGGAGTGGGTTTTTCCCATGCTATTCCCATGGTAGTGAATAAGCCTCATGAGATCTGATGGTTTTATAAATAGGAGTTCCCCTGCACAAGCTCTCTTGCCTGCCGCCATGTAAGGCATGCCTTTGTTCTTCCTTTGCCTTCCACCAGGATTGTGAGGCCTTCCCAGCCATGTGGAACTGTGAGTCCATTAAACCTCTTTCCTTTATAAATTACCAAGTCTTGGGTATATCTTTATTAGCAGCATGATTGTGGACTAATACACACAGGTAGCACTCTGACAACAATTTTTCTGCCTGCCTCTTCCATATTTAAAGGACCCCCATGGTTACATTGGGTCCACCTAAATAATCCAGGATAATGGATAATGGATTATTATCCTGGATTATTTATCCTGAATTACCCCCAAAACAGCAGAATACACACCCTTTTCAAGTACATTCAGAATATTTACTAAAGTATACCATATTCTGAACCTTTAAAAAAGTCTCAAAAAATTTTAAATTTACTTAAATTTTAAAATAAATCAGTAACAGAAATCTAGAATGTAGTTGTCACAGATTAGCTCCCCAGAAGGCAGACTCAGACCACATTTAGCATGCAGGAAGGCTGTTTATTAGGGAAGGTTATCGGCATGAGGAAGATGATCAGGACTAACATGCATGGCAGAAGGGATAGAAGCAGGAGTGGGCAGCAAAGGCCCAGACCCCAACAGGAAGCTTCAAAGCTAGGATGGCCTTTCTGACTCATCCTGAATTGGAGTGAAGAGGTCGGCCCTTCATACCCCTTGCCAAGCAGTCACTGATACAGGCTGTCCCCAGGAAGCAGGTGTGACTTTGGGCCAGGAGACTGCTTCTGGCCAGGCATATTCCCTGAGGAAGAGGAGTCTAGCCAGTGCTGTGAGCACTTTAGCTGAATGAAACAGGGACAGGGAAAGAAGGGAAGGAGCTACGTCAAAGTGGAAAGAAGTGTAGGGGTCACATACACCCGACCTTGCCTGGCAGAGCAGAGGCCATACCATCTGCCAAAGCCATCAAAGCAGTTGGTGCCCAGGACTCCAGGAGAGAACACTGTGTGAAGACAAGGTTGAGAAGTTAAGCTACAGAGGGGATAATGTCCCCGTTTCCTTAGAAATGGAGAAGCCCTACTTGAACTATTTAACATTGGTTCAGAAATATTTTATCGGGTAGAAACTATACAAAAACTATACAAAGAAGATGGTCTCTTTTCATGTAGTCTTTGCATTTAAAAACAAGTTGGAAAGGGAGGGTGGAGCCAAGATGGCCGAATAGGAACAGCCCCGGTCTCCAGCTCCCAGCCCCAGCGACACAGAAGACGGGTGATTTCTGCATTTCTGCTTGAGGTACTGGTTTCATCTCACTAGGGAGTGCCTAACAGTGGGTGCAGGACAGTCGGTGAAGCGCACTGTGCGCGAGCCGAAGCAGGGCGAGGCATTGACTCACTCGGGAAGCGCAAGGGGTCAGGGAGTTCCCTTTCCTAGTCAAAGAAAGGGGAAGCAGACGGCACCTGGAATATCGGGTCAGTCCCACCCTAACTGTGCTTTTCCAACGGGCCTGGAAAACGGCACACTAGGAGATTGTGTCCCGCACCTGGCTCGGAGGGTCCTATGCCCACGGAGTCTCGCTAATTGCTAGCACAGCAGTCTGAGATCAAGCTGCGAGGCGGCAGCGAGGCTGGGGGAGGGGCGCCCGCCATTGCCCAGGCTTGCTTAGGTAAACAAAGCAGCCAGGAAGCTCGAACTGGGTGGAGCCCACCACAGCTCAAGGAGGCCTGCCTGCCTCTGTAGGCTCCACCTCTGGGGGCAGGGCACAGACAAACAAAAACTCTGCAAGAACTTCCACAGACTTAAATGTCCCTGTCTGACTGACAGCTTTGAAGAGAGTAGTGGTTCTCCCAGCACGCAGCTGGAGATCTGAGAATGGTCAGACTGCCTCCTAAAGTGGGTCCCTCACCCCTGAGCAGCCTAACTGGGAGACACCCCCCCAGTAGGGACAGACTGACACCTCATTCAACCCGGTATTTCTCTGAGACAAAACTTTCAGAGGAACTATCAGACAGCTGAATTTGTGGTCTCACGAAAATCCACTGTTCTGCAGCCACCACTGCTGACACCCAGCCAAACAGGGTCTGGAGTGCACCTCTAGTAAACTCCAACAGACCTGCAGCTGAGGGTCCTGTCTGGTAGAAGGAAAACTAACAAACAGAAAAGACATCCACACCAAAAACCCATCTGTACATCACCATCATCAAAGACAAAAAGTAGATAAAACCACAAAGATGGGGAAAAAACAGACCAAAAAAACTGGAAACTCTAAAAAGCAGAGCACCTCTCCTCCGCCAAAGGAACGCAGTTCCTCACCAGCAACGGAACAAAGCTGGATGGAGGATGACTTTGATGAGTTGAGAGAAGAAGGCTTCAGACGATCAAACTACTCTGAGCTACGAGAGGAAATTCAAAACAACAGCAAAGAAGTTAAAAACTTTGAAAAAAAATTAGAAGAATGGATAACTAGAATAACCAATGGAGAGAAGGGCTTCAAGGAGCCGATGGAGCTGAAAGCCAAGTTTCGAGAACTACGCGAAGATTGCAGAAGCCTCAGTAGCAGATGTGATCAACTGGAAGAAAGGGTATCGCTGATGGAAGATGAAATGAATGAAATGAAGAGAGAAGGGAAGTTTAGAGAAAAAAGGATAAAAAGAAATTAACAAAGCCTCCAAGAAATTTGGGACTATGTGAAAAGACCAAACCTACGTCTGATTGGTGTACCTGAAAATGATGGGGAGAATGGAACCAAGTTGGAAAACACTCTGCAAGATATTATCCAGGAGAACTTCCCCAATCTAGCAAGGCAGGCCAGCATTCAGATTCAGGAAATACAGAGAACGCCACAAAGATACTCCTCGAGAAGGGCAACTCCAAGACACATTATTGTCAGATTCACCAAAGTTGAAATGAAAGAAAAAATGTTAAGGGCAGCCAGAGAGAAAGGTCGGGTTACCCACAAAGGGAAGCCCATCAGACTAACAGCTGATCTCTCAGCAGAAACTCTACAAGCCAGAAGAGAGTGGGGGCCGATATTCACCATTCTTAAAGAAAAGAATTTTCAACCCAGAATCTCCTATCCCGCCAAACTAAGCTTCATAAGTGAAGGAGAAATAAAACACTTTACAGACAAGCAAACGCTGAGTGATTTTGTCACCACCAGGCCTGCCCTAAAAGAGCTCCTGAAGGAAGCACTAAACATGGAAAGGAACAACCGTACCAGCCACTGCAAAAACATGCCAAATTGTAAAGACCATCGAGACTAGGAAGAAACTATAGCAACTAACGAGTAAAATAACCAACTAACATCATAATGACAGGATCAGATTCACACATAACAATATTAACTTTAAATGTAAATGGGCTAAATGCTCCAATCAAAAGACACAGACTGGCAAACTGGATAAGGAGTCAGGACCCATCAGTGTGCTGTATTCAGGAAACCCATCTCATGTGCAGAGACACACATAGACTCAAAATAAAGGGATGGAGGAAGATCTATCAAGCAACTGGAAAACAAAAAAGGCAGGGGTTGCAATCCTAGTCTCTGATAAAATAGACTTTAAACCAACAAAGATCAAAAGAGAGAAAGAAGGCCATTACATAATGGTAAAGGGATCAATTCATCAAGAAGAGCTAACTATCCTAAATATATATGCACCCAACACAGGAGCACCCAGATTCATAAAGCAAGTCCTGAGTGACCTACAAAGGGACTTAAACTCCCACACAATAATAATGGGAGATTTTAACACCCCACTGTCAGCATTAGACAGATCAACGAGACAGAAAGTTAACAAGGATATCCAGGAATTGAACTCAGCTCTACATAAAGTGGACCTAATAGACATCTACAGAACTCTCCACCCCAAGTCAACAGAATATACATTTTTTTCAGCACCACACCACACCTATTCCAAAATTGACCACATAGTTGGAAGTAAAGCTCTCCTCAGCAAATGTAAAAGAACAGAAATTATAACAAACTGTCTCTCAGACCACAGTGCAATCAAACTAGAACTCAGGATTAAGAAACTCACTCAAAACCGCTCTACTACATGGAAACTGAACAACCTGCTCCTGAATGACTATTGGGTACATAATGAAATGAAGGCAGAAATAAAGATGTTCTTTGAAACCAACGAGAACAAAGACACAACATACCAGAATCTCTGGGACACATTCAAAGCAGTGTGTAGAGGGAAATTTATAGCACTAAATGCCCACAAGAGAAAGCAGGAAAGATCCAAAATTGACTCCCTAACATCACAATTAAAAGAACTAGAAAAGCAAGAGCAAACACATTCAAAAGCTAGCAGAAGGCTAGAAATAACTAAAATCAGAGCAGAACTGAAGGAAATAGAGACACAAAAAACCCTTCAAAAAATTAATGAATCCAGGAGCTGGTTTTTTGAAAAGATCAACAAAATTGATGGACCACTAGCAAGACTAATAAAGAAGAAAAGAGAGAAGAATCAAATAGATGCAATAAAAAACGAAAAAGGGGATATCACCACTGATCCCACAGAAATACAATCTACCATCAGAGAATACTACAAACACCTCTATGCAAATAAACTAGAAAATCTAGAAGAAATGGATAAATTCCTCGACAAATACACCCTCCCAAGACTAAACCAGGAAGAAGTTGAATCTCTGAATAGACCAATAACAGGTTCTGAAATTGTGGCAATAATCAATAGCTTACCAACCAAAAAGAGTCCAGGACCTGATGGATTCACAGCCGAATTCTACCAGAGGTACAAGGAGGAACTGGTACCATTCCTTCTGAAACTATTCCAATCGATAGAAAAAGAGGGAATCCTCCCTAACACATTTTATGAAGCCAGCATCGTCCTGATACCAAAACCTGGCAGAGACATAACCAAAAAAGAGAATTTCAGACCAATATCCTTGATGAACATTGATGCAAAAATCCTCAATAAAATACTGGCAAACCGAATCCAGCAGCACATCAAAAAGCTTATCCACCATGATCAAGTGGGTTTCATCCCTGGGATGCAAGGCTGGTTCAACATACGCAAATCAATAAATGTAATCCAACATATAAACAGAACCAAAGACAAAAACCACATGATTATCTCAATAGATGCAGAAAAGGCCTTTGACAAAATTCAACAACCCTTCATGCTAAAAACTCTCAATAAAGTAGGTATTGATGGGACGTATCTCAAAATAATAAGAGCTATCTACGACAAACCCACAGCCAATATCATACTGAATGGGCAAAAACTGGAAGCATTCCCTCTGAAAACTGGCACAAGACAGGGATGCCCTCTCTCACCGCTCCTGTTCAACATAGTGCTGGAAGTTCTGGCCAGAGCAATCAGGCAGGAGAAGGAAATAAAAGGTATTCAATTAGGAAAAGAGGAAGTCAAATTGTCCCTGTTTGCAGATGACATGATTGTATATCTAGAAAACCCCATTGTCTCAGCCCAAAATCTCCTTAAGCTGATTAGCAACTTCAGCGAAGTCTCAGGATACAAAATTAATGTACAAAAATCACAAGCATTCTTGTACACCAATCACAGACAAACAGAGAGCCAAACCATGAGTGAACTCCCATTCACAATTGCTTCAAAGAGAATAAAATACCTAGGAATCCAACTTACAAGGGATGTGAAGGACCTCTTCAAGGAGAACTACAAACCACTGCTCAATGAAATAAAAGAGGATACAAACAAATGGAAGAACATTCCATGCTCATGGGTTGGAAGAATCAATATCGTGAAAATGGCCATACTGCCCAAGGTAATTTATAGATTCAATGCCATCCCCATCAAGCTACCAATGACTTTCTTCACAGAATTGGAAAAAACTACTTTAAAGTTCATATGGAACCAAAAAAGAGCCCGCATCGCCAAGTCAATCCTAAGCCAAAAGAACAAAGCTGGAGGCATCACGCTACCTGACTTTAAACTATACTACAAGGCTACAGTAACCAAAACAGCATGGTACTGGTACCACAACAGAGACATAGATCAATGGAACAGAACAGAGCCCTCAGAAATGATGCCACATAGCTACAACTATCTGATCTTTGACAAATCTGACAAAAACAAGAAATGGGGAAAGGATTCCCTATTTAATAAATGGTGCTGGGAAAACTGGCTAGCCATATGTAGAAAGCTGAAACTGGATCCCTTCCTTACACCTTATGCAAAAATTAATTCAAGATGGATTAAAGACTTATATGTTAGACCTAAAACCATTAAAATCCTACAAGAAAACCTAGGCAATACCATTCAGGACATAGGCGTGGGGAAGGACTTCATGTCTAAAACACCAAAAGCAATGGCAACAAAAGCCAAAATCGACAAATGGGATCTCATTAAACTAAAGAGCTTCTGCACAGCAAAAGAAACTATCATCAGAATGAACAGGCAACCTACAGAATGGGAAAAAATTTTTGCAACCTACTCATCTGACAAAGGGCTAATATCCAGAATCTATAATGAACTCAAACAAATTTACAAGAAAAAAACAAACAACCCCATCAAAAAGTGGGCAGAGGACATGAACAGACACTTCTCAAAAGAAGACATTTATGCAGCCAGAAAACACATGAAGAAATGCTCATCATCACTGGCCATCAGAGAAATGCAAATCAAAACCACAGTGAGATACCATCTCACACCAGTTAGAATGGCCATCATTAAAAAATCAGGAAACAACAGGTGCTGGAGAGGATGTGGAGAAATAGGAACACTTTTACACTGTTGGTGGGACTGTAAACTAGTTCAACCATTGTGGAAGTCAGTGTGGCGATTCCTCAGGGATCTAGAACTAGAAATACCATTTGACCCAGCCATCCCATTACTGGGTATATACCCAAAGGACTATAAATCATGCTGCTATAAAGACACATGCACACGTATGTTTATTGCGGCACTATTCACAATAGCAAAGAGTTGGAACCAACCCAAATGTCCAACAACGATAGACTGGATTAAGAAAATGTGGCACATATACACCATGGAATACTATGCAGCCATAAAAAATGATGAGTTCATGTCCTTTGTAGGGACATGGATGAAACTGGAAAACATCATTCTCAGTAAACTATCGCAAGGACAAAAAACCAAACACCGCATGTTCTCACTCATAGGTGGGAATTGAACAATGAGAACTCATGGACACAGGAAGGGGAACATCACACTCCGGGGACTGTTGTGGGGTGGGGGGAGGGGGGAGGGACAGCATTAGGAGATACACCTAATGCTAAATGACGAGTTAATGGGTGCAGGAAATCAACATGGCACATGGATACATATGTAACAAACCTGCACATTGTGCACATGTACCCTAAAACCTAAAGTATAATAAAAAAAAAAAAAAAAAAAAAAAACAAGTTGGAAAGAAATAGCCTTATTAATGGGCTGGGCGTAGTGGCTCACGCCTGTAATCTCAACACTTTGGGAGACCGAGGCAGGCAGATCACTTGAGGTCAGGAGTTTGAGACCAGCCTGACCAACATGGAGAAATCCCATCTCTACTAAAAATACAAAAATTAGCCAGGCATGGTGGTACATGCCTGTAATCTCAGCTACTCGGGAGGCTGAGGCAGGAGAATTTCTTGAACCCAGCAGGCAGAGATTACAGTGAGTCGAGATTGCACCATTGCACTCCAGCCTGGAGGACAAAGCGAGACTCTGTCTAAAGAAAGAAAGAAAGAGCCTTATTAATGAATATATAGGATTTTTTGCAAGGTTGTCTTAAGTTCATATAAACACTTTGTCTTGTAGATATAAAGAAGGTCATTGCCAAGGTTCTGAGAGCAAAACTTTTTCATGGGATCTATAAAAATTCTTTATCTTAAAATATCTTTATGTTGAAAGCCCTGGGCTTTATTTTATTTTATTTTATTTTATTTTATTTTATTTTTGAGACAGAGTCTCACTCGGTCGCCCAGCCTGGAGTACAATGGTGCGATCTTGGCTCACTGCAACCTCCGCCTCCCAGGTTCAAGTGATTCTCCTGCCTCAGCCTCCCAAGTAGCTGGGATTACAGGCGCCTGCCACCATGCCCAGCTAATTTTTGTATTTTTGGTGGAGACAGCGTTTCACCAGGTTGACCAGGCTGGTCTCGAACTTCTGACCTCAAGTGATCCACCTGCCTCGGCCTCCCAAAGTGCTGGGATTACAGGTGTGAGCCACCACGCCTGGCCGCTCTATCCTTTCTCAAACTGTCTACAACTGAGCCCTCTCTGTCCTGGCACGGGTCATCCGGCATGGCCATCCACAACACTGCCTGCTCACTCAGGCTGGGCAGCTCAGCAGTGCTCTGCCAGCAAGCCCACAGTTTGGCTAATTCAGAAGCCAGTTTGATCTGCCTTCCCGAGGGTGACTTCTCCTCAGAGGAACCGATCCCTCCCCTGAGAACACTCAGAGCAGGGTGGAGAGCAGTAAGAAAGGGAACTCCTCCACCAGCAGATTCCCAAATTACATCAATTAATCCTCACAACAGCACTGCCACATAGGTGTTACAGCTCCAATTCTAGAGATGGAAACAAGCTCAGAGAGGATAAGCACCGTGCGCAAGGTCATAGCTGGTACATGGTGAGCCAAAGAGCAAATGCGTATCTGTCTGCTCCAAATCCATCCCCTTTTCACTGCTCAGAATTCGCTGGCTGGGGAGGCAGGAGGCCGAGAGCCTTGACGGGCCTCTGCTCACCAATCAACCCGAGCCGGTCACTTTACCTCTCTGCTTCCTCCTGTATGCAACGACAGTTACACAGACTAGGAGCATCTGACAGGGCCCTGGAGGTAATGCAGCCCACCTGAACCAGCCGCCTCAGGATGTTCAACAACATAAGCACCTTATCTAATGAGCTCTCCCACAGGGACGAGCAGGCTTAGACACTGCTGGGAAAAATTTGAGTAATTTTGGCACAAACATGGGAAAGGTCAATTCACTTGGCATAAAATGGGGCTGTATGGTGGGGTAAAAAAGGTAAAGAAAAGGCCTGGCGCAGTGGCTCATGCCTGTAATCCCAGCACTTTGGGAGGCCGAGGCGGGTGGATCACGAGATCAGGAGATCGAGACCATCCTGGCTAACATGGTGAAACCCCGTCTCTAGTAAAAATACAAAAAAATTAGTCAGGCATGGTGGGGGCGCCTGTAGTCCCAGCTACTTGGGAGGCTGAGGCAGGAGAGTGGTGTGAACCTGGGAGGCAGAGCTTGCAGTGAGCTGAGACTGAGCCACTGCACTCCAGCCTGGGTGACAGAGCGAGACTCTGTCTCAAGAAAAAAAAAAAAGGTAGAGAAAAAAGGGCTGAGAGGAAATACAAATCAAAACATAAGTTTGCCTTAAAACAGAAACATGCATTTCATCACTGATCAGGTAGTTTTATATAGTGACAACATGCAAATCAGACTCACATCCTGGTGTGTTCAAAATTGTGAATTTTCAACTAATACCTTTAAAGTTTGCAATCTTTAAGTACTAGTCAAAAGAAGCTGAAGCAGATGTAAAGATTTGAATTCACTTAAATGCATCAAGATCAGACTGTGGATACTTGGTGAATTTTTTTGAGGTTTTGTTTTTTTGTTTTTTGTTGTTGTTGTTTGTTTGTTTTAATAACAAGGCATGGGACAACCTGACTCCAGGGGCTGAGGAGACTGTAGTAATATGTGTATCAAGAAAATTAGAAACTGGATTTCTGATTTCTTCAAGTGACCACATCAAAATAAACATGCATTAAGCAGAGACAACTAGGGACTGTTCAACTTGAATACGTTGAATTGCCCCGGGCTCAACAGAATTGTGGGATTTCAAAAACCGATATCCGAAGAGATTCCTGGATGTTGGTGAGTATGTATCAGTCTTTAAATATCTATAGATGCTTTTACAATGGAAACCTCAGGACGTTTTTAGATTCTCAAGCATCAGCCCATCAATGTGGCTCAACTTCAAAAGGAACAGCTGATTGCACTAAAGCAAGCTGTATGTACGAAGATGGCATGGTACCCTAAGAATGCAGAGACAGTGATGTGAACTCTGGGACCTCCTGGGATGATGGCTGACTGTAATAACAGTATGTGGATTTACCTGCCAGCATCATATTCCCTGATTTTTCTCATCCCTTTCTTTCTTTCCCCACTTTCATCCACTTGTCTCAGGTGGAGCTGATGCCATTCATGACAACAGTAATTGGGTAGGGATAGATATGTAACCAAACCCAGCGAATAAGAGGTAATTAGGCTCCTGCTGAGGTCACTGCTTATGAGGCACAAGAGGGCCACTCTCTCTTCTGCTCAACTTAAACTGGAGGGCCTTAAACATGAGGCTGTGGGTATCACCGCAAGAAGCCTGAGAATGTGGAGCCCAGAGATGTCCTAGTGACATCATTTGAACACCCTGGGTCTATCCATCAGTGTAACCTGAGAGTTGCAGCCACAGAGGCAAAGAAAACCTTGAGACAGATGCAAAATCCAACAGATGATTTAAATATCCTACAAGAGCCAAAGACAGGCAAACAAAAATAAGAAAAACAATGGTTTTTAGACGATGGACATCTGGAAGCATAGGACGGTGATCCCCCAGAGAGGAGAAACAAAGTGAGCCCTGTGATTTCCCCAGCTCACTTCCTGGAGAGGTTTTTCAGGCTGCAGCACAGACAAGGGTAGCCCAGAGTCTCCCTGAATGGAAGGGACAGTGGGGCATCCAGGGAGGTCAAGGAAGCTAGAATTCACAGGGCAGAGTACCAGAGAGAAGAAGAGAGGGACCCCAGAAGAGAGCTCCAGAGATGTATAGAAGTTCCCCCTTGAGTATTCAGCTCATCAGTGCCTGTGTGTGAGGAAACTACCAAAGGCCAAAGAAAGAACCCCACAAAAGGATGAAAGAGAAGCGACCAACCCTCTGTGCTCATGTGGGGCCAGGAATAGTGTCTGCTCCCACCAGCCAGAGTGGAAAGCCTCTCAACTCATGGGGTATTCGGCAGAGGACTCAAAAGAGCTTTGCCTCAATAATGGGAAAAATTAGCCCTAAACTAAATACTATTCTATTCCCACCTAACAATCTTGAAAGCAAGACGCAAAAAGATCAAACTGTTTCCAAGTAACTTAACCATGTCCCAGAAAGCTCAAGAATAAAGGAATATAAAAATATCTTATCGCCCAACAAGGTAAACGTCACAATGTCTGGAACCAAATTAAAACTCACCAAATAAGAAACAGGGCAATCAAACACATAATAAAAGGAAAAATTCTCAATAGAAACATCTAGAAATGTCACAGATGTTAGGATTACTTGTCAATAAGGAATGTAAGTATTATAAATAGATCCCATTTATTCAAGGCAGAAAAATGTGAGCATTTTAAAATACAAATGTAAAAGACATAAGACCCAAATTGAACTCCTAGAAATTGAAAAATAACTAAGATGAAAAATTTGCTAAGTATATTAGTAGAATGTTTATAAATTGAACTTTGCCTATGAAGAACTGAGTTTTTTTAGTTTAGTTTTAATAAACCAAAAATCAACTTTTTAAACAAAAATAGCTCCTAAATATTTTTTGTCGCTAAAACTTCACACTGACTTACAGCTCTCTCTTTCAATTACCCAAGTCAATAAATTTCCTTTTTGGATTAAGAAAGTTTGAAAGGATTTTCATTTGCAAAACAACAAGTCATGAGATAATTGCCAAATTCTGGACAATAATCAGTCTAACTGGTTCTGAGAAAACACATTCTCTTTCACAGAACTGCTATCTGATGCCAAAACACATTAGTGACATAGACACAGATTCAGAATTGAGATGTGCCCACAGAATAAAAACCACAGTTCAAGAACTCCCAGAAGTCTCTTTGACTTCTATTATATTTGACCAATTACTTACACTAGGCCTACAACTATGAACCTTCCTCAGGTAAAAATTAAGTTGGTTTTGGACTACCTTTTGTATCATGCTGTGAAAATGTGTTTTGAGTATTGTTAATTTTTAAAATTATACAGTTCAGACTGTGTAATTCATACACAAATGAATTTCTAATGATGTATCCCCTACTTTACCTTGGATTAGATAATCCTCAAATGCCCCACTATCATTAATATTCTAAGATTGCAAACAAACTCACAGAAGCTGATTTATAAACTTGTAATTTGGGGTAGGTTGGAGTGGAGAGTAGGGTCTCACTCTGTTGCCCAGGCTGGAGTGCAGTGGTGCAGTAACGGCTCACCGCAGCCTCGACCTCCCAGACTCAAGCCATCCTCCCACTTCAGCCTCCCATGTAGCTGGGACTACAGGTATGCACCACGATGCCCAGCTAATTTTTTTTATTTTTTGAGACAGGGTTTTGACATGTTGCCCAGGCTAGTCTTGAACTCCTGGGCTCAAGTGACCCTCACACTTCAGCCTCCCAAAGTGCTGGGATTACAGGTGTGAGCCACCACACCCAGCCTAAATTTGTAATTTGTAAGTTAACATATACCAAGAATCAGCAATGATCAATCACATGGGTCACATCTTGTAAGAGGCAGAAGGAAATTACAAAGAAGAGGAAATTAACAGTTTGCGCTTCTGTCATTTGTCAGGGGCTTTGTTAGGTGCTCTATATGTTAGCTCATTTAATCCTAATAAAAATACTAGGAAAATGTATAATACTATCGCTGCTTTACAGATGAGGAAACGCAAGTCCAGAATTCAGCCACTGCCCAAGGTCATTCAGTTAGTAAGCGGTGGAATTTGAACTGGTGAGATCGGAATCTAGAACCTTTTCCATTTGAAATGAGGAGTTTGAGGGCAGAAAACTGAGTGACTAAGAAATACTCCCACCAAATTATTTCAGCCTGATGACTTGTCAAGGTATATGTCTGCTTAATACCCAAGATTAATTAGCAGACACTGGTACTTAAAGCAAATGTTTGATGGAAGAACAGGTGATAAATAAGGACAGATTCTGGTCACAAACCCTCATTTGTTGACTACTTCAAAAATCCAAAGTGGCCATATGGCCTCATTCATTCATTCATTCAAGTAAACAAATATTCATTAAATGCCTCTTATGTACAAGATACTCTAGGGATGCTAGAATTATAAAGATGAAAAGACAGGTTTATAACTTGCCTCATTTCCCAAAAGATTGGAGCCCATATCATAGCTGCTTCTGACTGATATATAAAAAGAGGTGCCATTTTCGTAACCAAAGTTTATAAATCACAATGTAAGGTTTGTAGGATGTAAGAAAATCCCTCAGCAGTAATCTAATTCTTATTAGGAGCAGTTAGACCTAGGACAGGTAACCTTTAGTGCACAAATGGTCCTCAGCCCTATCTGCTTCTCCCGAGAGCTTTCTTGCCCAACCCTGAGGGAATGAATAGAGCTGTCCTTGAAAGAGAAAGATGCCATTTCCAGCATCTTCACTAGATATTGGTGCTTTTTCAGCATCAGTTCAAAACATACCTTCACAGCCGGGTGCAGTGGCTCACACCTGTAATCCCAGCACTTTGGGAGGCTGAGATGCGCAGATCACCTGAGGTCAGGAGTTCGAGACCAGCCTGGCCAACATGGCAAAACCCCGTCTCCATTAAAACAAAACAAAAAAAACACAAAAATTAGCTGGGCATGGTGGCACATGCCTGTAATCCCAGCTACTCAGGAGGCTGAGGCAGGAGAATCACTTGAACCCAGGAGGTGGAGGTTGCAGTAAGCTGAGATCGTGCCACTAAACTCCAGCCTAGGCAACAGAATGAGACTCCGCCTCAAAAACAAACAAAAAATACCTTCATTAAATAAATTACAACACATCTGTACCATGGAACCCTGTGCAGCTGCCAAAAGCAATAAGGAAACTCTTTCTTAGTGTTATGGGATGTATAACTCTAAGACTACAGATGTATCGTTCAATTTAAAAAGTAAAAAGGTGCAGAACACTGGATATGGTGTGGTACCATATGTGTAAAAAAGAAAAAGAGTATATAAACTTAATATATGTATAGAATATCTCAGGAAGGATACCCAATACATTGATAATATTATTTTCCTGGAAAGGGAATAGGTGCCTGGGGTGCACGGATGGGAGGCAGACCTGGAGGCTATTCATTGTATACTTTTATATATTTTAAATTTAGGACCATGTGTATAAAAAAAAAAAACCTCCCATTATTAAGGACACAATTTTAGCTCACTAAATCTTGCTGTGAATCTGCTCGAATCTCTTAAGTTTCCATCTTACTTTATTTCTCTGCAGTATTTAACATTGTTGCCTACTCTCTTCTTGAAATTCTTTTTGGGCATCCTTCACTTAAAGTACAAAGGTAGAGTCATTTGATTTGCAGTCTGTTCCTGTCATTCCTGAGGTCCAGACATTCTGGATAAGAATCAAGGTAAGAAAAAGCGTAACTGGATGTGTCATAGAACACGCTGTAGAGAAGCACCTTGTTTTCTACATCTTGCCATCAGTGAAAACCTAAGAATGGATATTCATTACTAGAAGAGTCATTACTAGTGTCAATATTTAAAAATATTCATTCACAGCTGAGCACCTGGAGTCAGATTGCCTGAATGCAGTCCCAGCCTCATCTCTTCTTAGCTGTGTACTACTGAGCAGGGTACTTAATCTCTGTAAACGCCAATCCCCTCATCTCTAGAAAAGGGGACATAATTGTCCAACCTCAAAAGTTTGTTATGCATATAAGATGACCTAATCCATGAAAGTGCTAGAGACAATATTTGAAGCTCAATGCACATTAGCTCTTACTATGCCTGCATGTAAGTTCCATGAGGGCAGGGCTCCGTGATGCACTCGGAGCTGCTAACTGTTCCCAGCAGAGGACCTATTGCCCCAAGGTGCTGTGGGTCCACTTAGAGTGGTTCTTACCGACAAGAATCCAGGCACCAGACTCTTGACAGTGCAACCATGAGAGTCTATGTGGTTATATCAGAAATGTGCCTAGACCTTTCTAATGCCTCAGAAGCTCTGGTGTCATTGTTGTTCAAGAAGCCCGCTATTGTCATGACACAAGCTCTAGAGTGTAGGTGTGAGATTCTGTGGATAGCAAAGCAAGATTCCATGTCCCATTCTGCACCTTTCCCAGGCTGCTAAAAGTTGGGGTCAAAAGTGCAGCCCCCGTGAGTGAGCAATCACATTTCTCTGCTCGGGAAGGCAAGTCTCTCTCACTAGCCTTTGTGCAGGCAGTGGTTCAAATATCTCCTCTCTGAGTGCCGCAAAATGTTCCCAGTTGTCCTCAGGCTGTAGTAACAGGAAGGGAGGAAATAAGTCAACCGGATTTCTCGGTCCTGGGTGTCATGTGTGATTTGCTCTGCCTCTCACCTGGCACAGCGTCTGACATGATCATCCCTATGTGGTCTGCATGGGAGATGCGTGCCAGCTGTCACCTTTCTCCTGGCTGCCCTCATGGCCAAGTGTGCCAGTGTCCACCCCCGTGCATCTGCCTTGGCACAGACTCTGAAGCCTGACATGACATCAAGAGGCTGCTCCAGGTCTCAACAAACACCAAGACTCAGCCTTACAAGTCCTGGCAGCCAGGCTCCCAGAATTCAGAGAAATGTTTGGCGGCCAACAACCCCTGATGCTGATAGCAGAGTGGATGCCGCCTCAGAGACAGTCCTGGGGCTCCAGAATCCTTCATGCTCAGGTTTCTAATGAGCTGCTTGTGCTTAGAGGAAAAGCAATCCAAAGGTGAGGATGAAGGAGATCACTCTGAATCTGAAGCTGGTAAAAATAAAAATATTTTTCAAAAAGTAAAAATAAACTCCCGCCTCAAAGGGGCCTTTGTTCTTTGTCCTCTTCGGGGAATCGCCCTTCTCACCTAATGTTTTCTTTTCATTCTCTACTTGCTCACACACTTGACCTTTCCTATCAATAGGAAACTCCACAATCTGATAGATTTACTCCAGATAGATCCAGAAAATTGATGTCAAGGGAGAAGCAACATTGAAGTAGTTTTTTCCAACTCCTTTCAAATATTCCAGTTTAATTTGCCTTCTCACAGAGGTGGCCCTGTGCACACTGATTGGGGAGCTGTAGCCTCATATCATTTGACCCCTGGTCCAAGTCCCCATCTCTGCCTGTAGGAACTATGTCTTGCTTTTTAAAATTATGAGGACATTATTTCATTTTGAAAGAAAAGAAAAAGAAGGGATGGTAATAAGTGAATAGAGAGCATCGGGGCTGACATTGAACCAGGTTTGGGAGCCATTGCCTTAGTATCTCCGAGACAGAAGCTTCTGAAACTTAGAAAAGCTTGGGAATGGAGCTCCCAGACCAACTGCTCAAACTCCCCCTTTCTCCCTTCCACCCACCAGGCCTCCACCCAGGCCAGCAGTCCTCCAGGGTCAGGGTTATATCTGATGCATGAGACAGTTGCAGCCGTCGTAGGACAGCCAGGCCAGACGATAAGAAAGTTCAGGAAATTCCACCTCAATTGCAAGTCCAACTTCAGACACTGTACTTCTTGTCATCTCTGTAATGGTGGCAATTTGGTTTGAAGGAAATGAGCATCATCAGCAAGCAGGTGGTTCTAGAACTGCTGGCGTGTGTGTAGCGGCAGAAGTCTTCCTGCAGAGGAAGCCTCACCAATTCTTCAAAAGTCTTTGTTTTCATAGAGCCACCGAGGGTCCTGACACAGTGTTTATGAGCTCCTCTTACTGAAAAGCATCTCCTATGTAGCATAGCATGGTACATGTGTGGACAGAATCCCTGGATGACTTCATGCAATACATAGGCCTTGTGTATGAGGTCCCACTAGCATCCTCCCAGATGAAATGTGTGCACGATCTCATCAGGCAGCAGACACTAGAAATGCTTAATCAGCACAGGAAAACTGATGCATCAGATTGCATCCTTTTGCCTTCTTTGGATTAAATCCAAACCTTCCTTTTGCCTGGCTGGTGTTTTTTCTGGTGCCCCATATACCTACAGAAGTGGCCCATGGTCACCGGGTATGTAGAGGCCACAGCAGGGCTCGGGATTTCATGTCCTTTAAGTTTCAGTGGAGATTTCAGCTGAGTACAAAGGAAAATATAAAATCAAAACATCCTGAAAAAGTTCTGCCTACTCTTAACTACAGGGTACATGGTTCTGTAAGTTATATCAGCTACATATGCATACACACACAAAATAACAAAGATCTTTCATGGAATTCCTCCTCAACAAACTTGTGCCTCATATAAGAGTTGCTAAAGCAATGAAAGCTGAACACAGACCACCTAAAAAGCCTTGAAAATGTTAGTATAATCAGTAACCAGCAAAAGAGGAAATTACTGAAGGAACTGAATATGGGTATATAATTGTGTGTGTGTATATATATACACACACATTTAAAATGTATATGTACAAATGATGCATATACACAAATGATGTATATACGTGTGTATATATATTTGAATATTTGTACTAGGTAGGTAGGTAGATTAGATAAATTAGACAGATGATTAGAGAGACAGAACCAGAGAACAATAATTTCAAAGCAGCGCTGGGCAGAGATGGAAATAATGGTTGCAGCAATCATTTGTTGAGCATCTCCCATGCACCAGGAACTGGCCAAGCACTTTACACATGTGTTCAGGGGTTGCAGCTAGACAGCGGGGAGGACTTCAGCATGCCAACTGTGGCGTTGAAGCACCACCCTGCAAGAGTTCCATGTGCACAACACAGCCACTGCCTCCTTGCCTGTACCCAGTGCCTCCTCGGATTCCCCTGAGCCACATGGCAGAGAACAGAATCCCTGTCCACAGTCTGTTCAGACGTGGGTAATGAACAAGAGTGGGAGCCATGGAGATGCTTGAGGAGGAAAATCACCATTAAGTGAGGAGGAAATTTAGGAAAATTAGCCTTCCGGGGAACCTCTGGGCGTCCTGGAAAGGAAGGATTCTGGGGTAAAAACAGACTGTCTCACTAAAGCCCAAGCCGTTGTGTGGGAAGTACCGTGTTGGAAGGAAGCAAGGTGGTTAAAATGGAAGCCATGCTGCCACTGTGGTTCTGCCCACCTCCAAACCAGAACTGGTCATAATGGGGGAAAATTTCCTTCTGGATGGAGAGAGGAGTTCAGTGAAAAGATGGCCATCAGGCTGGAAGGAAGACACCAAAACCACATCAAAAGAATGAGTCGAGCATGAGCGACACAGAAGACGGGTGATTTCTGCATTTCCATTTGAGGTACCGGTTTCATCTCACTAGGGAGTGCCAAACAGTGGGTACAGGACAGTCAGTGCAGCGCACTGTGCATGAGCCAAAGCAGGGCGAGGCATTGCTTCACTCGGGAAGTGCAAGGGGTCAGGGAGTTCCCTTTCCTAGTCAAAGAAAGGGGTAACAGAGGGCACCTGGAAAATCGGGTCAGTCCCACCCTAATACTGCGCTTTTCCAATGGGCTTGGAAAATGGCACACGAGGAGATTGTGTCCCGCACCTGGCTCAGAAGGTCCTATGCCCACGGAGTCTCGCTGATTGCTAGCACAGCAGTCTGAGATCAAGCTGCAAGGCGGCAGCGAGGCTGGGGGAGGGGCGCCCGCCATTGCCCGGGCTTGCTTAGGTAAACAAAGCAGCCAGGAAGCTCGAACTGGGTGGAACCCACCACAGCTCAAGGAGGCCTGCCTGCCTCTGTAGGCTCCACCTGTGGGGGCAGGGCATAGACAAACAAAAAGTCAGCAGGAACCTCTGCAGACTTAAATATCCCTGTCTGACAGCTTTGAAGAGAGTAGTGGTTCTCCCAGCACGCAGCTGGAGATCTGAGAACGGGCAGACTGCCTCCTAAAGTGGGTCCCTGACCCCCTAACAGCCTAACTGGGAGGCACTCCCCAGTAGGGACAGACTGACACTCAGCCAGGTACTTCTCTGAGACAAAACTTCCAGAGGAACTATCAGACAGCTGAATTTGCTCGAAAATCCACTGTTCTGTAGCCACCGCTGCTGACACCCAGCCAAACAGGGTCTGGAGTGGACCTCTAACAAACTCCAACAGACCTGCAGCTGAGGGTCCTGTCTGGTAGAAGGAAAACTAACAAACAGAAAAGACATCCACACCAAAAACCCATCTGTACATCACCATCATCAAAGACCAAAAGTAGATAAAACCACAAAGATGGGGAAAAAACAGAGCAGAAAAACTGGAAAATCTAAAAAGCAGAGCACCTCTCCTCCTCCAAAGGAACGCAGTTCCTCACCAGCAATGGAACAAAGCTGGATGGAGAATGACTTTGATGAGCTGAGAGAAGAAGGCTTCAGATGATCAAACTACTCCGAGCTACAGGAGGAAATTCAAAACAATAGCAAAGAAGTTAAAAACTTTGAAAAAAAATTAGACGAATGGATAACTAGAATAACCAATGCAGAGAAGGGCTTAAAGGAGCTGATGGAGCTGAAAGCCAAGTTTCGAGAACTACGCGAAGATTGCAGAAGCCTCGGTAGCCGATGTGATCAACTGGAAGAAAGGGTATCAGTGATGTAAGATGAAATGAATGAAATGAAGCAAGAAGGGAAGTTTAGAGAAAAAAGAACAAAAAGAAATGAACAAAGCCTCCAAGAAATATGGGACTATGTGAAAGACCAAACCTACGTCTGATTGGTGTACCTGAAAGTGACAGGGAGAATGGAACCAAGTTGGAAAACACTCTGCAAGATATTATCCAGCAGAACTTCCCCAATCTAGCAAGGCAGGCCAACATTCAGATTCAGGAAATACAGAGAACACCACAAAGATATTCCTCGAGAAGAGCAACTCCAAGACACATAATTGTCAGATTTACCAAAGTTGAAATGAAGGAAAAAATGTTAAGGGCAGCCAGAGAGAAAGGTCGGGTTACCCACAAAGGGAAGCCCATCAGACTAACAGCTGGTCTCTTGGCAGAAACTCTACAAGCCAGAAGAGGATGGGGGCCAATATTCAACATTCTTAAAGAAAAGAATTTTCGACCCAGAATTTCATATCCAGCCAAACTAAGCTTCATAAGTGGAGGAGAAATAAAATCCTTTACAGACAAGCAAATGCTGAGTGATTTTGTCACCACCAGGCCTGCCCTAAAAGAGCTCCTGAAGGAAGCACTAAACATGGAAAGGAACAACCAGTACCAGCCACTGCAAAAACATGCCAAATTGTAAAGACCATCGAGGCTAGGAAGAAACTGCATCAACTAACGAGCAAAATAACCAACTAACATCATAATGACAGGATCAAATTCACATATAACAATATTAACTTTAAATGTAAATGTGCTAAATGCTCCAATTAAAAGACACAGACTGGCAAATTGGATAAGGAGTCAAGACCTATCAGTGTGCTGTATTCAGGGAACCCATCTCACATGCAGAGACACACATTGACTCAGAATAAAAGGATGGAGGAAAATCTGTCAAGCAAATGGAAAACAAAAAAAGGCAGGGGTTGCAATCCTAGTCTCTGATAAAATAGACTTTAAACCAACAAAGATCAAAAGAGACAAAGAAGGCCATTACATAATGGTAAAGGGATCAATTCAACAAGAAGAGCTAATTATCCTAAATATATATGGACCCAACACAGGAGCACCCAGATTCATAAAGCAAGTCCTGAGTGACCTAAAAAGGGACTTAAACTCCCACACAATAATAATGGGAGATTTTAACACCCCACTGTCAACATTAGACAGATCAACGAGACAGAAAGTTAACAAGGATATCCAGGAATTGAACTCAGCTCTGTACAAAGTGGACCTAATAGACATCTACAGAACTCTCCACCCCGAATCAACAGAATATACATTTTTTTCAGCACCACACCACACCTATTCCAAAATTGACCACATAGTTGGAAGTAAAGCTCTCCTCAGCAAATGTAAAAGAACAGAAATTATAACAAACTGTCTCTCAGACCACAGTGCAATCAAACTAGAACTCAGGATTAAGAAACTCACTCAAAACCGCTCAACTACATGTAAACTGAACAACCTGCTCCTGAATGACTACTGGGTACATAACGAAATAAAGGCAGAAATAAAGATGTTGTTTGAAACCAATGAGAACAAAGACACAACATACCAGAATCTCTGGGACACATTCAAAGCAGTGGGTAGAGGGAAATTTATAGCACTAAATGCCCACGAGAGAAAGCAGGAAAGATCCAAAATTGACACCCTAACATCACAATCAAAAGAATTAGAAAAGCAAGAGCAAACACATTCAAAACCTAGCAGAAGGCAAGAAATAACTAAAATCAGAGCAGAACTGAAGGAAATAGAGACACAAAAAACCCTTCAAAAAATTAATGAATCCAGGAGCTGGTTTTTTGAAAAGATCAACAAAATTGATAGACTGCTAGCAAGACTAATAAAGAAGAAAAGAGAGAAGAATCAAATAGATGCAATAAAAAATGAAAAAGGGGATATCACCACCGATCCCACAGAAATACAATCTACCATCAGAGAATACTACAAACACCTCTATGCAAATAAACTAGAAAATCTAGAAGAAATGGATAAATTCCTCGACAAATACACCCTCCCAAGACCAAACCAGGAAGAAGTTGAATCTCTAAATAGACCAATAACAGGCTCTGAAATTGTGGCAATAATCAATAGCTTACCAACCAAAAAGAGTCCAGGACCTGATGGATTCACAGCCAAATTCTACCAGAGGTACAAGGAGGAACTGGTACCATTCCTTCTGAAACTATTCCAATCGATAGAAAAAGAGGGAATCCTCCCTAACTCATTTTATGAGGCCAGCATCATCCTGATACCAAAGCCTGGCAGACACACAACCAAAAAAGAGAATTTCAGACCAATATTCTTGATGAACATTGATGCAAAAATCCTCAATAAAATACTGGCAAACCGAATCCAGCAGCACATCAAAAAGCTTATACACCATGATCAAGTGGGCTTCATCCCTGGGATGCAAGGCTGGTTCAACATACGAAAATCAATAAATGTAATCCAGCATATAAACAGAACCAAAGACAAAAACCACATGACTATCTCAATAGATGCAGAAAAGGCCTTTGACAAAATTCAACAACACTTCATGCTAAAAATTCTCAATAAATTAGGTATTGATGGGACGTATCTCAAAATAATAAGAGCTATCTATGACAAACCCACAGCCAATATCATACTGAATGGGCAAAAACTGGAAGCATTCCCTTTGAAAACTGGCACAAGCCAGGGATGCCCTCTCTCACCACTCCTATTCAACATAGTGCTGGAAGTTCTGGCCAGGGCAATCAGGCAGGAGAAGGAAATAAAGGGTATTCAATTAGGAAATGAGGAAGTCAAATTGTCCCTGTTTGCAGATGACATGATTGTATATCTAGAAAACCCCATTGTCTCAGCCCAAAATCTCCTTAAGCTGATTAGCAACTTCAGCAAAGTCTCAGGATACAAAATCAATGGAGAAAAATCACAAGCATTCTTGTACACCAATCACAGACAAAAAGAGAGCCAAATCATGAGAGAACTCCCATTCACAATTGCTTCAAAGAGAATAAAATACCTAGGAATCCAACTTACAAGGGATGTGAAGGACCTCTTCAAGTAGAACTACAAACCACTGCTCAATGAAATAAAAGAGGATACAAACAAATGGAAGAACATTCCATGCTCATGGGTTGGAAGAATCAATATCGTGAAAATGGCCATACTGCCCAAGGTAATTTATAGATTCAATGCCATCCCCATCAAGCTACCAATGACTTTCTTCACAGAATTGGGAAAAACTACTTTAAAGTTCATATGGAACCAAAAAAGAGCCTGCATCGCCAAGTCAATCCTAAGCCAAAAGAACAAAGCTGGAGGCATCACGCCACCTGACTTCAAACTATACTACAAGGCTCGTAACCAAAACAGCATGGTACTGGTACCACAACAGAGACATAGATCAATGGAACAGAACAGAGCCCTCAGAAATAATGCCACATATCTACAACTATCTGATCTTTGACAAACCTGACAAAAACAAGCAATGGGGAAAAGATTCCCTATTTAATAAATGGTGCTGGGAAAACTGGCTAGCCATATGTAGAAAGCTGAAACTGGATCCCTTTCTTACACCTTATACAAAAATTAATTCAAGATGGATTAAAGACTTAAATGTTAGACCTAAAACCATAAAAACCCTAGAAGAAAACCTAGGCAATACCATTCAGGACATAGGCATGGGCAAGGACTTCATGTCTAAAACACCAAAAGCAATGGCAACAAAAGCCAAAATTGACAAATGGGATCTAATTAAACTAAAGAGCTTCTGCACAGCAAAAGAAACTACCACCAGAGTGAACAGGCAACCTACAGAATGGGAGAAAATTTTCACAACCTACTCATCTGACAAAGGGCTAATATCCAGAATCTACAATGAACTCAAACAAATTTACAAGAAAAAAACAACCCCATCAAAAAGTGGGCGAAGGACATGAACAGACACTTCTCAAAAGAAGACATTTATGCAGCCAAAAAACACATGCAAAAATGCTCATCATCACTGGCCATCAGAGAAATGCAAATCAAAACCACAGTGAGATACCATCTCACACCAGTTAGAATGGCCATCATTAAAAAGTTAGGAAACAACAGGTGCTGGAGAGGATGTGGAGAAATAGGAACACTTTTACACTGTTGGTGGGACTGTAAACTAGTTCAACCATTGTGGAAGTCAGTGTGGCGATTCCTCAGGGATCTAGAACTAGAAATACCATTTGACCCAGCCATCCCATTACTGGGTATATACCCAAAGGACTATAAATCATGCTGCTATAAAGACACATGCACACGTATGTTTATTGCGGCACTATTCACAATAGCAAAGACTTGGAACCAACCCAAATGTCCAACAACGATAGACTGGATTAAGAATATGTGGCACATATACACCATGGAATACTATGCAGCCATAAAAAATGATGAGTTCATGTCCTTTGTAAGGACATGGATGAAACTGGAAACCATCATTCTCAGTAAACTATCACAAGGACAAAAAACCAAACACCACATGTTCTCACTCATAGTTGGGAATTGAACAATGAGAACTCATAGATACGGGAAGGGGAACATCACACTCCGGGGACTGTTGTGGGGTGGGGGGAGGGGGGAGGGACAGCATTAGGAGATATACCTAATGCTAAATGACGAGTTAATGGGTGCAGCAAACCAACATGGCACATGGATACATATGTAACAAACCTGCACATTGTGCACATGTACCCTAAAACCTAAAGTATAATAATAATAAAAAAAGAATAAGAGTCACTGGAAGCAGCCTGGACAAAGTGGAGGGGAAGCTCGGGCCTCACTGGAGGACTCCAGAATAGCCACAAGAACAGGGAAGACTGAGGGCCCCATCTCTGCCCTCAGGGGACATTAGAGGCATTAAGCATCGGACCACATTGTACACTGAGCTTCTGAAGTCTGAACATTCCAGCTCCATACTCCGCTCCCTCTGCCTCCACAACCACCCCACAAGGTAGGCACTCACACACCCATTTTGCCAGCAAGGAGAACTGAGGCGTGGAGAGGTTTTTCCAGCATCACCCGTCTAGAAAGGAAGTGGTAATCCTGGGGTTGGAAGCCGAGACTGTGACTCCAAGGACTGCTCTTCCCTGCATTGCCCATCCACTGAGCAGAATTTGGGTTACCTGGACAAAGACCCAGACATGTGCAGGGAGGCAAGTGGAGTGTCCCCATGAGCTCTGTGCTCCCATAGCTGGTTGATGGTGGGAGGTGGAGTCTGACATCATGGCCATCCTCAATCCTTTGCATGTGATATACTTCACCTAGCGTCAGCCTTGGCGTGACGCTAGGCTCATTGTCTTCTGGTCACAATAAAACTGTCCCAGCAAAAATTTTGAGTGCCTGTGTTGTTTGATCCTCACTGAGAGAGACTATAGCACTTGTGGGCCCTGTGCCCCTAAGCATGTTCTGGAACTCATCACCTTCCACTGTAGCCATTGGCAGTCGGACCCACTGGCACATAAACCTATCAGCTTGCATGGGACAGTCTCGGCCCAAGAGGAGAATCTCATATTTGGAAGTGGCTGAGCCAGTAGATGCTCTCTCTGAAGGAGTTTGGGGACAGGGTATGCAGAGAAGAGCAGTAGTTAGGAGAAGGTATAAAGCAGAATGCTGTTCGGAGCAATTGGAACTAACAGGACTCAGAGTGACTGAATCCAGCTAATAGTAGAGTTAGAGTTGATTTAGGGAAGTCCAGATTCTGAGGGGAGATGTTAAAATCACAGCATCCTCACTGACCTTTCAGGACTCATGAGTCCTGTCTACAGGATTGTTCAGGGTCCCCATGGGCTTGGCAAGGTGACTGTAATCCGGGTCTATGTGAATCCTCACAGTGAAGCCATCCAATCTCTGACTCGGTTGGAGGGGGAGTCTCTGATCATGCAGCTAGTAACCATCAAAAGAATTACCTTGTTTTTGTTTTTTGTTTGTTTGTTTGGGGGGGATTTTATTGAGACGGTCTCTGTCACCTAGGCCAGAATGCAGTGACTCAAGTCAGCTCACTGCAGCCTCAAATTACTGGGCTCAAGTGATCCTCACACCTCAGCCTCCCAAGTAGCTGGGACTATAGGCATGCACCCAGCTAAACTTTTTATTTTTTGTAGAGACAGAGTCTCACTATGTTGCCCAGACTAGTCTTGAACTCTTGTGTTCAAGTGATCCTCCTGCCTCAGCCTCCCAAAGTGTTGGGATTCCAGGTGTGAGCCACCATGCCCAGCCAAATTACACTGTTAAACCAATCAACTGGGGTCAGTTTTTGTTTTATGGAAATATTTTGGGAATGGTCGCTTCTTCTAATACAGTCTTGAGACTCAGCAGCACTAAAGAGGAAAGCAAACAATAGCTGCAGAGAGCAGCGCTTCCCGGGATCACCTCTGGCTTGGCTTTTCCATACTGCTGTTGCCTCGTTGGTATTCCTGGTCCTCAACACTGTCTCATGAGCACTCCTTCTTAGCCTCCACATCTCCCTCAATTTATACACACTCATGAACTTGTTTCTTATCTGACAATGAGATTCTAACACTGCTGGGAGTTGCACAGCAAAAAGCACTGATAAACTATTACATTAGCTGGAGCCTTCCAAGGCTGCCATCTTGAGAACACTGTTATGTCTCTGTTGGCTTTTGTCTACTTCCCTGGGCCAATCGACAACCACACAAAGGCAACAGTGGTCTGGCCACCTCTCCAGGCTCCGCAGAATATCCCATGCTATTCAAGGTTTGCCGTCAGAGTTTTTACTCTCTGCTAAATTTGAGCAAACACAATTCTGCTTTCCCAATTCCAAGGCACACTGCTGGCCTTAACCTATAATCATGTTGTACTTTTCTCATGCCTGGGACTTAGGATGGCTTTGGGAATAGGAAAATCTCTGACCCCTGTGGTTTGCTGCTATTATTAGAAAGGCCTTAATGTATTTAAAACTTGATTTTTAAGAAAACAATGTTTCTTCAGGTGTAAGACTATTAATGTGTTATTCCTAAGAGAGACTATTAATGTGTTATTCCTAAGAGACTATTAATGTGTTATTCCTAAGAGACTATTAATGTGTTATTCCTAAGATGAAGAGTATTCATTCTCCTTACCACATCCAATCTTGACAACATCTGTGACAGAATCTAAACAACCAAGGTCTGTAATATACAAACTTACCCACTCGTTAAACCACAAGGTATGAACTAAGCTATGAGCTCCTCTAGAATAGTGTGAAAGTTTTATTCATCTCAGTTTCCTCACAACCTAGCATGATGCCCGATACATGAAAAAGCCTCAAAAATGATCGAATGACAGAGGGAGAGAGAAAGAAAAGGAGAGAGGGCTAAATGAACGAACAAGCCACGGAACCATATATCAGAACCATGAATTTCACGTTATAAATCTCCCAGACATATCCGTTGCCAAGTGAAAAGATGTGCCTATCGTATTCCTGGCTTTTCCTGACTACCACAGTCTTCTTCGGGTCGGATAATCCATTGGAAGTGTAAATTCCGAGATGTAAAGAAAAACGGCCAAAATCATCAAAGTCCTCAGACACCAAGCAGGACAAGAACTGACCTATTCGTGTTTATAGCAATGTGGCTATCCTCTTCGTGTTAAGGATGCTGTTTGAAGACGTCACTGGGCTGCGCAGCCTTCCTGCGCGTCCTCTTAAATACCCCCACCCACTGCTCTGAGTTATCCTAGAACAGAGCCTACTCTGGCTATAATAAGCACGTGAATTACTTTTTTGAGATGGAGTCTCACTCTGTCACCCAGGCTGGAGTGCAATAGCACGACCTCGGCTCACTGCAACCTCACCTCCTGGATTCAAGCAATTCTCCTGCCTCAGCCTCCCGAGTAGCTGGGATTACAGGTGCCTGCCACTACACCCAGCTAATTTTTGTGTTTTTAGTAGAGATGGGGTTTCACCATGTTAGTCAGGCTGATCTAGAACTCCCAACCTCAGGTGATCTGCCCACCTCAGCCTCCCAAAGTGCTGGCATTACAGATGTGAGCCACCGTGCCCGGCCATGAATTACTTTTGAGCTAACATTTGAATGTTAAATTATGTAGGGGAAACTTTTTTTTTTTTAAGTGACTCTTACTAGCCAAACTAGTTCTTTTTTAACAGTTGGCAACATCATTATCTAGTGTTTCCAATGTGGCTAAAAAATTGTACACACTGCACTTTCAACTGTTTCACTGAAGTTCAAAATCAACACTAACATGCAAGATAAAAACTAATTTTTATTGAGAAGATTTCCACAGAAGTCAGATGTGTTTGAATTAGATCTCCAGTAGGAATGACCTTGAGAACAATAGAGACCTTCAGCTCTGCCTGATCACTACCAGCTGAATGACATTAGGTAAGTAAAGTCGCGTCCAAGTTGTCAGAAGGCCGATATAATTACCCGGAAAAGGATGTTAATTTCTCACAACGAATGGGCAAGCAGATTGCCCCTCAAGGAGTTTGCATTCTAGAGAGGGGAGACAGAAAATAAGCAATGAAGTTGACAAGTTACCTATTATGTTAAAAGATTATAAATTCTGGCCAGGCACGGTGGCTCACACCTATAATCCTAGCACTTTGGGAGGATGAGGCAGGCAGATCACTTGAGGCCAGGAGTTCGAGACTAGCCTGACCAACATAGCAAAACCCCATCTCTACTAAAAAAAAAAAAATATATATATATATATACAAAAACTAGCCAGGCGTGGTGGCACATGCCTGTAATCCCAGCTACTGGGGGGCTGAGGCATGGGAATCGCTTGAACCCAGGAGGCAGAGGTTGCAGGAAGCCGAGATTGTGCCACTGCACTCCAGCCTGGGTGACAGGGTAAGACTCTGTCCTATATATATATATTTTATATATACGTATATATTATATATACACGTATATATTATATATATAATATACATATATAATATATGTGTATATGTACACATATGTATACATATATATGTATATATACACATATGTATACATATATATTATATATATGTATATATATACACACATATATATATATATTCCATTGGAAACAGAAAACGTTCTACAAGGTGAGGGCTGAGAAATGTGTCGGGAAAAGTAGTATTAAGTAGTCCAGGGCAGGCTTCATTGAAAGGTCAGGGTTCAGCAAAGACTCGAAGGAGATGAAACTTGGAAGAAACACTGAGACTTCTTAAGACCATTTGAGTCACCATGACCTCAGCACCAGAATAAATTGGTCCTCAGGATCGCAATAGAGACACAGGGGCTAATGACAAGAAAAAAGGTGAATCCTAGCAGTTCTGTGCTCTTCATCAGGGTCAGGTGCAGGTGCAGGCCCTCCTTCTGCACTGCTGTTCGGCAATGCTCCCTGGTCACGCACTCCAGTTCTGTTTGTGAGCCGGGATGCTGAACGGGCATTTGGATGACAGAGGCCCCTCTCCTTCCGCTGCCTTTCTAGTGTTTTTAGGTGCCCAGCATCATCCTCCATGGTCAATTTCAAGGGAAGCTTTCTATTAGGTTCATTCTTATTAAATAAATTTGTATATCTATACTTGAGATGATAGTAATGGTGTGAAAATTGATATCAGGACGTATTTCTACAGTTTTACCACTGACAGTTTTACCACTGAAAAGACTTAAAACACACCCACAGTCTATAATGGTTAGTAGATCAAGTGATTGCCCAACACTATAAAAATCATTTTAACAATACCGTAAGCTTAGATTGACAGTAAGTCTATAAACATCCATGTACTTTGGATTTTACTATATTATACATTATTCAGACATTGCCTGCACTTGCACATTTTAAAAATATTTTGTAATGTTCTTCCTTGTCTCTGGGTCTCCAGCAGATCTGGGTCACCTTAGCCCAAATCCCACTGCTGTCAACTCAGATAGTCAAAGGCCTTCTAGTTCTCTCCAGGTGTTCCTGAAGTTTACTTCCTTTCACTAATTCCATGTTCTCTTGTCCATCCTGGCTTCCTTCTTCAATCCATGTACATTCAGAGCCCAGCACCTACATGGGTTTTTTTATTGTGGTAAAATATAAAACATAAAATTTATCATTTTAAAGTACACAATTCGGTGATATTTGCAATGTTATGCAATCATCACCACTGTCTAGTTCCAGAGATTTTTAATCAGAAAAACAGAAACTGAAATGGCATAACCATAAGCAGTCACTACACATTTCCCACAGGCAATCACTCATCTGCTTTCTGTCTTTATAGATTTGCCTCCTCTAGGCCATGTGTGGTGGCTCACACCTGTAATCCCAGTACTTTGGGAGGCCAAGTTAGGCAGATCATTTGAGGTCAGGAGTTTGAGACCAACCTGGACAACATGGTGAAACCCTGTATACACTAAAAATACAAAAATTAGCTGGGCATGGTGGCCCATACCCATAATCCCAGCTACTAGGGAGGCTGAGGCAGGAAAATTGCTTGAACCCAGAGGTGGAGGTTGCAGTGAGCCAAGAGTGTACCACTACAGTCCAGCCTGGGTGATAGAATGAGACTCTGTCTCAAAAAAATTAAGAAAAAGAAAAGATTCGCCTTCTCTGGGTATTCCATACGAATGGAATGATACAATCGTTGGCTTTTGTGTCTGGTTCCTTTCACTTGGCATAGTGCTTTCAAGGTTTATCCATGTGTAGCATGTACAGTACTCCTTCCTTTCAATGACTGAATAATATTCCATTGTATGGATGTACCATATTTGTGAGTCCATTCATCCACTGATGGACAGTTGGGTTGCTTTCACCTTTTGGCTATTGCGAATGGTGCTGCTAAGAACGCTCATGTTCAAGTTTTTGTTTAAACACCTTCTTTCAATTCTTTTATATTAGGTTTTATTTTTGAGCTTCTCACTCCAAGCTTGATACAAAGTTGGTGACTTTACTGATGATGTGGGAGATAAGAAGGAAGACTCAAGAGGAGTCACATTACAAAGAAAGCTGCCTTCCGTCATCTCTCCAGCTCCAGGTTCTGAGTTTCCTGCAGCAGAGGCCAGAGACAAATCTTCCACCTTTTCACTCAGATTTGTTCTCTTCCCAGTGAGGTCCCTTGAGGTATCAATTTTTACTCCAAAAAGGTTTATCAAGAAAATTCTTATAAACAAAAACAGCCCTCTTGCTGAAAGGAATTCTGCTGAATATAATTTTTTCTTTCATCTGGTTACATAAGGACCTTTGCAGAACTGGCATGGGTCTATAAGCTGATAAACCCAAGAAGCCAGAAGGCAGAGACCAACAGGGACTTCCTATGGTGAGGGAGATACACTCACTGGCAGTACAGGTAACTATAGGTACCCTATTGATTATTCACATACTAATAGTCAATGAAATTGGAACGTAAATCAAGAAAAGCATCTTTGGGGTGTCTGATATAGACAGATGCAAGAGAGTATCAAGCTCCCAAACAAATCAAAGCAGTGGGATATTCTGGCTGCTTGGTAGAGGTCTAGGTCCCCAACACATTTTGCCCCTGTTCTGGCCTTGTCTCCCCCAACAGACCAACAAGGGATAGGACAAGATCACCAGAAAATCCAGTATTTGGCTGGAATCAGAACAGAGGGGTTACTCGGCTTGTCACAGCTACTGAGATAGAAATGCTCAACAATTGTGCATTTAGCTGCAGATAATTTGAACAGTGATGCGGTAGCAAAAAAAGGACATAACTTTCCTGTCGAGTTTCAGTCAATGAACTTATTGATTCCTACTATGTGCTGGACCCTCCGTGAAGCATCAGAGATTACACTTATGAGAATCAGACATGGCCTATCTCTCAAAGACTTCACACGTAGTAGGGAGGGAAAGACAGCCAAACAAACACTTGCTGTTGTGTAAAACTAGACTGAACATAAGTTGATAGAGAAGATAGAGAAGTACTGGGATGATGGAATAACCAGCACATGACACGACATGAGGGGACTATTGTTTATACATAAGCCATTTCGGGTCAGCCTCTTCTATCTTCTTTGTTGTGGAGCATTTCAAGCCTTTATGATTCTCATGCAATCTCCTGAATTTATTTGCTAACTGGCCTTCCAGCCGCTAGTCTCTCCTTTCTACAGGGTACCCTCCAATCTGTCACCAGGCTTACTCATATAAAATTCAAACCTGATAATGGTGACCAATCACAGCATTTTCTATGAGCCAGGCATTAAGTGTTAAAAATTGCTAATATTGTGTTACAAATGTTATATCATTCTATCCTTATCTTACAAATGAGGAAACTGAATGACAGAGTTAAATAATGTGCTCAATTATCCAACTAGTAAAGTTAGTGATAAGGTAAGTGGCAGAGTAGGATTCAAAGCCAGCTGTGTCTGAATCCTATTTTGTAAGCCCTTAACTATTACCATACTTTGTCTCCTCTATTAGGAAAAAATATTAGTGGTGTAAAACTGATTTAAACAGAAAAGGGGGTTTATTAAAAGAATGCCAAGTGTAGTAGATATAGAAAACCGCTTCAGATGTAGAGAGCCACAAGAGAATGTTGTTCCCACCCTAAGAACATGAAAAAAGTAATAATTTAGTTTACAAAACTTTAACTTTTGTTGAGCCTGTCACACCACAAGGACCTGCTAAAAACTGTAGGTACAATGTGTAAACTGAGAAAAAACCTTCAGCATTCTGGACTACTCACAAAGTATAGGGTAACAGCCATTCACCACCAGAAGAAGTTGAAGTCTGTGATGCACTTAAGGTAACCAAAGGAAGGTAACCAAAGTAAAACAAAACTCAGGCCCAGCTAAACTGCTGACTAGATTGACTCAACTCTCCACAGTAATGGCCTGACAGAATAAAAAGCATGCCCAATTCTGATTTACCTCAGTCTCTTCTGTTCTACACATAGTGTTCAGCAACCAGTGAAAAATTATACAAGTATCACAAAAGGCAAAAAAGAAAAGTAAAAACATTTTCAAGATACAAAGCAGTCAACAAAACCAGAGCCATAAATGTACCAGATGTTGAAATTATCAGAATAGAAATTTTTTTTCTTTTTTTTTTTTTGTGAGACAGGGTCTCACTCTGTCATCCAGGCTGGAGTGCAATGGTGCAACCATGGCTCACTGAAGCCTCGACCTCCTGGGTTCTACCTCAGCCTCTTGGGTAGCTGGCACTACAGGCACATGCCATTGCACCTAGCTAATTTTTTTTAAATTTTTTGTAGAAATGGGATCTCTCTATGTTGCACAGACTGGTCTTCAACTCCGAGGCTCAAGCGATCCTCCTGCCTCAGCCTCCCAAATTGCTGGGATTACAGGTATGAGTCATCACACCTGGCCCAGAATGGAATTTTAAAATAGCTATAAGTAATCTGTTAAAAGCTAGTGGAAAAAGTGAACAACATCCATAAACAGATGGAAACTTGCAGCAGATCAATAGAAATTAATTTTTTAAATTCAAATGAATATTCTGGAAATTAAAAACACTATATTGGACAGGAAATATTCCTTTAATAGATTTATCAGCAAACTAAATGCTCAAGAGAAAAGAATCAATGAACTTGAAACAGGTAAGTAGAAATTATGCAAACTGAAGCATCAGGAGGAAAAAGAGTAGAAAATAAGAGCACAGGATTAATTGAAGATGTAAAAGGAAAGGAGATAAAGAATTGGGGCAGAAGAAAATATTTGAAAAGATAATGGCCTTGAATTTTTCAAATTAGTGAATCACAGATCTAAGAAGCTCAGAGAACCCCAAACAGAATTAGCAAATTTAAGACACACACTCCCCACACCCAACAGACACATCAGTCAAACTACTATGAATCAATATCAAGAGATAAGCTAGACGGCATCCACAGAAATATGAAAGATTACATAATAAGGAAGAAAGGTAAGACATACAGCAAACTTTTATCAAAAAATATGAATGTCAGAATATAATAGAAGTGGCATTGTTTATTCACTGAAAGGAAAAAAAGGAGGAGTTAACACAGAATTCTATACCCAGCAAAAATCTTTAAAAAATAATGACATAAAGACTTTTTCAGAAAAAAATGAATTGCCAGCACTAGTACACAACAAGGATATTAAAGACAGGAAGACTGTGAAGCCAGATGGAAATTTTGATTTATACAAAGAATTGAAGAATCCTGAAGATGGTAAAAAATGGAAGTAAACAAATTTTTACTGTTTTTAAAAGATGATTGACTGTTTAAGGCAAAGCAGTAACTACATATTTTGAGGTTATAACATGTTTGGAAGTAAAAAAACAAAATAGCACAAAGAATGGAAGGGAGGAAATAAAAGTATATTGACGTAAGACGTTTTAAGGTTAAGTGTGAACAGTTAAAGATGTACATTGTGAACCCAAGAGCAACAACTTTAAAAAAAAATGTAACTTATAAGCAAATAGTAGAAATAAAATGGAATTACTGAAAATACCCAATAACTTCAAAAGAATACAGGAAAAAAGGAGAATAAAAACAAAGAGAATGGGACAAGTGGAAAACTAGCAAGATAGGTAGGTGTAAATTAACCACGTGAATGATCACATGAAATGTAAATGACCTGACGATTAAAAGATAGAGATTGTCAGATTGAAAGAAAAATCTATTGACAACGAGACTATTTTAATATAAAGACATATATATGTTACATGTTAAAGAATGGGAAAAGATATACTATACTATACAAACACTAAACAAAAAGGAGCTAGAAAGACTATATTAATGTCAAATAGACATCAGAACAAATAGTATTTCCAGAGATAAAGAGACATATTAAATATAGGTAAAAGGGTCAATTCACCAAGAAGATATAAGAATTCTGAATGTCTTTGCACCTAATAACAAAGCCTTAAAAATATATAAAAGACAACTGATGAAAATCAAAGGAAAAACAGACAAATCCACAACTATAGCTGGAGACGTCAACACACTCGTTTCTTAGAATTTGATAAAACAAGTACCAAAAAAATATTTGCAGTAATATAGATGACTTGAACAACACCATCAACTAACTTGACCTAACTGATATTAATAGAATCCTCTACCCAAAAGCAGCAGAATAAACCTTTTTTTTTTTTTAGTTCACATGGAACCCTCATAAGGATAGACCATAGTTTGGGCCATAAAACAAATCAAGAAATTTTAAAGGACTGAAATTATACAAAGTATGTTCTTGGAACAGAGTAGAATTAAATGAGCTATCAATAACAGAAATATATTTGGAAGATCCCCCCAAAGATTTGGGAATGAAACAATCCATTTCTAGATAACCTTGGAGCCAAAGAAGAAATTACAAATAAATTAGTAAATATTTTCAATGGAATGAAAATGAAAATACAACATATTAAAATTTTGTGGAATACAGTTAAAGCAGTGCCTGGAGAGAAATTTATAGCATTAATCCCAGCACTTTGGGATGCTAAGGCAGGATAATCACTTGGTTGAAGACCATCCTGGGCAACATGGCAAGACTCTACCTCTACAAAATAAAAATAAAAATTAACCAGGCTTGGTGGTGCATGACTATAGTTCCGACTACTCGGGAGGCTGAGGTGGGAGGATCACTTGAGCCCAGGAGTTGAAGGCTACGGCGAGCTATGATCATGCCACTGCACTCTAACCTGGGCAACAGAGTGAAGACTTGTCTCTTAAAAAAAAAAAAGAAGAAAAAAAGAAAAGAAAAAAGGTCTTTAATCAATTATCTAATCTTTTACATTTATTGATTAGGAAAATATCTCTTCTCAGCCTCTTGGATAAGATCAAGTGTTAAAAAACTAGGAAAAGAAGACCAGGTGAAAGAAAAATAGGCAGAAGGGAGGACATGATAAAATAAGAGCAGAAACCATGAAATGGGACACAGAAAATTCATGAAACCAAAAGCAAGTTCTTTGAAAAGTTCAAAATTTATAAACATTTTGCCAGACTGTTCAAGAAAAAAGAAGGAAGATACAAACTATCAATATCAGAAATAAAAGAGGAAATATCACCACAGATCCTACAAATATTAAAAGAATAATAAGGAAAAATAAGGAACAGCTTTAGGCCAACTTAGATGAAATGGATGATTTGTTTGAAATCAATTGTATATACTAACAACAAACAGTTGGAAATTTAAAAACAATATCATTTACAAGAGTCTTATAAAACATGACATACTTACGAATAAATCTAACAAAAAATGCATAAGCCATGTACATTGATTATAAAACATTACTGAGAGAAACTAAAGACCCTAATAAATAGATAAATCATATTCATAGTTCAGACTATCCAGTATTATTATATTTCGTAACTTATAACTTACTGCAAAGACTTCTTAGGACACAAAAAAATCATGAACTATAAAAAGTTAATTATATCTCTTCAAAATTAAAAATTCAGCTCTTTGAAAAGTAGTATTAAGAAAATAAAAAAGACAAGCCACAGACTTGGAAAAATAGTTGGAAAACAAATACCTGATCATAGATTTGTATTAGGATAAGAATTCCTATAATACAATGATAAATATGCAACACAATAAAAACTGGGCAAAATATTTAAACATGCACTTCACCAAAAATGATGTATGGATGCAAATAAGCACATGAAAAGATGTTCAACATTAATAGCTTTTAGGGAAATGCAAATTAAAACCACCATGACATATCACTACACACCTACTAAAATGACTAAAATTATATGACGGACAATCCTAATTGCTGTTGAGGACTGCTGAGCAAATGGAACTTACATACATTACTAGTGGGAATGCAAAAGGGTATAATCTTCGGAAAACAGTTTGGCAGTTTCTGATAAAGTTTTACACTTTCCATATGACCCAGTGATCTCATTCCTAGGTATTTACCAAAGGAAAAAAAAAAACTTGCATGAATGTTCACAGTATAATAATGTTATGCATAATAGCCCAAAACTGGAAAGAAATCAAATGTCCATCAACTAGTGAATACATAAACAAATTGTGATATAACCAAACAATCTAATAGCAACAATAAAAAGAAATAAACTGATATATACAACAACAACTAATCTCGAAAGCATTGTGCTAAATGAAAAAAAAAATCTCAGACACAACAGCTTCATGCTACATGATCCATTTATATGAGTGTTTGGAAAAGGCAAAACTCCACGAACAAAAATTCAAATTAGAGGTTGCCGGGAGTTGGGAATAGAGAGGTGGTTGACTTCAAAGGGGCACAGGGGAACTTTCTGGCCTAATGGAAATAGTCTATATTTTTTGGTAGTGATCACACAACTATATTTGTCAAAACTCATTGAACTATAAACTTTAAAAGGGTACATCTTACTGTCAGTAAGTTAAACCTTAAAAGACATGACTTAAAAAATTTTTTAAACATCAGGCAGCTCATTGGATCTCTTGGAGAGCTAAAAAGCCAGGTTTGGAGGCTATGCAGCCAGCAGCAATGCCCAAATTCATGCTGAGGAGACGGTGAGGGGAAAGCATCATTGATCCTGCTGGGCAGACACACACAAGCTTCCATCACCACCCTGAACCAGTGGACACTTGACCCTGACCCTCAGGTGTTTGCCCTCTGCTGCTTCTAGAACTGATGGCTCCATCTCTAGAAATGGATGTTGCTTGAGGTCCTTGCTTCTTCAAGTCACTATTCAGTCTGGAGTGGAGACATCTGATTGGCAGAGCCTGGGTCACGTGCCCATTCCTGAACTGCGAGGAAGACTGGAAAGAGGGTACATCACACTTTCAGCACCTACAGCAGGGGCCGACTTGCATCATAAGGTGGGGAACTCCTCTAACACAGAAAGCAAGTTCTCCACCATCTCTCCAGCATCATTCTTTGCTGGCCAGCCAAGATGAGTGCAAAATGTTCACTATACCTCCCATATTATGACCCTGATTAAGAATTTTAGATGACTGTTCAGTGCTTGAAGGATAAAATCTGAATTCTTTTCTTGGCATACAAAGCCTGACCCTAATCTGTGTTTCTTTTTTTTTTTTTTTTTTTTTTTTGAGACAGAGTCTCCCTGTCGCCCAGGCTGGAGTGCAGTGGTGCTATCTCTGCTCACTGCAAGCTCCACCTCCCAGGTTCACACCATTCTCCTGCCTCAGCCTCCCTGGTAGCTGGAACTACAGGCGCCCGCCACCACGCCCAGCTAATTTTTTTGTATTTTTAGTAGAGACGGGGTTTCATCGTTTTAGTCAGGATGGTCTCGATCTCCTTACCTCGTGATCTGCCCGCCTCGGCCTCCCAAAGTGCTGGGATTACAGGCGTGAGCCACCGCGCCCGGCCCCCTAATCTGTCTTTCTAACCTCAATGCCTACCTCTCGCTCCACCATCTGGTTGGCTGGCCTCACTCAGGAGCTGTTGCTGCCCCTCACAAGCCCTTTATTCGCATGGCTCTGGCGCTCTGCTATGCTTGAAATATCCTCCTCTTCTGTCTCCATCAGGGAAGCTCCTACACATTTGTCAAAGCCCACTTCAGGGAAGCCTGCCCGAATCTATGGGCCACATCAACCAGGCCCTCACCACACTCTGCTCTTTTATAGCATTTAGTAGGTACTAAATTAATAAATGGTTGGTGGCTGAGAATTATCCTTCTCCAAAATTAAAGCAGCAGCTCTTAAAAGCAAGATGTACTTTAAAATTTAAATAAACAAAATTTAAAACTCTACTTGTACAGTCAAAAGAAGTAATGTTTTTGATATTTTCCAGAAATTCTGAACAAACAGATGACCTTTGGCCCAATATCCCTATTTTTCACTGTGTCCTGAAGGTTATCTCTGAGCAAATGAGTAAAGACAAGATACATCTGACAATTTTCATTAAGCCAAGAAACACAGAGAAACAAAACACACTCAGATCCCAAAGGGGCCCAAGACCAGGTCCAATCTAAGCCTAAGTGGAAATGGGAGCATGGTATGCAGCTGAAATTTCATGTGAAATGCTTCTCAGTGATAACTAGTAAAATCAGCAATTACATTGGAGGTCCTAAATTACTCCCTGCAAAACAAACAAACGAAATATAGCTAGTGGGTACAGCTGATCTAAAACTCAAATAACTGCCTTGTTTTTATTTCTGTCCCCACTGAATGACACAGCCAATGACACAAGACATGAAGAAGAGGAGTTCCGGGGAAAAGCATGCTGGGGATGACCCCCACCAGAATCCCTGGTGGTGCATAGACAGGTCCCACTGTCTCCCACATCCCCAAACGGTGCCACTGGTACTTATACTAGGTGAGAATTCACTGATCAACTCCGTGTAACCTGGACTTCAAGTCTGCCTTGTGTTCCTGTGTTTGCACATTCTTCCCTCTATAAAGGTCCCTTCACATTAATTTATTCTTCTTTCCTTGTTTAAGATGGCAGGGTGCCCTTTGCTTTCTTTCATCTTTGCTTTTCTCTCTACAGTAGCCTCTGAGCATATAAGGTTTTTGAATTCCTTATTTGTGGATTTTTAAATTTTTGGTTTCATTTTTCAGGTTCCTGAAGGCTGTGTGAAGCCCTCCACTCTCCCCACACATATTATATGTTGCCCTCTTTCTAGATGGGCTCCAGTAATGTTAATTTCACCTAACTGACAGGCAACGAGTGGAAGCTGATGGCCAGAAGGTCACAAGAAAAAAAAATTAGAGAAATTGTGTTCAGCCAGGTCAAAAAAAAGTCATGGTGGACATCCGGAGAGGCCAGAGGCACCAGTCAGGAGCTGGAGTCACTGCTACAAGGACCCCACCACCTCCTCCCACCTGCAACAAAGGAGCTCCATGGCTGCCATGCTAAGGTCACCCCTGACCGTTCACCTCACAGGGCCTGAGAACAGCTCTCAGGGACAAGAGAAATGATCCAAGGTACCCAGTTCCCAACAACCATTCCTAAGAACTTGCAGAGCAGAATGTTAAAAACAACATTTTTTTTTTCTACAAGGGAGAAAGGCTAAAGTTATTAGCAAAGGAAAATCTCAAGAGATATCATTGCTTTCCCAAACAACCTCTCTAGGCTTGGGAACACATACCGTACCCATTTTGTACCAGAGACAGAGAGAGAGAGAAACACTTTTTATAACCTTACAAAAAACTTACATAAACAACACTATCCTCTTTGTTGGTTTCTTTTTTAAAAGGGGTTGTTTTGAAAATAGATAATTTTACTGATTCCGGAGCCAAGAATTGTTGCTCTGTCTTAAGGAACTGTTGGATGCCCTTTTTGGCAGGATCGTTTGTTTGTCTAAGATTATGCATGTTTGCTGGGGACATAAAAATGAGCTCAGGATTGGAGATGGCTGCACCTGAACGGCGGGGCTTGTTGGAGCTGATGCATGGCCTGGCTCCCGAGGAGCTCAGCCTGTTCACTCACCGTTCACTCATAATTCCCTCAAAGCAAAGTTCTCCCTTATCCAGGACACAAAGATGAGTGGGGAGGGCGGGGGCGAGGGGAGAGGTTAACAATGTCTTTACAGTTATACTCATCAAGTAAGTGTCACAAAGAAAAGGAACATAAATCCTGAAGTATGGGGAGGCAGGAAGGCAAGAGGAAAGAGAAGATGAGAGAAAAGGTAAACCATCGGGTAAAACTCAGCAAGATAGAGCTAGTTGTTTTGAGGCAATTATTTCCAGTAAATGGACATACCACAGAAAGAAATGGAGAAAGCTCCAAGAGCACAGTGGTTTGAAACGGGTACACGCCACAGGAACCTGGTTAGTTCTACTTCTACATTCCTGACTCAATCTCAAAAGAGATGTTTCCGATTATCCCAAAGGAAATGGTTAGAGAATCAATGCAGCACCGAAGTATGGTTACAATTATGCAAAACAATAGGATACAACCTAGTGGGAAGGTCTTCAACAGTGCATGAAGCTTATGCTTTGATGCAAATCTGCTTGAAATATAAGGATAGAAACTTCTCCTTCAAATGTATGCTCCTTGATATAAAAACACAAAAGCTCTGAGACAGTTCAACTTCCTTCAAATAAGAATGCATCCCACGGATGTTCTCTGTGAGACAGATATCTACAAAAAATTCTCCTACTAAAATCACAAGCCTCTGCAGTTTTTTCTCTTGAATTATGGCCACTCAGAATAGTAGTTTTGATATTAAATGCTCCTCCCTAATAAGAGGACAAAATGCAAAATCTTTGAGGAGTTATATGTAGTGTTTAATACCATTTGTTTTCAAACCCATGTTTTCAATGTTCAATTCTTCTATGCAATACCACCTCAAAAATAACCAAGTTCTTTCCTTAAATATTGAAACATCCCCAGGGTGGAGACTTGTTCTCTGCTCTGATCCCACTGCCAAGCACAGATCCAAGCTCATAGTGGTGCCCAACAAATATTAGCTGAATTATCATTAATATGAACAAACATACACAAAGTTACAACCACTTTCTGGGCAATGCCTTTCCTACAAATACTCTTCAGAGTAATTTTCTGAGCGGAGGGGAATGTTCTTAAATTGGCACATCAAGATTTAGAAAATGAGCTGAAGCTCTGCACTTGTTGATTTACAAAACACGTCGATTTTATTAGTTTTGAGCTGAAAATCAGCTTGGGAACATGAGAGGAGGCAGAAACGTGGGCTTGTTGATTCTTTAGAGACCTGCCAGTCAGCAAGTCCTGTACCTCAACACAAGTGCATTCTTTGCTATTTTTCTTGGAAAACCTTGACAGTGTGCAGTGAGGGTGTCTTATCAGCTTCCAGGTGGAGGCAATGTGCCCAGCCACTTCAAACAGGGAAGCGGGGCAGGGGAAGGGACACCAGAGAAATGGAACCCAGGATGTGTCTGCTGAGGCTAGGGGCATTGCAGATACAATATCCGACTATTTCCATGTCACCTGGACTTCCCACTGTCTCCTTTGATTTTTAAAAGCCTTAGTAGCACATATAATGGAGGGTTTTGTTTACCTTTAAGGATTAAATAACAGAAAAACAAATAGGCTGCACTACCTCTTCTCACTCTATCAAACCTGTGTTGACTCTTTGTGATCACATTGATTGAAACAAAAAAGAAGAAAAAAAAAGATCATCCTATAGTCTAAAATAGACATACCTTCTATGAGGATTCCATGCTCTCACGGTGTTTAAAAGGCTGTTTTCTGCTGCTCTGAGATCATCCATCTCTCTCTCCCTTTCTTCTCTAGTGTTCAAGATTAATGTTCTCTTCCTTTGTCCCTTCCACATGCCATGCTAGAAGAAATAAGGACCGAAACAAATACAAAAGGGTAGGGAAGAGTCAAAATGTGACTTTTGTTTTGGTCCTTATGTCTTCCCACATTGCTGCTGAGGCTTTGGGATTTCCCCAAGGACTGCTCTTCTGCACATATTGTTTTTCTGACACCTTTTAAGTGGCTGTGCCCTTTCACACCGAGAGAAAACTGTTCCTGTATCCCTTCAAAATCTACAATAATCTCTACAGCCTTCTTAAAACAACAATATATTTGGTATGTCAATAGGGTTCAGTCTAGCAGTGATTCACATATGGTACTGCATTTTGAACTGGTGGCTTCCACTTGTGAGCTACTGCTGAATACTCATCTCTTGAATTCTGAAACATAATTTGCTGTTTTCTGTGCTGTTGAGAGGCATAACCCTCTTTCCATCTAAGTTTTCAGCACAGACTGGAGGTCATCCTCCTTTCCTCTCTAAAATCCCAGGAAAAGCTCTCCTGGACTTTGGCTTCTCAGTATCAGTGGTTGAGAAACATACTGTAGCTTCAAACTACAAAATAGTTGGGGTGATCTTAGCTATATAACACACAGAGGAAAATGGCAAGGAATGCCAAGACTATGAAAGTTTTCAACACAATTTGCAGAATTAGAATCTGAGAGCTACTAATTAAATTTGTTCATGCGTTCACACACTGATTCACACATATTCCGAGTGTATAATTCATTGCCATACAATGTGCTAGAGGCTGAGGAACGTCCTCTATGATACATTTGCCAGCATAAAAATCTTCCCCACCATTGTCTGATTTCATGTGTGAAACGTAGAGTGCTTCCTCTAACTTCATCTGTCCAACAATATTATAGTGTAATAGATTATATTTAATAAGTTCTATGCCATATCCCTTGGGGGTACAAGTTTGACTGCATATTTCCAGACACTGGGGAAGCAGCTTTCTCATTAGATGAGGAGATTGTCAAGGCACTCTGCAACTGCCCTGTTTTGTTGACTGTATACAGACTTCAAGACAAACCACTGACCCAGGCCCATTCAAAGCATCAGCTTGTTAACAAGGACTAAAGCCTAAGTCTGGTTATGGTCACATAGCACCCAGATCATGTAAGGACTGGGCCAGCAACACTTCCCGGTAACGCAGAGCTAAATGGTCCCACTGAACTCTGCTTCACAGACAGTATTCGGTCCAAGACACATGGGTCATCCAAGAAATATGAAGCCAAATTAAGGCGGCCAGAATTCCCTTTGAAAGGCCAGCAGACAGCATGGCGCCAGCATGGCATCAAGCTCCAGACCAACATCAACTTCTATAAATCAGTGGTAGGAGGATCTAACTTCTTTTAATGTAGGATAAAACTTGGACCCACCACAGATGTCACATCTGACTTCTTTCTCAGTCCCTCTAGTGTTCCCGGTCAGCACTCCTGAATATTAAATAACAGATCCAAAGTCACTTAAATCCTGGGATGTGATCAGTCCACCAAAACTGGAGCCACAATTTACTGTAGTGTAAGTCCATAGACCACACAGTCACAACACAAAATCACAGCAGCAGTTACCATGGGAGGTTACTAGCTGGGAGAGGGCACATGAGTGTTTTTTAGATGGTGGTAATAGAAGTGAGAGACACACACCATGCAATTACTAACTAGCGTAGTGTCAATTTCACATTAATGTTTTCTTAGAAAGAAAACGAGAAAGTTTGGGTTGGGTTTCTTGATTTTTTCTAGACATTTTAGGTGTTGGGTAAATCTTAAACACCATTATTCTGCTAAATACCTCCCCACCCTCCTCCTCTTCACCTCACTGAAACAACTGATGACTAAGAGCAAATACCCAGCCAAACCAATAATGGTATCATCAAATCGTGGGGACAAGGGCTTACATGCACACCTGTGCTGTATGATTTTTTTTAAGGTAACTGGACAACAATCACACATTAATAGAGGAAGGATTCCAAATTTCCAGGTTTTCATTCCAAGGCTTTTTCTGCTAGGTAAGAAAATTTAAATATGAATTTTCATTTCATATTTAAAATGAAGCCAGGCTGAACTACTTTACTGATGAGGCAGTCCTAATAAAGCCTGAAACCCATAAGATTTAAGTTATAAACTATGAAAGTAAAGACTTTCAGCTCAGTATTACAGGGGGTGGGAAAAGAAAGTGCACTAATTAAGACATACCGCGCTGTTATATTCAGGTGGTCCATTCAGGAATCACAGTTCTTAACCAAAAAGCAAGGACATTTACTTTCAGAAACATTCCAACAGAGTGAAATTCAGTACAAAAAAAGAGACGGGGAAAGTGGAAAAACAAGTTCACAAGTTTGGTGCTTTGAGCTTGTATTGAATTCATAATTTTGAAAAACAAATGTATGATATTTCATACATAAACCTAAAACTCATGGAATGGTAGCACAAACTCACAACGAAAAAAAGCCAAAGATAATGGTAAGCTATAAATTCCATTAGAGTTCATCTAGTTTACCCACCCCACCTTTATAGATGGAAAGAACAGAAGCCATACCTAGGGATGAGGACAAACCATAGGTTTGTCAAGGACAGTAACCTTAATGCCACACAAAACCCTAACACCTTTGAGATGGCCTCCTCGCTACACTGGCTTTGCCATCTTTCCAAAAACTACATCTGGTTTGTAGAAGACTTGAAGATGGTCCAGAGAAGAGCAACAAAACTTTCTGGAAGAATGGAAAGAGAAGCCACAAAGAAAGGATGAATAACAAATGGAACAGAGAAAACAATTCCATAGCAGATGCAGTTACTAGGTAATGGTTTCTCTGATATCCCCAAAGGGTAAATGTATGCCTCTCTACATGCCTATACAATTGTTTTTTGAGCATCTTAATCATTTTTAAATGTACAGTTCAGTAGCATTAAGTTCACATTGTGTTACCATGACTACCATCCATCCACAGAACTCTTTTCATCTTGAAATATTAAAACTCTGTAACCATTAAACAATAACTCTTTTTTCACCCTTCCTCCAGCCCCGGCAACCACCATTCTACTTCCTGTCTCTATGAATTTTACTACTCTAAGTACTTCATGTAAGTGGAATCATACAGTATTTATCCTTTTGTGACTGGTTTTTTCACTTAGCTTAATGTCCTCAAGCTAAAGGATTGTTTTTAAGAAGGCATTTAACAAGGATTAGCTGAGGATGCTCACCAGCTGTTTTCCATCTTCCATAAGAACAAAGAAAACAAGTTTAAATTGTTAAAGAGAAAATGAGTTTGAATTGCAAGGGTAGAAAAAGTTGTCAGATGCTAGAATATAAACTTTATAGATGTCTTAGAGAAGTGCTATAAACAATAATGTGTTTACATATATTGAGTTGACATATTTCCTTATAAGAGCTCTTAAAAATTATGAAATGAGGTCAGGGACAGTGGCTCACACCTGTAATCCCAGCACTTTGGGAGGCTGAGGCGGGAGGATCACTTGAGCCCAGGAGTTCGAGACCAGCCTGGGCAACATAGGGAGACCCCCCCCCCCAACCCCCATCTCTGCCAAAAACAAAAAATTTAGCCAGGTGTGATAGCACACAGCTACTCTGTGGTCCCAGCTACTCCGGAGGCTGAGGCAGGAGGATTGCTTGAGCTCAGGAGGTCAAGACTACAGTGAGCCATGTTTGCTCCACTGCACTCCAAGCTGGGCAACAGAGAGACCCTGTCTCAAGAAGTAAAATAATGAAATGAATTCAATAAGCCCTAATTGAGCCTTTGATTGTAATGGTGTGGGCACTGCTGAAGAAACAGAACATATCTGTTTCCTTGAAAGGCAAACAATTTACTCTGGGAAACAATATAACTTTCTATAAAATTCTTATGATACTTAACCACTTTTAACATAATCCAAGGATAGGAATTAGCTTTCAACTTCAAGCTCCAACTCTCATAAACTGTTAGAGGCTGCCTAAAGCCCTGTGCCGAATTCTGTGTCCAAGACAGAGCACAGAAAAGACAGTGATTAGTTACTGTTTGTCTTGGGTCAAGAAGAGACCAGCAAGGGTTAGGGTGCCATAATCTTGCCATTCTTGTCAAAACTCTTATACTTTGTCAAGCATTATTGTTGCTTAGCACTGTTTAATACTTGTTTCATGTTTCTCTGGCTACCGTGAGCTTAACAATGGTCATCAGTACTGCATTTTCTACTTATTTAGCATGCCCATAATATGCACCAGATAAATATACAATGTGACAAACAGGTACCAAGGCAATTACCTCACCCATTTACCTGTCCTGGGATCCTATCTTCCCTTCTATTCTTTTGGTCTTTGTTCCATCAATATTCCTTCCCTTTCCTTCATCTTTATCCTTTCCTTCAACCTTTCTTCCTCTTTTATCATATTCTTTTCAAGAGTCAGTGACTCTTTCCCACATAGCATATGAACATGCTTCACATCTTCCATAAGTGGAAAGCAGCTGCCATTCCTAGGCCTGTGTGTTCCCAACTTTATCTTTTCTCTTGTCCTTCACAGTGAAACATAAACAGCGTTCTCAACTGGCTGCCGGGAGGTCTTCATCACTCACCTCCTCTTTTAAGCACTGCAATCAGGGCGTTACCTCATGTAAGCAGCTGAAACTGTTTTAATCACCATTTATCCATTAGTGCCCAAATTCAATGCACCCTTTTTTGCCCTTATAGAGCTTGCTATCTGTGGCATATCAGATGCCCTTAACCCCTTCATCCTCCTCAGAATTATTTCATCCTTTGACTTTGGTTACTTACGTTCTCCCTGGTTATTTCTCTTCCCTCTCTGGCTGCTCCTGACCACAATTAGAGTAGCCATGTCTCCAAAAGTCAGTACTTCTTTTCTCTTTTCCTCTCACCATACATATACTTCCCGAGCATTCTCTTCAACAACCGTCACTTATCTCTGATTATCCAACTGTCTCCTACATAATCCAACTAGATAGTCCCCATACACATTTTTTTTTTTTTTTTTTTTTTTGAGACAGAGTCTGTCTCTGTCGCGCAGGCTGGAGTGCAATGGCACGATCTCAGCTCACTGCAACCTCCACTTCCCAGGTTCAAGTAATTCTCCTGCCTCAGCCTCCCGACTAGCTGGGATTACAGGCGCCCACCAACACACCTGCCAATGTTTGTGTTTTTAGTAGAGACAGGGTTTCACCACATGGCCAGGCTGGTCTCAAACTCCTGACCTCAGGCTATCTGCCCACCTCGGCCTCCCAAAGTGCTGGGATTACAGGCGTGAGCCACCGCACCCGCCCCCCACCAGCCCCCATACACTTCTGTCTCAACGTGTCCATAATTAAACTCAGCATCTTTCTTCCCCACATCAGCCACATAACTTATGTCCTGTCTTGAGAATCAGCATCTTCATCATAACCGCTATTCCAACTAGGAAGCCGAGAGTCCTCCCAGAATCCTCCCTGCTCTCTGTCCTCCACCGCAGGCAGCCCTTATCGCTGCCTCCTCCTTCATAGCTTTCATATTCTGGACTTTCCCTTCTCTCCATGCCCACTGTCAGTGTACTAGCTCAGGCTTTCTCATCTCTCACCCAGACAACGGTAACCAACCCATAACTTGTGTTCTTGCCTCCATTAGTACAACCCTCCAAGCCCACAAATCTGATCATATCGCTCCTTTGCTCAAAATTCTTTACTGGCCTCCCCATTGCGTATAGAACAAAATCTAGACACCTTGCAGGGCTTTTAAGGCCCTTTGTGATTTGGTCTGTGTGTAGAGCCTCTTCTCCTACCTGTATCCCTTTCTTTCTTTTGAAACGGAGGCTCGCTCTGTCACCCAGGCTGGAGTGCAATGGCGCGATCTCGGCTCACCGCAACCTCCACCTCCCAGGTTCAAGAGATTCTCCTGCCTCAGCCTCCCGAGTAGCTGGGATTACAGGCACGTGCCACCACGCCCAGCTAATTTTTGTATTTTTAGTAGAGATGGGGTTTCACCATGTTGGGCAGGCTACTTTCAAACTCCTGACCCCGGGTGGTTCATCCGCCTCTGCCTCCCAATGTGCTGGCGTGAACCACCACTCCCAGCCCCTTTATCCCTTTTTACTTTGGTTTCTGGGAACAATAAAGTCCTTGCCATTCCCCAAACACACAATTTTCTCACTTATGTCCATGTCCTTGCACAGGCCCTTCCTTCTGCCTGGGCCCTGGTCCCTCCCTGTCCAGCTAGTACCCAGCCATCATCCTTCAAATCTCAACTCCAGGAGGAAGTCCCCTGTATTGGCTAGGACTCTTTAAGCTGCAGATGGCAGAGCCTGGGGTCCTAGGGCAGGTCATAGATGTCGATCTGCATTTCCTCAGCCCATGCCCCAGCCTAGCCTCTCAAACCAAAAGGTTGTTCCCTTCACACTTTTGCTTCAGTCTAAATTTTGATTCAGTTGAGCTTCTTAAAGAGTGTTTTTAAAGACAACAGCTGTAGTGGCCTAGACTTTGAAATGAGATATTAAGAAGTTTTCCTAGCTGTCTGTCCTGTTACTAGTTATATCAATAACTAGTATAATTTTATGGGCAATTTCACTGTAATAGAAATAGGAGAAGCACATGAAAGAGTTTAAACTGAGTGAAAATAACTGATGAAATTAATAGGCAAATTAAATAAATATTCCTGTTGATCTCAGATTTTTTTGAAGTCGTTAATAATGAGAATAAGTTGTTCCTAAAGGTGGCTTGGAAATTCTCTCTGATTTAGTTTTAAATGACTCTAAGATGCTGTTCTAGCAATTAAAAAAAAAAATTTTAAAGAAAGAGACAAATAATCTCTGCAAAATCAATCAATTGACCCACCCAGGATAGTGAGAAGCCAAGTACAATTGTAAAACATCTGTGTAAGAAAAATAAAAAGCATCCTCCCTTGTCCATTTTCAGGTTTCTATAGAAAGAAATCTCAAGAATCTCTCCTTTTCTCTGTACCAGGGATCAGCAAACCAGAACCTGTGGGCCAAATCCAGCCCTACACCTGTTTTTTTGTAAATAAAGTTTTATTGGAATACAATCATACCTGTTTGTTTATTTATGGTCTGTGGCTGCTTTTGCACCACAACTGCAGGGCTGAGTAATTGAAACAGAAATCTATGACTCACAAAACTAAAAATATATACTATCCAGCTTTTTACAAACAAAGCTTGCTGGCCCTGTCTACACAAATAGAAGAAGAATTTTCCTTATTTACCAGTGACCATGAAGAAGGGCTTTTGATCTTTGATTCAAGATTCCTACAATAACACAGCATAGCACCGATTTTCTCAAATCAAGTCATGGATTTCTATGGAGTCTCTTACTAGGATACCAAACTCTCTACTTGTCTTTTTTATTTTCGTAACTTTGGGCAGTATATGAGGGATGTAATGACAGGTGACCAGTGTGTGTATTAGATCCAAAACAATGACCTAGAACCTAAATTGATGAGACTATAGAGGCTGAAGGAAATGAGTAAATCCACTATGTGTCCCCATCCCAGAAGGATCCTGAAAGCACAAGTAACATAACAGCAGCATGCCGATGGGTCATTTACTGATTGTTTTCTGTCCTTTAAATAAATCTCCCAGGTCTTATCTACACTTCATTGGGATTACAGCAGTATTGATTAATGCTCAACATTATTAACCATCAGGAAATGCAAATCAAAACCACTGTGAGGTACCACTTCACACTTGGGACAGCTATATTCAAAAATAAAAATAATAATATGTGTTGGGGAGAATGTCGTGAAATCAGAATCCTCACACACTGCTGGTGGAATTGCAAAATGGTACAGCCTCTTTGGAAAACAGTGTGGCAGTTCCTGAAAAGATTAAACATAAAATTGCCGGCCGGGCGCGGTGGCTCACGCTTGTAATCCCAGCACTTTGGGAGGCCGAGGCGGGCGGATCACGAGGTCAGGAGATCGAGACCACGGTGAAACCCCCTCTCTACTAAAAATACAAAAAATTAGCCGGGCCTGGTGGCGGGCGCCTGTAGTCCCAGCTACTCAGAGAGGCTGAGGCAGGAGAATGGCGAGAACCCGGGAGGCGGAGCTTGCAGTGAGCCGAGATCGCGCCACTGCACTCCAGCCTGGGTGACAGAGCGAGACTCCGTCTCAAAAAAAAAAAAAAAAAAAAAAAAAATTGCCATATGACCCAGCAATTCCACACTTAGATATATACCCAAGAGAAATGAAGACATATGTCCATACAAAAACTTGTACATAAATGTTAATAGCAGCCAAAAAATAGCAGCCATTCACAGTAGCCAAAAAACAGAGACAATCCAAATGCCCATTCAATGGACAAATAATAGATAAACAAAACCTGTTCTGTCCATACAATGGGATATTATTCAGCAATAAAAAGGAATGAAGTGGTGATACATGCTACACCACAGATGGAACTTGAAATAGTATGCTAAGTGAAAGAAGTAACAAAGAGCCTCTCCTTGACCAACTTTAGTCAGCTTCCTCTAAGCCCTTTTCTCAACTAGGCCTCAGCCTTCGGCCTTGTACTCAGGACTACATAGCCCAGATTTAGCAAGAGTCCTGTTAAGTCAATTTAGCAGAATCTCCCACCCTCAAAACCTGATTATCCTCAGTATCTGACCAAATTCCTCACCTTCCATCATCCGCACATGACGTCTGATCATCACCTTAGCCTGCCTTCTGCAAGAATCCCATTAGGTAGGTTTAGCAAGAATTCCCCCTACCCTTGATATCTCCTCTAGTAATTTTCCTCCACCCCTTCACCTTCAACCGGCTCCACTTGTCTTATATTCGGAATTAAGCACCATTCTATACTGAGGTCTCTTTTTCTGTTGTCATAGTTCCTGGATAAAATCGCTGTTCACAGCTTGAACCTATTGTCTGGCTCTGGTTTTCTTTAACAGAAGCCAATCACAAAAGATTACATATTATATGATTCCATTTATATGAAATATCCAGAATAGATAAATCTACAGAGACAGAAAGTAGATTAGTTACTGCCTTGGGATAAGGGATTTGGGGGTCACAGAGAGTCTGCTAATGAGTACAGAATTCCTTTTGGGGGTGATGAAAATGTTCTAACACAAACTGTGGTGATGGTTGCACAATTCTGTGACTATATTAAACACCACTGACTTGTACATTTTAAATGAGAGAATTGTATTGTATGTGAATCATATCTTAATAAAGCCATTAAAAAGGAAGCATTAGTTATATTCTTTGGATGATGGGAAAGGAGGAAAGTTACTTTTTTATTAGCAAAATATTTAGGATTTTTAAAATTAAAATAATATATTCTATAGAGTGTAACAGTTTTAAAAACATTTTTAAATTTCTATCTGAAAATGGCAACTAGTAATTACAACTTCTGCTTTTGAGTGTGCACTATAGACCAGGCAATGCTGGGTGCTTTTAATATATCATCTCCTGCAACAGCCCCAACTACAAATTGGTAATGATTATTCTTACAAATAATAACAGGTTCAGGAAAGGTAGGTGATAGCAGGTTCAGGAAAGTTAAGTGGTCTGCCCCAAACTAAAACATTGTAGAACCCAAGCCTAAAAAGAATTTCTCATCTCCAAATTTTATGTTACACACTCTGAGACCAAGAGGGAAATGCTGATAATATTAATAATACTGAATTTCCTCTACCTAGTTACTGAAACTAGAAGTGAGATCATACTTAGTATAGGGCCTAGCATAAAATAAGCTTTCAATAAATATCAATAACTAGTCATTATTATTATTATTATTATTATTATTATTATTTCCCAAATTTAGTGACCTTTTTCCTCATTCATCCTTTTTGGACATTTTGCAGGTTTTGACACCAGTGCTTATTCCCCTTCTTCCTAATACTTTAACTTCTCTGGGGTTCCATGACACGTTTTCTGGTTTTCTTCTTACCCCTCTGACGGTTCCTCAATTTCTTAGATATGACACCAAAAAACATGATCTGTAAAGGAAAGGAATAATGAATTGGACTTCATCAAAATTACAAAAGACACCATTAAGACCATAAAAAGTTTGAGAAATAATATTTGAAAATCCTACACCTGATAAAAGACATTTAACCTATATGTGTGTATGTATGTATATACATATATACTCACAATACTCACAATTCAAAAGGAAAACAACACAATTAACACACAGACAAATTATTTGAAATGATGCATCACTAGGAAAGGTATATGAATGGCTAGTGTGTGTAGGAAAAGATGCTCAACATCATTTGCCACTTAAAAATGCTAATAAAATCACAGTGAGGTACCATTACATATTCACTAGAATGGCTATAAAGAAGACAGTCATGGTTGTTGGTAAGGATGTGAAGAACACTCCTCCATTGCTGGAGGGAGTGTAAAATGGTACGGCAGCTTTGGAAAACAGCTTGGCAGTTTTTTACGGAGTTGAACTTACCATATCACACAAAGCCTTTGACACAAGCAGGCAGAGTAGCATCATTCAGCATGCCCCAAACTGGAAATAATCCAAACATGCATGAATTGGTGACTGGAAAAACACAATGTGGTATACAATGGAATACTATTCAGCAACAGAAAGGAACAAAGTACTGATATATAAGATACGGATATCTTAGTCCGTTCCTGCTGCTATAACAAAATACCACAGCCTGGGTTATTTATAAATAATAGAAATTTATTTCTCCCAATTCTGGGGGATGGGAAGTTCAAGATCAGGGTGCCAGCAGGTTTGGTGTCTGATGAGGGTTTGCTGTCTGCTTCAAGACAGTATCTTGTTGCTGCATCCTCTGGAGGGATGAGTTGTGTGTCCTCACATGATGGAAGAGATGAAAGAGACAGGCAGCTCTCTAAAGCCTCTTTCATAAGGGCATTAATCACTCCCCAAGGGGCCCCATCTCTTAATATCATCACCTTGGAAGTCGAGTTTCAATACATAAGTCTTAGAGGGACACAAACATCAAACCATAGCAATTGTTGGACCCCAAAAGCATTGTGCCAGGTAAAAGAAGCCAGACACAAAACACAATATATGTAATTTATATGGTTCCATTTATATAATAGTTCTAGAAAAGGCAAAAATAGAAACAAAAAGTAAATGAGTGTCTGGAGCTGGAGGTTGGAGATTGACTGCAAATGGGCACGAGGGCACCTTTTGGGGTGATGGAGATGTTCTAAAACTGGATTATGTTGATGCTTGCACAACTTTATAAATTTACTAAACATCGTAAAATTGCACACTTACAGAGGCTGAATTTTATGCTATATACCTCAAGAAAGCTATGGAAGAATAAAGCTATTAAATAATTTTTTAAAGACATTAGAGTTGTTACTGTTAATTCTATGGGCATTTTCATTACTGAACTATTTGAAAGACTAAAGAGACAAGAAGAATTTTCATTGCCTGAAAATAAATAGAAGAGACAAAGAATTACCTGTGATTTCATCTATGGGCAGGGAAGAACAGCCCTACAGAATGAACTGGAGCAGGCACATTGAGGGAAAAATAAATGAAGTTATTTTCTGATATTTCATAAGTTTGGTTTTTTCACATAAAGATTACAAATATAATGTTGTGAGCACAATTATGGAAGTGCCCAAGACATTTAACCAGTGTGAGGAAGGAGGTTAAGCAGGGAACGTTTTACCAGTGTCCTAAAGGAAGGAAGGAGTTAGCCAGATAAGCTTAGGCAGGGAATGACGTCTGGGCAGAGGAGGCAGCTTGAGCAAAGACAAAGAGGCAAGGAACAACATAGGATCAGAGTTCAAATCCTGGAACTGCCCATTGACTAGGCAGTCTTTTTTTAATATGATTTTTTATTGTGTTAAAATACACGTAACACAAAATTTACCATCTTAACTATTTTTGAGTGTATTTATAGTTCAATGGTATTAAATATGTTCATAATGTGCAACTCTCACCACCATTCATCTCCATAGCTCTTTCCATCTTTTAAAACTGAAAGTCTACATCCATTAAACAAATAATTCCCATTTTGTCCATATCCCAGCTTCTGGCAACCATCATTCTACTGTCTGTTTCTATGATTTTCACTATCCTAAGTACCTTATATAAGTGGAATTATACAGTACTTCTTTGTTTTTATGACTGGCTTATTTTACTAAGACTAATATCCTCAAGGCTCATCCATGTTATACCATATATTAGGATTTTCTTCCTTTTTAATGCTGAGTAATATTCCACTGTATAGATATGCCACATTTGCTTATCCATTCATCTGTCAATGAACATTTAGGTTGCTTATACATTTTAGTTATTGTGGATAATGCTACTATATACATGGGAGTGCAAATATCTCTTTGAGACCCTGTTTTCAAAGTTTGGGGGTCATATACCCAGAAATGGAATTGCTGGATCATATGCTAATTCTGTTTTCAATTCTTGAGGAGTTGCTATACTTGTTATCCACAGTGGCTCTGTCAGTTTACATCTCCACCCACAGTGCACAAGGGTTCCAATTTCTTTTTTTTTTTTTTGAGACGGAGTCTCGTTCTGTCGCCCGGGCTGGAGTGCAGTGGCGCAATCTCGGCTCACTGCAAGCTCCGCCTCCCGGGTTCACGCCATTCTTCTGCCTCAGCCTCTCCAAGTAGCTGGGACTACAGGCGCCCGCCACCATGCCCGGCTAATTTTTTGTATTTTTTAGTAGAGACGGGGTTTCACTGTGGTCTCGATCTCCTGACCTCGTGATCCGCCCGCCTCGGCCTCCCAAAGTGCTGAGCCACCGCGCCCGGCAAGGGTTCCAATTTCTCCATATCCTCTCCAACACTTGTTATTTTGTTTTTTTGATAGTAGCCATCTTTTTAAATTTAAGATGGTATCTCAGTGAGGTTTTGATTTACATTTTCCTAATGATGAAATGATTGTAAAATCTTTTGCAAGTTATTTAACCTCTTTAAATGTTTGTTTCTTGGCATGTAAAATGGAGGTGATACAAAAATAAACTCTCTACCTAATTAAGGCACTGTGATGATTGAACCAGAAAAATGCATGAAAAACATTTAGCTCTGTGTTCACCAATGATAAATGTTCAATCCTATGTAAGGAGCTACCAAAGCAGTGGCTCTCAGCCTAGAGTTTTTAGAGTATGTGAGTGTCCCCTTCACATACACGGGGTGCACTCCTATGATAATATTTTTTACCCTGTATTATTGAAAACAATTATGTAGAGAAATGATCTAGTTAATAGGCATGTTAGATATGCTGATATGCTCCAATGTAAGGTGATCTTCCACTTTTCAAATAATGAGAATCCCAAAGATGTTTTGCTCAACTAAAATATTTAACTAGATAACACTATCCTGTATTTATTTATAACATTTTATTTTAATTAAACATACAGATTTAAATCATGAAATTTCCATTTTCACATTTCAATTTTATTCCAACTTTTAAAATATCAGCATCTACAACACAGTTACTCCTATTTTTTGAGACTTCTAAGCTTTCCAATAAAATTATGTTCACTTCCTTCCAAGTAGTCTGAGATAAGGCACTTTTTGAATTCATGTCTATGTATATATTCAACATATGAGTCTATGCTAAGTAAAAGAAACTAGTCACAAAAGACCATATATTGTATTATTCCATTTATATAAATGTCCAGAATAGCCAAATTTATAAAGCCGGAAAGTAGATTAGTGGTTTCCAAGGGCAGTAAGTAAGGAGGCATGGGGAAAAGGGTCGGAAGTGGTTATTAACGGGTATGAAGTTTCTTCTTGGGATGATAAAAATGTTTAAAATTAGATTTTGTTAATAGTTGTGCAACTCCGTGTACATATTAAAACCATTGACTTGTACAATTTAAAAAGATGAATTTCATGTTACATGAATTATATCTCAATAAAACTGCTTTTAAAAAGCACTGGTAAGTATAACAGGAAACATGAAACTATTTAAAGTTGTATGTACTATATCACATGTTCCAAAAAGGTATAAAGCTAAAACTAATGGAAGAAAAAGGGAACTCAAAAACCTATCATCTAAGTGGAAGATTTTAACACATACCTCTCAATTCTGCACATCTCTCAATAAATACACAAAAACAGTCAACACAAATATAAATAATTTGGGCCAGGCATGGTGGCTCACGCCTGTAATACCAGCACTTTGGGAGGCAGAGGTGGGTGGATCACAAGGTCAGGGGTTCAAGACCAGCCTGGCTAAGATGGTGAAACCCTGTCTCTACTAAAAATACAAAAATTAACCGGGCACGGTGGTGGGCACTTGTAATCCCAGGTACTCGGGAGGCTGAGGCAGAGAACTGCTTGAACCCGGGAGGTGGAGTTTGCAGTGGGCCAAGATCGCACCACTGCACTTCAGCCTGGGTGACAGCACGAGACTCTGTCTCTAAATAAATAAATAAATACATAAATTGAACAATATGATAAACAAACTTGACATAATTGACATAGATAAAACACAGCACTGAACAGATGCAGAATGCATAGTCTCATCAAATTTCCTCAGAATATTTACAAAAGTAAATCCTGTGCCATGTCACTAAGGAAATTCAACAGATTTTGCAATACAGAAATCATATAAAATATAGTTTCTGTCGACATAAGGATAAGCTAAAAAAAAAACACCCAGATATATTCTATGTGGAATTCACCACATTTATACAATAAAGGAGGAAAAACAAATGATCGTCTCAAAAGATACAGAAAAAGCATTTGACAAACATCAACGTTGATTCATACTAGCTAGCTGAATCCAACAGCATGTCAAAATGATAATACATCATCTAAATGGGTTTCATCCCAGAGATGCCAGGATGGTTTAACATACATCACATAACAGAATTAAAAACAAAAACCATACGTTCATCTCAGCAGATGCAGAAAAAGCAAAAACTCTCAAAAAACTAAGCATAAAAGGGACTTACCTAAAAATAGTAAAAGTCATGTATGACAAACCCAGAGCCAACGTCATATTAAATGGAGAAAAGTTGAAAGCATTCCCCCTGAGAACAGAAACAAGACAAGTACCCCCACTGTCACCACTCCTATTCAACAACATTCTGGAAGTCCTAGCCAGAGCAGTGAGGCAAAAGAAAGAAATAAAGGGCATCCCAATTGGAAAAGAGGAAGCCAAACTATCACTGTTTGCAAACAATACGATCACATACCTAGAAAATCCTAAAAACTCCATAAAAAGATGCCTAGGTGTGATAAACAAATTCAGTAAAGTCTCAGCTTACAAAATCAATGTACCTAAATCAGTGGCACTGCTATGTACCAAGACGAGAATTAAATCAAGAACTCAATCCCTTTTACAAGTGAAACAAACAAACAAACAAAAAACCTAGGAATATACTTAACCAAGGAGGTGAAAGGTTGCTACAAGAAAAACTACAAAACACTGCCAAAAGAAATCATAGATGACACAAACACGTGGAAATGCATCCCATGTTTGTGGATTGAAAGAGTAAATACTATGAATGACCATACTGCCCAAAACAGTCTACAGATTCAATGCAATCCCCATCAAACATAAACATTATTTTTCACAGAATTAGAAAAAATAATCCTAAAATTCACATGGAACCAAAAAGAGCCCAAATAGCCAAAGCAATCCTAAGCAAAAACAACAAATCTGGAAGTATCACATTACCAGACTTCAAATTATACTACAAAACTATAGTTATCAAAATAGCATGGTACTGGTATAAAAGTAGACCAATGGAACAGAATAGAGAACCCAGAAATAAAGCCAAATATTTGCAACCAACTGATCTTCGACAAAGCATACAAAAACATAAATTGGGGAATTAACACCATATTTAATAAATGGTGTGGGACTGGCAAGCCACATGTAGAAAAATGAAAATGGATCTCTATCTCTCATCTTGTAAAAAAAAAAATCAACAGAAGATGGATCAAAGACTTAAATCTAAGACCTGAAACCATAAAAATTCTAGAAGACAATATTGGAAAAACTCTTCTAGACATCGGCCTGGCTAAGAATTCATGACTAAGACCCCAAAAGCAAAGGCAACCAAAACAAAAATAAATAATGGAGCCTAATTAAACTAAAAAGCTTCTGCACAGCAAAAGAAATAATCATTAAACAGCCCACAGAATGGGAGAAAATATTTGCAAACTATGCATCTGACAAGGGACTAGTATCCAGAATCTACAAATAACTCAAACAAATCAGCAAGAAAAAAAAATAATCCCACCAAAAAGTGGGCAAAGGACAAGAATAGATATTTCTCAAAAGAAGATATACAAATGGCCAACAAACATATGAAAAGTGCCCCAAATCACTGAGCATCAAGGAAATGCAAATTAAAACACAATGAGATACCCTCCTTACTCCTGCAAGAATGGCCATAATTAAAAAGTCAAAAAACAATAGATGTTGATATGGATGGGAAGAAAAGGGAAGGCTTATACATTGCTGGTGGAAATGTAAATTAATATAACCTCTATGGAAAACAGTATGGAGATTCGTTAAAGAACTAAAAGTAGATCTACCATTTGATTTAGCAATCCCACTACTGGGTATTTACCCAAAGGAAAAGGAGTCATTATATGAAAAAGACACATGCACACGTATGTTTATAGCAGCACAATTCACAATTGCAGAGATGTGGAACGAACTTAAGTGCCCATCAACTAATGAGCAGATAAAGAAAGTGTTGTATATATACACCATGGAATATTACTCAGCCATAAAAAGGAATGAAATAATGTCTTTTGCGGCAACTTGGATGGAGCTGAAGGCCATTATTCTAAGTGAAATAACACAAAAGTGGAAAACCAAAAATCATATGTTCTCACTTGTAAGTGGGAGCTGAGCTATGAGAATGCAAAGGCATATAGAGTGACATAATGGACTTCAGAGACTCAGAAGGGGGAGGATGGGAGGAGAGCTAGGGATAAAAAAAAACTACACATTAGGTACAATGTACACTACTCGGGTACACTAAAATTTCAGAATTTACCAGTATATAATTCATCCATGTAACAAAAAACCACTTGTACCCCAAAAGCTATTGAAATACATTTTAAAACAACTCATTATTTATATCTACAAATAAAGCTCTTAGCAAACTAGGAATAGAAGGGAATTTCCTACATAGGATAAACAGTATCTACCCAATTCCTACATCAAACATTGTGCTGAACAGTAAAATCCTGAAAGATTAGGAGCAAGTCGAAGTTTCCTATCATCACTACTGCAGTTCAGCATTGTACTGGAGACCCCAGCCTGTAAAGTAAGATGAGTAAAGAAATAAATGTATGGAAGAAGTAAACTATCATTATTCAGACACCATGATTGTATCCATGGAAAATCCAAAAGGTTCTAGATAAATTATGAGGTAATAGGTGAGTTACAAGGCTGCATAACCCCAAACAATCTATAAACTGTTAGAATTAATATGTGAATTGATCAAGATTGTTGAATACAATGTTAAGATACAAAAGTCAATTGTATTTTTGGAACCAATAACTGGAAAATTTAAAGAAAATCTAAATAAATAATGATATTTGCCATGTTCATGGATTAGAATTTCCAGCGGTGTAAATATGTTAAGTAGTGTATATGTACATTATGTTTAGTTAATATAAATGCCCCTAAATTTATGTAGATATTCAATAACATCTCAATCAAAATGTGTCTATGTGTGTTTGAAAACTGATAAGCCAATTTTAAAACCGTATGAAAATATAAAGAGCCAAGAACAGCCAAGACAAGCTTGAGGAAGAAGAAGATTATGATGGGAAAACTTACTCTACTAGATATCAAAATTTAGTATAAGTAATTAGGACAGTATTATACTGGTAAAAATAAATATGATATATATAAAATAAAAATGTATAAAAAATATATAATATACATATACACAAATAAGACCAATCAAAGAGAATAGAGAGCCCAATGACAGACAGTGCATTTATAGATACTTAATTTACAGGAAATGTGGCACTGCAGAGTAATGGGGAAAGAATGGGTCTTCAATAAATGGTATTGGTTCAATTGGAAAACAAAATAGAAAAAATAGATTTGCTCTTATTTCACAATATATTCCAAAACCTCTTCCAGGCCTATCATAGTTCTAAGTATTATCTAGAAGTTAATATAGGAAAATGTCTTCATTGCCTTTGGATAGGCAACAATAAAAACATAAAAAGTACTAACCATAAAGAGAAAAATTATAAATGGATTGCATTACAATTGATAACTTTTGTTATTAAAAGTCTCTATCATGAGGGTGAAAAGCATATTGTAGACTGGACTTGACAAGAGACTCATATCCAAAATACAAAAAGCTCCTACAACTCAATAAAAAATGGCTAAAAGCTACACTAAAAATTAGGCAATGAACTTGAAAAAGCATAAAAAAGATATCCAAATACCCAATTAACTTATGAAACTTAGCTATTATAGACGTGCAAAATAAGCCAATGATGAAATATTACTAAATGCCTGCAAAAGAATGGCTAAAATTAAAGAGTGGTGATATCAAGTATTAACTAGAGCCACCACAACTTCCATGTACTCCTGGACAGCACATAAACTGATACCATCAGTTTAGAAAAATTTTTGATACTACCATAGCATTTGAAAATACCATATATAAAAACCATGGTGTACAGTTAAGATAGTGATCATAAAAAAGTTTATAGCATTAAATATTCAATATTACAAATAAAGATAAAAACTAATGAAATAAGCATACATTTTAACAAATTAAAAAAAGAACAGCAAAATAAACCCAAAGGAAATAGAAGCAAGGAAACAATAAAGTTCAGAGCAGAAATTAGTAAAATAGAAAGCAAACATGCAATAGAGAAAATGATTAGCAAAGCGAAAGTATAATTAAATTGATAAACCTCTAATGAAATTAATCTAGGGGAAAAAGAGAGAGATCATGCATATAACAAACATTAAGAATGAAAAGAGAAAGTAAATGTAGATTCTTCAAATATGAAAAGATTAAAATCTATTATGAATAACTTTTTACAAATACATTAGAAAATTTAGATGAAATGAGTTTCTAGAGAAATAGAACATACAGCTAACTCAAGAAGAAATTGAAAGCCTGAATAGTCATATACCATAAGAAATTGGTATATGACTCAAAGATCTTTCCACAAAAACAATTTATAAGCTTAGATGCCTGCAACAGAGTATCTGCCAACGTTCAAAAAAGAAATAATTTTACACATACTATTCCAGAAAACAGAAAAACAGGGATACTGCCCAACTCATTTTATGAAGCTTCCATAACCTTAATAGCAAACTCTAATGAAGATGTTATAAAATAGGAAAATTACAAGCCAACTTTACTTATGAACATATATGCAAAAATCCTGAACAACTAATTAGCAAACTTACTTCAATATCAGATTGATCTACTTTAGGAATTCAAGATTGGTTTAACTTTAGACAGTCAATTACTGTAATTCACTACATTAACAGATTAGAGGGAAAAAACAATAGAAACAAGAAAAATAGTGTGATAGAAAATTCAACATACATTCATGATTAAAACAAACAAACAAAAAAAAAACCTTAGCAACCTAAGACTAGAAGGGAACTTCCTCAATCTTAAAAATTTCCCCCAAGCGGTATTCCCAGCTACTCAGGAGGCTGAGGGAGGAGGTTCACTTGAGCCCAGGAGTTTGAGTTCAGCCTGGGCAACATAGCAAGGTCCCATCTCTACATAAATAAATAAATGTCCCCTTGAGAGCAGGAATAAAACAGGAGTGCTTTTATTTAGCATTGTACTGGGGAGAAGGTTGTATAAGGGTTGCAAAGGATATCAAATCAATGTACTAAATTCAGTTATAGTATATAAATATATATAATATCTAGGAATAAAGCTAACAAAAGATATGAAATATTTCTATGGAAAAAATATAAAACCTTATTGAAAGACAGTAAAGGAGATCTGTGTAGTGTCAAAATATATATCAATGCATTAAAAAACTCAATATTGTGAAATGGCAATTTAGTACAATACCAGTAAGAAACAAGTCTGTTTTGGTTCTGATTTGCTTTGATCTGATCTTTTCGGTGAAACTTGGCAAGCTAATTCTAAAATTTATATGGAGGTACAAAGAGCCAAAAATAGCCAAAACAGTTTGAAGAAGAGAAGGTAGGTGAATTTGAGATCTACTGGATCTCAAGACTTATTTTTAAATCCATGGTAATGTACATAGTGCGATATTAATCTAGGAACAGACAAATGGGACATAAGGCACAGTGATAGATGATACAAGTGACACTGCCTATTCAGAAGGTAATGGTAGATTTTTCAATAACTACTATTGGAAATATTGAATATCCACACAAAAAATTCACATAGAAAAATAAAATTGAAGGGCCAGCTGCAATGACTCACACCTGTAATCCCACATTTTTGGAGGCTGAGGCATGAGGATTGCTTGAGGCCAGGAGTTTGAGACTAGCCTGGGTAAGATAACAAGACCCCGTCTCTACAAAAAATAAAAAATTTAGTGAGGTATAGTAGTGCATGACTATAGTCTCGGCTACTCAGGAGACTGAGGTGGGAGGATTGCTTGAGCCCAGAAGTTCAATGCTGCAGTGAGCTATGATTGTGCCACTGCACTCCAGCCTGGGCAACAGAGCAAGACCTCATTGTCTGTCATGTCTGTCTCCAAAAAAGGTTGGTGATGACATCACCAAGGCAACCAGTGACTGGAAGGGTCTGAGGATTACAATGAAACTGACCATTCAGAACAGACCAGCCCAGATTGAGGTGGTAACTTCTGCCTCTGAACTGATCATCAAAGGCCTCAAGGAACTGCCAAGGGACTGAAAGAAACAGACGAACATTAAACACAGTGGAAATACCACTTTTGATGAGACTGACAACACTGACAGATAGATATGGCATCGATCCTTAGCCTGAGAAGTCTCCAGAACTGTTAACGAGATCCTAGGGACTGCCCAGTCTGTGGGCTGCAATGGTGATGGCCACCATTCTCAGGACATCATAGATGACATCAACAGTGGGACAGTGGAATGCCCAACTAGTTAAAGAGTATTGAAGTATAAAAATACCTTAATAATGGACCATTTGACAATCAAAATAAAGAAAAAGGTTTTTGGATCACTACAAAAGCAGCAAGGACTTGGCCAAGGTTCAGGAGAAGAAGATAGCCCAGAAAAGTAAGCCCAAAGTTTGAAACTGGCTTTGCCCTCAAGGCATATGCCAACTTGAATATGACAGCTGAGAGGCTGAGAATGTAAACAGTAAGTGGTAGCTAAGAGACTGAGAAGCCAGGCAGAATTCACAGGACTGGGTACTGAAGTCCACAGCCTGCAGAGGAGAGGCTCTGGCTTTTGGTGAGAATCCCAAACAGTCTTGCCTCAGAAATAAGGATAAACTGGAAATAGACCCCTCACAAGGACTGGAGTCCAGTTTTCTTTTCTTTTTTCTTGTTTTTTTTCTTTTCTTTTTTTTCTTTTTTTTTTTGCCCAGGCCAGAGTGCAGTGGTGCAATCTTGGCTCACCGCAACCTCCACCTCCCGAATTCAAGCAATTCTCCTGCCTCAGCCTCCTGAGTAGCTGGGATTACAGGCACCCACCACCACGCCCAGCTAATTTTCGTATTTTTAGTAGAGACGAGTTTCACCATGTTGGCCAGGGTGGCTCAAACTCCTGTCCTCAGGTGATCCGCCCACTTCAGCCTCCCAAAGTGCTGGGATTACAGGTGTTAGCCACCATGCCCAGCCAGAGTCCAGTTTTCAATCAGCTCAATATTTAACCAGATTAAGTTGATCAGTCCCTAGCCTAACTGACAGATGGAACAGTAAATTCTCTCTAGAAGACAAAAATTACCCAAAGCCTGAAATAATCCCTATGATTTTCTACATATACTTCCCAGAACCCAACCAAAACTAACCAGCAATTTGAAAAGAAAAAAAATTTTTTTTAAAAAACATAGAATTTTGTTAAAGCAGCAAATAAAATACACTCATAAACAAGCCAGATATTAAAGTTATGAAATATGAATGTTTAAATAACTGCAATTAATATGTTCAAGAAATCAGATGACAAAATGAGAGATTTCAGTAGATAAGAAAATGATTTTAAAAGAACCAATGGGAATTCTAAAGCTAAAAACAACAATATCTGAAATTAAGAATTCAATGAGTGGGTTTAATAGCAAATTAGATAAAACTGAAGAGAAACAGTAACTTGGAAGATGATAGGTCAGGAATAAAATCCTGAATGTCAAATGGAGAAAGAAAAGAGTGGAAAATACAGAAAATTGCCTAAGAAACAAAGGTCTAATATAAGTATAATCAAAGTTCAGAACAAAGGGAAAGAGAGAATGAAGTAGAAGCAATATTTGAAGACATAATGGCACAGAATCTTCCAAAACCAGCAGAAGATTCAGGAAGGGCAAACAACCCCTACATGTATCTTAGTAAAACTGCTGAAAACCAAAGACAAAAAGAAAATCTTAAAAGCAGCTAGAGATATAATTCAAAAGCAGACAAAACTCAACTATATTGTTTAGGGATGCTTAGATAGGTAGCTTAACTTTTTAAAAAGCAATTAATTATTTTTTTTTAAATGTAAGACATCTGTTGTCTCTAAAGGACAATGGGGGAAGTGATCGGAAAGGACTTCCTTCGGTGCTGGCAATGCTCAATTTCCTAACCTCAATAGTGGTTACCTGGGCAGTTGCCTTATAATTATTCATTAAACTGCACATGCATGTTGTGTGTACTTTTCTGTATTTATTTATAATGCACAATAAAAGGGAAAAACCTAAGTAATGTTTTTAAAATATGTTTTACAAGTGATGTTGTTGATTTTTTTCTTAGAGACTGATGACATAGAGTACTTTCTGTGGAAATGTTTTTCATCTTAGTGTTTTCATTAGTATTATCATAGTGTTATTTTAATCTGTAGAAGATTTTCCCCAGAACTTAGAAATATCTACTTCTTGTAGAGCACACAAATGAAAAAAAAATTGAACAAGGACAATATTTTCAAAATTAAAAGAACAGTTAGTTGGAAAAAAATGACTACCAAATATAATTGCAGAACCAATTGAAACATATGCTATAGATAAAGGATAATATTTTGTGGTGAGTATGTGGGAAATTTTTATCTTTCTGGCAATGAAATCTGTTAATTTCAGTGTCTGCTTAAGAGCTATTTATTTTTAAAAATCAAAACAGATTTTAATGTATAAAACATTTTTGTTGTTGTTAGTTGAGCCTGTATAATTAGCCTTTTATTCTTTCCTAAGTCAGCAAAAAAAACTGTTCCTGTACAATAAATTTTCAGGTTCCATTTGTAAACATCCTATTTGAGCCTGTGCTGCAATGGACCACAGTATAGTTAGTGTCTTTTATTTTTTTATTTTTTGATTTTTATCTTTACTATCACAAAATATATCCATGTAAATTGCCTTTTTATTTTATTTCTGAATCTGATCTGGCTCCAAGCCAGCCCCCTTCCTTGAGGTCTGCCCAGTTTTGAGTTTGCCCAGTTCATGCGGCTTTGGTGATAAAGTCAAACTCTCCTTCCAATCTCCATTATGGATGAGGCAGGCAGCATAATAGGAAGACAGAAGATTCTAGAATTTCAGTAGCTCCTCTGCAGAGTTAGGATTGTCTACATCAGCAGGATAATTGGACTTGGAGAATAATCAGACTCCTGGATTGGATACGGAATATACCTCGAAATGCCAAGGAATAAATAACTCATGGCTTTTCTCCTGGCCATGTGTGATAATTTAACTATAATTTCATGGAGCTATTATTACTTCCACAATCTCCCTCTCCTAAGCACACGTGCTGCTCTCACCGGGAAGAATGTTCCACAAGCAATTCTCCACCAAGTGGTTATTTTTAACCTGCTCCATTATATATATATGGATCTACCAAACTTCCTGAAACCTCATCTTTGGGGCCCTGAGGAAAGATGTTTTATAAACAAAAGTTAGTTTTAAAGACAAGGCTGGCGCTGTGGCTCATGCTTGTAATCCCAGCACTTTGGGAGGCCAAGGCAGGTGGATCACTTGAGGTCACAAGTTCAAGACCAGCCTGGCCAACATGGTGAAACCCCATCTCTACTAAAAGTACAAAAATCAGCCGGGCATGGTGGCATGTGCCTGTAGTTCCAGCTACTCAGGAGGCTGAGGCAGGAGAATAGCTTGAACCCGGGAAGCGGAGGTTGCAGTGAGCCAAGATCGCATCATTGCACTCCAGCCTGGCCGACAGGGCAAGACCCTGTCTCAAAAATAATAATAATAAATAAAGACAATAACATACTAGATTTGCTGGGAGAGGGAGTCAGAGGAGGCACCACATATATTGCCCCAATGGCTTCCCAATGCAAATTCTTAAATCTTCATATAAAAATGCTGCCTCTAGAAATAACTAAAATCAGAGCAAACTGAAAAAAAAAAAAAAACCAAAAAAATAATAAAGGAAAAAAAAAAAATAACCTAAAAAAAAAAAAAAAAGAAAAAAAAAAAAAAAAAAAAAAAAATACACCACCACAGAAATAAATCACAAGAGAATACTACAAACATATGCAAAAAAAAAATCTAGAAAAATAAATTCCTCGACAAATACACCCTCCAAGAAAAAAGAAGTTGAATCTTGAATAGACCATAACAGGTTCTGAAATTGGCAATAATCAATAGCTTACCAACCAAAAAGAGTCCAGGACCTGATGGATTCACAGCTGAATTCTACCAGAGGTACAAGGAGGAACTGGTACCATTCCTTCTGAAACTATTCCAATCGATAGAAAAAGAGGGAATCCTCCCTAACTCATTTTACAAAGCCAGCATCGTCCTGATACCAAAGCCTGGCAGAGACATAACCAAAAAAGAGAATTTCAGACCAATATCCTTGATGAACATTGATGCAAAAATCCTCAATAAAATACTGGCAAACCGAATCCAGCAGCACATCAAAAAGCTTATCCACCATGATCAAGTGGACTTCATCCCTGGGATGCAAGGCTGGTTCAACATACGCAAATCAATAAATGTAATCCAGCATATAAACAGAACCAAAGACAAAAACCACATGATCATCTCAATAGATGCAGAAAAGGCCTTTGACAAAATTCAACAACGCTTCATGCTAAAAACTCTCAATAAATTAGGTATTGATGGGACGTATCTCAAAATAATAAGAGCTATCTATGACAAACCCACAGCCAATATCATACTGAATGGGCAAAAACTGGAAGCATTCCCTCTGAAAACTGGCACAAGACAGGGATGCCCTCTCTCACTGCTCCTATTCAACATAGTGCTGGAAGTTCTGGCCAGAGCAATCATGCAGGAGAAGGAAATAAAGGGTATTCAATTAGGAAAAGAGGAAGTCAAATTGTCCCTGTTTGCAGATGACATGATTGTATATCTAGAAAACCCCATTGTCTCAGCCCAAAATCTCCTTAAGCTGATTAGCAACTTCAGCAAAGTCTCAGGATACAAAATTAATGTACAAAAATCACAAGCATTCTTGTACACCAATAACAGACAAACAGAGAGCCAAATCATGAGTGAACTCCCATTCACAATTGCTTCAAAGAGAATAAAATACCTAGGAATCCAACTTACAAGGGATGTGAAGGACCTCTTCAAGGAGAACTACAAACCACTGCTCAATGAAATAAAAGAGGATACAAACAAATGGAAGAACATTCCATGCTCATGGGTTGGAAGAATCAATATCGTGAAAATGGCCATACTGCCCAAGGTAATTTATAGATTCAATGCCATCCCCATCAAGCTACCAATGACTTTCTTCACAGAATTGGAAAAAACTACTTTAAAGTTCATATGGAACCAAAAAAGAGCCCGCATCGCCAAGTCAATCCTAAGCCAAAAGAACAAAGCTGGAGGCATCACGCTACCTGACTTCAAACTATACTACAAGGCTACAGTAACCAAAACAGCATGGTACTGGTACCACAACAGAGACATAGATCAATGGAACAGAACAGAGCCCTCAGAAATGATGCCGCATATCTACAACTATCTGATCTTTGACAAACCTGACAAAAACAAGAAATGGGGAAAGGATTCCCTATTTAATAAATGGTGCTGGGAAAACTGGCTAGCCATATGTAGAAAGCTGAAACTGGATCCCTTCCTTACACCTTATGCAAAAATTAATTCAAGATGGATTAAAGACTTATATGTTAGACCTAAAACCATTAAAATCCTACAAGAAAACCTAGGCAATACCATTCAGGACATAGGCGTGGGCAAGGACTTCATGTCTAAAACACCAAAAGCCATGGCAACAAAAGCCAAAACCGACAAATGGGATCTCATTAAACTAAAGAGCTTCTGCACAGCAAAAGAAACTACCATCAGAGTGAACAGGCAACCTACAGAATGGGAGAAAATTTTTGCAACCTACTCATCTGACAAAGGGCTAATATCCAGAATCTACAATGAACTCAAACAAATCTACAAGAAAAAAACAAACAACCCCATCAAAAAGTGGGCAAAGGACATGAACAGACACTTCTCAAAAGAAGACATTTATGCAGCCAAAAAACACATGAAGAAATGCTCATCATCACTGGCCATCAGAGAAATGCAAATCAAAACCACAGTGAGATACCATCTCACACCAGTTAGAATGGCCATCATTAAAAAAATCAGGAAACAACAGGTGCTGGACAGGATGTGGAGAAATAGGAACACTTTTACACTGTTGGTGGGACTGTAAACTAGTTCAACCATTGTGGAAGTCAGTGTGGCGATTCCTCAGGGATCTCGAACTAGAAATACCATTTGACCCAGCCATCCCATTACTGGGTATATACCCAAAGGACTATAAATCATGCTGCTATAAAGACACATGCACACGTATGTTTATTGCGGCACTATTCACAATAGCAAAGAGTTGGAACCAACCCAAATGTCCAACAACGATAGACTGGATTAAGAAAATGTGGCACATATACACCATGGAATACTATGCAGCCATAAAAAATGATGAGTTCGTGTCCTTTCTAGGGACATGGATGAAACTGGAAAACATCATTCTCAGTAAACTATCACAAGGACAAAAAACCAAACACCGCATGTTCTCACTCATAGGTGGGAATTGAACAATGAGAACTCATGGACACAGGAAGGGGAACATCACACTCCGGGGACTGTTGTGGGGTGGGGGGAGGGGGGAGGGACAGCATTAGGAGATACACCTAATGCTAAATGACGAGTTAATGGGTGCAGGAAATCAACATGGCACATGGATACATATGTAACAAACCTGCACATTGTGCACATGTACCCTAAAACCCTAAAGTATAATAAAAAAAAAAAATCAAAAGGTTATTTCTAATAAGAGAGAGAGACAACTTTGGCCACTGGAGAACCTAAAGGAGGGGAAAAACACCTCAGTTTACCAAATTATGCTTTAAAATTACAAATTAAACATCAAAGAAGTTTCCAAAAAATAAAAAATAAAAAAAAATAACAAGCTACCAAAGACTTCTGCAATGTAGAGCAATTAAATCACAACTTTTGAAATGACTTAATGGCTTTGCTTAATGGGCTGTATATTGACTCTGTTGTGTCTAGTGTATTTTGTAATGGATGCAAATTTCCTTGACTTTCTATGCTCAATAATAAATGTGTATTGTTATGTAACCAAAAAAAAAAATAAATAATAGCTTCACTCTTTTTTCAGTGGAAAAAATGCTGCCCTCAGGATGAACCATCCTTTATCCTGTGATTACGACCTCCTAAATTCATGTGAAAAAAGATTTTCTTTCTTTTATAAAAATTAGATTGATAAAAGATTGCAATGTTTTTAATGGTCTTATTTAGTTCCCCCAAATCTTTTTTTGAACTGTTACTGGTATATGAAAGATAAAGGTCTAGGAACCACACCTTCTAGATCTCTTCTTAATCCTGTGGCTTTTTTGTACAATAACAGATTACAACAATCCAGCATCAATTGTCATCCTCTTTAACCAACACTATTGTACAGGCACACCTCAGAGATATTCGGGTTTGGTTCCAAATCACTGCAATAAGCTAAATATCACAGTAAAGCAATTCACACACATTTTTGGTTTTCCAGTGCATGTAAAAGTTATGTTTATTCTACACTATAGTCTATTAAATGTGTAATAGCATTATGTCTTTAAAAATGTACATATCTTGATTTAAAATACTTTATTGCTAAAATGTGTTAATGAATATCTGAGCCTTCAGTGAGTTGTAATCTCTTTGCTGATAGAGAAGGTAGATGGCTTTCTTCCACATCCTCGATGTGGATGGCTGCTGACTGATTACAGTGGCAGTTGCTGAAGGCTGGGGTGTCTGTGGTAATTTTGAAAACTAAGACAACATTGAACTTGCCAAATCGATTAACTCTTCCTTCTACAAAAAATTTCTCTGTAGTACGTGATGCTGTTTGATAGCATTTCACCCAAAGTCGAATGACTTTCAAAATTGGACACAGTCCATTCAAGCCCTGCCACTGCTTTATCAGCTAAGTGTGTGTGTGTGAATCTTTTGTTGTCATTTCAACAATGTTCACAGTATCTTTACCAGGAGTAGATTCCATCTCAAGACACCACTGTCTTTGCTCATCTATAAAAAGCAACTCTTTAACCCTTCAAGTTTGATCATGAGATTGCAGCAAGTCAGTCCCATCTTCAGGCTCCACTTCTAATTCTAGTTCTCTTGCTATTTCCACCACATCTACAGTTACTTCCTCCACTGAAGTCTTGAATCCCTGAGAGTCATCTATGAGAGTTGAAACCAACTTCTTCCAAACTTCTGTTCATGTTGATATTTTAACCTTCTCCCATGAATCATTAATGTCCTTAATGTCATCTACAATGGAAAATCTTTCCCAGAAGTTTTTCAGTTTACTTTGCCCAGATCCATCAGAATAACCACTACCTATGACATCTAAAGCCTTAAAAAATGTATTTCTTAAACAATAAGACTTGAAAGGTGAACTTACTCCTTGATCCATGGCTGAAGAATGGATATTGTGCTAGCAGACGTGAAAACAACATTAATCTTGTACATCTCCATCGGAGCTCTTGGGTGATAGGTGCATTGTCTATGAGCAGTATATTTTGAAATATTTTTCTTAGCAGTAGATCTTAACAGCAGGCTTAAAATATTCAGTAAACCATGCTAAAAACAAGTATGTTGTCAACCAGGTATTGTTGTTCCATTTACAAAGCATATGCAGAATAGATTTAGTACACTTCTTAAGGCCCCTAGAGTTCTCAGAATGGTAAATGAGCACTGGCTTCAATTTAAAGTCACCAGCTTCATTAGCCCCAAACAAGAGAGTCAGCCTGTCCTGTGAAGCTTTGAAGCCAGGCATTGACTTCTCCTTTCTAGCTATGTAAGTCCTAAATGGCATCTTCTTCCACTAGAAGGCTTTTGCATTTACAATGAAAATCTGTTGTTTAGTGTAGCCACCTTCAGCAGTTATCTTAGTTAGATCTTCTAGCTAACTTGGCGAACCTTCCCTATCAGCACTTGCTGCTTCACCTTGCATTTTTATGTTATGGACATGGCTTCTTTCCTTAAACCTCACGGACCAATCTCTGCTAACTTCCAATTTTTCTCCTCACATCTCAGTTTTCATGGACTTGAAGAGACTTAGGGCCTTGCTCTAGATTAGGCTTTGGCTTAGGGAATGTTGTGGCTGGCTTTAGTATCTAGACTAAAATGGGATACTAAAACTAGAGACTTAAACTTTCTCCATGTCAGCAATAAGGCTGTTTCTCTTTCTCAGCATTCATGTATTCACCAGAATAGCACTTTTAATTTTCTTCAAAAACTTTTCCTTTGCACTCACAACTTGGCTAACTGTTTGGTGCAAGAGACCTAGCTTTTGACCTGTCTGGGCTTTTGAGATGCCTTCCTCACTAAGTTTAATCATTTCTACCTTTTGATTTAAAGTGAGAGATATGTGACTCTTCCTTTCACTTGAACACTTAGAGGCCATCGTAGGTTATTACTTGGCTTAATTTCAACATTTGTTGTGTCTCAGGGAATAGAGAGGCCTGAAGAGAGGAAGAGACTTGGAGGAATGGCTGGTCAATGGAGCAGTCAGAACATACACATTTATTGATTAAGTTCACCTTATGGACACAGTTTATGGTTCCTCAAAATAAATTATAATAGTAACATCAAAAAATTACTGATAATGGATCACCATAAAAGATATAATGTTAATATAAAATTTTAAAATATTGCAACAGTTACCAAAATGTGACATAGAGACACAAAGTGAGAACATGCTGCTGGGAAAATGGCACCAATAGACATTCTCCTTACTTGATGCAGGGCTGCCACAAACCTTCAATTTGTAAAACATGCAACATCTATAAAGCACAATAAATCAATCCACAAGAACATAAGGTATGTTTGTACTTGACATATTCAACCACCCACTTCTTTATACAACCTTCCTCAATGAACAGGCTTCAGTGGCACAAAACAAAACAAACAAGCAAACCTTGTGTTTCTCCTCTCTCCAACTGTCCTCTCTTGCTTTCCTGTTGGCACTTCCATTTTACCAAGTGAAAAGTCATATGTGTGGGCATTTCTCATACACTCTGCCCTTCTCTTTATGTCTATGTATTCCTTCTGGTAACTCCTGTCTTCAGAATTAAATTACCACTCTGTGGTAATGACTTTCAACACTTTAAATCTGAGAGCTTAAGCCACCAGCGCTCCAACCATGTGCAAACCATCTGCACTGGGATGGCCCACCGTCAACTCAATCTTTCCATCTTCCACACTGAATGCATTTTGTTCTCCACCAAAACAGCTTACCCTTGCAAATGTCCAGTTTCCACCAGGCACTTTACTGGCAACAAAAACCTCATTGTTCTTTTATCCTTCTTTCTCTTTCATGTTCTAAATCCAATTGTCCCTCAAGTCCTTTTGATCCATTTTTCAAAATCTCAACTCACAAACTTTGGAGAGAAGAAGACCTGAATTTGATTTTAGACTCTGGCACTTAATATCTATAAGACCTTTGGAAAAATTGCTTACTCACTCTGTGCCTCTGTAAAATGTGGCCAATAATACCTGCTCTGCTTGGAAACATTAGTTTATTTTTTTCCTCCATTCTCATTAATACCACCTGACTTCAAGCCCTCATTTTCTAACTGTTAGACTGATGAAACGGCCATTTAGCTGAGTTTCCTACTTCTCATCTTCTTTTATTCCAGTCTACTCTGCACAGCACAATCAGATCAAATTCAAAGAAATCAAATCAACCATGTCACTCCGGTTCCTCATAGCTGTGAATGCTTCCACACTTACCTGTTGGATGTTTATATTAACAGACAGAATATTAAGCATCTCAGGGTCTCATACTATCTATTTAATTTTTTCTCAAAAAAAAAAAAACCCCAAAAACCTCTTAACTTCTACAGGATGATTTTTACTAATCCCGTTCAAACTTCCCATATGGTGCTTCCCCAGCCTGGAATGTACTTAACTTTCTTTCCTTCTGTCTATTCAAATTCACTCTTCAAATTACCTCTCCTCCAGGTCTTCTCTACTTACTGCAGGAACTTGAATTTCCAAGCTTGTTCAGAACTTAATTCTACTCCTTGTTTTGATACATAATTATATGCTCCCTTCTATGGCTTAACTGTTCAGTGTAAGGGTGTATTATCATTTCAACTAAGACAGCAGGCTTCTGGAAGGCAAGGCCTATGTCCTACGTGACTTCTCTGGAACCCTTAGCAACCAGCACAATAACACACACACAGCTGGTTCTCAATTCCTGTTGAATGAATGTGCAGGTCATCACTTGATGCAGATACAGCTTACTTCCTTTTTTAAAATTCTAAAATGTTTCAAATATACAGCAAACTCTAGAGAATAACAACAAACATCTTGATCACTTAAATATTAATATATTCTCATGTTAGATTCCAAGTTTTCTAAGGAAACAAAACTTTGCGAATGCTGTTGAAGTCTGTTGTACCTGTCCCTGATCCCATTCCCTACTCTTCTGTCCTAGAGGTACCCATCCAGATGTGTCCTTAGAGTCAACATGTTTAAAACTTGAATTACTCATCTATGTGATCATAGAGGCCACTTTTTGTGTTTTTAAATTTTATATAAATGTTTACAGCGTATTTATTCGTCTACTAATTATTGCTCTTTTCAACTCTTTACTAGGTTTTTGAGGTCTACTTACACTGATAAAATAGAGACATGGGTTAGTAGTCATTTTACTGTTCCACAATGCTTCATTGTACGACTATATCATAATGTATTTGTCTGTTCCTGTGTTGATGAAAATTTAAGTTGTTTCCAGTTATTTGCTATTATAAGCAATATTTCAATAAACATCCTCAAGAATGTGAGGCAGCCTACTTCAAAACAAGCAAACCCACAAATTAAGTCTGTAATTCTCAAACAGTGGTTCACATATGTCCTCAAATTTTTAAACTTCCAAATATTCCAGTCAGGCCTCAGCCTGGTTCATAATATTCCGTAGCATACAAAGAGCAGGACCCAGTCTCCCAGTCTCAGTACAATTGATTTTTCCTTTTTCCTGAAGTTCACCAACCTCAAAATATTAGTAATTACTTTATTCCTCACTATCAATATACCACAGTTAATATCTGGGAGCAACGTGAAAATGAGTACACTGTGTCCAGGTAAACATTTCTCTTCTTAGCCCAAAGCTTTTTAAATGTCTGATCAGCCATCATTGAATAAATATTTGTTGAACTCGGTAACATCAGGCCCTGTTCTAGGCACTGGGAATCAAATGGTGATGCAGAACATGCTCCCATGGAGCTTGTATTCTAATAGGAAAATACAGATAATAAATAAATAAACAAGTAAACACAAAATATATCAGAGAGCAATAAGTGCTATGATATTAAAGTGGCAACATGATAGAATAAAACTGGGAAAGGCATGCACCTACTCTAGACCAGCCATGTCCAGTGGAACTTCCTGCAATAATGGAATAGTTCTATATTTGTGTCATCCAATGTGGTAGCCCCTAACCCCACTTGAAATGTGACTAGTCCAAATGAAGAACTGAATTTTTAATTTAATTTAATTTTAATTAATATAAACTTTAAATGGCCACATGTGGCTAGTGGCTCCTCTACTGAACAAGGGAGTTTGCCCAGGATCACAATGGGGGTTAGTGGCAGAGAAATTTGAACCCAAAGAGTCTGCCATCAGAGTTTATGTTCATAACCACTACATCATACAACCTCTGCTGGTATATTAGCTGAAAGAAGGGATCCTAAGAGGTTTTGCCTATTTGTTAGTTTGATAATAGTGTGTTTTTATGCTGATGGAAGTTAATTCATGGAAAGTGAACAAGGGATGAAATAGAAGAGAGAGAATGCAAAAGGAGGTGTCTTGAAAAATAAGAGGAGATGAGATCCAGAACACAAGTGAAGGAGTTGGCCTTTGAGAGGGAGAGTTAATTCTTAGCACAGGAGGGAGGGCAGACACTGTGGGTGCTGGAGATGGGATAATGAGGGATTTCTGATCTTTGCTCTGACTTCTTCAGTGAAGTGTGAAGCAAGAGCATTAGCTGAGAGTCAGGAAAGGAGGGGCAGGAATAGGAAGTTGGAGAAGAGGGAAAGGTATGATAGCAGTAATTTTGGGGAATGGCAAGCATAACTGAACATTTAGACAGTTTTGAGCACCCATTTGAGATCCGCAGTTATGAATTTTAAATGAAAGTACTCAGTATAGTTATTTGTTTTTCTCTAGCAATTTTAGCTGTTGGGGTAGAGGCACAGAGTAATTAAGCAATTACGTGGGAGAAGTATAAAGAAGGAACAGAGGGACAAAGGAGTTTAGAGAATTTCAGGTGTTTGCAAAGAATTGATTATATCTGGAATCCAAATCGAGTTAGGAAGGAAATGAGAGCATGAGGGGGAGTGACAGTGACAACATTTTAGTAAAGCCTATAGTTTCAATCACACAATGAATGGGGGTTGTCTGTTTTGCATTGTTTTTATGGAACCCAAAGAGCTGATTCTATAATTTGTATAAAAGCACAAAGGGTCAAAAAGATCCAGGGCAGTCCTGAAGAACCAACCTGGGGGCCTAACTTACTAGATATCAAGATTTATTTTAAAGATATAGTAACTGAAACAATATGATAGTGATCAAAGAGACCAATGTAGTACTGGTCACAGATATCTAACAAAATAGAGAGGTTAGAAAGAGACTCATGAAGCCAGGGATGGTAGTTCATGCCTGTCATCCCAGTACTTTGGGAAGCCAAGGAAGGAGGATCACTTGAGTCCAGGAGTTCAAGACCAGCCTGGGAAACACAGTGAAACCCCCCCATCTCTACTGAAAATACAAAAATCAGCTGGGCATGATGGCATGCACCTGTAGTCCCATCTACATGGGAGGCTGAGGTGGGAGGACTGCTTGAGCCCAGGAGGTCGAGGCTGCAGTGAGCTACGATTGCACCACTGTACTCCAGCCTGGGCAACAGAGCAAGACTCTGTCTCAATAAAAAAAGAAAGAAAGAAAAGAAAGAAAGAAAAAGAAAGAAAGAAAGGAAGAAAGGAAAAGAAAAGAAAAGAAAACAAAAGAGACCCATGAACATTGGAAACTTGATTGATTTCAGGCAAAGCTGAATTGCTGTCACTGCTGGCTCTCCCCAACTTCCCTGATGACCTCTATGATGCAGGAGAGTCAGCAATAATCCCCCTGGGAACATGGCCTGAGAACCACACCCCCATCCCCACAGCAGCTGCAGCAAACCCTGCCCAAAAAGAGTCTGAGCTCAGACATGCCTAACCCTGGCCCCACCTGATGGTCTTTGTCTACTTGTCCTGGTACCCAAAGACAAAAGACATGTAATCTCTTGGGAGTTCTATGGCCCTGCTCACTGCCTGATAAACTAAATGCTTATCCAGACAACCTTGGGGAAATCTTGTATCCCTGCTGTACTACAGCAGATGATGCTCTCTTGAAAGTGCTATCTCATGGCTGGAGGTCAACCAACTTAAGCCATTACAGCAACTCATAAAAGAACAACCGTGCCCCAAGAAAGGAAAAAACAACAGCTAATTCCACCATCTGTAACATGCTGGCTAACTAGAGGTCCTGAGTCTGTCCATGCAACTACTTCATTGCTAGTACAAGCCGCATTCAAAAAACAAAAAAACAACAAACCAGAACACTAAGCAAAACTACAACCAAGGACCCCCACAGAGTCCACTTCACTCTCCTACCTCCACTGCCGCAGGTGCTAATATCCATGGCTGGGAGACCTGAAGACAAACCACATCACAGGACCCTTTGCAGACACTCCCCAGTACCAACCCAGAGCCCAGTGGCTCTGCTGGGTGGCTAGACCCAGAAGAGAAATAATCACTGCAGTCCAGCTCTCAGGAAGCCCTATCTCTAGGGGAGGGGGAGAGCACCACATCAAGGGATCACCCTGTGGGACAAAAGAATCTGAAGAGCAGCTTTTGAGCCCCAGATCTTTTCTCTGACATAGTCCACCCAAATGAGAAGAAACCAGAAAAACAATTCTGGTAATATGACAAAACAAGGTTCTTTAACACCCCCAAAAGATTGCAGTAGCTCACCAGCAATGGATCCAAACCAAGAAGAAATCTTTGAATTGCCAGAAAAATAATTCAGAAGGTTGATTATTAAGCTAATCAAGGAGGTACCAGAGAAAGGTGAAAATCAACTTAGAGAAATTTAAAAAATAATAGAATACAGGATATGAAGAAAAAATCTCCGGAGAACTAGGTAGCATCAATAAAAAACAATCACAACTTCTGGAAACGAAAGATACACTTAGAGAAAAACAAAATACACTGGAAAGTTTCAACAATAGAATTGAACTGGTAGAAGAAAGAATTTTGGAACTCAAAGACAAGGCTCTCTAATTAACTCAATCTGTCTGACAAAGACAAAGAAAAAAGAATTTTAGAAAATGAATGAAAGATCCAAGAAGTTTGGGATTATATTAAACGACCAAACCTAAGAATAATTGGTGTTCCCAAGGAATAAGAGAAATCTAAAAGTTTGGAAAACTTGAGGGAATAATTGAGGAAAACCTCCCTAGCCTTGCTAGAGATCTAGACATCTAAATACAAGGAACTCAATGAACACCTGGGAAATTCATCACAAAATGATCATCACCAAGGCACATAGTCATCAGGTTATCTAAAGTCAAGACAAAGGAAAGAATCTTAAGAGCTGTGAGGCAGAAGCATCAGATAACCTATAAAGGAAAACTTATCAGATTACAGCAGATTTCTCAGCAGAAACCCTGCAAGCTAGAAGGGATTGGGGTCCTATCTTTAGCCTCCTTAAACAAAACAATTATTAGCCAAGAATTTTGTATCCAGTGAAACTAAGCTTCATAAATGAAAGAATGATACAGTCTTTTTCAGACAAACAAATGCTGAGAGAATTTGCCACTACCAAGCCAGCTCTATAAGAACTGCTAAAAGGGGCTCTAAATCTTGAAACAAATCCTTGAAATACACCAAAATAGAACCTCCTTAAAGCATAAATCTCACAGGACCTATAAGACAATAGCACAATAATAATAGTAAAAAAAAAAAAAGGTATTAAGGCAACAACTAGCAAGATAAATAGAACACTACCTCACATCTCAATACTAATATTGAACATAAATGGCCTAAATGATCCACTTAAAAGATAAAGAATGGTAGAATGGATAAGAATTCACCAACCAAGTGCCTGCTGTCTTCAAGAGACTCACCTAACATATAAAGACTCACATAAACTTAAGATAAAGGGGTGGAAAAAGATAGTCCATGCAAATGGACACCAAAAGTGAGCAGGAGTAGCTGTTTTCATATCAGACAAAACAGATTTTAAAATGACAACAGTTAAAAAAAAAAAGACAAAGAGGGACATTATATAATCATAAAAGGACTAGTCCAGCAGGAAAATATTACAATCCTAAATATATATGCACCTAACACTGGAGCTCCCAAACTTACAAAACAATTACTGCTAGACCTAAGAAATGAGACAGACAACAATACAATAATAGTGGGGGACTTCAATACTCCACTGACAGCACAAGGTAGGTCATCAAGACAGAAAGTCAACAAAAAAACAATGGACTTAAACTCTACCCTAGAACAAATGGACTTAATAGATATTTATGAACATTCTACCCAACAACTGCAGAATATACATTCTATTCATCAGCACATGGAACATTCTCCAAGATAGACCATATGATAGGCCACAAACCACTTCTCAATAAATTTAAGAAAATCAAAATTCTATCAAGTACTCTATCAGACCACAGTGGAATAAAATTAGAAATCAACTCCAAAAGGAATCCTCAAAACCAGGCAAATACATGGAAATTAAATAATCTGCTCTTGAATAATCTTTGGGTCAATAATGAAATCAAGATGGAAATTTAAAACTTATTTGAATGGAACAATAATAGTGACACAACCTATCAAAACCTCTGGGATACAGCAAAAGCAGTGCTAAGAGGAGCATTCATAGCAATAAATGCATACATCAGAAAGTCCAAAAGAGCACAAATAGACAATCTAAGGTCAGACCTCAAGGAACTAGAGAAACAAGAAGAAACCAAACCTAAACCCGGCAGAAGAAAAGAAATAACAAAGATCAGAGCAGCACTAAATGAAATTGAAACAAACAAACAAGCAAAAAATGATAACAAAAGATAAATGAAACAAAAAATCTTCTTTGAAAAGATTAACAAAATTGATAGACCATTAGCGAGATTAACCAAGAAAAGAAGAGAGAAGATTCAAATAAGCTCAATGAGAAAAAAAAAACAAAACAGGAGATATTACAACTGATACCACAGAAATACAAAAGATAATTCAAGGCCTTTATCCCCACAAACTAAAAAACCTAGAGGAGATGGATAAATTCCTAGTAATATACAACCCTCCTAGATTAAACCAGGAAGAAATAGAAACTCTGAACAGACCAATAGCAAGCAGCAAGATTGAAATGGTAATTTAAAAACTGCCAAGAAAAAACATTTCAGAACCAGAAAGATTCACAGTTGAATTCTATCAAATGTTCAAAGAAGAATTCGCATCAATCCTATTGAAACTATTCCAAAGATAGGGAAAGAAGGAATCCTCTCTAAGTCATTCTATGAAGCCACTATTGCCCTAATATCAAAACCAGGAAAAGACATAACAAAAAAAAAGAAAACAGAATGGGAAAAAATTTTTGCAATCTATCCATCTGACAAAGGCTAATATCCAGAATCTACAAGGAACTTAAACAAATTTACAAGAAAAAAACAAACAACCCCATAAAAAAGTGGGTGAAGGATATGAACAGACACTTCTCAAAAGAAGACATTTATGTGGCCGATAAACATACAAGAAAAAGCTCATCATCACTGGCCATTAGAGAAATGCAAATAAAAACCACAATGAGATACCATCTCACCCCAGTTAGAATGGCAATTATTAAAAAGTCAGGAAACAACAGATGCTGGTGAGGCTGTGGGGAAATAGGAACGCTTTTATACTGCTAGTGGGAGTGTACATTAGTTCAACCATTGTGGAAGACAGTGTGGAGATTCCTCAAGGATCTAGAACCAGAAATACCATTTGACCCAGCAATCCCATTACTGGGTATACACCCAAAGGATTATAAATCATTTTACTATAAAGAAGTTAAAAACTTTGAAAAAAATTTAGACAAATGTATAACTAGAATAACCAATACAGAGAAGTGCTTCAAGGAGCTGATGGAGCTGAAAGCCAAGGCTTGAGAACTACATGAAGAATGCAGAAGCCTCAGGAGCCAATGCAATCAACTGGAAGAAAAGGTATCAGCAATGGAAGATGAAATGAATGAAATGAACCAAGAAGGGAAGTCTAGAGAAAAAAGAATAAAAAGAAACGAACAAAGCCTCCAAGAAATATGGGACTATGTGAAAAGACCAAATCTACGTCTGATTGGTGTACCTGAAAGTGACAGGGAGAATGGAACCAAGTTGGAAAACACTCTGCAGGATATTATCCAGGAGAACTTCCCCCAATCTACCAAGGCAGGCCAACATTCAGATTCAGGAAATACAGAGAACGCCACAAAGATACTCCTCGAGAAGAGCAACTCCAAGACATATAATTGTCAGATTCACCAAAGTTGAAATGAAGGAAAAAATGTTAAGAGCAGCCAGAGAGAAAGGTTGGGTTACCCACAAAGGGAAGTCCATTAGACTAACAGCGGATCTCTCAGCAGAAACTCTACAAGCCAGAAGAGAGTGGGGGCCAATATTCAACATTCTTAAAGAAAAGAATTTTCAACCCAGAATTTCATATCCAGCCAAACTAAGCTTCATAAGTGAAGGAGAAATAAAATGTTTTACAGACAAGCAAATGCTGAGAGATTTTGTCACCACCAGGCCTGCCCTAAAAGAGCTCCTGAAGGAAGCACTAAACATGGAAAGGAACAACCGGTACCAGCCACTGCAAAATCATGCCAAATTGTAAAGACCATCGAGGCTAGGAAGAAACTGCATCAACTAATGAGCAAAATAACTAGCTAACATCATAATAAGAGGATCAAATTCACACATAACAATATTAACTTTAAATGTAAATGGACTAAATGCTCCAATTAAAAGACACAGACTGGCAAATTGGATAAGGAGTCAAGACTTATCAGTGTGCTCTATTCAGGAAACCCATCTCACGTGCAGAGACACATATAGGCTCAAAATAAAAGGATGGAGGAAGATCTACCAAGCAAATGGAAAACAAAAAAAGGCAGGGGTTGCAATCCTAGTCTCTGATAAAACAGACTTTAAACCAACAAAGATCAAAACAGACAAAGAAGGCCATTACATAATGGTAAAGGGATCAATTCAACAAGAAGAGCTAACTATCCTGAATATATATGCACCCAATACAGGAGCAACCAGATTCATAAAGCAAGTCCTGAGTGACCTACAAAGAGACTTAGACTCCCATACAATAATAATGGGAGACTTTAACACCCCACTGTCAACATTAAACAGATCAACGAGACAGAAAGTTAACAAGGATACCCAGGAATTGAACTCAGCTCCGCACCAAGCAGACCTAATAGACATCTACAGAACTCTCCACCCCGAATCAGCAGAATATACATTTTTTTCAGCACCACACCACACCTATTCCAAAATTGACCACATAGTTGGAAGTAAAGCTCTCCTCAGCAAATGTAAAAGAACAGAAATTATAAAAAACTGTCTCTCAGACCACAGTGCAATCAAACTAGAACTCAGGATTAAGAAACTCACTCAAAACCACTCAACTACATGGAAACTGAACAACCTGCTCCTGAATGACTACTGGGTACATAATGAAATGAAGGCGGAAATAAAGATGTTCTTTGAAACCAATGAGAACAAAGACACAACATACCAGAATCTCTGGGACACATTCAAAGCAGTGTGTAGAGGGAAATTTATAGCACTAAACACCCACGAGAGAAAGCAGGAAAGATCCAAAATTGACACCCTAACATCACAATTAAAAGAACTAGAAAAGCAAGAGCAAACACATGCAAAAGCTAGCAGAAGGCAAGAAATAACTAAAATCAGAGCAGAACTGAAGGAAATAGAGACACAAAAAACCCTTCAAAAAATTAATGAATCCAGGAGCTGGTTTTTTGAAAAGATCAACAAAATTGATAGACTGCTAGCAAGACTAATAAAGAAGAAAAGAGAGAAGAATCAAATAGATGCAATAAAAAATGATAAAGGGGATATCACCACCGATCCCACAGAAATACAATCTACCATCAGAGAATACTACAAACACCTCTGCACAAATAAACTAGAAAATCTAGAAGAAATGGATAAATTCCTCGACAAATACACCCTCCCAAGACTAAAACAGGAAGAAGTTGAATCTCTGAATAGACAAATAACAGGCTCTGAAATTATGGCAATAATCAATAGCTTAACAACCAAAAAGAGTCTAGGACCAGATGGATTCAGAGCTGAATTCTACCAGAGGTACAATGAGGAACTGGTACCATTCCTTCTGAAACTATTCCAATCGATAGAAAAAGAGGGAATCCTCCCTAACTCATTTTATGAGGCCAGCATCATCCTGATACCAAAGCCAGGCAGAGACATAACCAAAAAAGAGAATTTCAGACCAATATCCTTGATGAACATTGATGCAAAAATCCTCAATAAAATACTGGCAGACCGAATCCAGCAACACATCAAAAAGCTTATACACCATGATCAAGTGGGCTTCATCCCTGGGATGCAAGGCTGGTTCAACATATGCAAATCAATAAATGTAATCCAGCATATAAACAGAACCAAAGACAAAAACCACATGATTATCTCAATAGATGCAGAAAAGGCCTTTGACAAATTCAACAACCGTTCATGCTAAAAACTCTCAATAAATTAGGTATTGATGGGACGTATCTCAAAATAATAAGAGCTATCTATGACAAACCCACAGTCAATATCATACTGAATGGGCAAAAACTGGAAGCATTCCCTTTGAAAACTGGCACAAGCCAGGGATGCCCTCTCTCACCACTCCTATTCAACATAGTGTTGGAAGTTCTGGCCAGGGCAATCAGGCAGGAGAAGGAAATAAAGGGTATTCAATTAGGAAATGAGGAAGTCAAATTGTCCCTGTTTGCAGATGACATGATTGTATGTCTAGAAAACCCCATTGTCTCAGCCCAAAATCTCCTTAAGCTGATAAGCAATTTCAGCAAAGTCTCAGGATACAAAATCAATGTACAAAAATCACAAGCATTCTTATACACCAGTAACAGACAAACAGAGAGCCAAATCATGAGTGAACTCCCATTCATAATTGCTTCAAAGAGAATAAAATACCTAGGAATCCAACTTACAAGGGATGTGAAGGACCTCTTCATGGAGAACTACAAACCACTGCTCAATGAAATAAAAGAGGATACAAACAAATGGAAGAACATTCCATGCTCATGGGTTGGAAGAATCAATATCCTGAAAATGGCCATACTGCCCAAGGTAATTTATAGATTCAATGCCATCCCCATCAAGCTACCAATGACTTTCTTCACAGAATTGGAAAAAACTACTTTAAAGTTCATATGGAACCAAAAAAGAGCCTGCATCACCAAGTCAATCATAACCCAAAAGAACAAAGCTGGAGGCATCACGCTACCTGACTTCAAACTATACTACAAGGCTACAGTAACCAAACAGCATGATACTGGTGCCAAAACAGAGATATAGATCAATGGAACAGAACAGAGCCCTCAGAAATAATGCCACATATCTACATCTGATCTTTGATAAACCTGACAAAAACAAGCAATGGAGAAGGGATTCACTATTTAATAAATGGTGCTGGGAAAACTGGCTAGCCATATGTAGAAAGCTGAAACTGGATCCCTTCCTTACACCTTATACAAAAATTAATTCAAGATGGATTAAAGACTTACATGTTAGACCTAAAACCATAAAAACCCTAGAAGAAAACCTAGGCAATACCATTCAGGACATAGGCATGGGCAAGGACTTCATGTCTAAAACACCAAAAGCAATGGCAACAAAAGCCAAAATTGACAAATGGGATCTAATTAAACTAAAGAGCTTCTGCACAGCAAAAGAAACTACCATCAGAGTGAACAGGCAACCTACAAAATGGGAGAAAATTTTTGCAACCTACTCATCTGACAAAGGGCTAATATCCAGAATCTACGACGAACTCAAACAAATTTACAAGAAAAAAACAAACAACCCCATCAAAACGTGGGCAAAGGACATGAACAGACACTTCTCAAAAGAAGACATTTATGCAGCCAAAAAACACATGCAAAAATGCTCATCATCACTGGCCATCAGAGAAATGCAAATCAAAACCACAATGAGATACCATCTCACACCAGTTAGAATGGCCATCATTAAAAAGTCAGGAAACGACAGGTGCTGGAGAGGATGTGGAGAAATAGGAATACTTTTACACTGTTGGTGGGACTGTAAACTAGTTCAACCATTGTGGAAGTCAGTGTGGCGATTCCTCAGGGATCTAGAACTAGAAATACCATTTGACCCAGCCATCCCATTACTGGGTATATACCCAAAGGACTATAAATCATGCTGCTATAAAGACACATGCACACGTATGTTTATTGCGGCACTATTCACAATAGCAAAGACTTGGAACCAACCCAAATGTCCAACAATGATAGACTGGATTAAGAAAATGTGACACATATACACCATGGAATACTATGCAGCCATAAAAAATGATGAGTTCATGTCCTTTGTAGGGACGTGGATGAAACTGGAAATCATCATTCTCAGTAAACTATCACAAGGACAAAAAACCAAACACCGCATGTTCTCACTCATAGGTGGGAATTGAACAATGAGAACACATGGACACAGGAAGGGGAACATCACACTCCAGGGACTTTTGTGGGGTGGGGGGAGGGGGGAGGGATAGCATTAGGAGATACACCTAATGCTAAATGATGAATTAATGGGTGCAGCACACCAACATGGCACATGGATACATATGTAACAAACCTGCACATTGTGCACATGTACCCTAAAACTTAAAGTACAATAATAAAAAAAAAATCTACAACCACAAAAGAAAAAAAAAAAGAAAACTAACTTTTCAAGATCTTTACTGATTTCTTTCCTTTTAGATAATAGTCTTTATCCTTTTAACTTGTCTGAAGTTTTACAAATTAAAAACATTAACTCGTTGTTTTATTGTAAGATAAAAAAAGAATAAAAGAATGGATTTTGCAGACAACGAGTGGTCTCTGCTACCATCATCCAAATACAAGGTCTCTTATTATTTTAGTTTTGCTGAGTTTTTTGAACATGTAACAATTACAAATAGTAATAACATTCTGGGTTAAAATTAGGTCCTACTGAATGGCAATTTAAAAACTTATCTTACCATCTCCCATTAATGAGAGACAATGGTACTCTAGTTTGGTTCCACAAAAATTTGGTTGTTAGGGGATGGAGGGATTGAGGAGATATTGGACAAAGGACGCAAAATTTCAATTAGGAGGAATAAGTTCAAGAGGTCTATTGTGCACCTTGGTGACTATAGTTAATAACAATATAATATATACTTGAAAATTGCTAAGAGAGTAGACTTAAAGTGTTCTCACCACCAAAAAAGGTAAGTATGTTAAATAATGAGTATGTTAAATAGTATGATTTGGCCATTCCCCAATATATCAAAACATCATGTTGTACACCATAAATATATACAATTTTTACTTGTCAATTTTAAAAACTAGGCCAAGAGAGCTTGTTCACCTATTTCCACCATGTGAGGACACAGCAACAAGACACCATCTATGAACCAGGAAATGGGTCCTCCCCAGACATCACATCTGCTGGTGCCTCGATCTTCGACTTCCCAGTCTCCAGAACTGTGAGAAATAAATTTCTGTTGTTCCTAAGGTATTTTAAAAAATGTAGTTGTGGCAGTTAAGTCTTTTCTCATTCTCTGTTGTGTAAAATATGAAAAGAAAAAGGAAACATACCTGGGATACTATTTATTCACAGGTAATTCACATAATCTCTTTTAATGACAGTTTAAAAGTTATGAGGGCTAAAAGCTGGTTTACTCTCCCAAGATAATCAGTATATAATATATCTATTATATAATAAGTATTATATATTATATATAATTATATATGTTCAGCATGTATAATATATAATATATATTCAGCATGTATAATATATATCATATATAATATATATTCAGCATGTATAATATACATGCTGAATATTATCTGTTTGCCCCTCCAGATCTACTCTCCACCCTTTTCTGTGCCTCAGGAGGCTGGCTGTATGGACTGAATCAAATGACTGTCTTAGCCTCTGGCTTCCCACTGGGTTTAGCCAAAGTAAAGCACAAACAGAGGATCAAAGCAGACAAGGTGTCACTGGCTAGTAGCTCAGCCGAAGGCTGCAACTTCTCTCAGGAAGTCCTCTCCCCATAATTCTCGCTCTTCAAGTGCCAGTAATCGTTTCTTCCCCTTCCCCTTCCCCTTTGGGATCAGCAGTGATGTCTCCCTGCTGGCCTGCCCCAGGGTACTGTAATATCTCTTGTGATTTCTCTAACTTCTATCTACACCTTTGCAAATCATTTTTTTATCAAACTCTCCTTAATTATCCATCAATTTCCTGCTTTTGTGAAAGTTTATAACTACAATCACCTAATACCTACAAGGTACTCTATGGATAGCCCCTTGGAAACAACTGTCATCAATAAGGATGTCTTCAGAGACCCTGCTCTTAAACTCAGGGCTGGATGAGAGGCCAAGGTCAAGTTTGAAGGGAGGTACAAGACAGGAAAGAACAAGTGGTTCTTCAGGACGTAGATTTTTCAAAGCGATTCCACAGTGTCCTAGTTCTAATATTTAAACCTGCATTAGAAAATGTTTAAAAGAAAAAACTTCACCTAAGAAAAAAATTTGGGAACACTGAATGAAAAAAAAACTATTTATATATTGTATACTTAATTTCCCAGGTGTTTTTGTTTACAGTCTTTTCCCTTTTTATAAAAAAGCACCTAGGGAACTAGTGTTCTGCAGAATATAATTGAGAAAATTCTGATTTATACCAACAGAAAGAAGAGAAGAAAGACAAATGTAACACTACACAATTTCTAAAAACGCTCATATTGTTTTTATTTTGGCCATAAAGCACAGCCAACCACTCACTTGAAGACAGCAAGCTACACACAGTGTTGTCCTCCCACAGACATGTACATACCCTCTGCACCTGGCCTCGGTCCACTGCTAAGACCCCAGGACCCCTCTCTCTGACCTCAAAGTCATCATCCAGGTCACTAGAGATAGCTCACCACAGAAATCTGTGACCATAGACATACAGCCTTGAACTCCAGCTTAGACAAGCCGCACTGGACAAAGGAAAACCAACTGAAGACAAATTACCAGAGAGAAAGCATGGAAGCTACCAAATTGTTGGAACCATTTCATTTCATAGGCTGTATCTGTATTCTATCTATGCCTTTGCAAATCATTTCTTTATCAAACTCTCCTTAAATTTCCTGCTTTTGTGAAAGTTTATAACTACAATCACCTAATTTTCACAAGGTACTCTGTGGATATTACACAGAAAGTACTAATTTTTTCTTTCTTTTTGTTATTTTAAAGATGGGGTCTCGCTTCTTGTCCAGGATGAGGTGCAGTGGCTGTTTATAGGCATGATTATAGTATACTACAGCCTCTAACTCCTAGGCTCAAGTGATCCTCTCACCTCAGCCTCCCAAGTAGCTGGGACGACAGGCACATGCCGCTGCACCCAGTTTGTACTAATTTTCAAATTGAAGATTTCAGAAACACTGAACTTGGAAAGACCCTGAGAGATGACTTTTTTCAATTTCAATTGAGTGCTGAGTCATCTCAGATACTCAATTATCTGTTTTTTAAAAAATTTAAACCTCCAAGCAGATCACGATGCCTTTCCTCTTCTTTGTGTTTTGTGTTTATATCCTTAATGGCACCTACCACATTGATTAGTAATTGTTAGTTTAATGTTTTGTTTCTTCAAACATAATGCAAGCTCTTTCAGGGAAGAAAATGAATCATTATTGTTAAAGCCTTAACACTTGACCCAGTATACATTTAATAAAAATTTTTGAACAAATGAAAAACATTGGCCAAATGAATAAATGTTTCCTAATAGTGTTAGTAAATGTTGGTAAGCTCTTTCACTATCAATCGTATCATAAAATTTTCTTAATACCAACTTAAATGCCATTTTGTGTATAGAAAAATCCCTAAGAGATCCTAGAGGTTATCCACTCTGGGCAGAAGTGCATTTAAAAACTAAAGATTTTCCTTCTTTCCTTTCTGCCATAGGCCCCAGTGGTTACTGTTGAAATGGGCAAGTTGATGAAACCTCGGAAAGTGGTGTTTGTCCTGGCTGGACACTACTCTAGACGCAAAGCTGTCATCGTGAAGAACATTGATGATGGCACCTCAGATTGCCCCTACAGCCATGCCCTGGTGGCTGGAATTGACCACTATTCCTGCGAAGTAAGAGCTGCCATGGGCAAGAAGAAGATCACCAAGAAGTCAAAGATCAAGTCTTTTGTGAAAGTTTATAACTAATCACCTAATGCCCACAAGGTACTCTGTGGATATCCTCTTAAACAAAACTGTAATTAATAAGGATGTCTTCAGACACCCTGCTCTTAAACGCAAGGCTGGACAAGAGGCCAAGATCAAGTTTGAAAAGAGGTACAAGACAGGCAAGAACGAGTGGTTCTTCCAGAAGCTTCAGTTTTAGATGCTTTGTTTTGGTCATTAAAAATTAAAAAGAAAAAAAAAGCTAAAGTTTTCTTGGGTTTTGTTCATTGTATTTCTTTTTAATCTTCAGAGAAGAAAATATATAACCATACTTGCAGATGTATTTCAATTTCACTAACCTTTAGAATTAGAAAAATCCCTCCTCCTAGCTAGAGTCCCCATCCAAATATGTACATGGGCTTGACAAGCAAAGTAAATGAGTAAAGGATGGTATTTTGTCATAAGACCTAAAACTAAGATCCAGTGTTCTGTGCTGCTTCGATATCTGGTGGAATCAGGAGGGCCTTAAATGGCCTAACTTTAAGTTCCCCTGCTGCTCTGTTCCCAGAGATGATTCCCTAGCCAAATAACCCTCTGTATCAAAAGAACCAGGTGTAGTTCCTGCTTATCTCTGAGTAGTGAGTTTCCGTTCCCTCTCAGCCTCTGATATTATTCAAACAAGCGAATCACACCTTCCTGTTGGAACCGAGGGACACCTCACCCTTTAGATACTACAAAGCCTGACTCCCAAAGCCCATCCTTGTTCACTGTGTTCCGAGTGCAACTCCGATGTGGCCCTGTGTGGCATACAATGTTCTCCTCCTCAGGTGGTGAGTATATGTGATGAATAAACTACTGTCACTCTTACCTGTCCAGTGTTGGGTGTCAGGTGTTTGGCCATTTCCATAAACCTAGGTCAAGAATCACTTCCTCATCGACAGAGTGAATAGGAGGCAATTAAAACAGGTACGGACCTGGTATAGGAAAAACAATTGCCGGGGAAAGAACTGTAACAATATCTGGCGCTAGTGGCTTAGAGCTAGGAAGTGGGGGGAACCATGGAGGTCTGGACAGGACATACCCCAATTTAAGTAAGCAGCTACTGTTCAGCACTAGTCTATTGTAGACAGGCTAGTCACAACAATACACAATATTGCCAAACATTTCAAGAGACACTGGAAATCTGGATTTTATGTCAAAATTCTCACTTTTTAAAAGTTGGAAATTTCTTCCTTCCTTTCATTTTCCCTCTCCTTTTCCCACTCTCTCTCTCTCTCTCAGCCCAACCAAAACCCATCAGGGGTGGTTTTGTGAGGTGCCAATTTGTAACCTCTGTCCTAGAAGTTAAGCCTAGTCCCTAGAACACTGCTCTGATCCCAACACTTAAATAACATTCTGCCATTATATCTTTCAATATCACATATACTAACATTGCTGATTCAAGTTAGATTTACTATACCCCTGAAATTTAAATCTTAGCCATATTTGTCTATAAGTCCCCATTATACATTAGGGCAGTCTTATTTTTCCTCCCAGCAACAATTCACTACACTGCATTTTATTCTGACCACATTTCACACTCCCTCAATTACTAAGTCATTTTGAATTCTAATAATATCTTTCCAGGCACTTCCAATCACACTCAGCTTGTGTTGTTCCTTCCATTATATCATTCCAAACATCAAAAAATATAAAGGAATCTAGCTTAAAAATAAGACTTCTAAAACAGCCGTTGTTATGTTCCTCCCAAATTGACATGACACAAGTAATAACTTTCTTAATTATTTCCAGGAAATGTAATAGTGCATTTTTTCTAAATTGTCACTTTTTAAAGACTGGTAAACATGAGTTTCAGAAAAATTAATATAATTACTATGGGGAGAAACAACAGTACTCTTTAACCATGCCAAAACATTTTAATAAGTTTGATTAAATTAAAAGCATATTTAAGGCCAGGCACAGTGACTTACACCTGTAATCCCAGCACTTTGGGAGGCCGCAGCAGAAGGATTGCTTGAGCTTAGGAGTTCGAGACCAGCCTGGGCAACATGGCAGGAACTCCACGTCTACCAAAAATTCAAAAAATTATCTGGCCATGGTGGCACATGCCTGTGGTCCCAGCTATTCAGGAGGCTGAGGTGCGAGGATCACTTGAGCCTGGGAGGTGGAGATTGCAGTGAGCCATGATCATGCCACTGTACTCCACCCCGGGTAACACAGCAAGACCTCATCTCAAAAAAAATTTTTTTAAGAATATTTAAAAGAAATACTTTTAAAGCATATTCATTAATTTCTTCATTCAGCAAACTTTTATTGAGCACCTACTCTGTGCCAGTCACTGTTTGAGAAGCTGGGAATATATTCAAAATAGAATAAAATTCCCACTGTCATTGAGCTTGCTGTCCATAATATTAGGCAGAATATAAAATTAACTCTTCCTGTTAGTTACAGTTAGATAAAAATTGGTAAGCCAATAGACAAAATCAGAAGAGAATATGTTAAACTTAAAATAGTAGCTGGGTGTGTCGAGGAGGTTATAGACTATTTCTTTATTTATTCAATATAAAGTGCATGAGTTCATAACGAAATGACATAAAAATTAAAGATAAACAACTCATCATTCACCTGTGAAGACTACTAGTGTACTAACTCATTATTCTGAAAATTGATGAATAAGTGGAATAACCATATAATTTGTTGTCCCAAATGGAACATTTTAAAGAGTAAAATTCAATTCAAAGTTCACACATTACATTTGGTTGATGTATCTCTTGATTTTCTTTTAACCTATAACTTCACAAACCACAAGTATAAATTAAATAAGTTTAATGTATAACTTTATGCCAACATCGTCTCTCACCTGGACTATCACAACTGCCTTCACTCTTGACTCCTAGAACTCATTTACCACTCTGCATCAAGAGTCATCTTTGTAAAAAGTATATATCAGAGTAATTAACTGGAGGATGATGGTGGTAACCTGAATTCAAATCTCTACACTACACACATCCCAAAAAATAAATAAATAATAGCAACAAGGAGTAGAAATAAAACAAAATGTTACACATGCCACTGAAATCACTATGAAAACCAGAGTATAGCAGGAATTTCAAAATACCTGAAAGTAGAGAAATGAAACTTGAAGTCCCACCACCAACGCAAGCCTATGGATGTACAGAACAGTGACACAGGAGGCCTAAGTCACTCTAAAGAGAAGACAGGTGAGGACTTAAAACATAAACAAAACTACCTGCAGAAAGAGAAAGCACAACATATGTGATAAAATACCACACACAGGTCCATGACTTGGTAGCTCATGGCACCCAGTAGAGGGAAAGAGCTTGAAAGTGAGTAGAACAGAGGAGGCAGAAGAGGAAATACTACATCTGTGAGACAAAGAGGTAAGAGGGAGAACAGCCCCTTGGAGAGTGGCAGTGAAGGAAAATAAGGAAGTCAATGGCAAAAAATTAAAGATGCTGCAGAAAAAGAAGAGAAACAAGACATGGCAAGAACCCCCACACTACTACCACTACCACTACCACAATCACCATCTTACTTGGAAGAAACATAATGTATTTTACTAAAATGAGAGAAGAGCATGCTCATGAACCAGAAACTCTGTCCAAAAAATGCCTTGGAATAAAAATAAAATCAAACAAATTCCATACAAAGTTATCATAAGGAAAAAAAAAATAGAACATATGTAATCAAAACTTTTCAGCCAGGCACAGTGGCTCATGCCTTTACTCCCAGTACTTAGGGAGGCCGAGGCCAGCAGATTACCTGAGGCCAAGAGTTCAAGACCAGCCTGGCAAACGTGGTGTTGTGGCAGGCACCTGTAATCCCAGCTACTCAAGAGGCTGAGGCAGGAGAATCACTTGAACCTGGGAGGTGGAGGTTGCAGTGAGCCAAGATCACGCCACTACACTCCAGCCTGAGTGACAGAACAGGACTCCGTCTCAAAAAAGAAAACAAACAAAAAAACAAAATGTTTCAACTGGTGAGAATTTCTCTAAAAATGCCAATCACGAAACACAATACACTCAAACTGGTTTAAATAATGTCAAACAACATTTGGAGATATTAAAAAGTCTAGAATAATAAATTTAAAACAAATAACATAAATAGGCCCAGGAAAATCTATGAGATTTATGCAAGGGGAAAATGCAATGAGAGTAGATTGGACCAAAAAAGAAAATCCAAGAAAAAGACAAAATTATCTCAGAAAGGAGGAATAAATTGCAAGGTGCCCAAGGGAAAATATATTTGGATGAAAATCTAATAAGAAAAAAAAAAACGAGGAATAAATTACAAGGTGCCCAAGGGAAAATACATTTGGATGAAAATTTAATAAGAAAAAAAAAAACAAGAACAAAAATATAAGATAGGCCGGGCATTGTGGCTCATGCCTGTAATTCCAGTACTCTGGGAGGCCAAGGCAGGAAGATCACTTGAGCTTAGGGGTTCAAGGCAAGCCTGGGCAAAGTAGTGAGACACCATCTCCATAAAAAATTTAAAAAATTACCTGGGCATGGATGCATGTGCCTATTGTCCCAATTCCTTGGGAGGCTGAAGCAGAAGAGTCACTTGAGCCCAGGAGATTGAGGCTGCAGTGAGCGGTGATCATACCACCCCACTCCAGCCTGGAGGATAGAGTGAGACTCTGTCTCAAAAATCATAATAATAAGATAAAGAAAGAAGCAAAAAAGCATCAGAGAGTAGAAAGTGATCAAAATTGAAGACATGCAAAGAAGGCTCAACATATGTATAACTGGAATTCTTGACAAAGAAAAACAATACAATGGGGCAGAACTAATATTTAACACTACAATCCAAGAAAACTTTCTGCAAATAAAAGAAAGGCCTGTAATACTAGCACTTCGGTAGGCCAAGATGGGAGGATTGCTTGATGCCAAGAGTTCAAGACCAACCTGGTCAACATAGCAAGACTCTATCTCTATAAAAAATAAAAATAAAATTATACATTCAAAGGGCCCATATTTACCTGAAAATATTGACCTAAAATGATCAACTCTAAGATATATGTTAATACAACTATTAGAATAAAAGATCAAATTGCTAATAGGCATAAGAAAATTAGATTGTCTCCAATCTAATGGAGACATTAGTCTCCACAAAAGCAGCATTTAAAGCCAAGAGGCCAGTATTTTCAAGAAACTCGAGGAAAGAAATAATAAGCAAAGTACTTTATAGCAAAGTTCTTCTAGCATCAAGACTATATAAAAACAGTTTTGAACATGCAAGAGCTCAAGAAACACGGTACTCAAAAGTCCTTTCTGAAGTGTCTACTTAGGCAGGAGTTGACACACAATAGTCCATAGGTCAAATCTGGCCTGGCATCTATTTTTGTACAGCCCACAAGGTAAGAATGTTTTACAATTTTAAGGCATTTTAAGATAAGAAAAAGGAGTGACAGAAGGAAAAGGAGAAGAAGCAGCAGCAGCAGTAGTAGCAAAGAGCATATATATGGCCCACGAGGCCTAAAACATTTACTCTCTGACTCTTTACAGAAAAACTTTGCTGACTCCTGCCCTAGACTATGATAAGCTTTATCCACACAAAAGATGACTGGGAAAACATCAGTAAACAGACATGGTAAGCACTTAATATACCTAATTGTAGAACCAAGAATAAAAGAAAAGTAGGGACAAGGTTGAAAGAATAGTACGTGAGCAGTATACATTCTGACAAAATAGAAAGAATGCAACCGGCGGGGGGAAAAAGAGAGGAATGGGGGTAGTAGAATAAGATAATTGAGTGTTATAAAGATGATAGTTAGGAGCCCAAGGATATCATTTAAAACTTACAAACCAGCTAGTAAAATAATTAGCCAAAAAAGGAGGAATTAAGCACTGTTAAAAGGATAAATACAAAGATAACCACAAGAATAACAATACTAATTTCCCTAAATGCCTCTCTATACAAGAGGGGCACAGTAAATATAATTACATCCAGTAATTATAATACAAAATAATATAAGAAAATTGAGAACAAACATATCAGTCATATCAATAATGTCAGTGGGCTTAACTTGCCCATTAAAAGAAAAAGAATTTCAAATTGGCTTACAAATCAAAACTGAACTTTGGGGGCCAGGTGTGGTGGCTCATGCCTGTAATCCCAGCACTTTGGGAGGTCAAGGTGGGTGGATCACCAGAGGTCAGGAGTTCAAGATCAGCCTGGCCAACAAGGTGAAACCCCCCTCTCTACTAAAAATACAAAAAAATTAGCCAGGTGTGGTGGTGCGTGCCTGTAGTTCCAGCTACTTGGGAGGCTGAGACAGAAGAATCGCTTGAACCTGGGAGGTGGAGGTTGCAGTGAGCCAAGATCGTGCCACTGCACTCCAGCCTGGGCAACAGAGTGAGAATCCATCTCAAATAAAACAAAACAAAAACAACAACAACAAAAAACTGAACTCTGTGCTTTTTACAAGAGACATTCCTAAACCATGGTAAAAAGGCTACAAATGAAGGAATAGTCAAAAATATATTAAGCAGGCTGGGCGCAGTGGCTCACGCCTGTAATCCTAGCACTTTGGGAGGTCAAGGTGGGTGGATCATGAGGTCAAGAGATTGAGAACATCCTGGCCAACATGGTGAAACCCTGTCTCTACTAAAAATACAAAAATTAGCTGGGCATGGTGGCACACACTTGTACTCCCAGCTGCTTGGGAGGCTGAGGCAAGAGAATCGCTTGAACCCAGGAGGCAGAGGTTGCAGTGAGCCGAGATCATGCCATGTCCTCCAGCCTGGCAACAGAGCAAGACTCTGTCTCAAAAAAAAAAATTTTTATATATATACTAGACAAATGAAAATCATAAGAAAGCAAGGGTTGTCATCTTGATATCAGGTATAATTCAGGCCAAAAAGCATTAAATAAAACAAATGATGACACTTTATGATGCTAAAAGCCACGACTCACAAAGAAGATACAACAGTTATAAATATCCATGTACCAAATAACCCAGTGACCAACTATGCAAAGCAGAAACTACATGAGATAGAATGAGAAATAGATAGACACTATACAGGATGCTTCACCACCCATTCTCAGCACAGAGATGTCAAGTGGATGAAAGTTAAGGATATGGAATATGGATAGATATTGGAAAGATAACGATGTGGAAACAACATAATCCATAAGGCCATTCATATGGATATTTCTTGAATATTATCCCTGATAATAAAGAATAGTTCACATTCCATTACAGGTCAGACAGCTTGCTCTACTCTTTCTCCCTTCTCATTACTGTGCTTGACTATGCATATATGTGTACACACACACACACGCACACTTTCTTCTTAAGTACATATGGAATATTCTCAAAATTAATTATATTTTAATATATATAAATAAATAATATATAATATATTAATTATATATATTTCACAAGAAAGTATCATTAAGTTCCACAGAATAGAAATACCACGACCAGGTGCGGTGGCTCACGCCTGTAATCCCAGCACTTTGGGAGGCCAAGGCGGGTGGATCACGAGGTCAGGAGATCAAGAACATCTTGGCTAACACGGTGAAACCCCATCCTACTAAAAAAAATACAAAAATTTAGCCGGGCGCGGTGGCAGGCACCTGTAGTCCCAGCTACTTGGGAGGCTGAGGCAGGAGAATGGCGTCAACCCGGGAGGCAGAGCTTGCAGTGAGCCGAGATCACACCACTGCAGTCCCGCCTGGGCGAAAGAGGGAGGCTCCATCTCAAAAAAAAAAAAAAAAGAAATAGCACAACAGGGCCAGGCGCAGTGGTTCATGCCTGCAATCCCAGCTCAAGCAGGAGGATCACCTGAGCCCAGGAGTTCGAGACCAGCCTGGGCAACATGACAAGGCCCCCATCTCTACGAAAAAATCTTTTTAAATTACCCAGGCATAATGGGACACACCTGTGGTCTCAGCTACTCAGGAGGCTGAGATGGGAGCATCAGCTCCTTGAGCCCAGGCGGTTGAGTCTGCAGTGAGCCATGTTCTTGCCAGTATACTTCAGTTTGGTGACAAAGAGGTCCTGTCTCCAAAAATAAAAAATAATAAAAAAAGAAATACCACAAACAATGCTATCTCACCACAATCTAATAAAACCAGAAATTTAAAATTGAAATTATAAAATAAAAAGCCACTTCTGCTGAAATTTAGAAAGTCTTCTATGATATGTCTTGGGTGAAATGAGAAATACACACATATATTATAGAATATCTGAAAAATGATGATGAAAACACTGTTTATCAAAATCTAGGGTTATATTTAACAGAGTGATCAAGGAGAATTTGTAGCCTTTGTGGTTAGCTGAAAAAAAAAAATGGCCTTCCAAAGATACATTCACTTCTTAATCCACGGAACCAGTGAATATTGCCTTATATAGCAAAAGATGTGATTAAATTAAAGATCTTGAGAGGAAGGGCATATCCTGAATTATCCAGATGAGCCCTAAATACTATCACATGCATCCTTATGAGGGAGAGGCACAGTGGGACAGGCAGACGCAGAGAGGAGAAAGCAATGTAAAGTCTGAGGCTGAGATTGGAGTGATGTAACCACCAGCCAACCAATGCCAACAGCCATCAGAAGCTGGAAGAAACAAGAAACTGATTCTCCTCTAGAGCTTCTGTAGGGAATACAGCCATGTGGAAGCCTTGATTTTGAACTTCTGGCCTTCAGAACCATGCGAGAACAAATTTCTGTAGTTTTAAGCCACTAAGGTGGTAATTTATTATAAAAGCCCTAAGAAACTAACATAACCTTAAACACCCGTATCAGTAAAAATGAAAGAATAATAAAAAATGAATTAAGCCCTCAACTCAAAAAAACTTGAAAATGCCTATAAAGCATTTCTAAAATAAAGCACAATTAAGGAATTAATAGAAATAAAAACAGAAATTAAGGAGATGAAGAACAGAAAAATAGTACATCAAATTATTAAGATGAACATCCCGATTCTTTTTTAAAAGTCAACAAAATAGACAAAATACTAGGTAATTCAATCAAGGCAAAAAGGAAGACAGCAAAATATAACAAGAATAACTGTTAATCAGGAAAATTGTAAATCATAAAATATTTTGTACATATCTAAACAAATAAATTCTAAAATCTAGATGACATAGAAAACTTCTTAGAAAAATATAACTCACCGAAATTTACCCCAATAAAGATAGGAAGTTTAAATCCACCCATTTTCATAGCAAAAACTTGAAAACATTATCAAAAAAACTACCCCCACCAAAAAGAACTAGGCCCAGATGGTTTCAGAGAAGGATGCTTCCAAACCTTTAGAGAACAGATAGTACCAATGTTGGTAAATTGTTTCAGAGAATAAAAGCTAAAGGAAATTTGGCTGGGTGCAGTGGCTCACGCCTGTAATCCCAGCACTTTGGGAGGCTGAGGCAGGTGCATCACTAGGTCAGGAGTTCGAGACTAGCCTGACCAACATAGTGAAACCTCATCTCTACTAAAAGTACAAATATTAGCTGGGCATGGTGGTGCACACCTGTAGTCCCAGCTACTCAGGAGGCTGAGGCAGGAGAATTGCTTGAACCCAGGAGGCAGAGGTTGCAGTGAGCTGATATCACACCATTGCACTCCAGCCTGAGCAACAGAGCAAGACTCCATCTCAAAAAAAAAAAAAAAAGAAAAAGCTACAGGAAATTTTGCAAATTCTTTTATTGGAGTATAACATCTAATGTCACTTATAAATGTAAATATAAAATATCCCAAATAAAATATTATTGTATAGAACCTAACATCACCTTAAGAATATAACACACTATGACCAAGGGAATTTATACCAGAATTGCAAGGATAATTCAATTTTAGGAAATCTATTAATGTTGTCCACGATTATAATAGGTCTATGGAGAAAAAAATCATATGATTACCTTTATACGTGCTGAAATGATCTTTGAAAAAAATTAACACGAATTCCAAATCAAAACTCTCAGGAAAACAGGACTGGATGAATACTTTCTTAACATGTCATATACCTTAATCCTAAAGCCAAATCTTACTTAACGGAGAAACACTAGAAAGTTTTTCACCTTGTACCAACAAGGCTTTTTTTTTTCTGGAACTAAATAAGTTGATACTAAAATTCATATGGAGAAGTAAACATGCAAGAAAACCAAGAAAAAGAAAAGGTCATGAGGGAGGATTGGCCTCTATAATTTAATAGATTAATAAAATAGGATACTCAATTACATACAGAAGTTTAGTATATAATAAGGGTGGTCTATTAAATTACTATGTCAAAGATGAATTTTTGAATAAATGCTGTTGGTACCAATAGGTAGCCATTTGAAAAAAGACAAAATTAGATTCATTCCTCATAGCAAACAAAAGAACAAACTCCTAATGAATCAGAGATTGAAATATAAAACAATACACCACACTAAAAGTATTAAAATAAAATATAGACAAATTCCTCCAAATCTGAGTGTCAGAAAAGGCCTTCTAACCATAACTCAAAATCCAAGTGCAATAAAATAAAACATAAAAAATTTTGACTACATAAAAATAAAAAACGATTGCATGACAAAATTTAAGTCACAAGACGAATGACTAACTGGGAAAAAAATTTAAATTTTGCTATACACACACATACACATATATATGCGATATACATCTATACATATATATCTTTAAAGGGCTAATAGACAACTTTTAAAATTAAGGGAAAATATAAATAATTCTATAGAAAAATGGGCAAAAGAAATGAACAGATAAGTTATAAAGAAAATGGTGCAAAAATAGCCTTTAAAGAAATGAAACTATGTTCGAAATCATGCAAAATAAAAGAAATAAAAAGTAAAATTACACTAAGATACAATTTTTCTCCAATTAGATTGTCAAAAATTCAAAAGCTTAACTAGATACTCTATTGCCAAGACTGTGAGGAAACAGGCATTGATAGTAAAGGAAAACAGTGTCCCACCTATGGGAGAAAAATTTGGCAATATCAAACAAAACTACATATGTATTGACCCTTAGATCCAGCAATTCCACTCACTGAATTTTTACCCTAAAGATTCAACTCTAGCAATATGAAAGTACATCTCTAAAAGGTTATTCATTGTAGCGTCATTCACAGTTACAAAATACCAGAATACTATCTAAAGGACCAAAGTAAAGGATATTAGTTGAATAAACTATAGTACATTCACTATGCAACTATTTAAAAAATGATGTGAAAGATATCTATATAGTGATATGGAGATATTCCAGAATAATTTTTAGTAAAAAAAAAAAAATGAAGTTTAAAAATGTAAAAAATTTCAACTGTAAAAAATTTAAAGTATGTTTCTTTTTGTATGAGAAAATGGGGGGAAGGGCCACATGCAGTGGCTTACACCTATAATCCCAGAGCTTTAGGAGGCCAGAGCAGGAAGATTGCTGAGGCCAAGAGTTCTAGACCAGCCTGGGCAGCATACCAAGACCCCCGTCTCTACAAAAATTATTTTTAAAGTTAGCCTGGTGCAATGGCATGTGCCTATAGTCCTAGCTACCCTGGAGGCTGAGGCAGGAGGATTGCTTGAGCCTAGGAATTTGAGGCTGCATGGAGCTCTGATCACTCCACTGCACTCTAGCCTAAGGGACAGAGCAAGAACCTGTCTCAATAAAGAAAAAAAAGAAACAAAGAAAAGTAAAGAAAATAAGGGAAAAGAAAATATATACACATATCTCCTTACTTTTGCAAAAAGAAACATAGAAATGATAAAAACAAAACAAAAAATGAAATTAATACCTACAAAGACAGGGTAATGAAGGGGTGTATTAGTCTGTTTTCATGCTGCTAATAAACACATACCTGAGACTGGGTAATTTATAAAGAAAAAGAGTTTTAATGGATTCACAGTTCCACATTGCTAGGGAGGCCTCACAATCATGGTGGAAGGTGAAAGGCATGTCTTATATGGTGGCAGACAAGAAAGAATGAGAACCAAGTGAAAGGGGAAACTCCTTATAAAACCATTAGATCTCATGAGACTTATTCACTACCATGAGAACAGTATGAGGGAAACCGTCCCCATGATTCCATTATCTCCCACTGGGTCCCTCCCATGACACATGGGAATTATGCAAGCTACAACTCAAGATGAGATTTGGGTGGGGACACAGCAAAACCATATCATTCAGCCCTTGGCCCCTCCCAAATCTCATGTCTTCACATTTCAAAACCTATCATGCCTTCCCAATAGTCCCCGAAACTCTTAACTCATTTCAGCATTAACTCAAAAGTCCACAGTCCAAAGTCTCATCTGAGACAAGGCAAGTCCCTTCTGCCTATGAGCCTGTAAAATCAAAAGCAAGTTAGTTACTTCCTAGATACAATGGGGGTACAGGCATTAAGTAAATAGGCCCATTCCACATGGGAGAAATTGGCCAAAATGAAGGAGCTAAAGGCCCCATACAAGTCCGAAATCCAGCAGGGCATTCAAATCGTAAAGCTCCAAATGGTCTCTTTTGACTCCACGTTTTACATCTAGGTCATGCTGATGCAAGAGGTGAGTTCCCATGGTCTTGGGCAGCTCCCCCCCTGTGGCTTTGCAGGGTACAGCCTCTCCCTCCCAGCTGCTTGCACAAGCTGGCGTTGAGTGTCTGTGGCTTTTCCAGGCACATGGTGCAAGCTGTCAGTGGATCTACCATTCTGGGGTCTGGAGGATGGTGGCCCCCTTCTCACAGCTCCACTAGGCAGTGCCCCAGTGGGGATTCTGTGTGGGGGCTTCAACCCTACATTTCCCTTCTGCACTGCCCTAGCAGAGGATCTCAGGGCAGTTGCAGAAGGGAAGGCCCCACCCCTGCAGTAAACTTCTACCTGGGCATCCCGGTGTTTCCATACATTGTCTGAAATCTAGGTGGAAGTTCCTAAACCTCAATTCTTGACTGCTGTGTACCTGCAGGCTCACTACCATGTAGAAGCTGCCAAGGCTTGGGGCTTGCACCATCTGAAGCCATGGCCCAAGCTGTACCTTGGTCCCTTTTAGCCATGGCTAGAGCGGCTGGGACACAGGGCACCAAGTCCCTAGCCTGCACACAGCAGATGGGCCCATGAAACCATTTATTCCTCCTAGGCCTTCAGGTCTGTGATGGGAGGGGCTGCCGCAAAGGTCTCTGACATGTCCTGGAGGCACTTTCCCCATACTCTTGGCGATTAACATTTGGCTCCTCATTATTACACAAATTTCTTGCAGCTGGCTTGAATTTATCCTCAGAAAATGGGTTTTTCTTTTCTAGCTCATCATCAGGCTGCAAAATTTCCAAACTTTTATGCTCTGTTTCCCTTTTGAAACTGAATGCTTTTACAGTACCCAAGTTACCTCTTGAATGCTTTGTTGCTTAGAAATTTCTTCCACCAGATACCTAAATCATCTCCCTCAAGTTCAAAGTTTCACAGATCTCCAGGGCAGGGGGAAAATGCCACCAGTCTCTTTGCTAAAACATTACAAGAGTAACCTATACTCCAGTTTCCAACAAGTTCCTCATCTCCATCTGAGACCACCTCAGCCTGGATTTCGTTGTTCATATCATTATCAGCATTTTGGTCAAAGCCATTCAACAAGTCTCTAGAAAGTTCCAAACTTTCCCACATTTTCCTGTCTTCTTTTGAGTCCTCCAAACTGTTCCTACCTCTGCCTGTTACCCAGTTCCAAAGTTGCTTCTTCATTTTTGGGTATCTTTACAGCAGCATTCCACTCTTGGTACCAATTTACTGTATTAGTCTGTTTTCACACTGCTGATAAAGACATACCTGAGACTGAGTAATTTATAAAGAAAAAGAGGTTTAATGGACTCACAGTTCCACATGGCTGGGGAGGCCTCACAATCATGGCAGAAGGTGAAAGGCATGACTTACGTGGTGGCAGACAAGAGAGAATGAAAGCCAAGCAAAAGGATCTCCCCTTATAAAACTGTAAGATCTCATGAGATTTATTCACTACCACAAGAACAGTGTTGGGGAACCACCCCCATGATTCAGTTATCTCCCACAGGGTCCCTCCCACAACATGAGGCAATTATGGGAGCTACAATTCAAGATGAGATTTGGGTGGGGACACAGCCAAACCATATCAGGGGGTAACATTGGAAACTACGGAGGAAGAAAGAGACATATCTTAAAATAATTTCTTATATAGTTTGACTCTTGAAAACACGTCGGGCCGGGTGTGGTGGCTCATGCCTGTAATCCCAGCACTTTGGGAGGCGGAGGCAGGCAGATCACGAGGTCAGGAAATCGAGGCCATCCTGGCTAACATGGTGAAACCGTGTCTCTACTAAAAATACAAAAAATTAGCCAGGTGTGGTGGCAGGCACCTGTAGTCCCAGCTACTCGGGAGGCTGAGGCAGGAGAATGGCGTGAACCCAGGAGGCGGAGCTTGCAGTGAGCTGAGATCGTGCCATTGCGCTCCATCCTGGGCGACAGAGTGAGACTCCGTCTCAAAAATAAAAAAGAAAGAAAGAAAGAAAACACGTCAACGTTCTACACAAATAAATACCAAATAAATTTTTAACATAAATAAATACAAAAACTATATTAAATTGAATCAATAAGAACAAGAAAATCAATAAGAAGTGTGGAAAAGCATAAAATTAAACACAAAACAAATATCTCCTACTGCATTTCAAATAAATAACAACCATATTTAACGGCAGAAAGCACTAATCCAAGAAACTTTCCAACACAGTACTTCAACAACTATATGCCATAAGTCTAGATAAAAGAAAGAACCCCCCCAACAAATCTTAAACTCTTGTTTTTCTGTGGTATGGCTGCAGACTGCACTGTAGAATCGAGCCAATGAATAAATGTGTTAAGGTTCTTAATGTGAAAGAAGAAGGAAACAAATGTGGAAGAGGAAAGGCAAAGAAGAACCCTACAGAGTTAGCTTGGAATTGGAATTGGAAGCATTGATATGATCTCATGATTTCTAAGAAAAAAAAAACAGGTTTTCACCCCCAGCTCTATTTTGTAAAAGGGCCTAGAAGCAATGACATCTCAGAAACAGTAAGCAAACCTAGCACCCAGGTCATGGTTTCTTTTTCTCTCTCTCTCTCTCTCTCTCTCTCTCTCTCTCTCTTTGTGTGTGTGTGTGTGTGTGTGCGTTTTATAATAGAGATGGGGTTTCGCCTTTTGGGCCAGGCTGGTCTCGAACTCCTGAGCTCAAGTGATCCACCCGCCTTGGCCTCCCAAAGTGCTGAGATTACAGGTGTGAGCCACTGTGCTCCAGTCCCAGGTCATGGTTTCTAAACATCATTCCTCACTAAAAGGAACAAGGGTTCTTTCAAGAAAAGGCTTATTCCAGGAGTAGGGGAGAAAAGGGACAAGATTAGCCTGAAACATCCTTTGTATCAGAAAATAAATATATACCGAAAAAAAAGGAAGAAGAAGGCATTTCAAAAGAATACAAGAATAAGTTTGATGGGGCAAATCTAAGGCAATTTGATTATCAAAATAGTGGAATTAATGGATTATAACCCATTGAAAAAACAGGAATCCATGAGTCCATACTTGTAATAAATAAATGCACACCTACCTAAGTAAATTAAGAATGCACTGGGCTCTTTCCTACAGTAGAGTGATGATAACAAATGCAGAGGCATGGTCAGCTCCACTGGGCCCATGCTCAGAAAGACCTCAGGCTTGGTTTAATGTTCTTCTATTGCCATCTAAAAATTTTTCATTTTATCTTGTGTGTGTGTGTGTGTGTGTGTGTGTGTGTGTGTGAGACAGAGTCTCGCTCTGTCGTCCAGGCTGGAGTGCAATGGCATAATCTCAACTCACTGCAACCTCTGCCTACCAGGTTCAAGTGATTCCCGTGCCTCAGCCTTCTGAGTAGCTGGGATTACAGGCACCTGCCACCACGCCTGGCTAATTTTTGTATTTTTAGTAGAGACAGGGTTTCACCATGTTGGCCAGGCTTGTCTCAAAGTCCTGACCTCAGGTGATCTGCCTGCCTTGGCCTCCCAAAGTGCTGTGATTACAGGCGTTAGCCACCATGCGTGGCCATAATTTTATCTTTTAACTTGTATTTTTAAACCTTTTTCCATTTGCCCCAATAATACTTGCTGGTGGTGCTTGTGGTTGAAGTGTTTACCCTGATATAACTTTGCCATGAAATATGTCAATTTTATTATTATTTTTGCATTGCTCTACTATATTGACTTTGGAAACAAAAGACATCGTTCTATTTATAGCATTCTGTTTTTAGTAGTGATATTTCCACTTACATAGTAATTCTCGATTGCTGAAAATGTCACATCCTAGAAAATATAGCACTCCTACACGTTGATGTTAACATTGTTCTCAAACAGTTGTTGGCCAAAGATTCATTTGATGAATCTGATTTTTCTGAAATAGATGATTCTGATGATTCACACCAGAAGTGTCCAATCTTTTGGCTTTCCCGGGCCACACTGGAAGAAGAATTGTCTTGGGCCACACATAAAATACACTAACAATAGTTGATGAGCTTAAAAAAAATTGCAGAAAAATCTCATAATGTTTTAAGAAAGTTTATGAATATATGTTGGCCACATTCAAAGCCATCCTGGGCCACATGCAGCCCATCAGCCACATGCAGCCCATGGGCCACAAGTTGGATGAGCTTGATTCAGACGATTCTAATGTTAGTTCTGTTTAGAAATAAGAACAGTTTTATATTTTACTTTCACATTGAAAATCTGTCAGATTTGCTTCAGCCTCAAAGAGCGTGTTTATGTAAAACTAAATGAGCACTGGCAGTAAGTTGCATTTGTTTTTTCTAAACGAGAAAAGGTTTAAATAAAGTCCTAAGGGACAATGAAGCATGTGTCTATGCAGAGGAGGTTTATGCACCATATGTGTCTGTAGTTCCTTGCCACTCCATATGCATATAGCGTTCCCAGTCCCAAGAACACAGAATTTCAGGGGATCCACAGTACGTGGGAGTTCAGCAAGACTCAAAACAAGTACAAGCTAAGTGTGTCATGTCCACAACTAATAGGGCACTGACATCCATGAAATGCTACGCTTTCTGTTTCTACTTGAATACTTCAAACACGGAAAGAAGGAAATGGGATTCTAAAAATAAGAACAATCCATACTCCTTTTGCTTTCAGTCTTTCTTACTCATCAGTGAGCCAAAAGTAAAGTGTCAGTAGAATGTGAGCATATCAAGAAACAAAACAAATAAAAATCCTTGAGTTAGTTGTGTGCAGTGTTTCCAGCGCTCTGGTGAGAATGAAATATATTATATGCATGTGTGAACTATAAAATACATTTTGTGATTTTAGATGATTCCACAAATGAGTTAAATGCTCCTATGGCCAGGCATAGTGACTCACGCCTGTAATCCCAGCACTTTGGGAGGCCAAGGAGGGAGGATTGTTTGAGGCCAGGAATTCAAGACCAGCCTGGACAACATAAGAGAGACTACGTCTTCTGTATAAAACTTTTTTAAAAAATTAGACAGGTGTAGTGGCTCTCAGTTACTCAGGATGCAAAGGTAGGAGGATCACTTGAGTCCAGGAGTTTGAGGCTGCAGTGAGCTATGATTGCCACTGCATTTTAGCTTGGGCAACAACAGGGAGAGCCTGTCTCTTAAAAAAAGTTTTTAATTTAAAAAAAACTCTAATATTTGCACTTTAAGCTGGTACAATATGAAGAACAGTAAAATTTATGCTAATAATTAAAATTTTTAATATTTCTTAAGAATGATATTAAACAGCAATTTTTTTTATTTTGTAAAGACAGGGTCTCCCTATGTTGCCCAGGCTGCTCTCAAACTCCTGGGCTCGAGTGATACTCCCGCCTATGGCCCCCCGAAGTGCTGAGATTACAGGCATGGGCCACCATGCCCAACCTAAATAGCAAATTTAAAAAACATGAAGTCCTTTGGGAGGCCAAGGTGGGTGGATCATTTGAGGTCAGGAGTTGGAGACCAGCCTGGCCAACGTGGTGAAACCCCTCCTCTACTAAAAATACAACAATTAGCTGGGCGTGGTGGCAGGAACCTGTAGTCCCAGCTACTCAGGGGGCTGAGGCAGGATAGTTGCTGGAACCCAGGAGGTGGAGGTTGCAGTGAGCTGAGATCACGCCACTGCACTCCAGACTGGGTGACAGAGCGAGACTCCATCTCAAAAAATAAAAAATAAAAATAAATAAAATACTTGAAGTCAAGAGAGAGCCAAGGAAGAAGGGAAAAGTAACTAGAGACAGTGCAGAAAGCCCTGACCAGGTGATCAAAATTAAAATCACCAATTAGAAACAAGCAGATGTGGCCCTGTGAGAAGCACACAGCACACATCAATTCTGCAGCATTCCAACTGGAAAAGAACAATGTGAATCTAGTCAACAGGAAACAACAGACAAACATAACTAAGAATATTTTCTAAAATAACTGACCTGTTTTCCCCAAAATTGTCAATGTCACGAAAGACAAAAAAAGGCTGAAGAGTTTTCTATAAGTTTCCTATAAAAGAGACTAAAAAGACTTGGCAACTAAATGCATTATGTTGCCTAGGGGAAGGAGTGGAAATATGCTATATAAAGCACATTATAGAACAATTAACAAAACTGGAATATGGAGTGATAGGAAGTACTGTATCAATGCTTCAATGTGAACTTTTCTGAATTGGATAACTATACTGTGGCTAGATAAGAGGACGTCTTTATTCTCAGGAAATACACATTGTAAGGAATATGGATGTGCTTTGGTCAAGGAATAGGCCGAGATGGATATCCAGGCCTGCATAAGTCAGTGAGTTGGGTGCGCCGGTGCACACCTCCACTTGTTATAAACCTGTTTGTGTAAGTTCATACTTGGCTTGGAGCCACTGTTGTCTGTAAAAGGTATAACTGCCCTGTTGACGCTGTGCATGAGAGACACGGTTTTTGGGCTCTTGGAGCTCAGTTCGACTCAACGTGGCTTCACATGGTGGGTGTGCTGGTGCCCAGGGAAAGAGAGAGAGTCAAAGCTGTCCATCTTTCAGACAGACAGGAGGGAGACAGGACACAGCTTGGCTTGCTCCTGCCCAGAGAGAGAAAGAGTTAAGCTGCTGACCCTGAAGGCAAGGGAGAGCCACCTGTGCAGCTGCAGGCATGGGGGCACCAGGAGCCTCAGAGCTGGAGCAGACGGCCGAGATAAAGGTGGACAGTGTGAGAAAGCTGTTGATGAGAGTTGCTGCTGAATAAAATCATCTTTCACCTGCCTACAACCCCCCGAGTATTCTTTCTGCTCATCCACCCACTCCCCTTGGACTTCAGCATGGGCTGGACCTGGACCCCAGGATCTGACACACACTGATACATAGTATTAAGACATAAAATGTTAAAAAGCTTAAAAATGGTAAATCTGGATAAAGGTATAGGCTATTTCTCTGTACTATTCTGAAGCTTTGAGATATTTAAAAATGTAATTATGCTGAAGTATATTTATCAGATCATATCCTTTCCCCACTCCTTTCTCCAAACCCCTCCAGCAGTTTCCTTTCACATTTTAAATTGAATACAAAATGCTTACCCTGCCCCTTGTGATCTGGCCTCAAAACAAGTACCAGCTAAGGTAATTTTATCTCATCCCCACCTTTCTATCCCACCAACCTTCCCGTTGCTCACTGTGTTCAGCTCCACTCCACTCCTTGCCATTCTTCACTGCACCAAACAAGTTTGTCAGTTTGTCTTTGCAGCTGCTGCTCGTTCTCTGTAATGCTTTGCCCCGATCTTCACGAGGCTGATCCCTTTGCCTTATTCAAGGATCAACTCACATGCACTTCCTCAGAATAACCTTTCCTAAGTAATTATAAAGTATCTGGCTCCCAACCCAGCCACTCTCTCCCCTCTATTTTATTTTTATTAGGATATTTATCACTACCAAATGGCTCACATTCATTTGTTTATTGTCTGTTTATTTTTTTATTGTCTATTTATTTGTTTATTGCCTGTTATTTGTTTATTGTACAAGCAATCCTCCTGCTTCAGCCTCCAGAGTAACTGGGATCACAAGTGCGAGCCAACAAGCCTGGCTTCTTTTAAAAAAAAAAAAAATTTTAGAGATGGGGTCTTGCTATGTTGCCCAGGCTGATCTTGAACTCCTGGCTTCAAGTGATCTTCCCACCTCAACTTCTCAAAGTGTGGCGATTACAGGCGTGAGCCACTATGCTCAGCCCACCCAGCTTCTTAATGTACACTTTCTAACAAAAGCTTTAAAGGAAACTCCTTCTTTAAAATAAAAAAAAAGTTAATTGCTTTACTGTATCTTTCTTGTGGGTTTTATGACTTTGTAATAACCTCTGCTGAAATAGAAGAATGTAAGAGTACTTTAGTAGGCAAATTAAAAATGTTTAATTTCTAGGGACTCAGGTGCTATAACTTTCTTAAGATGACTTCAATAATATTAACAATTCAACAATATTACAACATAACTTTAAGAACCCCAAATATCAGTGAGGCTAGAACTCAGAAGAAAAAGATATACTGATTTCAAATAAAGAACAAAGTGAGAATCTCAATACTTTGGGACCTAATTACTCTTCAGCTAGAGGTAGAACATCTGTCTTCTTCCAAGTTAGCTAGGCTTTCCTTCTTTTTGTTTTGTTTTAGGTTCTGTATTTGATTAATTTCATGGTCACAACTAATATATTTGCAAAAAAATTATAGTGGACATTTGACCTCAATAAGCTCTCTTTGATTTTCTGCGATTCTTATAAAATCTTAAAAAGAAAGCAGTAATTACACTACACCCCTGTGAATGCTCAGTGAAATAAAAAAAATAAAAGGTTTGCTAGAGGGAGACTCATGAGAGAAGCAATTTCAACCATGTAATACCAAGACGTGGGCTACAGATCTCAGTCCTAAAGTCAGTCGGGACTGAGCCATAGGACGTCCTGGTGACATTTCAGAATCACAAATCAGAAATTCGAGGATCATTTATCAATGTCATTCCTCAGTTTTCTGGCAGTGCCAGGATTCTAATAAATTAGTTCAACTGCTTTGAACAAGTTCTTTAATGAATAATCCGAATGAGTCCCTACTAAAGATGCTAACAATTGCTGAACATGCAAACAACCCAAGTCCATTAAACAAGTATTTTCCTTTATGTAGTTATATGTATACATAGGCACAAACCTATCAAGAATAAGGATTTATGACAGTTACACTGTCACTGTTTAAATCATAACATTTTTTATTAGAGTTTACCAGGCATCATGTCCTATATTAAAAGCTTTACATACTTCCTGTTTAATCCACACAAACTCTGCTAGGTAAGAATTATTTTCCCCTTTTGACAGTCAAGAAACCAATTCGGAGAGAAAAAATTACTTGCTCAAGGTCACATGGATAATAAGTTGTGGATCTGGACCCCTTTTCTACCACTCCAGGTTAGCTATTCTTCCCACGTTGAAACAAATCTGAGCAAATGTAAAGAAGCTATCAGCCCAGCAGAAAATGGCAAGAAAGTACTGCACACTTTCCCTTCCAGACATATATGGCCATCAAAGGCCACATTCAGATTGGTAATGGGGAAAGGCACCTCCACTGTGATACTCTCCCCCATAAAGCACCCATGCTCAGCCTTGATCACAGTTTGAACTGTGACTGTGTCTCATAGAAGAGTTCATATCAGAATCCCATGATGATATGTGTATATTTTGAAAGAGTCCTTCAAGAGATTCTGAAACCCTGGGGCTTTGACCCAAATTTAAGAATCACTGACAAAGGAATGTTAGAAGATTTTAGAGAATTTTTCCACTTATTTTCTGTAGTACTGCATTTATCTTATAAAGAGGCAGTTAAGTACTGGCTCATTTGCTGTAACTTCCAACACGAGTCAAAATTGCATTTTTAAATTTAATTTAATTTTTATTTATTTATTATTGAGACAGAGTCTCACTCTGTCACCCAGGCTGGAGTGCAGTGGCGTGATCTCAGCTCACTGCAACTTCCACTTCCTAGGTTCAAGGGATTCTCCTGCCTCAGCCTCCTGAGTAGCTGGGATCACAGGTGTGCACCACCAAGCCTGGCTAATTTTTGTGTATTTAGTAGAGATGGGGTTTTACCATGTTGGCCAGGCTGGTCTCGAACTCCTGACCTCAGGTGATCCACCTGCCTCTGCCTCCCAAAGTGCTGGAATTACAGGCATGAGCCACCGTGCCCAGCCTACATTTTTTAATTATAAATTTTTAATTTGTATGGATACATAGTAGATTTATATATTTATGGGCTACATAGATATTTTGATACAGGCATGCAATGTACAATAATCACATCAGGGTAAATGGGGTATCCATCATCTCAAGCATTTATCCTTTGTTACAACTATCCAATTATACCCCTTTAGTTATTTTTACTATTTTCTACTTTTTTTTTTTTTTTTTTTGAGACGGAGTCTCACTGTTGCCCAGACTGGAGTGCAGTGTAGTGATCTCGGCTCACTACAACCTCTGCCTCCCAGGTTCAAGCAATTCTCCTGTCTCAGCCTCCCAAACAGCTGGGACTACAGGTGCGTGCCACCATGCCCACCAAATTTTGTACTTTTAGTAGACCACCATGTTGGTCAGGCTGGTCTCAAACTCCTGACCTCAGGTGATCCACCCGCCATGGACTCCCAAAATGCTGGGATTATAGGCATGAGCCACCATGCCCAGCCCTCCTTTTGTTATTTTCAAATGTTCAATTAAATTATTGTTGACTATAGTCATCCTGTTGTGCTCTGAAGTATTCTATCTTATTCATTCTATTTTTTGTACCCATTAACCAGCTCCACTTTCTCCCTACAGCCCCACTACCCTTCCCAGCCTCTGGTAACCATCCTTCTACTCTCTATGTTCATGAGTTCAATTGATTTGATTTTTAGTTCCCAAAAATAAGTAAGAATGTGCAAAGTTTGTCTTTCTATGTCTGGCTCATTTCACGTAACATAATGACCTCCAGTTCCACCCATGTTGTTATGAGTGACTGGATCTTATTCTTTTTCATGGCTAAATAGTACTCCGTGTGTATATGTACCATATTTTCCTTATTCATTCATCTGTTGATGGACACCTAGGTTGCTTCCAAATCTTGGCTACTGTGAATAGTGCTGCAATAAACACGGGTATGTGGATCTCTTCAATATACTGATTTCCTTTATTTTAGATATGAACTTAACAGTGGGATTGCTGGATCATATGGCACCTCTATTTTTAGTTTTTTGAGGAACTTCCAAACTGTTCTCCATAGTGGTTGTACTAATTTACTTTCCCACCAACAATGCACGAGGATTCTCTTTTCTCCACATCCTCGCCAACATTTGTTATCATTAGTCTTTTGGATAAAAGCCATTTTATCTGGGGTGAGATGGTATCTCATTGTAGCTTTGATTTTCATTTCTCTGATGATTAATGATGTTGAGCACACTTTCATGTGCCTGTTTTCCATTCGTATGTCCCCTTTTGAGAAACGTCTATTCACATCTTTTGCTTATTTTTAAATCAGATTATCGTAATAGATTTTTTTCCTACACAGTCGTGTGAGCTCCTTATATGTCCTGGTTATTAATCCCTTGTCAGGTGGATAGTTTGCAAATATTTTCTCCCATTCTGTGGGTTATCTTTTCAATTTGCTGATTGTCCCTCTGCTGTGCAGAAGCTTTTTAACTTGATGTTATTCCATGTGTCAATTTTTGCTTTGCTTGCCTGTGCTTGTGGGGTATTACTCAAGAAATCTTTGCCAGTCCAATGTCCTGGAGAGTTTTGTCAATGTTTCCTTTTAGTAGTTTCATAATTCGAGATCTTAGATTAAAGTGAAAATGGATTAAATTAAATCCATCAAAGTTGAAAAGGTAATCCATCTTGATTTGATCTTTGTATATGGTGAGAGAAAGGAGTCTAGTTTTATTCTCCTGCATATGGATATCCAGTTTTCCCAGCACCCTTTTTTGAAGAGTGTCCTTTCCCCAATGTATGTTTCTGGTATCTTCATCAAAAATGAGTTCACTGTAGATGTATGGATTGCTTTCTGGGTTCTCTCTTCCGTTCCATTGGTCTATGTGTCTGTTTTTATGCTAGTACCATGCTATTTTGGTTACTATAGCGCTGTAGTATAACTTGAAGTCAGGGAATGGGATTCCTCCAGTTTAGTTCTTTTTGCTCAGTATACTTTTGGCTATCTTGGGTCTAAGCTGGGTCTTTTGTGGTTCCATATAAATTTTAGAATTATTTTCCTATCTCTGTGAAGAATGTCATTGCTATTTTGATAGAGATTGCATTGAATCTGTAGATTGCTTTGTGTACTATGGACATTTTTTAAAATATTGATTCTTCCAATCCATGAACATTAAATATCTTTCCATTTTTTCAGTGTTCTCTTCAATTTCTTTCATCAATGTTTTATAGCTTTCATTGTAAAGATCTTTCACTTCTTTTAAGCTAATTTCCAGGTAATTTTATTTGTTGCTATTGTAAATTAGATTACTTTTTTATTTTTTTCAGATTGTTTTCTGTGGTCGTATAAATGCTACTGGTTTTTTTATGTTGATTTTGCATCCTGCAACTTTACTCAATGTATCAATTCTAATAGTTTTTGGCAGAGTCTTTAGGTTTTTCCTAATATAAGATCATATTATCTTCAAACAAGGATAATTTGACTTCTTCCTTTCCTATTTGGATGCCTTTTATATCGTTCTCTTGTCTGATTGCTCTAGCTAGGATTTCTAGTAACGTAGTATTACTATGTTGAATAACAGTGGTGAAGGTGTGCAGCCTTGTCATGTTACAGATCTTAGAGGAAAGGCTTTTAGTTTTTCCCTATTCAGTGTGATACTAGCTGTGACTCTGTCATATATGATGTTTATTACATTGAGGTATATTTCTAGTCCCAGTATTTTTTTAGGGGTTTTATCATGAATGGATGTTGAATTTTATCAAATGCTTTTTCAGCATCAGTCGAAATGATCATGTGGTTTTTGTCCTTCATTTTGTTGATGTGATGGATCATACTGATTTGAGTATATTGAACCATCCTTACAACCCTGGGATGCATCACACTTGTTGATGATAAATGATCTTTTTAATGTGCTGTCAAACTCGGTTTGCTAGCATTTTGTTGAGGATTTTTGCATAAATGTTCATAAGAGATACTGGTCTGCAATTTTCTTTTTTTGTTGTGTCTTTTTCTGGTTTTGGTATTGGGTAACATTGACCTTGTAGAATGAGTTTGAAAGTATTCCCTCCTTCTTTGTTTTTTGGAATAGTTTGAGTAGGATTGGTATTAGTTTTTCTTTACATGTTTGGTAGAATTCAGCAGTGAGTTCATCAGGTCCTGGGCTTTTCTTTACAGCGAGACTTTTTATTGCAGCTTTAATCTCGTCGCTTGTTATTGGTCTGCTCAGGTTTTGAATTTCTCTATAGTTGAATCTTAGTAGGTTGTATGTGCCTAGGAGTTTATCAGTTTCTTCTAGGTTTTTCAATTTCTTGGCGTATAGTTGCTCAAAATAACCCGTAATGATCTTTCGAATTGCTGTGGTATCAGTTGTAATGTCTCCTTTTTCATCTCTTTATTTATTTGGGTCTTCTCTCTTTTTTTCTTAGTCTGGCTAAAGGTTTGTCACTTTTATCTTTTCAAAAAACCAACTTTTGGTTTCATTAATCTTTTTCAAATTGCATTTTACCTGGCTGATATTCCAAAAAATGCATGGCTTATGCTTAGCATGATTTCCTAGTTTCAGTGTCAATGCAGTTTTGTCCTAATTACTTCTCTTTGGCCATTTTGTTCCATTACAAGTTTGTTTTTATGCCATCACCTTTCCATTGAAGAGAAATATATATCACATACCCAAATATGTACACACATATATACACATGTATATATAATTCTTGATATAATCAAAAGAATATATGTAATGTATATGTAAGTTTTAAGTAAAATAAGACAACAACACTCTGTATCCTTGACAATATAAGAAGCAGAACATTGCAAAAAATTGTAACTATATACTTGCCCTCCCCTTATGGTGGAAGGTGCCCTCTTCATGTAAGGAGAAGTACACAGAATATACCTGGCAGTGTTTCCTAATTTTAATGCTAGTAAATTTTATTCCTTTTTTTTTTACTTATCTTTAGCCATTTCATTGAAATTTTGTATTAGAGACCTTTGGGTGTTCATTATCAACTGATAGATTCAGTCTGTGTATGTGTTAATGAGAAAGAGTGACTGTAATAACCCATTTTCATACTGACATTGCCTGGATTTGGTATCAAGGTAGCAGTGACCTCATAGAATGAGTTTTCTATCCTCTCAAAGAATTATTACGTTTGGAATAATATGCTCCTTAGAAATTTGGTAGAACTACCTGTAAAACATCCAAGACATAGAGTTTTCTTAGTGGAAAAACATCACTGATAATTTGATTTTTTAAAAGTAGTCTTAGGACTATTCAGGCTTTCTATTTGTTTTTTCTAAATTTTTATTTATTTGTTTTAATTGAGAAATAAAAGTTGTATGTATTTATCATGTACAGCATGCTTTGAAATAGGTACACATTGTGGAATAGCTAAATTGAGCTAATTAATATATATATTACCTCACATACCTATCATTGTTTTGTGATGAGAACACTTCAAATCTATACTTAGCAATTTTCAAGAATATAATACATTGTTAGTAACTATAGTCTCCATATTTTACAACAGCTCTCCTTTCTTTTCAAAACAGGTTTTTCCTAGGATCTATGGAGTAGATTAGTTCTGGAAAGCTTAAAGCCCATATCTCTTTAAATATTGCCTACAATTTTCTCTCTATTCTCACTTTTTGGGACTCCAGTTAAATATATATTAGATTTCCTCACATATCTACTTTTTTATATTTTCCAATTCCTTTTCTCCCTTTCCTGGAGTGATTATGGCTGTATTAAATCTGCTGTCAAACCCACTCATTGAGTCCTTAAATTTTTAACAATTGTATTTTACATTTTCAGAAATTCTCTTTTATTTTCAAGTCTACCTATTTATTCCTGCTGGGTTTTTTGTTACTTACTTATCTTTTTTATTGTGTCCATTATTTCTTTAAGTTTTTTTTTTTTTCTTAGAGACAGATTCTCACTCTCTTGCCCAGACTAGAGTGCAGTGGTGAGATCATAGCTCGCTGCAATCTCCAACTCCTGGGCTCAAGAGAGCCTCTTGCTTCAGCCTCCCAGGTAGGTAGGACAACAGGCGTGCCCCACCATACCTGGCTACTTTTTTCTTATTTTTTGTAGAGATGGGGCTCTCACTGTGTTATCCAGGGTGGTCTCAAATTCCCAGGCTCCAGCGATCCTCTTGCCTCCATCTCCAAAACAGATTACAGGCATGATCCACCACACCCTCCCCTTTAAATATTTTTAACATAGCTTCCCTATATTGTGCAACTGACAACTCTAATAACTGAAGTCTATGGGGAAGGGTCTAAATCTGTTGTTTATTTTTTTCCTACTGATCTCACTCAGCATGGCTTGCATTGCAATGTGCATGGTGACCTTTGATTGTGAAATGATTGCTTAATCTGCAAACTAAATTGTTGAAGATTTCCCCCAGAGACAATTTGTTTTTGCTTCTTCTTTTACCAGCAGCAAAAGGCAGTACTACCCTGGGATGACATCAGCCCCTTGGCACAGTCTAAGCTCCCACTGGATGTTCCAAGCTCAGTTTCCTTACCTGGCCACCAATATCTTGGTAGCAGCATGACTATTGACATCCATTCTCAGGGAAAGCCCATCTCACACTTTCATTGCCTACGGCTCTGCTGGTATTTGCTGGGAGAGGGTCCTTGGAGACCCTACGACCTCTTATGAGACCAGAAGTGCCTCAAAGACTGTCCTAAAGAGGCACACTGACAGAAGCAGAAATCCGTGGTGGTTTGTTCTGTGTTGACTCGGTCAAACTGAAATCATGTTTCCCAAAATCTTCTCCCTTCTATGGCTGTGGGCTTAATTGGCCAAGAGGATCTTGTGTGAGATTTAGAAGACAGAAGTGAAACAATAGCCATTATGTTCTGAAAGTCTGTCATCAGACACAGTGACAGAAATATGCAAAGGTGCCCAGCAGGCTCCAGCTGGTCTTTGCTCTCCTGTGTTCTAGAACAGTTCCTCTGTACAGCTCTTCTTCTGAACCACTGACCTTGTTGGCCAACAGCAGCCCATACCTATGACCAGACACACAGCTGGTGGCCAGACAGCTTCCTGCAGACCTTCCCAAGAGGTTCCCAATCAACAGATGTGGCTTCTCCTATCCTGGCTGATGACCTCTTCTATCATCTGATTCCCCTACAGGGCCTTCACTTCCCAGCTCCTTCCCAATTGTGTAAGATCTAATTCCCATACGAATCACTTATCTCATAACACTCAAAATCTCTCTTCTCTTCAGACTGAATTCTGACTAATATATCCCCATGGCTTTTTTATTTAGCTTAATCAATTTTTTTAAAGCCCAGAATGTATGTATGAACCATTCCCTCAACCAATCAACATTTACTTACCTCTGCTGTATGCTAGACACTGTCCCACTCTTTGAGAAAATTTAAAAAATTGTTTTCAAGGATAGACAAATACCTATGAATCATATTGTTGTGAGATAAATTAAATGACAGAACTCTGCACAGACCCAGAAGAGGAGCATCTATCATGCTGGGTTTAGTCACAAAAGACTTTCAAATGAAGTAAGCCTCAAGCTGAGTCTTAAAACAAGTCGCTCAAATTTGAGAAATGCAGGGCCTTTTCTTTTAAAAGGGTTTAGTCTGTTCATGAGCTGCTGTGTATTGATAATTCTTCCACCACTTTCCTCCATCCTAATTCAAAATGTCCTCTACTATAGCAGTCTATGCTATATTTAGATATTTAGTTTGCAAATAGTGATTCAGTTCTACCAAAACAGTACCAATTGTCACATTAAATGAATGTTGTTAATTTAGAATTAACAGGTTTCATAATTTTTTATATTTAATTTGTAAGTTTTTTTGGTTTTATAAGACTGACTAATACAAAAAAATACCTAATTTTGTGTATATACACAGTTAAGTAATGCTTTTATATAATTAATTCAAGTTAACACCAGAACTTTATTTTCTTCAGGGGAAATCTCTTCATTGCTCATCTTGAGAAACACTGGGAGTCATCATTGACTACTTCCTCTAACCCTCACCTCCTAACCTTCCAGCCTCAGGAGATAAACAATCACCAAGTCATGTTGATTGAGCATCATAAATATTTCTTCTTCTCCACTCCATCGTCACTACCTCCACCTTAGTTGAGTCTCTTCAATGGTTTTTCATCAGAAGATCTATCTACAAGATCAGATCCAAGCTCCTTCCTATTGGGTCTCTGTAATCTATGTTCTGATCTTCACTTGCCACAAGTGTGTCATTGCACAGCAAGCTGTCTCTATTTTTTTCTCATAAATGCATGAGTTTCATAAAAATGCATGGCCCCCAACACAACTGTCATAAACACAGATGCATACATGGGCAATGAAATATGATGGCAGAACTTAGTTGTGAAGTGGTCAGCCTGATGACCTAGAATATACCTCCATCACATTTTAAAAATTATCATCAAAATAAGAAACACAACATTTTGGCCAGGTGCAGTGGCTCATGCCTGTAATCCCAGCACTTTGGGAGGCCAAGGTGGGCGGATCACAAGGTCAGGAGTTCAAGACCAGCCTGGCCAATATAGTGAAACCCCATCTCTACTAAAAATACAAAAATTAGCCGGGCATGGTGGCGGGCACCTGTAGTCCCAGCTACTCGGGAGGCTGAGGCAGGAGAATCACTTGAACTAGGGAAGCAGAGATTGCAGATTTTAAAATTCTCACAGGTAACTCATGAATAATGCCCTCTGTCCTTCTCAGTAAATCCTAAGCAAATGCATGGCACAATACTCTCAACCCAGGCTGCACTCATGAAGAGGAGATCCTCAGTTAAAAGTTCTAATGGCCAATAATACTGGCTACTAGACAATTATGAGAGAGGATTTAACCCAAAAATAGGAGCATTAAATCAAGAAACTATATAGGCTAAGGAAGAGGTATTATTAAGCAGAACAAGGTAAGATGTTTTATTAATCTTAAAGTCTTAACGATAATTATAAGGAGGTCAATAACTCAAAGTATTCAATGTGCTGCCTTTGCCCATTCTCTGCCAGACTGCCCCAACTTGTTAACTTACACAATTGTTTCAGAATGCCACTGTTATTCCTACATGCTGCTGATAGAATGTAGTCCTTCAAATCTATAACAGTTAGGTAATCTGCTTTTTTAAAGGAAAGTGCCAAATCTATTGATATGTTGATAATTTGGTAATGAGATAAGTTGCTGAACAAGATAGATTCATTCATTCATTCATCAAATATTCATCAAGTGACAATTACATGGCACTGGGAACGCAATAGTGAACAAGAAAAAGTCCCTGCCATCATTGCCTGTACATTCAATGGTGACAGATGGTTTAATAAATAAGCAAATTTAATAAATCAGCAAATAAATAAGGAAATAAGATCCAACGTAAAAAGTACTATAGAAAAAATAAGCCGGGGTAAAAAAAGAGAGCAACTGGAGGTGGTTATTTTTGCTAGTCATTTCTAGGGATTTTCAGATCAATAGGAACTTTTCCTCTTTGCATCTGGGGGTCTGTACTAAAAATCTCAAGCTTCCTTTCCTAACTGCCATCCAGATGCTAAGAGATTGAGGCTCAGCTGGGTGCTGTGGCTCATACCTGTAATCCCAGCACTTTGGGAGGCCGAGGCGGGTGGATCATGAGGTCAGGAGTTTGAGACCAGCTGGCCAACATGGTGAAACTGTCTCTACTAAAAATACAAAAAAATTAGCCAGGCATGGTGGTGGGTGCCTGTCATCCCAGCTACTTGGGAGGCTGAGGCAGGAGAATCTCTTGAACCGAGGAGGCAGAGTTTGCAGTGAGCTGAGATCGCGCCCCTGCACTCCAGTCTGGGTGACAGAGTGAGATTCCATCTCGAAAAAAAAAAAAAGAAATTGAGGCTCAAGCTTAGTGTCTGATCTACTTGTTGTCCCTCAGACCACATGAAAATGATTGACAAATATTTCAGTTCTGTAGGGTTACTAAAAACAAACGAAACAATTCCAGGCACCTGTTATTTAAACAGAAAGAAACTCAAAGACTCTTTTGTTTTATTCATATTAAAAAGCTTCTTATTACAACAGGTCTACCATGCCAGCTAAACAAAATATGGTCTCAACTATGGGGGTCACATCTCATCAACAGTGGTTGAAATTTGAGGATCCAGCCTGTGGGATATGATCAAAAGTCATCTGAGTGTGATGAGACATTCAGCTCTGACATCTCTAACCCTGGCAGCTCCAACTCTTTCCAGGACACCAACAAACACCCCAGGTGTAGCAGATGCCATGTGGTCAACACGGTCTCTTAAAGTTCTTCCAGTGGAATGTTGCTAGGTTCTGGCTGCTTACGAACTGATTAGAGTTCCTCTAATTTATAGTTTTGTACCTCTTAAAAACACTTATTAAGAGTATGCATTTTGGCCGGGCACCATGGCTCATGCCTGTAATCCCAGCACTTTGGAGGCCAAGGTGGGTGGATCACTTGAGGTCACGAGTTCGAGACCAGCCTGGCCAACATGGTAAAACCCCATCCTTACTAAAAATACAAATATTAGCCAGGTGCAGTGGCATGCACCTGCAGTCCCAACTACTCAGGAGGCTGAGGCAGGAGAATGGCTTGAACCCGGGAGGTGGAGGTTGCAGTGAGCCAAGATCATGCCACTACACTCCAGCCTGGGCGACAGAGTGAGACTTTGACTCAAAAAAAAAAGAAGAAGTAGGCATTGTAAGGGCTACTCAGGGCTAATAAAAATACCGGGTTAGAAGATTTGAACTAATATCTATGAAACTTATATATCTAAAGCAGTGTTTCTCAAAGTGTGGCCTCCAAACCAGCAGCATAGTACCACCTGAGAACTTGTTAGAAATGCAAATTATAAGACCCCACTCCACACATACTGAATCAGAAATTATAGGGGTGAGGCCCAGCAATCTGTATTCAACAAGGTTATTCTGATGCACACTAAAGTTTGAGAACTACTGATCAAAGGCATCCTAAAAAGACACTGTCAGTATTATGAAGAAGAAGCATAGTAGTAAACAATCCAACAGATAATACACCTAAAAATTCCAAGAACATGGCAAGCTGACGGAAAAAGCAAATCATTTGACTTTGGTTTTTTCCTTTTCTAAGAATTGGGTGCTGGTAACACATGGAACCATTTAGTTCTCTGGTTTAAGAAGCTGGCCAGAATCTGGGTCCAGATCTGGACAGAAGACAGGGATGTTGGAGAGGCCAAAGAAGCAACTATAAAAGTTCCATAACACCAGCAGATCTTAATATTTTATGGTAGAACTGGGCATTTTCATGCTCCACCCCATACCATGGCACATTAAAAACATGCCCCTCTGCTTTAAGCACAATCCCACCCTGCTTGTAAATTATTTTTTTGACCCCAAATATGGCACACATTTAAAAAGACGTCATTGCAGTTTATGGATCTGTGTTTTTTTCGCAAATGCAGGGGCCATTAATTGCATTCACAGCTGTGGCCTTCCCCATGCTATATGCATTAGGCTGCCAGTAATGCATTCTCTGTGAGAGCCAAGAAGAAAAGCCTCCTGTGTCCCTCTTACGGAGTGGCTTCCTTAAGCTCTCAGGCCCAAGCAGCATAGAAATCTGGCCCCTTGATATTTTGTCAATAAAAATGGGAAAAAAAACCTAACGAATAAAAAATAAGAAATTATATTCTCCAAAATAACTGTCATTACCAACTAAAATAGATGATGCACTTGGAAGAGAAATACAGAACTTACAATCAAGCACACTTGTGGCCCCAATTTCCAAACCCTGGACTAAGCTACAAGAAAAGTCCCTTTCCAGGCTAATTTCAAAGATGAATAAAGCACTGGATTCAACAGCCTCAGGGACTTGAGAACTCAAATGGCAGGCAAAATGACAAGACAATGAAATTCATCTTTGGTGCCCCATCTTACCCCCATTTCTGTAACCCTCTCCCACCTCCAGGTAACCCTTCCTCAACACCCACATCCAATCTGTCAAATTACTTCACCTGTGCAATGTCTCACTCATCACCTTGACCCAAATGTCTAAGGCTGTGTAAAAACAGCATTGTCAGATTTCATAAATGTGCAATGATGACTCAAACTGAAAAGAAGACATTCTGTCACAAGGAAAACAGAGCTTGTCAAATAAATTCATATTAAGATTGGGTAGCTCTCAAATTACAGGTTAGAGAGCTTTATTTTTAGACATAAGTTTTATATTTTGTAAAAAAATAAAATAAAAAAGTTTTATATTTTGTATTGTATCTCAAAAACTAAATTTTAATAAATGGTACTTCATTTTAAAAACCAGGATTAATATTTATCATGAATCCATTAAAACGTATATTTGTCAATAATTAAGACCATTTCTGTTCTTCAAGAATTTTCATTTTTGGACTCTATTCTACTTTCTCTTGAGATTGAATAGTGTTTTTCGTTTTTGTTTTTTGTTTTTTTGCCCTGTAAAACGCTTCATTCTTTTGTCATGTCCAAAATAAACCAATTTATATGTCTTTTACATTCAAATACCAGTCACTTAGGAGTTGGTAAAATTTGGTGCACTGCCTTCAGTAAAGTCAGAGAGGTTCTCAGCAATGCTGAAATGTCTATCACTGAATAGTCTACTTCTAGGAGTCAAGTTCCCAAGCTTTCTTTGAACTTTGGTTTTCTCTCATCTCTTCTTTTTTCTCTCTCTGTTTCTCCCTGACAACAAAAGTTCTAAGGAAAATAAACTAGATGTGAAAATATTTACAGGGTGTGGCTCAGAGAATTTCCACCTTGGACTCCCCACTTGAAGGAAAGTGTGACATTCAGGACTTTCATATCCTGGTTTCATTTTCCCCTTGGCCAGGTGTGGAAGGTGCGCTTGGTTTTCTCTTCTTTGTCATCTTGGTGAGGACCGAGCAAACCACTCTGTATAGTAACCTCCGTGCTGCCCCCAGGAGAAGGAGATGGATCAGCATGTGAGGACACACGGGAACAGTGTGCCCCCAGCAGCCCTGCAGGGAAGAACAGATGCTGCAAAGTCAACAGCAGCAACCCAACCTGCCTTGGCTGTCCCTTGTCCCTCAGAATTATACCCTCAGATAAATGTGTATAGGGAGGGAGTGAAGTCCCTTGGACAGAACTCACCCACAGCAAGTCAGTTGATGTGGCCCTGCTCTAGAAGAGGAAGAACCTAATAGGAGAAACACCTCCCAGCAATGGGGCTTCCCAGCCTGCAGTGGGGAGTGGGTGGGGACAGCACGGTGCCCAGTTCTGTCAGTAACTGGTAGTTTTCCATTAGACAACACAAGGCCCTCCCCAGAGCTGCCCAGTGGTGTTCAGTCCAGTATGACAGAAAAGTAACAGTATTACAATTCAGCTGCTACAAAGGACCACAGCACAACTTTCTGGGAAGGAAAGACTCCTTTATGGAGAAAAAAGAGGGAGCTACAAAGACATTAACTCTAAATAAATCAATCAATCTAGGAGGAACAGTTCAGGAAATTTGGAATGATAACTAGAAAACTAAGAACTATGAAAGAATAGAAAACTATACAAGATATGCTGTAATTACCACTTTTTTAAAGAGAAGGCTAAGAAATGAATGAGTATGTTTAGGCCTTTGAGAGCTATTTTACAATTCATTGAAAAAATTAAGAAGGCATAGGTAAAGAATGAAAGCTTTAGGAGGTTATGTAGTGAAAAGAACTTACAATACAGGTTAATACACATCGAAAAGAGTTATGGAGTAGTTATGGAGTTTAATTATTTGGAGAACTATAAAAAGTAGATTTTATTTATTTATTTATATTTTATTTTATTTTTTGAGATGGAGTCTCACTCTGTTGCCCAGGCTGGAGTGCAGTGGTGCAATCTCAGCTCACTGCAACCTTCACCTCCCGGGTTCAAGCAATTCTCCTGCCTCAGCCTCCGGAGTAGCTGGGATTACAGGCGCCCACCACCATGCCCAGCTAATTTTTGTATTTTTAGTAGAGACGGGATTTCACCATGTTGGCCAGGCTGGTTTCAAACTCCTGATCTCAAGTGATCCGCCTGCCTCAGCCTCCCAAAGTGTTAGGATTACAGGCATGAGCCACCGCGCCCGGCCAGAAAAAGTGGATGTTTGTTTGTTTGTTTGTTTGTTTTGAGACGGCATCTAGCTCTGTCGCCCAAGCTGGAGTGCAATGGCACAATCTCAGCTCACTGCAAGCTCCGCCTCCCAGGTTCACACCATTCTCCTGCCTCAGCCTCCTGAGTAGCTGGGACTATGGGTGCCCACCACCATGTCTGGCTAATTTTTTTGTATTTTTAGTAGAGATGGGGTTTCACCATATTAGCCAGGACGGTCTCGATCTCCTGACCTCGTGATCCGCCTGCCTCGGCCTCCCAAAGTGCTGGAATTACAGGCGTGAGCCAGCATGCCCAGCCCAGAAAAAGTGGATTTTAAAAATCATTTTTGTATGGCTATTTGTCTAGCACTTTATAGTTGTCCTGACTACTTTGTAGGGTTGTTACAAGTCTCAGATAAGATAATATACTTGGACCAGGTTGGAAAAGAGCTCCTCCAGTTCTTCCCATCCAGCAGGATTTGTTGAATGAATGCTCCCCACACTCAACTAGGTTATAAATGGCATGTAGTCTAACCCCCATGACAACCCTGTGAGGTTGGTAGGAGACATCACAGTATTCTGTTTCACACTAAGGCTCACAGAAGCCAAGGGGGTTGTCCTATGTCACAGTCCTAGGTCACCTCTAAGATGGTGTGAAGCATAAGCTCCCTGTAAAAGAATTTTTGAAAGTTATTACTGCTGGTTCCCGCTTCAGAAAGTTCATTCACGATATACTTCCTTATAATAAGGCTGGGTAAGGAAAGAAACCGAACTCTTATCTAGTCCATTCACCAGGAAGAATGGGTACATCCTGTGACATCTTCCTAGCTTCTGAGAATCTGGGCACTTGTTAGATTTGGGAATCAGTGCTCAAGTGTTTTCCTAGAACCACTCTCAACCAACAGAACTGATAATGAAAACACACTGTGTTGCATTGATCACACTGAAACAAAAACTGCCTTTCACCACGACAGATAGTTGAAATGAAGTATTTTCTGAATAAATATTTTTGGTTTGCTAAGCCACAGTCAGCTTTCGTATTATGCATCAAAACAGAAAGCCCCTTCCAAGTTTTTTTTAAAATTGCAGCTATTTTGTAAACAAAACATTAAGCAAACATGAACTTGAGTATTTCAGAACATCAGACCTGAGACCAAGCTTTGATGATTGATTCTAAATCCATTTGTTATAATTAATAAAAGTAATATCAATGATATAACTAGAATTTCTTAAATAATAGTTAACTCTAGATTATTCAGCTTTTGATTATTTGGGCTGTAAGCAACCTCCACCCAAGATAATGGAAGTCGGCCAAGAAAACCAAAGTTATTTAATCATTCGAGTAGATCACACCAACAACTCTGGGTAAAAATGCAGGAAGAGTAAAGGAAGCAGATAGTGGAGGAAAGGTACTGACATTGCCATGGACCAGACATTTAAATCCACTTAATCTGCATTAGTTTGCAAGATAGATTATTTTACTCTTGTTTTAGTGAAATGGAAACTGATTCACAGAAAAATTAAGTGACATGTCCAAGATCATAAATAAGAGAGGAAGCCAAGATTTGAATCCAGATATCTCAAAATTCCAAAGTTTGAATGACCAGAGTGCATAAGCTTGCACCTACCTGCTTCTCCCAGTTTATTTTCCTCCTCCTCACTTACATACTCCAGCTTCAGTTACTATAGCAGGACAAGTTCTTTCCTTCAGAATAAGTAACCTCTTTTTCTTTTGCTTAGAAAACTCTTATTCCCACTCTGCCTAGCTGGCTTTTTCTCATCTTTCAGTTTTCAGCATAAACATCATTCCTTCAGAAAATGGTGCCTTGTATTAGGCTGTTCGTGCATTGCTATAATGAAATACTTGAGATTGGGTGATTTATAAGAATAGAGGTTTCATTGGCTCACGACTCTACAGGCTGTACAGGGAGTACAGTGCCAACATCTGCTTGGCTTCTGGGAAGGCCTTAGGAAGCTTACAATCATGGTAGAAGGTGAAGGGGGAGCAGACACTTTACATGGTGAAAGCAGGAGCGAGACAGGGGAGGCGGATCTCACGAGAACTCACTATCTCGAGGGCAGCAGCAAGGGGATGGTGCTAAACCATGCATAAGAAATCTACCCTCATAACCCAATCACTTCCCACCAGACCGCACCTCCAATACTGGGGATTACAATTCAAGATGAGACTTAGGCAGGGATGAATATCCAACTATATTATGCCCCAGTCCAAAATATGCCCCCTGGTGTATGTCTTCACAGCACTGAGTTATTTTCCTTTTCGTTCTGTCATGTTTCATAATTATACATTTAATTGTGTTTCCTCCCCAACTAAACTACGAGCTTCAGGAATATGGCAATCACATTTGTTTGTTCTTTATTTGATATCTGGGACTAGCACAGTGACCAACAGGTAGACGCATTCAATAAATATTTTTGAATAATTGAGAAAAGTGAGATATGGAAATTGTCTAAAAATATCCATTACCTAAGATGCCCCCAATTCTAGTTTATCTAATAAGGTTAAGTTAGCCAAGGTGGCAGATGACTGTCTCTTCAGGCCTTATTGGCATGTCAAAATGAGATATTAGCAATGAGAAAGGAGACTATTACTCACTTTCTCTTAAAGCCACTAATCAAGATACACATGAGAAGTTCATGGAAAACCTTAGGGTCCTGAAGCCCCTCACCCTGCTAGGAAACCAGCACTGTCTTGGTGAGCATTACTGTCACAGTCATCACAGCGTGTCTGTTCTGTGTTATCAAAAGTCTGGTGAAACTATGTGCCAGTCTCATTATCAACTCTTGGATATTAATGACTACAAAGTAATCCTGGCTTAATCTTTTCAGGTCTGTTATTTGTTGTCGTTCCTGACTTTAATTGTGGGCTTTAACTTACAACAAACTTTGCTTAGGTAACTTCCCCGGGGGTGAAACGTTAATGCATTCTAGTTAAGCAAAGATTGAACTGCAGGTTAAAATACTTCAGTTCTCATTCAGTTCTGCTACCACCTAGTTATGTGCACTTGGATGGCAAATAATTTTAACTCTTCTAATTTAACTGTCTTTACTTTCCCATTTGTAAAATTGTGATAACCACTTTGACAGACCTACAGCTGGTCTGAGGGCTTGATCCTCAGACATCCTCAAAGACATCCAGGTGACTGACCCTTGTGCTAATTCTGCAGCCCTAAGATCAGAAAAGGATGTGGACCAGACTGTGCTAGCCTGGGGAGAATGAAGGTGTTAAAAGATGGTTTGCTGATGCCTGGGTGCACGGTATTATCCACTCTCCATGGTCATATTGTGTAACATCAAGATTGACGAGGTGCTGCCTGGCATAGATCTGATCATAAAGATGCAGGTGGGCTTTGCAGGCAGTGGGGACATTTTGCCCACTGATCAGTGAAACTTTCCAGAAGTTCCAATGTGATCCTCACTCAATCAGACTTAATTATACACAATGATGTTGAAGCCCTTTTGGGGCACCCAGATGTTCATACATTGTGTCTGTTATTGGAGACATTGCTGATCTCTCTACTGTATATCCTGATAGTGCCCTTTCATTTGTGTGCTTTAGGTAAATATGTATCCACTTATTTCCCAGGTAGTATCTGTGTCTGGCCTCTATATTGGTCAGAACTCACTGTTGACACTGAACAGTATGATGGTAGCATAGCAAATGTGCTTTGAAGAAATAAAAAGTATTCCACAGATATGAATTATCATCACCAACTGCTTAGAAAGCTGATTTTTTTGAGACAGGATCTTGCTCTGTCACCCAGGCTGGAGTGCAGTGGCGTAAACGCAGCTCACTGTGGCTTCAACTTCCTGGGGTCAAGCAATCCTCCTCCCTCAGCCTCCCAAGTAGCTGGGACCACAGGTGCTTCCCCACCATACCCAGCTAATTTTTAGTTTTTTGTAGAGACAGGGTCTCCCTGTGTTGCCAAGGCTAGAAAATTAACTTAAAACTCTATATTCATCAGAACATTTTATGATGAAAATAACAGAAAATTGAATTTAAACCGGCTTAAATAATAGTGGGAATTCACTGATTTTTGTAACTGAAAAGTCTCGATAAGGTGTCAGGCATTGTTCACTGAAGGCTCTGGCTCCACTTCTCTGCAATTCTCTTCGCTCCGTCCTACTCTGCATGTTGGCTCACCCTCACGCTGGCGTCCTCATTGCTGCAAGATGGCTGCCAGCAGCTACCAGGGCTACGCAATTTCTCCTTCAAATCCAGGGAAGAGAAAATGTGACTTCTCACAGTGAACAAGAGTTCTCAGCTTTGGAGACCCTTGAACTCTGCAATAGAGGGTAGAACTGAGGAGACTGAATGGAGAGCTGTTTCATAACAGGAGAGGGGGAAATGAATGTTGCCAAGACAACCACAGTGTCCCCCATGGTGGCACAATACATGCTTAGTGAATGACAATGCATTCCAAAGTTGTTGTTTCAAGAAAATAAAATATCTATGAAGACATATTGAATTCTGAGGTCTCTAGGGTCCTAATAGGCCCAGGTGGCAGGGCACAGCCGCGGTGAAGGGGCTAGCAGGGACCCTCTGAATACTCAACAGAAATCCCAAAGTGTAAGTCTGCTCAAGAGGGACCTCCGCTGTCCCCTGGGGGCACCTTGGAGTTTGAGCACCACCCTGGGTACTCCAGATGTGAGAATCAAGACAGTTCTTCCCTCCGATTCCTACAGATCTGGAATCAAATGGAGAAGCAGAAGAACAACCTCCCAGTGCTGGGCAAGTTTTAAATGGTGAAAAATTCCTCTCCCTACTTTTCCAAGGAAATCCACAAACACTCCATCAGTACCACTGAAAAAAACAAAAGAAACACGGATACACATGGGTCTTTACTTAGAAAGTAAAAATCCCCAAAGCCAAACATCTTCAGATTATTTCCTTAACAGAGCACTGGATTGGATGTTGGGGCTCCTTTAAGTGTAAAGAATTGAAATCTACACAAGGTTCTTCAGCAAGAAAAGGGAAATTATTGGCTGAATACTAAGTATCTCACCAGCAGAAGTATAACCAGCCTCAGGAGGGACCGGATTCACCTGTCCATGAAGTGAATGCCCAGCGGCTTTAGTCTTCTCTCTGTCGAGGCTAGCTTTCCTGGCTTAATTTTTTTGTTCAAGAGCCAAACAAATGCTGAGTAGTTCCTATATGCCGATTTCAAATTTCTGGAAAAGCCTGCCTCTAGAGTCAGATGTCCATTCCTCAGCCAGTCAGCTAGGGCTGGGCGCAATCATTAGGTTGGTCTGCTGCACTCTCGGGAGGGTTGTTCAGCAGTCTCTGAGAGGAGGAGTGAGCAGGAAGGTCAAAACGACCAGTGTGCCTGTGGTAGACATGTCAGTTTTTCCCACTCCTATCAAGTGCAGTCAGTGTTACATAACTTCATAAAAACATCACAGACACAGAAACCAGTAGAGGAACATGGCCTCGGTCTAGACAACCAGTCTCTCAGCTTGACCGTATTCAAACTTTTGGCCAGGTGTGGTGGCTCACGCCTGTAATCCCGGCACTTTGGGAGGCCGAGGTGGGCGGATCATGAAGTCAGGAGTTTGAGACCAGCCTGGCCAACGTGGTGAAACCCTGTCTCTACTAAACATACAAAAATTAGCTGGGCGTGGTGGCATGCATCTGTAATCCCAACTACTCAGGAGGCTGAGGCAGGAGAATTGCTTGAACCCGGGAGGCAGAGGTTGCAGTGAGCCGAGATCAGGCCACTGCACTCCAGCCTGGGGACAGAGCAAGACTCTGTTTCAAAAAACAAAACAAAACAAAACCAAAAAACTCTTTTTATGTATCCTTTGTACAGCACAATTTCTTAGGGTTGCATTTTTTAATCTGTCAAACAAAGATATTTATACTTGTCATTGTAACTCATAGGATTACAGAAAGGATAAAGAGATAATAGATGTGATAGTATTTTTAAATATTACAATGATGTTATTTATACTCTGCACACAATAAAGCACCTCTTCTGAATTCTAACTCAAATCCACTCTTTCTGTGGAAATACTTGTGAGTTCAAGGATCATCAGTCAAAACAGCCGTTTTGGATTAATTCTCCTAGGTGGATATAGATCTTATGTCTACCATGTAACATAAGTGGTCATAAATGGTCAAAACTGCCATTTTGGATTAATACTCCTAGGTAAATACAGATCTTATGTCTACCATTTGCGGTAGAGTGGATCACAAATTACATGGTGATATAGCATACACAAAACAGACACCGGAGAGGAGAGCTACAAAGATTAAAGAAAGGCAGAAAAATAAAAACAAAACAAAACAAAAAAACCAGCAAAGACAACGTAAAAACAGGAAGGAAACCTCACCCTCAAAAATAGGTAAGTTAACAATAGTCTGCAATTATATGTATTCCCTGTTCACAAAGGACAAAAACAGTGAAAACAGGCTGCAAATGAGGAATTTGGCTTACATATAAGAGAAAAATTTCCGGGAATGAGGGCTGCTAAGCATCCTCTACTAACAAAAGTATTCAGTTACTCCTTCCTATGCAGCAGATGATGTATTCATTGACAGCAGGATTTTATTGTATTCATCCTTGTTTCTACACCATCCAGCATGGCACCTGCCCCTGTAGCCACTCAGTTAATATTGTTGAGGACACAAATGTTCAAAGACTGAGAAGGAAGCACTACAGGGCAGTCATTCTTGTTCCTTCTCCCGTCAAGAAGCCAGTTCCTTGGTACCATGCAAGAAAAGGGGAACATTTCATTTACCCTTCTCTCTTTTCATAAAAAACATACCAAGTATGAGAATGTCCTTGTTTTTCTGGCTCTAGAGGTGATCCCCAAATAGTGAATGTCTCTCTACATTACTATCTTTTTAGAGTAGCTGAATGCAAAAAGCCCATCATCAACCAAAAATCTCCTGCACTTGTTTTATGTCTCATGATCTGTTCACAAAACTCGGGTCCAAATTTGTCAATAAACAGCAGTCCTTGCTGCTATGTTCAGGAAAGTGATTGAGTGTTCAGGCTGTGTTGTATACTGGAAAGTGCCCAGAAACAGGCTAGTTCTGATCTTGCCAGTAACTGGCTATGCAGTCTTAGGCACCACACTCAGAATCTCCTGATTTGTTTCCCATTGCAAAATGGGACAATTAAACAAGGTGCTCTCAATTACATCACTCCAAGGTCCCAAATGGGGCACCAGGGTCTTTAAGAGGTACTGTAATTAGAAAAAAAGTTATTGCTCAAAGGGAAGATAAAAGCAAAAGCAATATTTCTTACATTTGTAACTTCCATGTTTTTAGTGACTTCTGAGTCCATTTAAAGTCTAAGTCTTATTCATTGTCTAAGGCGAAATGTTTTTGTTTTGGGGGGACTTAACTCCATCTTCTTTATCCCCATTACAATGAGGCAAAAGTGGCAACACCACCAGCCTGGGCAATATAGGGAGACCCCATCTCTACAAAAAATAAAATAAAGAAATAAGTAAAAAAGAAAAATAGCAACACCAAAATGCATTAAAAAAGTAAAAAATAAGAAGTTAACTTCACTATCAAAATGACTTAAAGATGTCGATGAAAAAACAAACAAACACACTAAACAGCAATATTACAGTCTGTCAAATACAGTAATGTGTGAGGAACACACCATGGTTGAATTAAACTCAATTACTAGTAGGTCCAAGCAAACAGATGTCACTGAGTATAGAAATGATCATCTTAATTATGCCTCAATCCAAAACAAATTTTTTGGATGGAAGGAAACCATATTGCTCCAAAGAACAAACAGAAACATCAAAACTTTCTTTAGTTTTTGTAGGAATAAATTAGGCTAGCAAGTATTTTTTTAATCTTAAACTTCTTCTGCCTAAAGGATTCAAAATCAATAGAATAATCTAAAGCAGCCCTTCCTAGCTCATTCCCCAAGCTCTAATGCCTTAAGGCATCTATTGTTGGTAATGAACTAATTTCTCTCTTTTGCATCTAGAGCAGTACTTGTCATGTACCATCCTTGAGGGAACTGAGAAAGTAGCCACTTAAATACTTTTCTGGAACCCCAGTTCAGGAAGGCTGACTTAACAAATTTAGTACTCAGCACTTACAATTCACCTCTTCTCAGTAGTTTGTGGTTCTTATAAACCACAAAATATGGCATGCTGACATAAATGGAGTAGGTATCTGCCTCTATAGATTTATCAAATAATCTTATTGAATTTCCTTAAACTTTAAATTATACATGAATGTGTATCTTTGTCATTTAGTTTTTGCTGGATTTTTTTTGTAACTTGTGCAAAACTGGCTGACTTCCATAATAATACCTGAAGCAATGATTATACCAATCAAAAAAGTAAATTATTTAAGTATTGTTATTCTGAAACTGCTTTCATGTATGGAAATTAAATTATTGATTCAGGCTGGGTACAGTGGCTCATGCCTGTAATCCCAGAGCTTTGAGATGTTGAGATAGGAAGATCACTTAAGGCCAGGGGTTCAACACCGGCCTGGCCAACATAGCAAGACCCAGTCTCTCCAAAAAAAAAATATATATATATATGTATATATATATAACCATTTTATAACCAACTCCCAATAAAATAATAGATCAAGGCAATAATTTAGTCATGGTTGAAAGCATCACAAAAGGAAAGATTTTTCAATACCCTCTGATGTTTCAAAAGTATAAACTGCCACCTATAGAGTTGTCTACACACATGTGAAACAAAATTATTTAAATCTTAACACTATTGAACTGTTTACTCAAAGTTTGGTAAGTTGGTAAATTTAATGTTATATGTTTTTTACCACAATTTTTAAAAAATGACCTGAATCTGATCAAGCCTCTGTAGCTAACTCCAAATTTATAAGAAATTCAGGGGACAGAGAAACATGTTCATTGACACTATGGAGATATAATCAGCAAAATACAGACCATGAAGAAAGCTACATAAAATTACCTAGATTTTTCAATAAAAGCCAAAGAAAGAAAATGTTTAAAGAGATGAAGAGAAATCCTATACATATCAAGAGACTTAAGAGAAACATCAATTATAATGTAGACATTATTTGATCTTGATTCAGCAAAATACCAATTTAATAACAAAATTTATAAGACAAAGTAATATAAACCCTGAGTGGCTATGATACTAAGGAATTAGTAAATTTTAGGTATGATCATTGTAATACGCTTATATTTAAAAAGAATCCTTGCCTTGGACAAAAATATTTAGTGATTAATGATTGTATTGTCTGGAGTTCCTTGAAAACAATCAGGGGTAAGGGCACAAAAGAAACAAAAATGCCATAAACGATCATTGTTTCAAGTTGAGTGATATATAAAAAGGAGCACACTACACTATTTTATCTGCTTTTTGCATATGTTTGAAAATTTCCACAACAAAATATTTGTTTTTGTTTTTTAAAAAGGAAGAAATTGGGCCTAGTGCATAATTTGAATTAGCTTTGGTCCTAACAGCTTTATAACAATTTTTAAAACTATTGATCTTAAATAGCTCAATCTAAAGACAGCTGAAACTTGTGCTTTTCTTCTGCCATCCATGAAAATGATTTTTAGTACCAATTAAGTTTCAAATAATTGTGGCTTTTAGGGTAATATAAAGTTCAGCACATCTCATTGCTACAAATGTCATACTTGGCACAATATTACTATTCAATTTGTTCTTTCATGTGAAATGTTGGCCAAGCAATTCAGATAAATTTAATTTCATTTTAAAATTTCTAAAGACATTGTTCAAATTTTCACTCATGCTTTCTGCTTTCAAGGGTGAAGAAATGGCCCAATAAAAATGTTTTTCTATCTTCTTTAAAACCATTGTTAGGACAATGTCCACACATTGCCTTGAGCGCTTTATATATGTTCCAAATAAGTATTTCTTTTTATAACTCAGTTCCAGAAAAAAAAGTTGGTCTTCCCTGAGAGGGATAAATCCTTTTAATCATGCAATAAATAGTATAATAAATTCTCTTTGTTTATCTAGTCTTCTAGGAATTCAAAGTTGAATTTAATTATTACTCTGTTTTTTAATGTTTCTCCTTCCTTTTTATCTAATTTAGTTATTTTTTAGATTTTTATATGAATTATTTAGTGTAAAAATGTATTCTTCTAGAATTAGGAATAATATGTGTCATTGATTCTAAGATGCATATATTAAATATGTCTTATAATCAGCATAGTTTTTCCAAAGCATTTTTTTCTTATTTAAAATTACATTAATAATAATGTGTCATATTTTATTGTAGCTTGGATTTGACATAATATTAAAATATCTTCAACAATTACTACAGTTTCATGGAAGAACTCAAGGGCCACACAAGCTTAGAAGATCTCACCAACCACTCTTCACTCAGGGATTTTTTGAATTTTTCCAATTCTTATAGCACTTGTCATTTCTATCACCTTCTTGCATTTATTCAAACTTTTCCTTGTGGCTTTATTTGACTATAAAGAGGGAAAGCACAGTATGACCCGGTGGTTAAGGACAAGGGCTTTAGAGACCGAAATTTGAATTGTGGCTCTACTTTTAGCTGTGTGACTTAGGACAGTCCCTTAATCAATCTGGACATCAGTATCTTCATTTATGAAATCAGGATTATATCCGTCTTGTAGGTATGTTGCAAACATTCAATTAGAACATGTATAAAGAACATGGCACAGTGTCCGGATCATTATTATTATTAGCACTTTGATTACACCTCTGCCAAGAGCCACATGGACAACATGGTGGCCCAAATCTCACTGTGAGAAAAAATAAGCCATCAGCAGAAAACCCCAGGACTGGAAGGTGGTAGACTGTCCTCTATTTCAGTAACCAAGCATCTAGCTACTCTGTACCCTAAAGCATTGCGCAAGTTATTGTGAGTATAGAGGAGCATACGGAATAGTTTCTACCTTCAAAGAGCTTATAGACTTTTATTTCTAGCCACAAATAAAAAACCAATGGTAAATAAACAAGGGAGAAGGGACAAATCTCCCATGCAGAAGAATTCTCTATAATTTTTTTTTTTTTGAGACAGGGTCTTCCTGTCCCCCAGACTGGAGTGCAGTGGTGTGATTATGGCTCATTGCAGCCTTGACCTCCTGGGCTCAAGCAATCCTCCTGCCTCAGCCCCCCGTGTAGCAGGGACCACAGGCACACACCACCATGCCTTGCTAATTTTTTAAATTTGTTGACAAAAAAAAATTTGTAAAAATGTGAGACACAGTCTCATTTTGTTGCCCAGGCTGGTCTCAATCTCCTGAGCCCAAGTGATCCTCTCATCTAGGCCTCTCAAAGTGCTGGGATTACAGGTGTGAGCCACCACACCTGGCCAGAATTCTCAATAATTTATGGATATTCTGTTCTCAAAGAAGTTGAACATAATTCTCCACTCCTTAAGGGTAAGCTTCTTCAGCCCTTAACTTGGCCGGGTGTGATGGCTTACACCTGTAATCCTAGCACTTTGGGAGGCCAAGGCAGGAGGATTGCTTGAGCCCAGGAGTTTGAGACCAGCCTGAGCAACATGGCAAAAACCCTGTCTCTACAAAATAAATACAGAAAAATTAGCTGGGGGTAGTGGCACATGCCTGAGTCCTAGCTACTTGCAGGGCTGAGGTTGGAGGACTGCTTGAGCCCAGAAGGTCACGGTTGCATTGAGCTGAGATTGTACCACTGTTCTCCACCTGGGCGACACATGAGACTCTGTCTCAACAAACAAACAAAAAACAGTAATAAGTCATGTCAATAGTATATACCCTTGACATGGTGTGATAAGAATGTCATTTTACGTCTGTGGTCTTTCTCCTAAAAACAGTAACCCTGGTCTAATAATGAGAAAAACATCAGGCAAATCCCAATTGAAGAACATTCTACGAAACAGCAGACCAGTACTCCTCAAAACTGTGAAGGTCATCAAAAACAAGGAAAATCTGAGAAAGTGTCACAGCTAAGAGGAGCCTAATGAGACACGATGACTAAATATAATATGGTATCCTGGATGAGATTCTGGAACAGAGAAAAGATATTAGGTGAAAAATAAGGAAATCTGGGCAGGCACAGTGCCTCATGCCTATAATCCCAGCATTTCAGGAGGCCGAGGTAGGCGGATTACCTGAGGTCAGGAGTGTGAGACCAGCCTGGCCAACATGGTGAAACCCTGTCTTTACTAAAAATACAAAAAAAAAAAAAAAAAAAAAGTTGGGTGTGGTGGTGCATGCCTGTAATCTCAGTTATTCAGGAGGCTGAGGCAGGAGAATCGCTTGAACCTGAGAGGTGGAGGTTGTATTGAGCCGAGATCGCACCACTGCACTCCAGCCTGGGTGACAGAGCAAGACTCCATCTCAAAAAAAAAAAAAAAAAAGCAAGAAAAAAAGGAAATCTGAATAAAATATGGACTTCACTTAATGATAATGTATCAGTATTGGTTTGTTAATTGTGACAACTGTACAATACTAGTATAAAATGTTAAAAATGGGGGAACTAGGTGTGGAAACTCTGTACTATCTTATTAATTTTTCTGTAAACATAAAACTTCTAAAATAAAAAAGCTTTAACAAATCAATATAAGGTAGCAAATGTCAAGACAGAATGAGATTGATTCACTCATCCAACAAGTATTTCTTGAGTACATATAGTGTGCTATACAGTTTTCTTGGGAGTAGGGGTGCAGCAACGAACAAAAGGGAGAAAGATCCTTGCCTCTGATGAGTTTACATGAGATAAATGCCGAGCCTTGCAGAACTGATTTATGTTTCCCATCACAGCTTCCTGCCTTAGGAAGGAAGTCCTAGTGGCAGTCCAGTGAAAATGTGACCTCATTACTTCTTGTTAAATAAGGGACAAACATGAGCCAGGCCATAGTTTAGCAGTGAGAGGTGAATAAAAAGAGACTTTGAGTAAGAAAGGGTAAGTCCCAGGACAGCTGGGAGCCAGCTGGCACAGCCAGTGTTTCCTAATGCCTCCCACACCATGGAAGACAGCACAGCCCCCAGAGCCTACATATACCCAGGGAGCACTTGCCAGTCACAGAATGTGACCAGAGGAAAGTCTCGTCTAATCGCTGGTCTAATCCCCTTCACTTTATAGGAGAGGAAACTGAGATCTCATAGTCACAGGGATATCTCTGAATCAACTTTTTAATTTTCACTCCTCTGAGGCTGTAGACATTTATTCTCCTGCTAGACATCATCAAAAATGGAAAGGCTAGATAAATATACTTGCTTAGCATAAGATGTGAACAACAGAAAAGAATCAGAAAAACTAGATATAGAATAAACATCAATGTGAGTTTAATAATATAGGCGATAAGAGTTCCCAAGCTGCTTCTGCTCTGTAATCAATCATAGAAACTTAAAGGATACTGCAGGATAAACGTACACTTCCTAAAAGTGAACAAACTCACTTTAAGGCAGGGGTTCCCAACTCCTCGACCGCAGGTGGGTACCGGTCTGTGGCCTGTTAGCAACTGGGCAGCACAGCAGGAGGTGAGCAGTGGATGGGCGAGTGAGAATTACTGCCTCCTGTCAGATCAGCAGTGGCATTAGATTCTCACAGGAGCTCGAGCCCTGTTGTAAACTGCACATGCGAGGGATCTAGGTTGCACATTCTTTATGAGAATCTAATGCCTGATAATCTGAGGTGGAACAGTTTCATCTCAAAACCATCCTCCCCCCACCAACAAACCCTGTGGAAAAATTGTCATCCATGGAACCAGTTCCTGGTGCCAAAGAGGTTGGGGACAACTGCTTTGAGGCCACCATAACCAAAATAAAACCGTGTTGCTATGCATTACATTGGCTAAGTAAAAGTTTACTGGGGAGCTTAAATGGTATAGAGGATAGAATAGGACTGGATACTCCTTTAAAAGGTAAAATAAAGTAAAAAAGACCAACAACAAAAATATGAAAACTCCAGGGGCAGATTCATACCTAGGTAACAACAGAACACAGACAGAGCCTATATAAACTAAGAGTTTTATCTACGTAAGCACAAGCCACATCCCACCAGGTAACTATGCCATCCTTGAGAAACTCTTTCAGGGCCATCAGCAGCATCCTGAAGCCTGACGATGCCACCCAGGTATCAGTTTTAGAGGCGGCTTATTTCCCTAACAATGCCAGCCCATTGTGCACAAAGTCAGAAATGTGACTGTGCAGCATGCCCAGGGAAAATTACTTTTGAAATTGAGTTTTCAATCTTTTTGTTAGGGATTGTTTTTAAACAACCATCGGGCCAGAAAATGCTTCCATTTTTTATCAGGGGAATGCAGTAGGCATATTAAAGGTGGATTTTAATGAAAAGATAATGAAAGAAGAATGAAAGATTAGAAGAATTAGCTTAACCTCTAACACTGAGCACCCTGGAATGCACATTAGAATCACCTGGAGAGCTTTTAAAAATTCTAATGCCCTGGCCCCAGCCCAGACCAATTATATTAAAATCTCTGGGGTGGGACCCAGGCATGAGCATTTTTAAAGCTCTCCAGGTAGTTCCAACGTGCAGCCCAGACAGGAATCCACTGCTGTACACGGAGTTCATCTAAATTTTGAATATCAAATACTTCCCACTAAAGTAGGATAAAATCAGGCGCAGTGGCTCATGCCTATAATCCCCACATTTGGGGAGGCCCAGGTGGGAAGATCACATGAGGTGAGGAGTTTGAAACCAGCCTGGGCAAATAGTGAGACTACCTCTCCACAAAAAGTAAAAAATGAGCCAGGTGTAGTGGTGTGTACCTGTAGACCCAGCTACTCAGGAGGGTGAGGTGGGAGGATCTCTTGAGCACAGGAGTCTGAGGCTGCAGTGAGCTTTGATTGTGCCACTACACTCCAGCCTGGATGACAGAGTGAGAATAAGTCTCCAATAATAATAATAATAATAAAATAAGATTAAAGTAAATTAAAAATTAACAAATAATGAGGCTGGGCCTCACGCCTGTAATCCCAGCACTTTGGGAGGCCAAGGCAGGTGGATCACCTGAGGTCAAGAGTTTGAGACCAGCCTTGCCAACATAGTGAAACCCCATCTCTACTAAAAATACAAAATTAGCCAGGTGTAGTGGCACGTGCCTGTAATCCCAGCTACTCAGGAGGCTGAGGCATGAGAATTGCTTGAATCTGGGAGGCAGAGGTAGGAGTGAGCCGAGATAGCGCCATTGCACCCCAGCCTGGGAGACAAGAGCAAAACTCCATCTCAAATAAAATAAAATACAATAAAATAAAATATTTCAAAAAATAATAAAGCAGGATTAACCAGGCATCCTAGGAGTACGATCACCCTAAAATATCACCCAATTGAATACAAAACTATGTTATTTTAACAATTTGTCTTTTTAAGTCAAATATACCTAGATTTGACTCTCTTTAGATTTTTCCAGAGCAGAGGCAATTACCTCTTAAATTCAGATATTTTTCTTTAATATACTTACGGTGAGCATGAACTACAAACTAGCTAAGAATGAGAGTCTAAACCCCACTCTTCCACTCTCCTTGGTTGGCCTTACCAAAAAGAAAAAAATAATAAAGACAGAGTAACTTCTCTTAAATGTTTCAAAACAAAATAATTAAGATGAATCTGGGTAAACAACCATGAAATTCAGTGAGGTATTTCCTTTATTTTTTAATGGTTACAGACTCAGGGTCTGTCATGGAAATAGCTGCAGAGTTTTGACTCTGCCAAATCACTCACTGAAATTACATCACAGGAGGGCTGTCTGTGCCCTGTGGGTGCTCTGAATAGCATGTACCCCTTTGGCCATTTGGGACCTGCCTGCTGAGCTGTGAAGTGGCAGGTTTTTTCCAGTGTACAGACTCTTCCTAATTATACAGCATCATGACAATTTGTCCAGCCTAATTAGGGGAGGTTATCCAACCCTGATTGAGGACACTCAATAAACAATAATGAAAAAGACAGCTTTAATTGTCCTGAGGCTTGAAATTTCTCCCATGGAAAATATCAGGGGCAGTGGCTAGATTACTGGATTTCTAAGAAAAGGGTAATTCTCCGTACCAGGGAAAGGAGTAAATCTTGAAAGCAGCCATGAAAATAAACATCAAAAACCACCCATCCCTCAAATGTTATTTGGTCTCTTTCCCTCCAGAAGACATTCAGGTAGTAAAGGGAATGAAATCAACACTCCTTAGTTGCCTGATAGAAATACTAAGTCCTTCCAATCAGGAAGATAGTTGTAATTAAGACTACTACACTAGCTGACTTCCACGTGATGGTGGTGTATTTGTTTCTCAGTATAAAATGGCATGGGAATACTTTTCAACAATAAAAAGAAAGGAAGTACTCTTCTATAATGCCTCATGGATGAACCTCAAAAACATTCTGTGCAGTGAAGGAAGCCCCACAATGTATAATTCCATCTATAAGAAACGACCACTAAGGCAAATCTATAGAGACAGGAAATAGGTTAGTGTTTGCCTAGGACTAGGAGTGGGAGAAGAGATTGACCGACAATGGCGAGGAGAGATCATTTTGGAGAGGATGAACCTGTTCTGAAATTGGCGTGTGGTGATGGTTGCACAGCTCTGCAAATTTACTAAACATCATTGAACTGTACACTCAAAATGGATGGATTTTATGGCATGTAAATTGTAACTAAATAAGGCTATTTGAAAAAGTTTCTATTGTACCAGGAAGGTTAGCGTCTGGGCCTGGGTCTGGTTCTTCCGCTGCCATGCAGGTCGCCTGTCACTAACACTCCTCAAGAATTCTGCTCCTTCTCCATTTCCATTTGTAAAACGTTAGCAGGATGGTGCGGGGAGAAAGAGAACACATTATCAAATCTGAGATTCTGTGCAGTCACAAGACACCGAGTCTGGGAATTTGGAAAGGCAATCAGCCATAAACTCTTCCTGAGGTGGGAAAGAAGCAAAGGTACCGGCTGCTGGGGTCTGGGCCACCTCACACGTGTGGCTCTAGGCAGGAGCACAAATGGAACCACTGGGGAAAGTAGGACTCCAGCAGAAACGAAGGCGCAAGGCCGAATCTCTAAGGTCCAACGAGATAGCAGTCAGTTGACAGGGTTTCTAACGAAAACGCGGCATGAGTTTACCAAACCTAGGGTGGTTTTATTTCAGAAGTAGGAACTCTGTTTCCACGAGAGCACCAAGTTGGGAAGTTCGGTTCTCAGGCCGCGTGGACCTGGCAGCTCTCAAGAAGCTCCAGGCCTCGCTGGGTGGGGCGGGTAGCGGCTGCCGCTGCCTCAGCAGCCCTGGTCCCGGCAGAGCAGGGCTGGCGAGGCCGCTGCTGCCGCCGTCGGGGCCGCCGGCCCTCCACACTCGTTGAGACGCCGGCGCGGGGACCTTCGTGCCCCCTCTAGGGACCGGCGCCGCGTCCAGGTGGCCGAGCCCGCGCTGCTGGAGGAGGCGCCTCCGCGCCGGCCTCACCCCGGGGCCGGCAGGGGGCGAAGGCGGAGCTGGAAGGTCGCCGCCGGGCCCCGGGGGACCGGCTCCCGCGCCCCCCGCACAGTGCTCATGCGCGCGGCCCAGCCTTTATAGCGGCCGCGGGGGCCTTGCCTTCCGCACTCGGGCGCAGCCGAGTGGATCTCCAGCAGGTGCGGTGCCCCGGGCGGCGGGCGCGGGTGCGAGGGATCCCTGACGCCTCTGTCTCTGTTTCTTTGTCGCTCCCAGCCTGTCTTCGTTTTGGCGCCCCCGCCTCCCCGCGGTGCGGTGTTGCACACCGATCCTGGGCTTGGCTCGATTTGCCGCCGAGGCGCCTCCTCTAGACCTAGAGGGGCGCTGGCCTGGAGCAGCGGGTCGTCGGTGTCCTCTCTCCTCTGCGCCGCGCCCGGGGGTCCGAAGGGTGCGGGGCTCTGAGGAGGTGACGCGCGGGGCCTCCCGCACCCTGGTCTTGTCCGCATTCTCCCTCTCTCCCAGGTGTGTGCAGCCTATCAGTCACCATGTCCGCAGCCTGGATCCCGGCTCTCGGCCTCGGTGGGTGCGCGCCCCTCACGACCCCGGCCCCTTGCTCCGCTGGGTGGAGGCTGGAGCCAGCCCTCACGCTTCTCTCTTCGCAGGTGTGTGTCTGCTGCTGCTGCCGGGGCCCGCGGGCAGCGAGGGAGCCGGTGAGTGGGGGAGCTGGGGTGCGTCTAGGCGGTCGCAGGGGCTGAGCACCAGCGGGTACAAGCGGGACTCAAATCCAGCCCCCTGGGCCTCGGCCCGACGGCCCGAGGAGGAAGGCGCGAAGGTTGGAGCCGCCGCGTGGCGCGCCCGCGTTAACCCCTGCAGCCGATCTGCTCTTGCTCACCTGTTTCTCCCATGGTAGGGGGCCCCTGGGATCCAGTGGGGGGACGTTCTCCCAGAGCCCTAGGAAGAACGCCTCCTCCAGGCCCACCCACAGCCCCAGACCCCGGGCCCGCCGAGCGCCGGCAGCAGGAGGTCGAGGAAGGAGGACTCCTTGAGCCTCACCGAGGAGCGCACCAGTCCTGGGCTCTGCTGCGTTTGGGGGTGGAGGAGAAGCCGCCCAGACCCGACTTCAGGTTGCCGTAGCCGAGAGAGAGGGAGGCGAACGTCGTTGTCCCACCTTGTTTGACTCGCTAGCTATGATTCTAGGTGTAACCCCTATAATCAGAAGCACTCGCGGTCTCACTCTACACGCGAGAGAGTTTAAAAAGTTTGTACCACGTGTAGAGGTCCGGGTATGGGTGTGTGGTTGGGTGTATTTTCCACAGTGTAAAAGGCAACGCTTTCCTAAGAGCTACCGTTTGTTTTCCTTGAAAGTAGGAATGAGGGTTAAGTATCCCACATGGCTGTATTTCTCCCGCTCCACTTAACAAAAGTCAGTGTTCGCAACTAAAGGCGGTCGGTCTTGGCACCGGATTCCGATGCCTCCCCCATCTCAGCGGAAAATGGGAGGAAGGATTAAGGCTGTTTGATGATAGGTGTGAGGCTGTTTAGGGGTAAGGATTTTAACCTCTCAGCTCTCCAGACTCTTTCAGAGCTAAGAAGCGGGCATTGCGCCTGCATCCTTCCTTCTCTTCCATGGAATGTAAAGTCCAGGGTACCTGTCACCACAAAGGGCACAGAGGAGGGTGCTTGTCACAGGCAAGGTACTCAGTTGGACAGTATGGCCAGAAAGTATTCCTCTGCCTTGGGAAAAAAGGTTTTTAAAATTAATATATGTTTTAGAAAGGTTTGGATAACTACAACTTCCCGTGTTTGAAAAATAGCATTTAATAACATTAATCTCAATTTAGTATCGACAGTAAATTCACAAATTAACATGTTGTATTATGTTATCTTGTTACTTGTTGCCAAGAGCTTGTCTCTTCCTAGCATCATTTATAGTAAAAACTTTTATTCTTTGTTAGGTTGACAGTGTAAAACTTGAGAATATTAACAGTGCTTTCTAAAAATGCATCCGCTGCTTGATAAATCTCTTTGGACAGATCTGGAGCAGAAATAATCAGGTTCAATTAAGATAAAAATGCTCTATTCTGAAGGGATTCACTTTTCTGTTTTCTGTCCTTCGGGAGTTATAGAATGTTGTTTGGGCAAATTAACCCCAAGGCTTTAATTTTCTCATCTATAAAATGAACAATCGAGTTAGATAACTTCCTGTGAATCTAAGCATCTTTTTGTTGGCTTCCTTAATGTGTGATTTTAAGGATCTGCATTTGTAGGCTAACTAGGATAAATGGTCCTATGAAGGAAAGGATGGCTTTGATTTATGCACATGTCTATGAAAATGTTCCACAAAGGCTCAATCCAGATTTACTATCTCTACCTCAAGCAACTATGTACACAGTGTCATCAAAGTTGAGATTTAAAAAACATTTTTTTTCTTCTGGAGACAAGATCTTATTCTGTAACCCAGGATAGAGTGCAGTGATGCAATCATAGATCATTGCAAGCTCGAACTCCTGGGCTCAAGCAATCCTCCCACCTCAGCCTCTCCAGTAGCGGAGAGTACAGGCATGCACCACCACGTGTGGCCACTTAAAAGAAATTTTTTTTTTTTTTAGAAGAGATGAGGTCTCACTATGTTGTCCAGGCTGGTCTTGAGCTCCTGGATTCAAGCAAATCCTCTTGTCTTGGCCTGCTAAAGTGCTGGGATTATAGGCATGAGTCACCACACCCAGCCAAGATTTTTTATATAATTAATAAATATTAAATGACTTTTATTTTCTGGTTCAGATATAGTTCCAATTATGTATTTCCAACCTGGTTAAGAATTGAGAAGACAGGCACAGTGGCACACCTGTAATCCGAGCTACTAGGGAGTTGGAGATGGATCACTTGAGCTCGGGAATTTGAGCCAAGCTTGGGCAACTTGGCAAGTCCCCATTTCAAAAACAAAAACAAAATAAAAACCCAGAACTTTCACATTAGACTTTTATAGTGGCTGGGGACTATATTAAATTGGAAAACAACCTTGTGGCTTGCCAAAATCTGGACTGGTATGGAACGGTATAAGGTCAATATTCATAACTAGAAGTGTAGAAATTAGGGAAGTAAAACTTCAATCTCACACGGTAGTCTCCCCACCACTATGCCCCAAGAAGTCCTAAGAATGCTTACACTATTATCTCCTTTTTCTTCAGCTCCCATTGCTATCACATGTTTTACTAGAGGCTTGGACATCAGGAAAGAGAAAGCAGATGTCCTCTGCCCAGGGGGCTGCCCTCTTGAGGAATTCTCCGTGTATGGGAACATAGTATATGCGTCCGTATCGAGCATATGTGGGGCTGCTGTCCACAGGTAAGCCCAAACACACCAGGGTGGGAGAGAAATGCAAACGTGATTATTTCCTTTCCTGCTTTAGCCATCTGGATCCCTTTCCTCCCTGCATTCTTTCTTTTGGTGCCATTGTGGCCACAGAAAATGGATATATTTTCAAGGTTCTCCTGGATATACTTGAAACACCAAATACACATGGAAAGCTTTCTGACAAAAGGCAAATAGCATTACCTCTTGATGGCTAGATTGCTATGATTCCAAAACATTCCTAATCATGTGATGTATTACTGAGTTATTACTATGTGCCAGCTATTGTTTTAACTTCCACTACAACTCTACAAGGTAGGTAGAATTTTACTCCAGTTACAGATGAAGAAACTGAACTCAGAGAGTTGTCAAGTATCTTGCCCAAGGTGACCATTGTTAGCAAGTGCCATGCTATCCTGCAGTAGAATAGCCAGTATAATACTTCTAAAAAAATTCAGTCCAAGGGCATGTAGCTAAAGTGAGTATCTTAGGAAAATTGTTTGGTGCTCTGAATTTCTAAGTTGTGGGTAATGGGATATTACAAATGTGTTCTTATCAACACTTAAGAAGTTCAACAGCACAAAACCATTTTTTTCCAGGCAAATTTTGTTCTTGTGTAAGCAAGTTTTTAAAAGGCTAGCAGCAGCTGGGAGTGGTGGCTCACACCTGTAATCCCACCATTTTGGGAGGCTGAGGCAGATGGATCACTTGAGGTCAGGAGTTCGAGACCTAGCCAACATGGTGAAACCCTGTCTCTACTAAAAATACAAAAATTAGCCAGGCGTGGTGGTGCATGCCTGTAATCCCAGCTACTTGGGAGGCTGAGGCAGGAGAATCACTTGAATCCGGGAGGTGGAGGTTGCAGTGAGCCGAGATCACGCCACTGCACTCCATCCTGGGCAACAGAGCGAGACACCATCAAATTAATTAATTAATTAATTAATTAAAGCAGAATCTTTAGATGACTTCCCTGATGAGCTATTTTCTTGATTAATCAAAGCAATAGATACAGCATGGCACTATAAGTCAGTGGGATGCCCTGAAAAAGTGTGGATAGCATCTCAGCTGCTATTCTTGTGTTGCAGGGGAGTAATCAGCAACTCAGGGGGACCTGTACGAGTCTATAGCCTACCTGGTCGAGAAAACTATTCCTCAGTAGATGCCAACGGCATCCAGTCTCAAATGCTTTCTAGATGGTCTGCTTCTTTCACAGTAACTAGTAGGTATAATTATTGTTCTCATTCTGTAATATTCTCCCACCCCCCAAAAGTTTTCTGCTTTTTTTTAGCTCAGCCTCTTTAACCTTGATGGAAAAACCTGTGATCGAGACCAAAGTTGACCTATAGAGGTAAACTGTACGTTAGACTGAGGGGTCAAGTACCCACTGAAGCCAAATTTGGGTGAATAGAAGACAATCTTACTGGCAGATGATGGCAATAGAAACTTGAATTATCCGCAGTCAGAATGCCCGGACACTTACCAAGGAACTGAAAAACTACTAAATTCATTTTTTTATGATCCTTTGAAGATATAATGGATAAGCATTTTGGTTCTCTGAAACTAGCATGCAGCAGGATGTTTGTAACTACAATCACCATTACCCTATTACATTTGTCATCGTAGAGAGCTCTAAATTAGATTCATAATACTTTGGTAAAGAAGGAAAAGGAAAAAAATAAACTTATTTTATTTTAACAGAAGGCAAAAGTAGTACACAGGAGGCCACAGGACAAGCAGTGTCCACAGCACATCCACCAACAGGTATGAACTATGAAACCTATCTCCTAGTTGCCTGGCACAGCATTTGGAAGTTATGAATACACGTGTTGTTGGTAGAAGCTTTTCTTAAAGAAATTTGATGTTAAAGAGAAACAAAGCAAATATCTTAAGTTTATTGGTATGTTACATATGGAAACATTCATTATGTGTGTATTTTAAAGACAGGGTCTCACTCTGTTGCTCAGGCTGGAGTACAGTGGTGCAATCATAGCTCACTGCAGCCTTAAACTCCTGGGCTCAGGCAATCTTCTCACCTTGGCCTCCTGAGTAGATGGTACTGCAGGCACATGCCACCACACCCAGCCAATTTTTTTTTTTAGAGACAGAGGTCTAGCTATGATGCCCAGGCTGGTTTTGAACTCCTGACCTCATGCAGTCCTCCCACTTCAGCCTCCCAAATTTCAGGGATTACAGGCATAAGCCACTGCACCCAGCCTAATAATTCTCTAAAAGTCCTATTTTCTCCCAGATTTGATAAACCACACCTAAAAACTGGTCAAAGTACCATGAACTTCTAGTTCCATTTGCTTCATTAAATTCCTTTAATTACTGCACTGTCATGTGACTAAAAGGAATGTGTGTCTATTGTAAGAAATAGCCAGGGATCCCCTTTTGTATGACTATGGTAGTTTTAAAGTTAAAGATATTAAGAACATTAGGATTTAATGTTGAGATCCTGCCTCACCTGTGGGTTTGGGGTATCAAAGTCCTGGATGAGAGACATATCAAATATGTAGGCCTACATACTGATTTGTTTATTTGTTGGGTCATTGCTTTCCCTAGTCCAGAAAATCCTGAGGCAATTAATTTTTTTAAAAAAGTCCTTTCAAGAATGGCACTCTGTTGTTATGAGCTTCTCCCCATGTGGGTTTCTTGCTATGTAACTGTCTTCCTTTTGTTAATGCCAAGTGCATCTTTTATTTCAGGTAAACGACTAAAGAAAACACCTGAGAAGAAAACTGGCAATAAAGGTAAGAATCAAGATCTCCATTTGGGAAGGTAGCATTTTCCCTCCCTCCTCTTGAGACTGCTAATGAGGGGACTGGTTTGGTTGTTCGCAGATTGTAAAGCAGACATTGCATTTCTGATTGATGGAAGCTTTAATATTGGGCAGCGCCGATTTAATTTACAGAAGAATTTTGTTGGAAAAGTGGCTCTAATGTTGGGAATTGGAACAGAAGGACCACATGTGGGCCTTGTTCAAGCCAGGTACCAACCTTGTTAAAATGGGAGATTTAAAAAAATTATGTATTTATTTTGTAATTGACACATAATAATTATATATACTTATGGGGTACATAGTGATGTTTTCATACATACAATGTATAGTGATCAAATCAGAGTAATTAGCATATCCATCACCTCAAACATTGATCATTTCTTTGTGTTGGATACATTCAAAATCAAATGAGGCCGGGCGCAGTGGCTCACGCCTGTAATTCCAGCACTTTGGAGGCCAAGGCAGGTAGGTGGATCACCTGAGGTCAGGAGTTCGAAACCAGTCTGGCCAACATGTGAAACACCGTCTCTACTAAAAATACAAAAATTAGCCAGATGTGGTGGCATGCACCTGTAATCCTAGCTACTTGGGAGGCTGAGGCAGGAGAATCACTTGAACTTGGGAGGCAGAGATTGCAGTGGGCAGAGATTGCAGTGAGCCGAGATTGCACCACTGCACTCCAGCCTGGGCAACAGTGAGACTATGTCTCAAAAAAAAAAAAAAAAAAAAGAAAAATCAAATGAGAGGAGATTTGAATGAGTCTTGAATGATGACAAATGATCAGTCCTTTTAGTGGGTACATGTCAGTTCAGTATAAACACTTGAGTTATGGACACACCAGGTTCCCAAACTGTAAGCTCAGGATCTAAGACTGCCTGGGCAGACTGAGTAGGTCTGAGTGCCTACTTTTTGGAATAAAAGAATTTAGAAAACTGTGTGCCATCTATATAAGAACGAGAAGGTAGACTGGAGAGTCCTGTTGCTTACACAAGTCACCTCTGCTTATCTACTCTGCTCAATTCCTAATTTCTCTTTTCTGAAGGAAGAAGCAGTGATATGTCTATTCCACCTCCCTATTCTGTTATTCTTTTTAGCTCTTTCCATATTCTCTTTGTTGGTGATCTGAAGCACCACCTTTCTATTTTATTCATTTAAAAATATTTATTAATTGCTGGCCAGGTGCGGTGGCTCACGCCTGTAATCCCAGCACTTTGGGAGGCCAAGGCGGGTGGATCACGAGGTCAGGAGATCGAGACCATCCTGGCTAACACGGGGAAACCCCATCTCTACTAAAAATACAAAAAAAATTAGCCGGGCGTGGTGGCAGGCGCCTGTAGTCCCAGCTACGCGGGAGGCTGAGGCAGGAGAATGGCGTCAACCCAGGAGGTGGAGCTTGCAGTGAGCCGAGATTGCACCACTGCACTCCAGCCTGGGTGACAGAACAAGACTCTGTTTCAAAAAATAAAAATAAAAATAAATAAATAAATATATATTTATTAATTGCTTTTAGAAATAGAACATGCTCATTATAGAAAGCTTGAAAATACATAGAGCACAAAAAAAGAAATGCTCTAAATCATATGCCCTAGAGATAATCACTATAAAAATTTTTTTTTTTTTGAGACGGAGTTTTGCTCTGTCACCGAGGCTGGAATGCAATGGCACGATCTTTGCTCACTACAACCTCCGCCTCCTGGATTTAAGCGATTCTCCTGCCTCAGCCTCCTGAGTAGCTGGGATCACAGGTGTGCACTACTACGCTTGGCTAATTTTTGTATTTTTAGTAGAGACAAAATTTCACCATGTTGGCCAGGCTGGTCTCGAGCTCCTGACCTCAGGTGATCCACCTGCCTCGGCCTCCCAAAGTGCTAGGATTACAGGTGTGAGCCACCACGCCTGGCCCCTTCAGTATTTTAAGTAAATATTTGACTGTATTATTTTTTAAAAGCTCAGACTATTAAAAATGCCCTGCATCCTGTTTTGTTCATCCTTTAGTATTTTTAGCATTTTCTCATATCACAAATATTCATCAAAAATATTTCATAATATTCCTCTGCATGATTATTTAGTCATTCTTTTTATTATTTTTTCACTACATTACACACTACACTGTGATGAATATCCTTATATCATCTTTGTGCCCATCTCTGATTATTTCATCAGGTTAGATTTCTAAAAGTGAGGTTCTGACTTAAAGCCTCTGGTATAAATAGTGAAATTGAGCCATGCACAGTGGCTCATGCCTGTAGTGCCAGCTGCTCAGGAGGCTGAGGTGTGAGGATCTCTCGAGCCCAGGAGTTCAAAGCTGCAGTGAGCTATGATGGCACCACTGCACTCCAGCCTGGACAACAGAGCAAGACCCCATCTCTAAAAAAACAAATAAATAAATAGTGAAATTGCTTCCTAGAAAGGTGAAGTAGTTTAAACTACTATCAGCAGTAAGGTTGTATAAACAATGCTATTACAAATATTAATTTCCATTTCATTTGTTATTTTTTACAAGTGGCTCTGCCCTTGGATTAGATAGAATTTTTTGGCGTGAGAAGAAAATTTAACTGTTTTAACATAATTTAACCATTTGTCTCTCACCCTTAAAAATGGGTTCCTTGTTTCATTGACTTATGGTATCACATTTATACCTGAGTTTGAGCAAGTCTATTTCTTTGATTAATATGCTAATCCGTACATATTTTTTCTATGCTGCTTTAATTATCACAGTTTTATTGCACATTTTAACATCCCATGAGGCAAATTCCCCTGCAGTACTTTTTGTCTTACACTTTTTTCTGACTACTTTGACCCAATTCTTTTTGAAGATGAATTCTTCATTACCTTGTAGACTCATACAAAGACTAGCTTCTTGTAACTTCCTGGTTTGTAGTTTTTCTGTTTTAGAAAGACCATTAGAATAGGTAAACCATGTCCAGTTTATATGTAAGTCAAAGAACAGAATATATCAAGGATACAAAAATGAGACTAATTTCATAAGTCGTAATCTGGATAGTTGAAAAGTGACCACAAGTGAAAAGGTTTTCAACCCATGAAATCTGATTTTATGACCCAATATTCCATCAGGTATGTATGCAGAAATACAGTCAGTGTTCTACTTCTCCCTCACAAAATCTTGAATAAAATGGCTACTGATAATGCTAAGATGTTAAAATTTTGCACTATGAAATACTGACTCATCTAGAAACTAAACATAACAGATTGTGCTTTGGTTGTTTATACTCAAAAGTCTCTGCTGAACACAGAGTAGTTATATAAAAGTGAGCTGAAATTCCTTTAATATTAAATATAGGAAATGAGATCTCAAAACTCTTAAAATACACATAATTTTAAGATCCACAAATGTCATTCTCATTATAAGAAAAACTCAAAATTGTAACTTTATAATTCATTTCACCTTTGTCCCTTTAAAAAAATGTTGACTGTCACATCAATGAAATGGTTTCTCCTGAACAGAGAGATCTGAGTTAATAGATCCACACTACTTAGAGCCTCTGGGGTCCCACACTGGAACAGACCCTAGTCTCATACCCAGCCACTTCCTAATTTAGTTTAGCTACCTGGTGCCCAACTCTGCGGACTTCTGTTAAACCCGAGGCTCTGAGCCAAGCCCGATTTCAAGTTCTCCGTATAATTTAGGCATGGACTTTGCAGCCAGACAACTTGAACTTAAAATGCAGCTGTGTTTCATCAGGCAAACTCCCTAAATGCTCTGAGCCTGTTTCTTCATTTACATAATTGGGATAATTCCAACCTTGTAGAGCTATGATGAAATGAGGTTATACATGTGTTATGCTTTTGGCTTATTACCCAGAATATAATAAATCCTCAATATGGCAATACTTTGTTACACCTCTGAAATATCCCCAATAATTCAAGGATGCAATGCCTCAGTTGACTATGTACTATGGAATTAAGAAAGAAACTTGTGTGTTGGCTGGTTTTAAAACTGTTTTTTAAGGCATGTAATGTTGCTTATTTTACCTTTTTAATTCTCCCTGAATAACATTTTCTTTCTTCCACTCAGTGAACATCCCAAAATAGAATTTTACTTGAAAAACTTTACATCAGCCAAAGATGTTTTGTTTGCCATAAAGGAAGTAGGTTTCAGAGGGGGTAATTCCAATACAGGTAAGTAGACTCTGATAACTGGGACGTAATATAGGAGGGTTATCAGTGATCAGACATGTAAAACAGTATTATGCTATTTTATACGAGCAGATGTGAAATCTTTCTGGAACTGAAATCTTGGCTAGGTCTGCATTTGATCATCGGAGATAAATTTTCAATTTATAATGGAAGTATACCAAAGTGTTGATATTTCTTATTTTAAAAAATATAAAGCATGGTGATTTAGAATTCTCATATGTTGGATTGACTAGATGTAACATTGGAGAAGTATCTCTTTGTAATGCTAAAAAGCAGTGAAAATCAACAGACTTATCTAATGAATGCAGATGTGGCAGAAAGAATGGGAGTAGAGTAGCACTACTGTTGACTCTGAAGAGAGACTTCTTAGAGGTACTAATCAGTCACCAAAGGGCTACATAGAGAGCACATACACGGAAGTGGGAACAGTTTTGTGTTTCTAACTGGCAATTGATGTGGGGTAAACAAATGTGAGGCTTCTAGGAGGTGGAGGGGGAACTAATATGGTTTGTGAAGATAAATAGGCCTGGTAGATAATTAAACTTTCCCAGCTGATGCATCTGTTACAGAACTGGGTTCTATATAATTCTTTTTTTGTGTGCCCCGCCCCACTGCCAGTTCTATATATAATTCTTAAACTTTGCATCATCAAATGCTACAGGGAAACAGAAATGTGGTTTGAGCAGTGGTAAATGCTACTTGTTTGCTTCTTTTTCAAATTTAGGAAAAGCCTTGAAGCATACTGCTCAGAAATTCTTCACGGTAGATGCTGGAGTAAGAAAAGGGATCCCCAAAGTGGTGGTGGTATTTATTGATGGTTGGCCTTCTGATGACATCGAGGAAGCAGGCATTGTGGCCAGAGAGTTTGGTGTCAATGTATTTATAGTTTCTGTGGCCAAGCCTATCCCTGAAGAACTGGGGATGGTTCAGGATGTCACATTTGTTGACAAGGTAAAGTGGTGAGGGTTATCTTCTGTTACAGTGATGGGTATTCCATTTTGGACCTCTAAGTGCAGTGCTGACTGCCTGTTATCTAGATTAACTTGTAACATTCAGGATTTTCCAGTTTTTAAGAAGAAACAACTTTTGATCCTTTTGGATATCTTTTATGTGTCTCCCCCATTAGGCTGTCTGTCGGAATAATGGCTTCTTCTCTTACCACATGCCCAACTGGTTTGGCACCACAAAATATGTAAAGCCTCTGGTACAGAAGCTGTGCACTCATGAACAAATGATGTGCAGCAAGACCTGTTATAACTCAGTGAACATTGCCTTTCTAATTGATGGCTCCAGCAGTGTTGGAGATAGCAATTTCCGCCTCATGCTTGAATTTGTTTCCAACATAGCCAAGACTTTTGAAATCTCGGACATTGGTGCCAAGATAGCTGCTGTACAGTTTACTTATGATCAGCGCACGGAGTTCAGTTTCACTGACTATAGCACCAAAGAGAATGTCCTAGCTGTTATCAGAAACATCCGCTATATGAGTGGTGGAACAGCTACTGGTGATGCCATTTCCTTTACTGTTAGAAATGTGTTTGGCCCTATAAGGGAGAGCCCCAACAAGAACTTCCTAGTAATTGTCACAGATGGGCAGTCCTATGATGATGTCCAAGGCCCTGCAGCTGCTGCACATGATGCAGGTAAGGTCCTTGTTCTTTATAGGAGAAGGGAACAGAAAAAACGGTTCAGTGAATTTAGGAGTAAATAAAAATTTAAGCATTTATTTCATTAAACAAACACCTGTGGCTTTACCCAATATTAACTGTCAAAGCAGCCCTACTCATCTCATTCTACAGATAAGGAAGCAAACTTCCTGGAAATGACACATCTAGTAAGTGGCAAGGCCAAGATCCAAACCCAGGCATTCTGGCTCCAGAGTGCACATTTTTAACCACTGTATTATTGAGAGAATTGCCATGAGAACCATGTCACGTTAAGGAAATGTTACAGGTGCTCATATTTAGCTCAAACTTGGACTGTATCTCCAAATAGCCAGCTTATAACCTACCATGAATCTGCCATTCAGTAATTTATCCTAACTTTCTTGTGTATGAAACAGGTAATTGCTCTGTCACCAGGCTGGAGTGCAGTGGCATGATCAGAGCTCACTACAACCTCCAATTATTGGGCTCAAGCAATCCTCCTGTGTCAGCCTTCTGAATAGCTAGGACGACAGGCACATGCCACTGCCCCTGGCTAATTTTTTTTTTTTTTTTTTTGTATAGACGGGGTCTCACTTTGTTGCCCAGGCTGGTCTCAAACTCCTGGGCTCAAGCAATCCTCACACCTCAGCCTCCGAAAGTGCTGGGATTACAGGCATAAGCCACCATACCCAACCCTAACTTTTATTTTAGTCAAGTTTTGTCTGGCATGAGTTTCCTAAGGTCTCCCATAGACTTTACCTATCCCATCAAAATTTCCTTGGCCAGGTACAGTGGCTCACATCTATAATTCCAGCACTTTGGGAGGCTGAGGTGGGCGGATCACCTGTCAGGAGTTCAAGACCAGCCAGGCCATCATGGTAAAACCCAGTCTCTACTAAAAATACAAAAATTAGCTGGGTGTGGTAACATACACCTGTAATCCCAGCTACTCAGGAGGCTGAGGCACGAGAATCACCTGAACCCAGGAGGCAGAAGTTGCAGTGAGCCCAGATCGTGCCATGGCACTCCAGCCTGGGCGACAGAGTGAGACTCTCTCAAAAAGAAAAAAAAAAAAAAAAAAAAAAAACTTTCCTTTTCCACCCCCCCCCCTTAATAAAAACACACTCTGGTGTTATAAAAGGGTATAAGAAGGGTTTCTTTCTTCCTCACCCCAGCCTTAATATTACTTTTGGCACAGGCCTCGTTCCTGAAGACATTAACGTAATGTGTTAGAGATCAAATAGGCCAACAAAAAGCAAAGATTCCCTTTCTGAGGATGTAACTGAGTGACAGGAGGGAACAATCAATGGACTTGCTTTTTAAAATACTCTTCTGTACCTCTTTTCCCTACTTAATTCCTAATGACATAACCTTTTTCCTTTCTACACATTAGTACCTCTGCCAATGTACTTACATATTTTTACACATACTGATGAAAGATTCTTAAGACAGAGAAAACATGCAATTTAAGTTCCACATCTAGCTTATAAAAAGTATTTTTTATACATCAGCAACTAACCTGTGAAGAAGTAAAGACCCGTTTACGATCATGTTCCTTAATACTTAGCTTACTGAATTTATAGTTAACAGGATTGTATTCAGGCTATAGTGATTAGGTTGATTAAAGTTCAGGAGGCTGGACTACACCAATATTGCTTCGTGAAAATTATCCCTTAGTGATATTGAAAGTTGCAAAAGCCAGAAAATAGGGTAGGATTTTAGGGGTAGATCACAAGTTTTTATTTTCAGGGTCTTGCTGGAGTACAGTGGTATGATTGTTTTTTTTTAAAACTGTAATTATATGCTGGGCTTGAGCTGAACAATCTGAACTAGATGTAGAACTGAAAAGAAGTGAGGAAAACTGAGGGGGAGGAAAAAAATATTCTGATTTTTTTTTTTTTTTTTTTTTTTTTACCAGGGAGTGGGAGTCAGGAAAAGGAGATTGGAACAATTGGAAATTGTTCCAAGTAGCTTTTACATCATCTAAACCTGCTGTGTATCTTAGGTATTTACCACTCTGAGCACTGTATACCACTAGAAGGGGGATGAAGCCTTAGATCTGTAGAGGAAAACTATTACAGAAACTCCAAAAGTTATAGAAAATTGCACCTAGCATTAGATAGATGGTACTCTACACTAAGAATCTGCTAAATGATGCCGGGTGTGGTGGCTCACGCCTGTAATCCCAGCACTTTGGGAGGCCAAGGCAGATGGATCGCTTGAGCCCTGGAGTTCAAGATAAGACCAGCCTGAACAACATGGTGAAACCCCATCTCAACAAAAAAATTTAAAAATTAATTAGCTGGGCTTGGTGGCATGCGCCTGTAGTCCCAGCTACTCGAGGATGGGGGTGCTGAGGAGGATCGTTTGAGCCCAGGAAGTTGAGGCTGCAGTGAGTCTTGATTGTACCATTGCACTCCAGCATGGGCAAAAGAGCCAGACCCTGTCTCAAAAAAAAAAAAATTAAATGAAAACTTCTACAATTAGGATTGAGGTGAATCCAACTAATGTATTATTACCCTAAATGTACGGTTGTACTAAAAGCCTTCTAGTAACTAAAGTGAATGAAAATAGAATACCTCAATGAAACTGGAAGAAATTACTCCAGTTTCATAAGATCCCTCTTGGGCGGTTATTTTTTAATCACTAGTTTTGCTTTGGGACTATAGGCTGACATTTTCTGATTATTAGACAGTTTGCCAATATAAAGATTGAAATGGAAGAGAATTTGTCATTACCAGAGGACTAGTCACCATTCCTCAAACACTGCAACCTTTGAACACTTTTACTATTTACTTAACCCATCTCTTGTGCCATTCTTCCTTGCTTTAATGGATTGTGACTCTGACTCCAGTATACTGTTTGATGCAGGCCAACCTCATACGGAAAATTTTCACCATCTGCATTTACTGTAGGATTTTAAAAAAGATACTGTGGATCAGGTTAAAAGTCTTCTTCTATTCCTAGTTTATAGGTGTGTTCTGTCATTAATGGATATTGAACTTTATCAAATATTTATCAGTGATGACTTACCTGTTAATGTGCTGAGTTACAGATATAGCAAGAGTTTCTGGTTTGGACCACTCTTTTGCCACTCTTGTCACAATGACTGTGAAAACTTAATTTGTTCAGGGGATTTAATTGTCCAGAAATTAGTGAGCAGTTTTCGCTGCAACTATGTAACAGTGTATGGAAAACATATAGACATAATTCCATATATTAGCTAGACCTGATTTTTAATTCACTTTAAAATGTTTTCATTGTAGGAATCACTATCTTCTCTGTTGGTGTGGCTTGGGCACCTCTGGATGACCTGAAAGATATGGCTTCTAAACCGAAGGAGTCTCATGCTTTCTTCACAAGAGAGTTCACAGGATTAGAACCAATTGTTTCTGATGTCATCAGAGGCATTTGTAGAGATTTCTTAGAATCCCAGCAATAATGGTAACATTTTGACAATTGAAAGAAAAAGTACAAGGGGATCCAGTGTATAAATTGTATTCTCATAATACTGAAATGCTTTAGCATACTAGAATCAGATACAAAACTATTATATTAAGTATGTCAACAGCCATTTAGGCAAATAAGCACTCCTTTAAAGCTGCTGCCTTCTGGTTACAATTTACAGTGTACTTTGTTAAAAACACTGCTGAGGCTTCATAATCATGGCCCTTAGAAACTCAGGAAGGAGGTGATAATGTGGATTAAAATCTTAAGAGTTCTAACCATGCCTACTAAATGTACAGATATGCAAATTCCATAGCTCAATAAAAGAATCTGATACTTAGACCCAAAGCAACATTCGTTCTCTAACCATTCTGTATTGAAAAGAGAAACTTAAATGGAACACAGCTCTTTAACATGGTTCAGGTATACATATTTTGACCCAAGTGGATATTTTCTTAAAACCGATCAATAATAGCTATTACTGCAGACTATAAAATCTGGATATAGAAAGGAGTCCTGTATCAAACTGCTTTTGTAGTGTGTTTTCATAACAACTATGACTAAAAATATCACACTGAATAAGAGAGCAGGATTGCCAGGTATTTTTCTATTTCTCTCCTTAATTTTATATGTATATAGATATATTTGGCTTATATTCTAAGTCACCTAAGTACTTAAAAGTTGGTAAAGTATTTACTGACTGCTTATAAACATTTAAAGAAAAAGACATTTCAAATAACTGCAGGAAAAAATATTGTAGTTTGAATATTTAAGCAATAAAACTGCTAGTGAGTTATTGTAAGCTGGCTTACTATTATTACTGCAAGTGTCTCCCCTGAGGATATGGTAAAAATTCATGTGGAAAGACCAATCTGAATTGTTTTTTAAATCATGTAATAATACCAAGAATATTTTTTCTTTGATTCAATTATTTCTTGAGGCCAAGCACAGTGGCTCATGCCTGTAATCCCAGCACTTTGGGAGGCTGAAGCAGGAGGACTGCTTGAGGCCAGGAATTCAAGAGCAGCCTGGGCAACACAGTGAGAACCCCGACTCTACAAAAGAGAAAAAAAAAAAATTAGCTGGGTGGGATGGTGCATGGCTGTAGTCCGAGCTACTCGGGAAGCTGAGGTAGGAGGACTGCTTGAGCCGAGGAGGTCAAGGCTACAGTGAGCCATGATCACACCACTGCACTCCAGCTTGGGTGACAGAGTAAGACCCTATTTCCAATAAAAAAAAATAAAAAGACACAAGTTTATTGAATACCTACTGTCCTAGGCATTATACACAGCCACTACCCGGTTAAACAGTATATTTTTGAGTACTTGCTTCACCAGAAATGTTTTGTAATTGACATCTTTTACTTAAAAATGCTTGTGAAGTTGGTTCCTATGAAAGGAGAACATCAGGACTCCCTTAATGTGACTTAGATGATTCGCTTACCAAGGCCTCTCCCAAAAGACAGAGGTGCTCTATCATCCCACCTTGCCTGTCTTTTCTAAAGACAGGTCCTATCTCCTCCTCTCATCCACCTAAGCCCCCTGAAAAAGGTGTTAACTGGTTAGAATATACTCCAGTAAATCTTTTGAGTCTTACAGTTTTATACCCTGCATAAGAGGAATAAAAGGACTACATGCAGGGAGAAACAAACTGGAATTGACTTTTTCACTACACAAAAATTTGAATTTGAAAGTAAGAGTTTGAGAACACAACCTCCCCTTTTATAAAATGCTTCAAACATGACTGAATCATGTAACAGGGATAATTTTAATTAAACATCATAAAAACTGGGTTTAGCATAATATGATTTTTCCCCAGTAAGCAGACCAAAAACTCTCAGCTAGGAGTACAACCCCTTGGAAAATTAAGCTTTAATGAAAACCCAGCTACCAGTCATTAGCCCTTTTTAGAAAGTGGTTTGTTCTTTAATTTTATAAAGGACCAAGTTTTGAGTCACCTGAAGTAACCAGGGAATAGCAACAAGACAGCAGAAATCAGAACCGTAGGTTACTATCAATAATTAAGTAAACATAATCAGGATAAAGGTTATTTACAGGGGACACAGAGTAAAACGGAAAGATGTATTACAATCCAACTTAAGCAAACATGCTTACATTTCATATATGCTAGCCCATTTATAACTTAATGCATTAAATGCAATGTTGGTCTTCAACAGGTAAGTTACCTAGTTTGAAATAATGAGAAAAACAACATGAAATGAGGCATAATATGATTAACTATTGAAGAAATCAACATATTAAGATTTGTATAAAGTACTATTTAATAGTGAAATTAATCTAATTTCCCATGTGTCAAATGGAAGCACACATAATGAAAATAAGACATTATTTTTGCATACCTTTAGTCTCTTCCAAATGTTTAATACTGCAGAGAAAAATACAACCAAAGGAGATAAGAACAAAATAAACATATATACTAATTTTTATCCATTTCAGTTTTAATACATTCCAAAATACGTCAATGTTTATGCATTCCAATAATCACATTTCAGATCAATGATAATGTACTGGGTTGGAATAGCTGCTAGAAACAATACTAGCTTTGGAAAAACTTATGCTTTATTTCAAAAAAGAAGAAACAGAAGAGGAGAAAACTACCCTTTTTCTTTAGTTGAATGTTCAGTTCAGAAAAACAAAAAAAATGGTATTTAAAAAAAACTTGCTGGGCGTGGCGGCTCACGCCTGTAATCCCAGCACTTTGGGAGGCCACGGCGGATCACCTGAGGTCAGGAGTTCGAGACCAGCCTGACCAACATGGTAAAGCCCTGTCTCTACTAAAAATAAAAATTAACCAGGTATGGTGGCGCATGCCTGTAATCCCAGCTACTTGGGAGGCTGAGGCACAAGAATCACTTGAACCTGGGAGATGGAGGTTGCAGTGTGCCGGGATCGCACTATTGCACTCCAGCCTGGGCAACAAGAGTGAAACTCCACTCCACCTCAAAAAAAAAAAAAAAAACTTGAAAAGTTTTAGATTTTCATCAATGACTAAAATTGCCACTTAGATTTTTATGGTAGATGACAAAATTTCTCAATGTACAATGTAATTTCTTTCCCCAGCAACAGCAGCAAGCATTCAAATTGAATTTTACACATAAGTTTTCTAGTGATCCCTTCTAATTTCATCTGCAATTCCCTTCAAAGACAAAGGATATTACCTTATTGAAGAAAAGTTTCAAAACATTTATAAGACAACTTTTAACTAACAGGTTGGTGCAAAAGTAATTGCCATTGAAATGGCAAAAACCACAATTACTTTTTTTTTTTTCTGAGATGGAGTCTCTGTCACCCAGACTGGAGTGCAGTGGCGCGATCTCAGCTCACTGCAAGCTCTGCCTCCCAGATTCATACCTCAGCCTCCCGAGTAGCTGGGACCACAGGCGCCCACCACCACGCCTGGCTAATTTTTTGTGTGTGTGTTTTTAGTAAAGACGGGGTTTCATCGTGTTAGCCAGGATGGTCTCAATCTCCTGACCTCGTGATCCGCCCACCTCGGCCTCCCAAAGTGCTGGGATTACAGGCCTGAGCCACCGTGCCCGGCCAAAAACTGCAATTACTTTTGCACCAACTAACCTAAATATTCAATGTAGTTTATTCCTTGCTGAATTTTTTTGTGGAAACAGGTATGACAAATAGGAACAACACTGCCATTAACTGAAATTCAGATTTAATAATGTAACAGGATGTCTAAGCAAATTATTTAAAACTGCACCTGTGCATTTTTGGTGGTTATTCTGAATTGCATAATTTAATGGAAGACTTTTTTTTTAATCCTCAAGTGGGGTGAAATACTTAGACATTATTAATAGTGTTAGTGATCTACTCTTATTAGAATATCAATAAGTAGTACAAAGTTTGAAAGAACAGCATAAAAATGAAGGACTCACTAAGAAATCTCCATTTCCTAGTTTAATTATGGAGAGTAAAGTATTGCACTTTATTATTCAACACAAAATGATGTAGCCAACAGTAACATACAGGTACACAATTTAATATTTATTATATGCATTTTATATACATTATTTTTCAACAGCTGTATGTTTGCTATGTGGTACAATCTTAAAAATTTGCTGATTCATAGTTTGTAAAACAAAAACCTTACAAAACTCATCAAAACTCGCAAACTGATCAGAAAAGTTTCTCGGAAGACTAGAAAAAATACTTTATTGTCTTAATCATGCATTACACAAACAAAATCTTTAGTTACACCATAAAATTAAGCACATCTAAAAAAATAAAACAGGGATAACTAGTCAAAACACAGCAGATTTCTGTATCCTGATTCAACTATTTTTGTATCCTATTTGTAATGCAAATAAAATTTTACTCCAAATATTTTTAAACAAGTTAGTTTTGTTTGGAATCATGGTAAACCAAGATATATATCTTAGGGGGAACCACCTTGGTTTGTAATTTAAACTATAAAATACTCGATTTTTAGTCTATTTTAGACTATTCAAAGAGTTCCAAAATAGATATACAGGTTCCTTTAGCACATTAATAAAAGGATATAAAGACCAACAAAAAGTGAAATAAATAATAGGCCATTAGCAAGATGGATAATCCTTGATAAATAAACTTGTAAATACAGTAAGATGTACAAAATATCACATAGTGATAGGATGCCAAGATTAGTTTTTTTTCTTTAAGAGTTCATTTGGAGTACTAAACCCCACTGTTTCATTTTAATACACTTAATAGTCCTTGGTTTATGAAGACATTTATGTGATGATGAAAGTTATTTAGCATCTTTATGGAAGGACTTAGCTGAGCTGTATTAGGCAAAAGAAGGAAAGAAAGTGGTTACAGGGCAGCAGATCAGTGAGATCTCTGTGTTTTAGGGTTGTATAATGCAGAAAAACTTCAATACAATCTTGAGCACTGTTGTGACAGGCTAAATATATAAAAAGACTTATAAAAACTAGAATTTTATCCAAACATTTTGTGCAACTAATGCTAAAATATTTTAATTTAAATTTTCTTTTTCTTTTTAAAGCAAAATAAGTTTAAAAGGGAATCTGTGGCATTCAACCAATAAACAGAAGGTCACTAAGAGATGAAAAAAAGCTACTCTTGGAGCTCACTTCCCCCAACAAGAGCACCACATTCCTAACCCCTAAGGCAGCACACAGAGTCCAAAAAAAAGAAAAGAAAAAAAAACTTTTTTGAAAGATCAGACTCCACATTGGCTTAAAGACACCTAAAAACAGATATACGCTCAGTTCATATCCATTACAGGCCACAAATACTGGAGTCCTTTTTTCTTTGTCCCACGAAATACAGTAATTACAGTTAACTTAATGAGCTTGACATTAAGATGTGATTTCCACCAATTTGTGCCTGCCCCAAATAGCCTTCACCAGGCAGATCACATGTAGTGTCATATCAGTAACCTTTTTGATGGCAGTGATGCAGACCCTCTTTCTGTCCAAGCAAATCTTGTTATGATGCAAGTTTTTGTTGATTCATACAAATACTTTGGCAAGGGCATCAGCTCCTGCACTAGCTATATATGCTTTTGACGGGTGGAAAGCAACATCATAAATTGATTCATCCAATTTCTTTCTGTGAGCTGTTATTTCTTGCACACATGTCTTGCTGTCTAAATTCCATAATCTGATGGAACAGTCATGGCCTGTAAAAGAACAAATAAAATTTGTTACTGAGTAACAACCTTTTATAAAGTTTGTGGGCAGCACAGGACTTTAAGACTTACTTCCAGACATCAAATAGATTCCATTAGGATCTACTGCTAGACTTGTAACAGCATCCAAGTGAGCTACCATAGAATGGATCATTTTACCTAAACAAAACATAACAGAGAACTGATTAAGTTTTCACAAATACTAACTCAAGAGAACAGAAACTACAATATAGCATCCACATAAAACAATCATTATAGCAACTTTTTTATTCTGGTAAAATATACACAACATAAAATTTACCACTGTAAACATCTGAGTACACAATCCAGTGTCTTTTAGAACATTCACAATGTTACGCAACCATCACCATTCTCTAGAGTTCAGAACATTTTCATCACTGGAAAAGGAAACCCCATACCCAATTAAGCAGTCACTCCTATTTGTCCCTCCAACCCCTGACCACTAATCGACTCTTTCTATAGACTGGCCTATTCTGGATACTTCGTATATGTGAACTCATACAATATGTGGCTTTTTGTGTCTGGCTTCTTTCACTTAATATAATGTTTTAAGGGTACATCCACCACTACGGTAATGTTTTCAAGAGAATTTTAATTCAAATGCATAACTTTCTCTGATAATTACTCCTAAAAAAGACATCTGTGTAACATGTATCTGACAATATCTGATAGACACTGTAAAGCAATGACAATAGGATTGCATCAAAGGCTCAAGATCATGTAAACTGGAATTAAATAAGCCAAGTGTGGTGAGGTGTGCCTGTAGTTCCCAGCTACTCAGGAGGCTGAGGTTGGGGAATCACTTGAATCCAGGAGTTCAAGGCTGCAGTGCACTATGACTGTGCCTGTGAGTGGCCACTGTACTCTAGCTAGCCTGGGCAACATAGCGAAATGCTGTCAAGAAAGGAAAGGAAAGGAAAATGGAAAGGAAAGGAAAATGGGAAGGAAAGAGAAAAGAGAAGAAAGGAAAGAAAGGGGAGGGGAGGGAAGAAGGAAGGAAAAGTGTCAGTGAAGACCTTAAGACTATTTTATATACTGGGCTAACAATAAATAAATCACCAGAAAATATATTTCTACCTAAACATTCCATTATCAAGTTCAGTTCACTTATCCTTTGAAATATAATCATTTTACATACTCTAAAAAAGAAATGAGTAAACAAATTACTCTAGATTTCCCCAGATATTAACAAAAACACTGCTCTGGAAAATGTGACTTAATGAGTATCTTCAGTGAAGATCTGGCAAGCAAATGGAATTCAACAGCAAGTATAATTTAAAGGACAAGTTGTGAATACAAAGTTGCATTGCACAAATACTTTGGGGCAAGGGCATCCTGCAATGGCAATATATGCTTTGGATGGATAGAAAGCATTATAAACTGATTCACTAGGCAGGCAATAAAATATAAATACTGATACTTTTATAAGTTACTCCCCTTTCAATCAGCAATGAGTCTTTATTACTCAAATGCCTGGGATGTCCCTAATGAAAGATAGAGGCTTTTTCCAAAATTCTAGTTATAATCATTAGCCATGCCTCTGGTCCCATGATGATACTCTATACTAGGATATGAAAGAGGTCTAGTTTTGTTATTTGTGATGGGGCTATAGCTGTGCAAAAATACACTCCAAAAAACCTATAAAAAGTAATATAGTAGGCCAGGTGCGGGGGATCATGCCTGTCATCCCAGCACTCTGGGAGGCCGAAGCCGGCAGATCACCTGAGGGCAGGAGTTCAAGACCATCCTGGCCAACATGGTGAAACCTTGCCTCTACTAAAAATACAAAGGTTAGCTGGGTGTGGTGGTTAGCACCTGTAATCCCAGCTACTAGGGAGGCTGAGACAGGAGAATCGCTTGAACCCAGGAGGTGGAGGCTGCGGTGAGCTGAGATCGCAACACTGCACTTCAGCCTGGGTGACAGACCGAGACTCCATCTCGAAAAAGAAAAAAAGTCCTATCACTTTCCAGCACTATTAAACACTTATCAGTTGAAGACAAAATTTAAAAAAATTAAAGCCAAAAATTTAAGACAAAATTAAAGTCTCTCATTTCAAACCACAACTCTCATTAATACTAAGAGTAATAAACAAAAGTCTTAGAAATTCTACTCTGCTAGCCCAAAGAACAGAAAAGTCTTCAACAAACTATCTTCAACTGTTTAGTTCAACATAATTTATCTTCCAGTTCTAGAATCCACTCCTCTCAAAATTCCTATAAAAGACCACAGCGTATAAAATGGTTGGCCTCCATGACAATACTTTCAAAATATTAGGGGTTAAATACCAGGTATCATTAGCTTTCCTTATGTTAAATCTGTGATGGTAAGTTTTATTTTTAAAATTTATTTTATTTGTATTTTTGAGACAGGGCCTTGCTCTGTCACTCAGGCCAGAGTACAGTGGCACCATCCTGGCTCACTGCAACCTTACTCCTGGGCTCAAGCAACCCTCCCACTTAACTGGGACTAGAGGCACACGCCACCATGCCTGGCTAATTTTTAAATTTTTTGTAGAGACAGAATCTCGAATTGTTGCCTAGGCTGGTCTCAAACTCCTGGTGTCAAGCGATTCTCCTGCCTCAGTCTCTCAAAGTGCTGGGTTTACAGGCATGAGCCATCACACCTGGCCTTGATGGTAAGTTTGAATTCACAGATCTAGTTCAAACTTCTCTCTTGAGAATGATCCTCTATCTCCTAAGTTTAACATCTCTAAACCAAAAGACTTTTTTCCAATATAAGAGCTACACATTTCTTTAAGGATGCTATAATTTTCCAAGTTTTAGCTCCAGCTCTCCAGCCTGTGCACTAAACTAACCCTCACCCTGATTATCTTAAGTCAATTGAGAGTTAACCCTTCTTCTCCACAGAGTCACAAAAAATCACTTCAAAATGTGAGTAATCCCTTCAGATGGACCATGAATAGAGACCACAATGCTGGACCAAGCTGTATGTTGGGCTTTCACTGGTGACCAAATAAATCACAAAGCTTCTGACCCCTTCCAGTAACTAGGACCTCTCCTTCACTAACACATACCTGCAGCTTCTCACATCTAACCAATTTCATTTTGGCCTCGTGCTTCTGCTAATACTCTACCAAGACTAATCCTAATTTTTTCCTCCTATGACTAAGGAAATAAAGGCTGGACAGATGCCACTGCACATGCCCATTCTCCCCTCCCTGGCACCTTAAGCCCTTTTACTGGCTAACATTGTGGGCCTCTATTAAATGGAGAGAAAATAAAGATGTCAAATGTAAACTACGGAAACAAACTGTGTGAGTTCAAATACTGTACAAGTCATTTAACTTCTTTAAGCCTTTCAACCTCATGTGTAAAGTGGGGATAATAATAGTACTATATGTACCTTACAGAGTTATTAGAAAAGCAAATGAGTTAACATATGTAAATAAAATAGAACAATGTCTGACACAGAATAGACAATATACCACTAGTCTGTAGCTCCAACAGGACAGGACATTTTATTCTGTTCACCAAGCTTCAAGAACTGTGCTAAGAATATGGCAGATAGTCTACACATTTTGCTGAATGAATGAGTCCACAGCTGATACAAGATCTTCCTCCCACTCCTCCACATCCCTCATTCATACTATAGGTTCTTCCAGAATCACTCACTACCTAAGTCTTTCAGACACAGTACAGGAAACTCAAATTTGTACCTCTACCAAAATTTTAGAAACCATGGGTCCTGAAGATCTCTCTGAAATAAATAGTAGGAATTGAAAACTTTAAATCCTTTAAAGTCAAGAATCTATCATATAGTGCAAAATGTGACTTGATTAATTTTTCTAAACCAATTTTGCAAGCCCTGTTGTACAAATGTTTTTAGTGGGTTCCCACATATACAGCATAGACAAACATTCAATATTCTTAACCTGGTTACAAAAGTCCTCCTCAATAGATTGTATTTTCCTTCCCCAAACTTTGTCTTTGGCTTTGTCTACAAGAAACTTCTGTTCCGGAGAAAGTTTCCACCACCACACCTCTGCTCAAAATATCCCCATACCTGTAACTTCCTACTACCACTTCCTTCACTTAAAAACCAACCAACCCAAAACACCTTTCCATTCCTAAGGCAAAGCTTCATCGTGCACACACACCCCCCTACCCTCTTATTTCCTCTAGATAACAAGCCCACAGAAATCAGGAACCATATCTTATACATGATAGTATCCAGTGCAGTACAGTACAAAATGCTGAATACATTTTTATTAAAATGGTTTACTCATTTAAATAATTATTGAACCTATTCATAGCATAAAGTTCTATCAAGTTTCAGGTATAAAAGCTCAATACATTTACTACTCATTTTATAAAATAATACTCTATTAAAAACAACTTAGCTAACGGGAAATAGCAGTTATGGGGACAATCTATTTTACCACAATTAAATGAGTTTTTAAAGAACTTCTTTGAAAACACCATATCCAGGCCAGGCGCAGTGGCTCACACCTATAATCCCAGCACTTTGGGAGGCCAAGGTGGGCGGATCACCTGAGGTCAGGAGTTCGAGACCAGCCTGGCCAACATGCTGAAAGCCTGTCTCTACTAAAAATATAAAAAATTAGACAGGCGTGGTAGCAGACGCCTATAATCCCAGCTACTCAGGAGGGTGAGGCAGGAGAATCGCTTGAACCCAGCAGGCAGAGGTTGCAGTGAGCCGTGATCGTGCCACTGCACTCCAACCTGGGCAACAAGAATGAAACTCTATCTCAAAAACAAAACAAAACAAAACATACATCTGAAGACAACTCACAGTTTCATGTAACTCAACGGGGTGTGTGTGTGTGTGTGTGTGTGTGTGTGTGTGTGTGTGTGTGCAGGCACAGTGGTTTACGCCTGTAATCCCAGAACTTTGGGAGGCTGAGGCAGGCAGATCACTTGAGCTCAGGAGTTCAAGACCAGCCTGGCCGACTTGGTGAAAATACAAAAATTAGCCGGACATGGTGGCACACACCTGTAGTCCCAGCTATGCGGGAGACTGAGGCCCCAGAATCAATTGAACCCAAGAGGCGGAGGTTGCAGTGAGCTGAGATGGTGCCACTGCACTACAGCTCTGGGCAACAGAGCAAGACTGGTTCAAAAAAAAAAAAAAGATCTTTGTTTTTCTATTATTTGAAGCCTACTGCTTCAATTATCTTCATACAACAGGTAAGGTACTAGTTAACAGAAATAATAAATAGGTGGAATCTGGAAACAATTTGAAAGACTATATGCTGCTTATTTGATATTAAGCTTTTACTGACCACTTTCTTGATTTCTGCTAATAAAATAGCTTTACAGACTCTCACCTTTTGCTTTTAATATAACTACTAAAATTCCTGAACTTTCCCATATAACTGTAAATCTTCAATAATTAATAAAAAGGAATCTTTTTAGAAACACAAAGGAAATTAACCTCTCTGCTCTTGCAGCAGAGAAAAACATTATTGGTTTCATAAAAATAGTTCAAAGGATTGATTTGATGAAGTGTTAAATTGAGAACACTGGCCAGGAGCAGTGGCTCATGCCTGTAATCCCAGCATTTTGGGAGGCCGAGATGGACTACTTGAGCCCAGGAGTTCAAGACCAGCCTGGACAACACAGTGAGACTCTGTCTCTATAAAAAAAAATAAATATTTTAAATATTTTTTTTTAAAAGAACATCCACTTGAATCTTATGTCCTGTGCACAATGTAGACCTGTAAATATTCACTTTGTCTGCAATTTGTTAAAAACAATCTGTCCATGAAAGTGTTGTTTAAACAGAAGGGTCTCATGACTACAGTCTAAAACATATTGCCATTTTCTATATAATCTTCAAAGAGAAACCTATAATTCTGGGTCACTGTCTTACTTGATAATTTGTTACCCTGTAACAATGTTGCGATTAACATTTACATTTCTTATTTAGAAGTCCTTCAGTACCCTGTTTTAGCCTCTCCTCAAAGTAGCCTTTCTAGCTGTCAGACCTTTCCTGAAAGAGAGCAAGCAATATATTATGTACTATTCTAGGTAATGACTAGATAAAAAAGAGGCCCAAAACAAACAAAAAACAACCACACATCTATGGCTAAGTTAAAATCTGATTCGACTTCAATACAATTGGTATATTTCCCTACAACAAGAAATACAGGGAAGATGATAATAAACACTATGCACTATAATGTCATTTGAGCCACTGAGACATAGTTTTAAGAACATATTGGACAGCCGGGCACAGTGGCTCATGCCTGTAATCCCAGCACTTTGGGAGGCCAAGGCAGGTGAATCATCTGAGGTCAGGAGTTCGAGACCAGCCTGACCAACATGGAGAAACCCTGGCTCTACTAAAAATACAAAAAAAATTAGCCAGGTATGGTGGTGCATGCCTGTAATCCCAGCTACTCGGGAGGCTGAGGCAGGATAATCGCTTGAACTCAAGAGGCCGAGATTGCAGTGAGCTGAGATTGCACCACTGCACTCTAGCCTGGGCAACAAGAGCAAAACTCCGCCTCAAAAAAAAAAAAAAAAAAAAAAAATTGGAAATGCCAAACACCAGAAAGAGACCTACCTCTTCCATCATACTTATTCATAACAGAATATGAGGAAAAAACTTCAAATGGAAGGATCTACATTTAACTAACATGACTTGAAGAAACCGTAATAGCTAGGCAAGGTATTATGTCTAGTTAAAGATCAAATAACAAATTATAAGCGTGCAACATTAAGAAAAGCAAAAATCTGAGTTAAAATGGTTTCATTTGGCAATTTCGTATCTGAAAACTCAATATATCTTACATAAAACAGCATTTTTGATCATCTCAAATTTACAGTATTACTAATATGAAGACAATTTGCTTACCCGTTTTATTGTCAAAAAATTTGATGTGTCTATCTTCATGAGCAGTTATTGTAACAGGAAGTGTGGGATGACTTACTACTCTGTTGATATGATTATTAGATTGTAAACCTGAAAAATAAAGGAAGACAATACATTAAAATTCAAACCTTTAATGAGAAGTTGGATAATGGCCTTATTCATCAGCTAAAATATAAAAATAATTAAAAACTAAACCTTTTGCATAAAACAAAAAATCTGAGAACCAAACAAGGACTCTATAGAGATTTTTAAAAAATAAACATTTACATTATTATGTCCTATAATACAGACTGTACTAGGCTCAAATTTAGAAAAACTGAGAAGTGTTTCAATGCTGCCCTTTATTATAGGTAGTTTAGAATTTTTAAAAGATCCACAATTATTACTTCTAATACACAGTCCATATAAGAGTTATAAGCATTTAAAGAAGGAAAACATTCACAATTGCTAGTTAGATGTTTGTAAGGAACAACCCCCATCTACCTACATTGACAAAAACAAAAAACAAAGAACTGGAATTAATGATCTTTGAAGATGAGATTTTTTTCTTTACCAGTAAGCTCTTATTAACTCTTTATTAAAGATGAGGGAGAACAGAGAAATATCAAAACAAATAAATGGGGGGGCAATCCTCAATATTAACAGACTTTTAGATCATTCATTCTACATATGTACCACAACTCATATATTACACCTAAACACATAAAAAATACATATATATATATATATATATATATATATATATATATATAGTTACCTATGTAGAGTAATTAAAAAAATAGGTTTGAGGAGATACTGGGAAAGAGACTTAGAAGATAATTTTGGTTTAAGATCTGACCATGGCACCATGTAAATATTTTACATAATTATAAAACAATTTTTTTTGTTTAAGAGACAAGGTCTCACTCTGTCACCTAGGCTGGAGTGCAATGGTGCAATCATAGCCCACTGTCACCTTGAACTCCTGAGCTCAAGTGCTTTTCCTGCTTCAGTCTCCAAAGCTAGGACTACAGGCACACATCACCATGCCCACCTAATTTTTTAACTTTTTGGAAGAGATGGGGTCTCACTATGTTGCCCAGACTGGTCTCTACTCCTAGCCTCAAGCTATCTTCCCGCGTTGGCCTCCCAAAGTGGTGGGATTACAGGCATGAGCCAATGCACCCAGCCAACAGCTGTTTTTCTAAAAGAAATTAATGAAAATCAAAAGTAAAATTAAACAAACGAACTTAAGTATATCCAACTGGTGGTATAACTACAAAGGAAGGAACTATTCCAAGTGACTTTAAAGCATAGAAATTAGATTGTGTATCGCTAGTGGAATACACCCTAATTACAAAGTTTTATTATCAATATTCGATCTTTTGGTGATAATGGTATTATTACTGAGACGATTCTGTGTACACTGTGGGGTAAATAAAATGAGAAACAATTTTGTTGAGAACCAAGATAAATCTGAATTTGAAGTGGAAGTATTTTACTTTTTAAAAAATGCTTATTTCTTAGCTGTGTCCATTGAAAAAGCCTAACACAATGAAGAACCCAGGAGCCATGAAGACCATGAGGATCAACTCAACAGCCTAGTACCCCAACTGTAGTCTCTAAATGCCATTTCCCACTAAAAGAAACCACAACTCCTTAGATAAATAGCTGATTTCAGATCTAGGGCTCAAAATGAACAAGATGAACCTAGAACATCTTGTCATATGTCATATCAGGAAGCTATCAACAACAACCGAGGTCATGGCAAAAGGACTCAGGAGCCAACCTGAGCCCCACTGAATAAGCTCCACTGGCCAAAATGAAAGGATCTGAACATCAATACATAAAGATAATACCTGCAATGGATCGAAACACATCAAATACATTTATATCCACGAGAGAGTATGATGATACCAAAAACACCACCCAAGACAAACTGGTCACCTTTAGAGGGTGCTAGCAAACCAACTCATTATTTTGAAAACTGGTAAATGAGGGGAAAACCAAAACCCAATCATTTATCTTGCCTTTTTCCTTAATATACACTAACTCCAACGTAACCAAATGGTTGATAAAGAGATGTTCTTTTTTATAGGAATAATCTAGCTAATAAATGGAAAGGGAATGATAAAATTAGAAAATCTTTCAATAGAAAATGAATGAACCCAGGCAATAATCCAGACTGAAAACATCACAAAAACATAAACAACCAGAAAATACTTACCTCTGATAAAAGCTTACAAATTACTTATAAAGTTGCCAAAAACATTTAAAAAATTTTAAAAGAAAAAAACAGTGAACCTGAATTTGAGTTAAGTCTTTAGATCTATAATCAATTCACAGGAGAACTGTGAATAGAAATAGAGAAGCACGTTAAATAATAACGCAGGAATGCAACTAGCAAAATCCAGACTGTCAGAAACTTGACAAGGTAGCCAATTTCGTCAATTTTAAAAAAAAAAAAGAACATAAAAGAGATGAAGGGGAATCTATGGATGAAGACAGACCTATCAACCAACTGCAATACATAAATCTTATGTGATCCCTATCTAAATAAACTGTAAAACACCACATACCGCATGTGTAACACTGGGCATTTATAGATAGGTATTAAAACTGAATGCTGAGTACATTAGGTTCATTATGTTATTTTCTCTACTTTCACCTTCATATTGCTCTAGTCATTCCTCTTTTCCCATACATCCACCCAAGCTTGTAAGCAAAATTTGAAGAAATAGCAGAAATAATATAAGTAAATATAACTGTAACATTATGAAACTAATTATTTTGCCATCCTAAATTCAAATAGTGAAAATATGAAAATTAGCTAAACGATCACCCTCTATTGCGTAACAACCCTTTTTAAGGTTTCAAAGAAACTCCATGAAAACTTACCAGAATCTACATGTGATGAAAGTATCACCAATGACTGTGATGTTTCTAAATCATAAATTACTGCACTACCAGTGTTGAAAGAGGTTACCATATGAGCTGGATCACAGCCTATAAAGTCAACTGATGTAGGTATTCCATGCTCTGAAATGAGCCCAAAGACAGACAATGTAGACAAAGTAAAATTACTATGAAATCTCTACTTTTTGAAATCTCTGTTTTTCTAATCAGAAAAAGGAATCCAAACAGTCTTGAAATACTGTTAATAATGAAAAGGAACACAACTGTGTCAGGATGGTGAGATAAGAAATACCTTTTCCTCAATTATTTAAAAATTTTATAGCATTCTATTTAATATTATAAGAAAAATATAACTACAGAGCTCATAAAGAGTAAATACATGCAGAAGTTATTTGTTCTATTACACATTTTCTTCTAAGGGATTAAATAAAATCCTAGTCTTTTGGCCAACTTGCCAATTATACTTCTTACTGTAAAATGATAAATTAACATTCTCACATAACTGTTTTGGGAGACTGGTTCACCTGTCAGAGATCTGTAGGCCTTATCAAGCAGCTAATACAAGTCAGATTTTTGGACTCATGAAAATGGCTTGGACTCTAGAATCAGCTGATGCAGTACTTTACCCTAAAATGGCCTGAGCAGCAATTTCTCTCTTTAACATACTAAATTAAACTAGCCAGATCAATGCACAATTAGATGGAATATGGAGCCATGCTATTAACTATCTAGATGAAGCCAGAAACAAATACCTAAATGAATTCTTACCTCTAAAGCTTGGATAACTGAAAATTAGTACAATCACTACGGTGTCTAAGAGACACAAAATTATATATTTACTATTCACCTAAAATGTTTTAAAACAATACGTATTTTTATGTACAAATAAAAGGTCTAATTAAAAAAATTAAAAATGACTTGGAAAATAAGACCAGTAAATGTCTTCAAAAGGTAAACTGGTTAAAGCCTTTTTAAATAGGAAAATATTTAAAATCATGAAAATAACCCAATTTGTACTGTTCCAGTTAGGGGTTCAGTGATTATGGCTGGACTACTCAATTAGTGTGCTCAGGGTAATGGAACACATGGTTTATAGGTATGCTTGAGACTGTGATCCCTTCGGTCTTTGTGGGTAGTTGTCTGGAACAGGTGGTGTGCCTCCTGTTGTCCCTATGAGTATCCTCATTTGTCTAGTCCACTGTTACATACAAGTAGTTTTACATTTTTAAAAAATGGAATACAAAAAAGGTAAAAAAGCACTGCACTATGGGACATAGTTGCAAAGCACTTCAAAAAAAATGAGTAAAAAGATTATCCTAACTTTTACAAAATTCATTCAATATATCTCCTCTTTGGAGCAGTAAAGAAATACATCAATTACTTTGTCCTTTATATATTCCAAAATTTTTAAAAAACTAACTTTTCTCACAGATGCAAAATTTACTTACTTTTATCTCCATTGTAAGTGCAAATACATGGCAATTTTTCTTGTGGATTCCATAACCTAACAGTGCCATCTGCTGAACAAGACAGTAATTGATTTTTTATGCCACTATAAGCAAGACCCCAAACTGCATCTGTATGACCAACTAAAGTGCCAGCTAGAACATTTGGCTCTAGGGAAAAAACAAACAAACAAAAAATTAGGTAAAAGAAGTTTAAAAGAAACTTTGATACATAAAGAAAACTTACCATATAACTGAGCATAAAGACCACACATAAAGGCCACAAGAAGATAAACTAAAGTGTACATTGTGGCTGTATCTAAGAGTAGAGTTATGGCCTACTTTTATCATAACCCTCCTCCCATCAACATTTTTCTGTATTTTCACAATTTTCTATAAAGGAACATATGCTTTTTTTTTTTTTTTTAAACAGCTTTCTTGAGATACAGATATAATTTACATACCATACAACTCACTCATTAAAATGTATAATTCAATGATTTTTGGTATGTTGTTTACAGAGTTATACAACCATCATGACAATCAATTTTAGGACCCTTTCATCACTCATTAGTCACTTCCCCCAATTCCTCCTCCCCACCTTTCCACAAGTCTAGGCAACAACTAATGCTCTGTCTCTGTAGATGTGTCTATTCTGAATATTTTCTATAAATAGAATCATACAATATGTGATCTTTTGTGACTGGGTTCTTTCACTGAGTATGTTTTCTTTTTTTCTTTTTGAAATAGGGTCTTGCTATCACCCAGGCTGGAGTACAGTGGCAAGGTCACAGTTCACCGCAGCCTTGACCTCCTAGTCACTGAACATGTTTTCAAGGTTTATCCATATTGGAGCATGTATCAATACTCCATTTATTTTTAGTGCCAAATAATATTCTGCTGTATGGATATACCATATTTTATTTATCTGTTCCTTAACTGACAGACATTTGACAGCTGATAACATTGAGCATAATCTGTCTGATAATCCTGTTTTTCTAGTAAACTCCTCCCACTTTCCATGAATGGTTCTTATCATCTCCACAATTCTCACAGCTCCCAACCTCTCTTCCTCATGAATGACTATGCCTCATACTTCACTGAGAAAATACAGCATTCAAATAATGCTGCATGTTTCTTAACCCCCATCTTCTTGCTGCATAATATATAAATGATTAGTGTCTAAAAGTATCTTCTTCTAGCTTCCAGATACAAGCAAGGAACCTGTCCTCCAACCTATCAAAGGCTAGTACCAGATGTCACTAACTTGCTGTAATGTTTACTGCTTCTGTACTACACAAATTCTCCTCCTTGGGATCATTACCATAGTGAAAAAAAAGCTTGTTCCAGAATCTCTTCAACAAAAAATCTTCATTAATCCTATCCTACCACCCCTTCTACCGAGCAATAGAAATATGCTTTTCACAGGCTGGGCGCGGTTGCTCACGCTTGTAATCCCAGCACTTTGGGAGGCCGAGGCGGGCGGATCATGAGGTCAGGAGATCGAGACCATGGTGAAACCCCGTCTCTACTAAAAATACAAAAAAAAAAAAATTAGCCGGGCGTGGTGGCGGGCGCCTGTAGTCCCAGCTACTAGGAGAGGCTGAGGCAGGAGAATGGCGTGAACCCGGGGGGGCAGAGCTTACAGTGCGCCGAGATCGCGCCACTGCACTCCAGCCTAGGCCACAGAGCGAGACTCCGTCTCAAAAAAAAAGAAATATGCTTTTCACTTCCTGTTTACTCTTCAAATCACTCCAATTTGGTTTCTGATACCATTACCACACCAAAACAATCCTTGCTAATGATGATCCCTATACTATCAAATTTAATACTTTTCTTTGATGATACAAAACATTTTGTTGTTGTTCCCATTATATTGCTTTTCATCCATATAGTCTGACATGAAAGATTATCCAGAGGTCCCTTCATCCTTCAGTCTTAGCTGCAGCGTCCAAACTCTATCTGGCCAAGACCTGGGTGACCTGCTAGTCACTTATAAAAAGGAAACTTTATATCATATTATTAGACCTCTCAGCAACATTTGAAAGCACAGACTGCTTCTTTCTTCTCAAAATGGTTTCTTCTTTAGTGTGCGCTTCCATGATTTCACACACTCTCCTGCATTTCCTTCTGTCTCTTGAGTCACACCTCCTCAGTTTCCTTTGTTGGCTCTCTTGCTCTAGCCACCCTCCCAGTGTCAGAGTTACTGAGGACTTTAGTCCCAAGTTGTCTTCTCTTCTCACACTAAACAGTACACTCTCCCAGTATTGCCCAGATGATAGCTTAATGTATCATCTGTATAGAGATGACTGTCCATGTTTTTAACTTCAATCGAGATCTCTTTGGGCTCCTTATTTGTATATTACCTACTTGATACTGTCATCCTTTAACATGCCTAAAATCTGAACTCACCATCCTTAAATCTCCTCACACCTGTTCTGCCCCCGTTTCAATAAATGCTCCCATCACATGCTCAGTCACATCAAACACTCAGGACTGAATGTTCTGAATGTTTGAAATGTTCTGAAATTAGTGATGATGGCTGTACAACTTTGTGAACATAGTAAAAACTACTGAACTGTAGACTTTAATTTTTTTTTAGAGATGGGGTCTTGTGGCTGTGCATAGTGGCTCATGCCTGTCATCCCAATACTTTGGGAGGCTGAGGCAGGCAGATCACTTGAGCCCAGGAGTTTAAGCCACCCCGGGCAACATGGCCACCATTTCTACAAAAAATACAAAAATTAGTGCGGTGTGGTGGCTCACACCTGTGGTCCCAGCTCCTCAGGAGGATGGCTTGGGCCTGAGAGGCGGAGGTTGCAGTAAGCCAAGATCACGCCACTGCCCTCCAGCCTAGGAGACAGAGCAAGACTGTTTCCAAAAAAGACAGAGAGAGACAGGGAGAGAGAGAGAGAGACTGGGTCTCACTCTCTTGCCCAGGCTGGAGTACACTGGCACCATCATAGCTCACTACAGCCTTTACTTCTCACACTCAAGTGATCCTCCCAGCTCAGCCTCCCGAGTGTCTGGGACTATAGGCATGTGCCACCCCATCTGGCAAATCTTTAAATTTTTGGTAGATATGAGGTCTCCTGTGTTGCCCAGGCTGGTGTTGAACTCCTGGCCTCAAGTGATCCACACACCTCGGCCTCCCAAAGTGGTGGGATTACAGGTGTGGGCCATTGTGTCCAGCCTGAAATGTATACTTTAAAAGGGTGAATTTTGTGATATGTAAATTATCTCAGTAAAGCAGTTAAACACATACAATCAAATTAAGAGTCACTCACCCATCACTTTATCTACTCAACATAATTTACCAATAAATCCTGTCTATTCTACCACACTCGCTCAGCGTATCTCAAAACCACTTCTAAATGCTCTGCTACCACCACTCTAATCTTGGCAATATAGTCTGTCACCTAGTTTACTGGACTATTATATGACAGCAGCCTCCTAACTGGTACTTCTCTTTCCACTCCTATCGCCCCCAATTTATTCTTCTCACAACAGACACAGTCACCTTTTTAAAACCTTACATTTATCAGATAACTTTCTGGCTTAAAACTCTTTACTGAAAGTTTCCTTTTATCCTTCAGATTTTGGCTTGAATGTCATTATTTTAGAAAGACCTTTCTTGACTAACTCTTCTACAGAAGGTTCTGCCTGTTACTCCCTCTCACAGTACTCTATCTTCTTATCATTTATCACAATTTGTAACCATAGATCCCATCCCTTCGCTTATTTGTTTTATGTCTCTACTTCCCATTGGTCTAAATCTTATTTCTTGACATAGTGCTTACCACAATGCCTAGCTAATGTAGGCACAAAGTGTGTGTTAAATAAAAAGAACAAAGAGTTCATAAACATTTTGTCTTAACATTTTATAATTATTAACAGTGCCCTTACAAATATATTTGAACACAGGTACAGGTAGGTGTACAGAAATCTGTAGAACAGATTTCTAAAAGCTCCATTTGTAAGTCAAAGGAGATTTCTTTTCTGTTTGTTTTTTTTTTTCCATTTTGAAATTAAGAATGTTTTTGTAGATATGAGCTAAGAATAACAAAAAAATTTTTTGGCTCCAAAAAGTTTTAATGATTTACACCCTTGCTGTTGGTTCCATTGTCCTTTGCTTAATATTTTTAAAATATGTAAACTATTTAAGTTCAAAATTTTGTTATAGATTACACATTGTTTCCTTCTTCTTTTTGTAACTACTACCTAAATTAACATTTTAATTAATATAGTTTTTTTAACAACAGAGAAAGTATCAATTCACAGGCTTAAATACCCATGGCATGACATTTCCTAATTTTTCTCTTTAATAAAGCAATTTATTAGCAAATGGAAGAACTAAATGAGGTGACTAATATAAGTTTAAATAACCTCATAATCATATTTGAGGTATTTTGTCAGCTCCATTCACTTAAAAAAAATACATTTTGATCATTTTACCTACCATATGTATCATATGGATCCACACTGGGACTCGGCATATTCCACCACTGGATGGTTGCATCAATACCACCACTAAAACACTGTTCTCCATTAGAACTAATAGCTAATGACAGAACAGGGCCACTATTGTAGGAAGAGAGGGAAAAAAAATTACTAATAAATTCTAAGAAGAAACTCAAATCTCCATTCCCCCAACCTCTGAATTTATGTAATATCTAAAAACTGTTTTAAGAGAATATGTACATCTGACTGGTACTTTTTTTTTTTTTTTTTTCTTTTTGGAGACAGGGTCTCACTCTGTCACCAGCCCAGACTGGAATGCAGTGGTGATCTCTGCTCACTAAAACCTCTGCCTTCCAGGTTCAAGCGATTCTCCTGCCTCAGCCTATCAAGTAGCTGAGATTACAAGCACACACAACCATGCCCAGCTAATTTTTGTATTTTGAGGTAGAGATGGAGTTTCACCATGTTGGCCAGGCTGGTCTCAAACTCCTGACCTCAAGTGATCTGCCCGCCTCAGCCTCCCAAAGTCCTGGGATTACAGGCGTGAACTACTGCATCTGGCCTGAATGGTACTATTATATTCATATTCCAATACAATTATTAAATAGCTATTATTCAAGTAATACATCTTTTCTAATATAAAACATTGAGAAAATTACAAGGTTTGAGGACTGATAAATAATATTTAACAATAATTATGATGTTAATTAAATACCAATTCAGTAAAACTTACATGTGGGCCCTAAATGTGTAGATAGGCTCTACATCTAAAGAGGCACTCCTAAAAGAGGGGGAAAAAGGGTAGGGGAAGAGAAGACAATTAAATAACTATGAATCACTGGTTGATATTAAATAGTCATTAGATCAAATGTGTGCATTAAAGATATGCAACCATAATGAGGAATAATTACTTATATTGGCAAAATTGGAAGAAATACACCAGGCTAACATTAAAATACTTGCTTTTTGGCAGGAACTGTTTTTTGCAGGTTCCAAAGTTTCAGGGTATGGTCCTCAGAAGCAGTAACCAGCACAGGTTCTACAGGATGAAAAGCTAATGCCCGTACTCCATCAAAATGGCTACGTAGTGTATACTTGGGATTCCATGTCTTTCGAAAGGCATCTTTATTAGCAGGCAACTAAAAGGAAAGAGCACAATATTTAGTGGTAAAAGCAGTAAACTGGAAGGCATGTGGAGTGTTTGTTCGTTTCTTTTTGGTGTGTTTAACACATATATTTAAAACTGTTGGCTAAAATGTCCAGTGGAAATTTAATGTACCTTTAAAACTTTCTAAAAAAACTTTATCATTTAATAATAACTCAGAATAATTTCATTCGCCTTACAAATAGCCTAGGTCAAATGAAGAGTTCCTTAATCTGTTTTTACCTATTAAGCTAAACCCAAAGCTCTTATTAAATGTCAGATGAGAACAAAATAACTACCATTGCTGCAATACTTTACATGAAAAATAATTACATGTTATTACAAATATCAAACGGTACAGTATTAACAGTAAAGTTGTCATTTAGAAATATATTAGCATGTGAAATTATTAAAGGCAGCAAGTTAAGGTACTTTCTGAAAGTCTGAACTATAGACCCTTTAAGAATATTTTTATCCCATTTTCATAATTCTTGATATTGACAGAGGTTTATCTTTTTACCTTCACATTTCTCCATCTGTAAAGATAGGCTGTGAAACCACTTCTAAAGCAGTCAAAAGTTTACTGGAATTTAGTCGCTTATATACTTAAAAAAATATATTAATGAGAATAATCCAGCCCACCAAAGGCTGTCCCTAAAAAGCATGCTAACGTTAAGTATAAAACGTGGAAAAAAGAAACTCATTATAAAAAGAAAAAAAAATTGCTGAAAAACTGCAATTAACATAAAGATCTAACAAGTATAGTTAACTCTCAATTGAAATATTAATGTCTAGAAAAAATTAAATCCAAGACAAGTTTCACCTCTAACACTGGACTCCCCATCCCTTCCATCCACTCCCCAACCCTCTAATGAAGGAGTTAAATATTCAGGAAATGATGCAAGCTAACTTTAAAATGTTCAGAAACTTTAAAATATTTCCTTAAGAAAATAAAAGTTCAAAAATAAAACATGCTTTTTAAGAAGTATTCTGAAGGCAAATATATGATTCAGGTTATTTTTTTTCTTGTTAACACCAAAGTATGGCTTAATTTGAGATAATTGAGAGTTGACTACTCAAGATGTATTTACTGACCAATATATTAATCATCTCAAACTTCTAGTTAATCCACCAAAATACCTAAAAAAAAAAATTTAAATACCACAAAGAAAGTAGTTATAAAAGAAAAACTACATGTCACTTCAAATCAACACATTGACACAAACTTATCTTTTCCATGCACCTTGACATTAATTCTGTTTTATAAGTGATTCCAAAAAATAAGGAGCCTTCTATTAAATCATTAAAAAATTAAAAATAAAACTGCACTTACATCATAACTATAGTCTGCATCATTTGTTACCGTCAAGTCTGCAAGGTCTCCAAGGCCCAGTACACTTAACAAAACATCATCAGAACCCATAATAAATGACTTGCCTCCTCCAGATGGAAACGTTATTGGTTCAGCTATAAAGAACAAAACCGCTTCTTAAATGCTGAAAAATCATACAGTACAAGACAATATTGTGGGGAAAATTTAAGCACTTAACAGTTACAATATTCAGTAATATAATTAATTTTTATTTTCCCACTTCTACTCAAAAAATCCTGTTACTAAGCAGTGTTAAACAAATGTGTTGGAACTGTGGTGTAGTAACTGTCCACAAATAAAATGTGCACTAGATTTATTATTCTGGGGTGGAAGTTGGGGCAAAAAAGCTTTGTCTGTCTAAATCTCTTATCACTTCAATACAATTATAACTATAGTTTACATGTTAAATAAGAAATAGGACAAATGTTGATTAAATAATAGAGTTAAATATCAATTTTTGCATTCATGGGGGGAAACTTCTACCATGGACCTCAAAGACCTCAAAGTAGTCATACAGTATTTTTTAAATGTTAATAGGTTGTCGCTAAGTCCTTCTGCTTTCTAAAGAAGTACTAGGCATCCTAGTTCCTGATAAAAACTAGTACAAACATTGAAATGTAAATGGTTTACAGTCAGCTATATACTCTATCAGTTCACTAGAATGAAGCTTTAATTGTTCAGATTCCTTCAGTAACAGCAATGGTCTACGAAAAAGTTCTTCCACCAACAATGTCAGTTTCCTTTCTATAAAAGGTTAATCCATGTGATCTTCAGAATGTCTTCCAGCTTTATTTATTTATTTATTTATTTATTTATTTAGAGACACAGTCTTGCTCTGTCACCCAGGCTGGAGTGCAGTGGTGCGATCTCAGCTCACTGCAACCTCCGCCTCCTAGGTTCAAGCAATTCTCCTGTCTCAGTCTCCCAAGTAGCTGGGATTACAGGTGCCCGCCACCACGCCCGGCTAATTTTTCTGTTTTTAGTAGAGAAGGGCTTTCACCATGTTGGCCAGGCTGGTCTTGAACTCCTGACCTCAAGTGATCCGCCCACCTCGGCCTCCCAAAGTGCTGGGATTACAGGCGTGAGCCACCGCGCCCAGCCTGTCTTCCAGCTTTAAAGCTTTGACTATGACTTTTATTTTAATGTCCCATTCTAGTTACCATGACATCCTAAAATGAAGCAAGTAATCTTACCACAGAGCTTTAATTTCTGATCAGATCTGCCATTTCAATTTCAAACTAAACTCAGGTTGAGCTTCACTTAGTTTTCTCAACTATATCATGTGCATTATTACAGCTTTTCGTGTTAATATTAGCAGTTCCAATTATTTAAAATGTGTTTTCCTTTCTATACATACTACTGACCAATTAAACTCTGCCATAATTGAATGACTATTATCTAAATATTTTGTTGTAACAGTCATAGTTTAAGCAACAACCTTCAATACCATTTCAAATATGCTTTGAAAGCAAAATTTTAACATTAAGATAACAAGGGAGAAATGCTCAAATCATAATACGAACTCTATATCAAAACACACTTAAAATTCATGAGCAAATTTAAAAGGAAAACATTATACAAAAAAGCTGATTATCAATTTAAAAAAAATTCCCATGAAAAATGATATAAATATGCTATAGGAAACACAACAGGTGTAATGAAACTTGACAGTCATCACTAACACTACTGGAAATAACTCTGAGAAGACACAATTCATATATATACTATGGCAAAATAAAATTCAACTTTACTTAGAATATCTTGTTATTTTATCCTATCAAAGTAAGCTATATAATCTGACTCAAATAGGACTCTAAAATGCAGCTCTGATTCAGTTACTTGATCTAAAATGAATCTGAAAGCACCTGACAAAATATATAGAGATATTAAGTAGTATTTAGTTAATCTTTCAATGATGACACTTATTGAATCTGAATAATCTGTAGCATTGATCTTTTGATCTTTTCCTACCAATTATTAGTATGCAGTTATTGGCAATACCAGAAGCAGCTAAAAACTATAAAATCAACAATTTAAACTTATGCTTAAGGATAATTATATAAAAGTCATTAGATAATATTTACTCAAAGCATTTTTCTCTAGACAAAGAAATATTTTTACTTTAAGCTCAGGGAATTTGTTTCTAAGAAAAGTCAGAACAAAATGCCACAGTTCCTCCCACTCACAATTATACAAACATTCACTGACACAAATCTCAAAAGCCCAATAAAATAACTTGAACATAACAAATGATTTTGCAAGACTATCTCTGATCAGCCACTGACCAATTTAGGAGCATGTGAAGGGAAGTGTCTGGACATTAGTTTTACTTGAGTTTTGGATTAATTGTACTTAACAAAAAATTAGTGTTATACTCATTTCTAATTAATCATATGACCACATTTCTGTCCTTTTCTCTATATACACACATATGTTTTATGACATTTATGTAGATATTGCAAGCTATTCTACTTCATCAGTATTTACACATATATGTGCAAAAATTCTTTTACACTATTACCTCTGCTTTCCATATTACCCATCACTGTGGCATATGGTAATCACAGCAGCTACTCATTTGTTTGCCCTTTTTCCCTGCAGAGGGAATTAATTTCTATCCTAAAAATTCATTTTATTAATGGTAATATAATTACCCATAATATAAAAATGTCATTAGTAATTCAAAGAAAAATATAATTATTTAAACAAGTAGTTTTTTTGTTTTTATTTTTTTTTTGAAGTCTTGCTCTGTCGCCCTGGCTGGAGTGCAGTGGCACAATCTCGGCTCACTGCAAGCTCCGCCTCCCGGGTTCACGCTATTCTCCTGCCTCAGCCTCCCGAGTAGCTGGGACTACAGGTGCCCGCCACCATGCCCAGCTAATTTTTTTGTATTTTTAGTAGAGACAGGGTTTCACCGTGTTAGCCAGGATAGTCTCGATCTCCTGACCTCGTGATCCACCCGCCTCGGCCTCCCAAAGTGCTGGGATTACAGGTGTGAGCCACCACGCCCAGCCTAAAAAAAGTAGTTTTAATATCATTTTTTTTTGTAATAGAGACAGAGTTTTACTATGTTGCCCAGGCAGAGTTTTGCTATGTTGCCCAGGCTGGTCTTGAATTCCTGGGCTCAAGTGATCCTCCTGCCTTGGGCTCCCAAAGTGCTGGAATTACAGGCATGAGCTACTATGCCTGCCCTAGTTTTTAATTTAATGATGGAAATTTAGGAGGCCTAAGAGATTTCATCAAATAATATAACAATACTAGTATAATGGGTCTATAAAATACAAGGTCTTTTTCAGACTTTTATAACTAATCTTCCTTTTGATGGACACTTATGATGAAGGAAACCTGTAGCTCGCATATTGAACTCTTTTTCCCAAGAACTTAGTCCAGGTAACAGATTCCATTTATACCAGTGGCAACATGGTAGGTCTCAAGTCTTTAGCAGCAATAGTCTAGAAGATTGTAATGTTGAAGTACCACTCCCAGAAAACAGACATTTGTTCTTTATAAAATGAGGTAGGACACAGACTTCAAAAGTAAAGAAGGAAGTTGGGGACTGCCACTGAAAATAAGGAGATATGTACTCCAAAGCTGCCTTCTTAGCTTGAAGTCAAACTCACATCTCTTTAAGTAACAAATTCTAGTAAGATTGATACTTCAAAAACTGTAATGAAGTTCACACTTATCAAATCTCTCCCCTCGCCCTCCTACCAGCATCAAGAAACAGATCACTGACCTATATTCTTTCTTTAAAACACACACATAACACATAAACAAACACACATACAGAGCTCTAAGTTGGTTTTTGTGTAGAGTGTGCCTTGACTGGCTTTTTCCGTAAGTCATTGGTTTGAAACATTTAAAAGGGTCCACACTGCTAACATGGCTTTGCCTTAAACTGCAAAACCTGCAGTTTAAATGTACATTAATTACAAAAATTTTAGCAAGTTGTACTACGCATATTTGGCAAAACAGACCAAAAACAAGGCAAAATCACCGCTAAATGCATAAAATAAAAAAAAAAGGAGTTGCTATGTGTATTTTAGAAAATACTTCTAAAGTAAAACAGGAATATATCTCAATAGTGGAAATGAGATCTGAAAAAATTAAGACACTATTTTATTTTTCATTCATTTTGTTTTGAATGATTTTGTTATTTTAGTGATTTTTTTTTAAGGTGAGTGAAGTAAATGGTAAATTATGAGAGGGAAAAAATGCAAAATTATTTAATTGTAAGGAAACTGTGCCACTAGGGAAATCTTAAAAGGGAACAAGATGCATTTAAAATTTTTTGACTGAGACATCAAACAAATCTTCTTTACACAGCAAAGGCAATAACATCAATTAAATTTACTACATATGCCAAATAACTGTATCTCATATATCACAATACTCTTTCGTTTAAAATTCAGATTCAATACTTGTAAGTATCTAGACTTAGAGTTATACATGATTCAAGTATACCTATATATCTTCGGCTAAAATCAATTTTGGAAAAAATGTTTAAGTAGTACTTTCATTTCCTACACATTTCTGGTTTAGGCAAATTTTATAAAATTCATTACTAGGTAGAATATACTTGCTACCAAGTTAAAGAATAATGATGCTGCCTTATTCTCAAATGATTAATTTAGGTAACAGTTACATATATTTTTTGAAGTAATATATATTTAAAGTAACAGATTGGGCACTGTGGCTCACACCTGTAATCCCAGTGCCTTGGGAGCCAAGGTCGGCAGATCACTTGAGGTCAGGAGTTCGAGACCAGCCTGGCCAACATGGTAATATTCTGTCTCTACTAAAAATACAAAAAATTGGCCAGGCATGGTGGTGTGCACCTATAGTCCCAGCTACTTGGGAGGCTGAGGCAGGAGACTCGCTTGACCCCAGGAGGCAGAGGTTGCAGTGAGCCGAGATCATGCCACTGCACTCCAGCCTGGGCGACAGAGTGAGACTCCGTCTCAAGGAACAAAAAAGATTAAAAAAAAAAAAGGTTCCAAGCGCAATGCCTGGCACCATAGTTGTCTTCTAGTAAGTGGTAATTATTATTAGTTGCTAAATTTAAGCAATAAGACAAAATGAGTAGTTTTTTCCATATGTATTATTTTAAGTTTGTTTTTATAAATTACTATTTTCCCATTACTGGATCTGTAGTTAAAATTAGATTTAAGAAAAGACTCTGAATTCACCTATGATGGAAACAACAACTCCTCACATTAAAAACAAAAATAAAATATGAAGAAATAGAAACCAGAAATGTCAAAATCCCTAAATTAATTACATCAAGAGCTTGCCCAACACCTTCTCTAAAGATCATATAAAATGATCATCAGCATTTTAAACAGTAGCCTAGTTGCATTAAGATGTGATTTGGATTTAAGGTCTTCTGAAATGTAAATAAACATGGTAGCTAAATTTTGTACCTTCCTCTGCTCTTGCACCTTCATGATCAGTCATTCTAGTAGAGGCTGACCTAGACTGATTAATGATTCCTGAAGGGATGTGGGGCAGCTCATCATCTCCCAGATCAGCTATCATGTCGTAGAGTTTTGTCCTGTTGGCCCCTGTAAATTAATGTCAGCAGTAGAGGTTCATTTAATGGCTACCGCTTGACTTTCCAGCAGCCTTTAAAACCAACTTATTAACAAAACAGACTATTAAGAAGTCCCAGTTATTAAAATATCAGAAAACTAAAGATGTCTTCCATTTTCCATACCATCCCCCAAAACACATTGAGTTTAAATATTTACTATTTCTGTGGAGAGAGAGATATATATAAAGATACATATATATATTACATATATATCTCTAAAGATATATATATATATATCTCCATAGAATATTTTAGAGAGTTCTTTAAAGTTCTGTAAGCTCACAGACACAGAAGGTATCATTAAAACAAAGGAAAATTTTGGTGTTTAAGATTAACATTTACCAGTGTAAAGAATAAAACAAGGGCTTTTCAACATAATTCACTGTTTTAAAAACTTAACAAAGGAGTAAGTACAAGTAATTTTTATGAGGGTGCAACAAACAATTAACTTTACCTGGTGTTTCCATGGATATTTTCCTGCCATGTTAGTACAAATTTGTCATTAACAAATCAATCCCAATTTCTTTCAAAAATTTTTTTCATTTTTCCCAAATCTGAAAAACCTGATTTATCCATGAGATACATCTCTGAGTTTCTCATAATGATATGAAAAGTCAGCACTGTCATAAGCCATAAATATAAGGGAAGAATTTTGGCTGTTGCCTGGATAATTCAGGCCAAAATATATAAAACTCAAAAGCTTCTGTAGCATTGTGGAATGTTCTTTAACTCTGAACTTTAGAAATAGCAGAATTATTTATTTTGAACCATGTATTTTCAAAGAAAACAAGTTTTAAGAATGTCAGAAAAAAATACTTTGAAAAGACAATGCTTTATAATCTACATAAGTTTAAAAAAATAAAATACGTAAGTCCAAGGTCAAACATTATGACCTTATATTTACTAACATCAACATTAATGGAAGAATTCGACTGCTACATATTAAGTTCACTGTGGCTATTTGAGTGTAAGTAACTCTAAGAACTATTACGCATCTATGTATCCTTAACAAAATGCCAGGCAATTAGATGGTAAAACTTAGTGGAAATAGGTGGACTTTCATACATTTATTGGTCCTATTTTACAGTAATTCCTAATTTCTTAGAAATGCTTAAACAACTCTACTTCTGGATTAGGTAATATGTTATGTAGTCTGAATTTCCTAACTAATAATAACGAAGAAACTCAGTGTTACCTGAGGATCCCCTCCCCCCCACAGAGAAATGACTGTAAACAAATTCTCCAATAAACAAAAAACTGTCTACTGGATGTCCAACCACCAGTTACATTCAACGTAGAAGAATATAAACATTATCCTTTCTCACAAAATAGCTCCCTTTTGTAACCTTCCCACTTAAATGACTACCACCACTGTTTATTTAATTTTGCTTCCTAAAATTTTGCAACCACATCTTAACTCTTCTTCAACTTGTAAAATTATAAAGCGGTGGGGGCTGACTTTAAAAAAGAATCTTCCTTTAAAGTATTCTCCAAGTTTATCTATTGACTTTAATCAAGGCTTTCAATCTTATGAATTACAACAGACTCCTAATTGGTTTTTCTATCTCTGAGCTCCATTTACCTTCAATCACATTTATATACAACTAAATTAATTTTCCAAAATTATCACATTTATTATATCTCCCTTCACTCAGAAACCACAAGTAGCACTTCCACACTCTTTGGATCAAAGTTAACTAAAATTATGTACTTAACCGTTTCATGTGCTTCATGATCTGATCCTATTTTTTCTACCCCATCTTATTTTTTAATGATCCACAATACAAACTCCCTTCATTTTCCAGTCAAAGCAGTTTCCATATAGTTTCAGTGTTCACCGGGGTTACTTCTGCAGTATTTTGTCATATTTGTCCTCACTCATTCTCAGAAAGGTGAGAAGGCTTTCTATACATACACACACACACACACACACACACACACACACACACACACACACTTCCTTATCTTCTAACATGCACCTCAGCCTATCCAAATTCTACCCATTCCTCCACACCAGTTCCATCTCTTCTGTAAAGCTTTTGTTGATCTTTCAATGTTCTTATTTGTGTGTAACATAAAATGACTTTATTAAATACTACCTTGTAAATAATTTATGTGATAGTTAATGTGAAACATAATAAAGGCTTGACAAAGTTTAGTTACAGATAATGTAAAGTCAAAATCTTCCTGTACACATGAACTGGGAGATACAAAAGGGAAAGAAATTAGGAGATATTATGGAAGCTACTGTTCAAACTGAGGATCCCAAATAATATAATATTATTTACATACTATAGCCAGATAGCTTCAGTGTGACACAGTGCCAAGTTGAGGAAATGATGAAACTTCCCTGCTCATAATCCTAGTTTCTCAAAAGCTGCCAAAAGATGAAAGCAGATTTCATTTAGTAGTAGTCTTTACTCTATTGTGCAGAGCATCTTTCAACTGCAAATTTAATGTCTTCGTTTTCTTTCTAAACCTATCCAATACTCTAAATAAATGCAACAAAACAATTTCAAATAAAAAACCTGAAGTCTTATCAGGAATGAGAAAACTGTAGTAGTATAACAGGATACTAGACAATATTAATACCAATATTTAAAGGCATATTTGAAGGCACATTAAGCACTAATAAAAACTGAAATTTATAGAAGTACAAATACTTTTTCTAATTCTTATAGCAAGAAAAACTTTATTTTTAAATTTTTATTATTATTTTTGAGACAAGGTCTTGCCCTGTCACCAGGCTAGAATGCAGTCACACGAACACGGCTCTCTACAGCCTTGAGCTCCTTGGCTCTTGACCTCCTGGATTCAAGTGATCCTCCCACCTCAGCCTGCTGGGACCACAGGCATGTATCATCAAGCTTGGCTAATTTTTAAAAAAATTTTGTAGAGACAGGGTCTCACCATGTTGTCCAGGCTGGTCTTGAACTCTTAGGCTCAGGCAATCCACCTACCTCAGTCTCCAGAGTAGCTGGGACCACAGGCATGCACTACTACACTCAGCTAATTTTTGTATTTTTTATTTTTGTAGAGATGGTCTCACCATGCTGCCTAGTCTGATATTGAGCTCCTGGGGTCAAGCAATCCTCTCTCCTAAGCATCCCAAAGTGCTAGGATTGCAGGCATGAGCCACCGTGCCCAGCTAGAAAAACTTTTCTACTACTATGAATACAACCCACCTACCTCTTAACACCTCTTAACAAATACAAAGTCCTATATAAATGCATAATCCTCTAGACTGACACAATGAAAAACATACTAATTATGCCACGTGTAAGCCAAACTACAGACTACTGTTACGTTTTCAAATTCCGCTCAAACACACATACTCATGCCATGAAATTTATCTTACTATGCCCTCTATAACTGTAAGTAAAATAGTACTTTTGAACAAATCTAACATTTTCCCTTTCTCAAATGAGCCCTCCCTTTGTTGATCAACTTTTATATTCTGAAGCTTAACTGTTAGCAGGCAAACAATCTGGAAAAGATAAGCTTATTTTAGCACGAAAATTTAGTTAAGTCATGTTTGCTATATCTGTTCTATTTTCTATCATAATTAAAGCTTTCACAGCTTTATTTAATTTATTTAAGACAACTGTTGTCTTAAATAAATATGAGATCACAATAATAAGAAAAAATAACTTCAGCTGCAAAGTGACTCTTCGGTTTTAAAAAGTGCACTGATTAAAGAGTATCAATCTGATACATTCTGATCCCAGGCAAAATACCTAAGTTATTTTCTTGAAAAGAAAGAAAAAAATCCTGAGTTAAAGGACATGAATGTTTGTTTTTAAAGAGTGAAATTAAAGCCAGAAACATAAAACCACATGTCTAGTTGAAAATAACATCTCTTTGCTATGAAATGATTTTGTTTTTGTCTTTGAGGGAGGATAGAGAATATAACTATTTTGTGGGCTCTTCGAATTAGTACTATGTGCTAAACGGAAGTAGCTTAATCGTAACAGATAATTTGTAGTATGAGCAAAGGTGTTTTTAAAAGCCTACTTAAGAGTAAGTTCTTCTTAAATGTATTCAAATACCTAATTTTGGATATTTGGCTTCAAGTCACACTTTAAAAAACTGTATTTCCTGGTGACAACATGTTTTCTTGGATCTGGAATAGTAAATGACAAATATTAATACAAAACTTTAAAAATAAAAATTAGAAAATGACTTGGGGGAGCTCACTTACGATTTATTTTAAAAGAAATGTTGAAAAAGTTACAAGACTTTCCCCTTTTCAAATGTATTGATAATCAGGCCAGAAGGTGCATAGTAATTCTGCAACACCAGTAAAGGAGAGAAGGGAAATGGCAAAAAAATCATATTCCATATATAGAAAAGACAGAAAAGTTAAGATAAACAAGAATAATTAGGAAAATTAAGATAAGTCCACTCACTAAGAACCAGGAATGCAAACATACATATTCCCAAAATATGAATTTTTAAAATGGGGAAAGCCTATACATCTTTTCAAGAAAGGAAATGAAATAATCTTTTCTTGGTAAGTTTAAATTTTATAGGTATAACATAGCTTAAGAGTAACAACAGGCTATAAGAATAACAGCTCCTATCAAAGGAAAATACATTATTATAATCCACAGTTTAAATTGTCCATGTTGAATAGGAGTAACAAATATCAAAGAAAGCCTTAAAAGATTTTTTGCTGCTCTCTCATATTGTAACTAAAGCCTCCATATTTCAGATGCTTCGTTTACACTGTAATTTTTAATCACTGATTTATGTTTTTACTAAGATATAAAATACAGTACAAATGGAGACCTTAAAAAGTTAGAAAAATGCTACCAGCCCAACATTTTTACAAAAGATTAATTCAAGCTCCTCCCAAATTACAGAAAACATAGAAATTATTAAAAAGTGAAAGAAAACTGAGTTTTAGCTTAGACATTAGTATTGCATCAAGGCTTACTTCTTGATTTTCATGACTGTACTGTGGTCATACACGAGAATATCTTTGTTTAAATATATACTAATATATTTAAAGAGCAACATGTCTACAACTTAGTTTTCTGAACTACTCAAAAAAAAAAAAAAAATACATGGCCAGGTACGGTGGCTCATGCCTGAAATGTTTTTTTTCTTTTTTGAGATGGTCTCCCTCTGTCGCCCAGGTTGGAGTGCATTGATGCTATCTTGGCTCACTGCAACCTCCGTCTCCTGGGTTCAAGCGATTCTCCTGCCTCAGCCTCCCCAAGTAGCTGGGACTACAGGCGTGAGCCACCATGCCCAGATAATTTTTTTTGTATTTTTAGTAGAGACAAGGTCTCACCATGTTGGCCAGGCTGATCTCAAACTCTTGACCTCAGGTGATCTGCCCGCCTCAGCCTCCCAAAGTGCTGGGATTACAGGCATGAACCACTGCACCCAGCCTCATGCCTGAAATCTTACTGCTTTTGGAGGTTGACGTGAGATGATCACTTGAGGCCAGGAGTTTGAGATCCGCCTGGGCAACATACAGAGATCCTGTCTATTAAAAAATGTAAAAATTTGCCAGGCATAGTGGTGCACACCTGTGGTCCTAGCTACTCGGGAGGAGGGAGTGGAAAGATTGCTTGAGCCCAGGAGTTTGAGGTTGCAGTGAGCTACAATGTGCTACTGTACTCCATCCGGGGCAGCAGAGTGACAGCCTGTCTCAAAATAAAAAAGAATATATTTACAGAAAGGAAAGGGAAAAGCAAGTGTGGTAAAGTGTTAACATTTGGTGGGTAATCTGGGCGAAAAATATATTGAATTCTCTGTACTATTCTCACAAAATTTTCTTAAGTCAGAAATTATGTCAAAATAAAAAGTTAAAAGGAAAAGAAAGCTTAACCCTTTGAAGCCTGAGATGAAAATAACTGCATCAAGCCTCTTTAGTTTCTTAGTTTCAAGGTACTGACTCTTAGAGTATTAATAAGATAAAGTACATCTCAATTATATTGTATATCTCACTTAGTAAGAAAGAAATATTGAAGTGGGTCTACATTCCAAGACAAGGCTGTCACTTTTAACCCCTTTTCCTCTTGCCGGGGGGAGGGCGCAGGCAGGGGGTAAAAAAAAGAAGGGTGAGATGGAGTGAACAAGTTGGAAGACACAGAAACTTTAACTTAGCACTTGATTTTAGAAGCCTTTCCATTTAAAAGTCAAATCTTGAATGGGTCTTAACAAAGTTAAGAAGTCAGCATTCTTGCCATTTTTCTCTTTTCTTTCCAAAAAAAAAGAAAAGAAAAAGAAAAAAGACTGGATTACGTCTGCTGATTCCATATGGTAAAGTTAGCAAATAGTTTTCTTCCCTCTAAGAAGCTGCAGTGAAAAATCTGTAGAAGCTTATGCTAATTCAGTAGGTGTGACTTATTAACAAATTCTGGAATAAAGAAAAAAAATCAAGGTTGGTAAATGTATACAAATTTACATTTACATAGGCAGAATAAGTTCTGGTTCGATTACACAGTAGGGTGACTATAGCTAATGATAATGTATTCTATATTTCAAGATAGCTAGAAAAAAAGGATATGAGTGTTGTAACCACAAAGAAATGATGAATACGCTAACTACTCTGATTTTTATTATTCAATGTTTAAATGTATTAAAATGTCACACTGTGTCCCATATTTATAATTATGTGTCATTTATAAGCAAACTTTTTTTTAAAGAAATCAAAAGGCTATACAGATAATGAATTATTCTAACTTGTACAAAGCTACATAAGGAGAACATCAGAATAATAATATGGACTAGATAATAAAAATTCTGAGAAATTTATGAATTACCTTTTCATGTAAAATTATTATCTTGGTATTAACATGATGAACTATTTGAATTAAGATTAGAAGTTTGTGATCCATAAACAGAAAAAAAAAAAAAGTTTTCATTTTCTTAAACTCTAATTTCACAGCAAGGATTCAGAGCCAACATTTTCACACTGAATTCTGTATTAAAGAGTGAAAAGTTTTTAATTTATAAACCTTCATAAAGGAAGTATAAAAAAGAAACATAATTTATTTCTGAATTCTCTTTCCTGAGACACTTTGCTAGAAACCTTATCCCTGTATCTGCTTACATTAGTAGCCTCAAAGACAGTAATATTTACAAAAATGTTTAAAAATTAGAAACAAATCTATAGGTTTAACTAACGGAAGCTAAGTTAAATCCACAAAAATTATATTTTAAATGACTATGAAACACTAAGAAATAATGAGTTAAATTACAACAATAATATTCTAGTTAAAATATTAAAAAGAAGGTTTTACGTATAAAGACTTTTAAGAAAAGATGGATGAATATGTGCCAAATAAATAGTCTCTGAGTGGTAGGATTGCAGGTGATTTTTAGTTTTTCTTTATATTCCTATATACGTCTTATATTATCTGAATAACAAGCATGTGTTATTTTTATGATTATATAAGCAAAATTCATTTTTTTGAAAAAATAGATATGAAATCAAAATTAAAGTGGAATGGACTGAATAACAGAATACCTATCTAGATAGTAAGATGTTATTGAGACATGAAAGCCTTAAGTTATGAATTTGGGGTCTCCAAGTACTGATTCAATCGAAGAAGTCCACTTTCATCCATTTCATGTACTGAGTTCCTCTCTGTTGTTTAGAAAGAAAAAAAAAACACAAACATATATAAAAGAATTATTTGTTGACATAAAATGATGTTTTCTATGATGGCAGTAGGCAAATTATAATATTGTGTGCACTAAGGTCCAATTAAAAAAAAACAAGGCCAAGCACGGTGGCTCATGCCTATAATCTTAACACTCTGAAAAGCTGAGGTGGAAGAATGGCCTGAGGCCAAGAGTTCGAGACCAGCTTGGGCAATACAGAGAAACCCCATCTCTAAAAAAAATTTTTCAAAATAAAATATTAGCCAGGTGTGGTGGCACGTGCCTATAGTCCCAGCTACTCAGGAGGCTGAGGTGGGAGGATATCTTGAGAACAGGAGAATTTGAGGCTACAGTGAGCTATGATTTACACTACTGCACTCCAACATGGGTTCTAAAAAAATTAAATTTTGTTTAATTTTTTAGTTTATCTGTTTCTAATATTTCTTAAACATACTTTAACTAAAAAAAAATTTTAAGAAAAGTTTAAAAGCAACAACTAAAAAAGACCTTGACTTACATCTTATTTGTAGACCTCAAAAAGATACAGGTCTAGTCATAGTCTATCAGAGGGGGAAAATGGGATACTTCTATTTTAAATTAGAAGCAACATTATCTAACATTTCAAAAGAAATCTTCAGCAGATTAAGTCAGTTTATGATACTATATATAAAATAAGCAATCCACTAGTAAAATAAGCTACTTTATTTCTTAAAAAAAAAAATTAAACCCTAGGCCAGGCATAGTGGCTCACGCCTATAATCCCAGCACTTTGGGAGGCCAAGGCAGGCAGATCATGACAAAGTCAGCAGATTGAGACCATCCTGGCTAACGCAGTAAATCTCCGTCTCTACTAAAAATACAAAAAATTTGCCAGGCATGGTGGCACGTGCCTATAGTCCCAGCTACTCAGGAGACTGAGGCTGGAGAATCGCTTGAACCCGGGAGGCAGAGGTTGCAGTGAGCTGAGATCGCACCGCTGCACTCCAGGCTGGGAGACAGAGCGAGACTCCGTCAAAAAAAAAAAAAAAAAAAAATTAAACCCTAAAATTCTAATGTCATTTTGTCTATTCTAATATAGTCAATCATGCAAATGTACTTTTATACTCAGCATGCTTGCATTATAGGTAAATGATGTTAGAACTAAACACAACCCAGCCCAGTATCAAATGTTTTTAAATACAATAAGCAGTTCACTATATAGTCTTTTAATTCACATGCAATAACAAAAGCTATCATAAAGTTATAAAAGAAAATTGTGTAACAGGTGAAACTCCCAAAACTTCACTTATTAGCCTCCACAGTAAATGAAATCACTCAGAAAAGGTTTTACTGAAAGAAACTCGCACACATTTCCATTACACCTGCCATTTAATATATGAATGTATTTGTCACCAAAGAAACACAAAAGAAATGTCTATATTGCTTTTGCCTTTTTCTCACACTATTTTCTCCTTTATATAGTCAAAATGTTAGACTAGCAGGGGTCACTGGCCAGTTCAAATGAGTCCCAAAAATAAGTTTCAAGTCTCTCTAGTTAATAGTCACAGATCTGAAGATATTTTTATGTGGCAACTTTTAAGTTTGCTTCACCAAATGGAAATAAATTGCTACTTTGAGAGAGGTACTATAGCGGATTTACATTTTAATAAGTAAATTGGTTAATATACAACATAGTGAAAAATACATCCAGGCACCGAGACACCCAGCAATGACTAAACAAACCCTACTGCCACCACTAACCTCCCACTTCTGGTTTCCTTCACCACAGTAGCCAAAAAGTACTACCCAAGAGATTCTTTTTGCTGCTGTTGTTGTTTGTAGTTGGATTAAGACCAGAAAGCAGAACCTATAGAAAGGGCTTTCCTACTCACTGTAGGTAAGGATTCCCAAACTAAGAAATGTAACCTGGATATGAGTTGTTTATAGCTATACTCTATGTATCAAAAATGGAGAAATTTATACTTTTCTCCCTTTTGAACAAATCTTTATTTTTTTATTCCAATGCCAATATTCCAAACAATTTGGTAAAGTTTTTAAAGCTTAAAAACAATCCTCAAAATCTTTCCTTTACCCTTCCCATATATTTTAAATGATTTTCTACTTGATCAATAACACATCCTAAATTATATACAAATAAATTTCAATTATACAACAGACAAAGTTTAAAGTTAGTTGCCCCCTTTATGAAACAAAAAATTAAGTTACACAAAGAAACAGAATTGAAGAATTTTTTCTCAATTATTGGTATACAAAAATTATAATAGTCAGAATCTGCACTTACTCTTCACCCCTTTCTTCCCCTTTCGTTCCTTCTTGTACTGTTCCTTCAGCTTACTTATTAGTCCCTGGTCTACATCCCAAACCTCAGCAGTTGGGGAGAGGTCATCTTTATCTACATGCAGCATATTATTAAAAGAAAAAAAATCAGCAGTTGGCAATGCAAGCTGTTGGCAGTAAACTGTTATAGCTTTACATAATCATAATAAAATGTACTAATAGCATATACTCAAAATACTTTAAAGGTGCAGTCTCAGTTCTGGTATTCACAACTCAAACTCTAAATGCCCATGTCATAAGTTTCTAAACATTTAATATCAACAGTTAAATAGTGCTTCATTTTCATGAACCACAAATTTGAAGGTTATCATTCATTCAATAGACTGACATTAGAAATCTAATGTTATAAAAATAGATCACTGCATCTTTATAAAAATGTTAATAAAAAATTATTCAGCCAGCATCATAAAAGCAAATGAATGAAATACATGCGAACTACTCAGAAAAGTGCAAGCTAGAAAGGTAAGTGCTGTTTCATTGATGAAAATATTCATGCACCTTCTGTCATACTGATTCTGCATGCACAGGATTAACTGTACTAATGGAGAGGCATTCTAGTCCAATACATATAGTTCAAAAATATAATGTCTTGAATAATCCATACAAAGCATTCAGAGAGTCCCACCTCTGCCCCCACCCACCCAAACAGTTCAACATCTCATTACCTTCTTCCATTGGTCTACAACTAAGATTAGCAAAAAAAACAAAAAACAAAAAACAAAAAACAAAAAAACAAACTCAAATTCCACTGAAGAATTTTTTTAGAATTGATTTTTTTTAGGATAAAACTAGTGATAAGCATGGAGAAGTGAAAACATACATTGCTGTACATCTGCTGAAGCTACGTCAGCTATTTTAGCTGAATAATAAATCAATATTTAACTAAATACTTGTGCCTGAGAAAAATTTACTCATAGTCAACTAGAGGAAAAACAGCACTAAAAAGAGGCAGCATAAAAATAAGTCTTTGAGAATTATTTTAAATATTGAGGATTTTTCCTTCCTTTGTGTGGTTTTAAAACAGCTCATAAGGAAGTTTAACACTCTGACTTGTTAAGTTTTTGATAACTCAGTATATTCTGGCTAACAAGTTTTGTAAGAGCCACCCTAGGCCTCACTGACTTAATCTATAGACATAAAAAGCCTTTCTCTTCCTTTATAGAGTGCTATATGCACCAAACTTAAGAAATTCTCATATTTGAATGGCACACAGAAATGCAAATATTTACTGTACCTTGAGTTTTTCCTGCTACAATTGTCATAATTTTTTCCCTGACGGTATGATCACAGGTGGTCAGTCAGTATGTGAAAAACTAAATCCTAAGTTTGAAATTAACTTGCTAACTTGAATCACTTGAAACTAGGTTACTCATGACTAAAACTTACACCTAAGATTATCTATCTGTCAAATCCACAAATTGTAATGCTGTTTGTAATACAGTTGTAAAGAGAAAATTCACTTTACTCAATTTGCATGTACTCAAATCATGAAGTTTCCTGAAAACTATGCTGCATCAGGAATCCTTCTGTAAACTTATTGAACATACCAAGAAAAACGGGATCTCAACAATCATTTGCACTCATCTTAATGAAGTTAATAATTCTTAATTTCAATTACTTAAAGCAAGACAAATTGATACATTATGAGCAAATATTTTTTAAACCTCACAGAGACCAAAAAAAAACCTTAAGTTGTATGAAGTTTATATAGGAAATTCGATAGAAAAATTTAGTAAGAGCCAAACAGTTTTCTAGAAGACCTGTGCAGAGAGAATAAAACTGTGAATAGCTCTAACTATAGTTGACGAAGAGAGTGGAGTGAAAATGCATAGGGAATAAAAAAAGGATAAGCTTAAGGAAAAAAAATATTACTTGCAAGATAATCTCAAATCTAGAAAACAAAAGTAAATTTAGGCAGTGCAAAGAACAGGTTGGTGAATGCATATGTGCACAAACAACATCCTGAAACTTGCCTGGTAAGTAACAGCTGTTTGATATTGCTTATAAGAAATAGATAAGTGCAAAAGGGAAGAGGCAGCATAATCTTCTACATATTAATCCTGTTTTTAAAAAATCTAGGGGGAAAAAATACCAAGAAATGAGGTTGAATCATTTACAGTAACTTTTTTGTCTAAAAGAAAACACAAATATGCATAAGAAAGTTGACTCCTGACAGCTCAAACCCACAAAAACATGAAATTCTATCACGGTAATTCTGATTACCAAAGCAGATGAATTATACAAATCTATTAACTGTAGCATAAATCTGTAACTAACTTCATGCAAATACTCATACTTTATCCATTACACTTAAGAACAAACATTCAGGTGCTAATTGTATTTTGTAGTTCTATAAATCTCTACAGATCAAAGACACGAGACAATAAATGAACATTCTTAAAATACTTAGTCTCCATGAAAGAAAAAGCAAAATAGAACTGCCAACTATTGCTTTCGACAATGAGAAGAACTAAAAATTACTAATATTAAACTCAGACTATCTAATACAGATGACAGTGAAAAGAGCGTTAGAAAGCTTGCCAAAAGGCAGTGGTTTCATAAGATAAAAAAAATTCAAAGACAGAGATAACAAAGTTAATTGTTGATTGCTAATATACAAAATAACAACCAGATTCTCTAATGTGAGTAAGGACTAGAGTATGTTTCATTAAGACAAGACTTACTTTTTTAAAAAATCAGTGCTCTTTTACCCAATAATTTAAATCTGGGCTGGGCATCGTGGCTCACACCTGTAATCCCAGCACTTTGGGAGGCCATGGCGGGTGGATCACCTGAGGTCAGGAGTTCAAGGCCAGCCTGGCCAACATGGTGAAACCCTGTCTCTATTAAAAATACAAAAATTGGCCAGGCGTGGTGGCACGCGCCTGTAATCCCAGCTACTCCGGAGGCTGAGGCAGGAGAATCGCTTGAATCCGGGAGGTGGAGGTTGCAGTGAGCTGAGATGGTTCCATTGCACTCCAGCCTGGGTAACAGAGTGAGACTCCGTCTCAAAAAAAAGAAAAAAAAATCTGAAAGCTACCACTTTCCTATTTATAAATATATTCAAATTTTTAGCAAATGAATTCCATAAATACAAAGAGTGTTTGCATATTCATCCTCTTTGCTTTGGAAAAAATGACTATAACATCTTGTTGAGTAGAAATGATGAACTTTGGAAATACTGCATAAATCACTTGACAGTTTTCATTTCTTACCAAAAAAAAAAAAAAAAAAACTATTTGAACCATCTTGTACTTAAATGAGTTATTTTCCTTCATCAAGAACTTAAAATGTTTTAAAGATATTTCCGTCTTGTCTGGAAGTAGGAGACCTTTTCGATTACTTCCACTTACACAGGAGACACAGGCACTATCAAATATTGATAGTAAAAAGCAAAGTATTGAGAGTTGTCTTAAAACTCTGCTCCACAATCAAAAGTCTTCAGACAGAAGGACCAATCAGTTGTACATAATATGGAAACTATTATCAAAGAAATAATGCCATTCCGTATAAATTAAATTCCTGAGTTTTTTTCTTTATCCTTTTGACTAAATGTCTAGCAACTTTAGGCTAAGGAAGAAGGAATGAATATGTGTCAAGATTTAGCTAAAAACATATTTGATAAGTTATTTCGATCATTTTCTTTTTAATGAAAATAAGCTAAATGTGCATCATAGGGCTCTGGTTAAATAAAATTATGGCACATTATTGACAGAATGTTATCCAGCTATTTAAAACGATGCTGACTGGGCATGGTGGCTCATGCCTGCAATCCCAGCACTTTGGGAGGCCAAGGCAGGCAGACTGCTTGAGTCCACGAGTTCAAGACTAGCCTGAGCAACATGGCCAAACCCCGTCTCTACAAAAAAAAAAAAAATGCAAAAATTAGCCAGGTGTGGTCACACGCCTGTGGTCTCAGTTATTCAGCAGGCTGAGGTGGGAGGACCCCTTGAGCCTGGGAGGTGAAGGTCACAGAGAGCCAAGATTGCATCACGGCACCCCAGCCTGGGCAACAAAGCGAGACCCTGTTTCAAAAAAAAAACGATGCAGAAGAACCATGTATTAAAAGTGTGCATTACAAATCAACATTTAGCAAAACCCTCGGTTAACTAAATAAGTAAATATATATACATATACTTATAAAAATATTTATCTTCGCATGTATTTGTAGGTTCTAAGTTTTTTAAAACATACTTGCATTACAAAATAATTATATAATTATAAAACAATCAGGAAAAAACAATACTTTTGAAATTACTGGAAAAAGATAAGGTATTTCCAACATTGAATGTCTGCACAGAGAAGCTAAAAGTTAAATATTTTTACTGTTTCTCCTGAGCAATGCTGATTTTGAAGAAAGGCACCCTTCTAAACCACAATCATTTTCAAATAGTAAGTAGAAAAATGTAGTCTAGAAAGTAATTGTGGAGTTTTCTCATGTTTGAATTAATGTGTCTATTTCCACTTAGAAGAAGAAAGAAGTGAAGGTCTGAAAATAATGCTTGAGAATTATAATAAGAAAACTGGTGGCAAAATTCAAATCTTTTAAGTACTTGATTCATTTTTTATATCAAGATAGTCAATAAATGTATTACATATTAGGTTTTTTCTCTCTTGCTATTAGCAATACTTAGTTTAAACACATAAATGAGGCATCTTTTAAAATCCAAGTGTTTGCTATCAAAGTAGTTTTTTAAAAAATCTAGTGATTATTCCTCTTGCTTGTAATTAAGCAAAACTTTGATGTATTAAAATAAACTTCTCCAGGCCAGGCGCGGTGGTTCACGCCTGTAATCACAATACTTTGGGAGGCCAAGGCGGGCAGATCGCGAGGTCAAGAGATCGAGACCATCCTGGCCAACAAGGTAAAATCCCGCCTCTACTAAAAATACAAAAAGTAGCTGGGTGTTGGGGTGCACGCCTGTAGTCCCAGCTACTTGGGAGGCCAAGGTAGAAGAATCACTTGAACACGGGAGGCGGAGCTTGCAGTGAGCCAAGATTGCACCACTGCATTGCAGCCTGGCAACAAAGCGAGACTCCGTCTCAAAAAATAATAATAATAATAATAATAACAATAATAATAATAACCTTCTCCAATAAAGCTCATTAAACACACTTTGTTCTACCTACCACACAACATGCTGATATTAAATGAGGATTGCATGAGTGTATTTACTAGGAAAAACATAAATGATGTCAGCTATTACCTTAAAATATTTTTTAAACTTATTTTACTTCCTAATGCGGTTTTTAACCATGTACAGATAGAGAATGGTTTTCTCTTAGTTATGGCTGAATTATTATTAGCACAATGTACCACTTCCAAAGTTTAGGCCCTAACATTTTGCACACTGAATATTATAGGCAATAAAGTTTAGTATCTTCATTAAATTGTGCTCAATATAGAGCTATAATTCAGGATGAGTAGCTTTATTCTTTCTAATTACTAATTACTTTCTAATTACTAATTTCTAATTACTGACTAATTACTAGAATTAGTAATTAGTCAGATAACACTATATGGACATACTGAGAGTTAAATCTTCCTAAATCTAGAATACCAAATTAAACAATGGGAATGTTTAAAACTGAATACGTACATTTTTAAAAATCTACTAAAGGGAAAGAAATTGGATTTCCAAATCAATTAAATGCTTCAACTTTAAATCCAGACAAATTCCAAAAATCAAAATCCACCAAAAGCCATATATATTAAACAGTTTAGTCACCAAATTTAAGTAAACTGGTACAAAATACCTTGATATTATTCAAAACCACTTCCCCTTGCTCTCAGTTTAACTGCCACCATACATTCATACACACATTCCACATATAATATTTAATAATAACCCATCATTAAGGGCTAGATTTCCTCCCACCCGGTATTTCTTTATCACCTTACCCCATTCTGTGCCATCCCCCGAACTCCGTGCTTCTCCAGCTCCTTCACCATCTTCAGCAGTCACTAAAAAATCAAATTCTTTCAGGGCTTCCTCAGTATCAGGATCGTCAGTTAGGTCAGCAGCTAAACCTTCATTACCTATCTGTAAATAGAATATAAACCAAGAATTACTTTTATCCTAAATGGAAAAGGGATGCTTTAATATTATCACAAAACTACATTTACACACCCATTTTAAAATTACTTGGATCAAAAATTTTAGATTTCCCATGTAATTCACAAATCCCAAATTATACTTTAGATAAATGGTTCAACAGTGCTGTGCCAAGATTGATCTAAGTAATGTGGCACTAAAAATGGTTTAAGTGCTAATCTTCAAGAACAGTTAACGTCTTAAATTACAGTACATTCACAGTTAGTCCTCCATTAAAGAACCAGTCACTTATTTGCATTCTGATGTTATCTTGAATTGACCTCATAAATGGGAAACTGCATGATTAGTCCGTCACTCATAGAGATAGGGCATAGTAACTAATTTAAATTCATAGCTGTGATAATTATAATAGTGCTTTACCTTCCAGAACAAAAAAATAAAAAGGATCAAAATCTCTATTCACCCAAATAGACTACTTTATACATATAGAATGTGTCAAAAAAGAACTGAAAACTGATTTTGTAGACCAGAAACTTTTGTGGAACATTGTCATTTTTTTCTTACGTTACTGTAAAATCTCAAATACTAACAACTAAACCTACCCACTTTTTTCTATGGTTGAAATGCTGTACACTACTCTGGTAATCCACGAATGGACAATCAACTCTACTTTGGCTTCTATAGCGAGCCCCTCAAACCACTCAAATAGATAAACCTGTTTCTTAGGTTATGAGCAAAAGTAAATTTTTATTATTCTTTACTAAAATACAAGAATGTTGAGACTTATTTATAATTCACAGATTACTCCCTCACCCAGGGTGGAAGTATTCCCATTGCAACTTCAGTTAATTTATCACTGGTGTGCTGTACATGAAGAGACAGACTTCAGCAGTGATTCTCAATTGTAGCAGAAGTGGAAAGGGCATTGCTTTAAAAAGGTTTCAAAATCAATGGACTAGTCCTATAAATACAGACCTTTTCTTGCCCACTAAGTGAATAATACAGCAAACAATTCCTACTCTATGTGTGTAACGCAAAAAGAGCTGACCACATAAAACTTTTAACCAATATGTAAAATAAAGATGATCAATCACTCCCAACGTAACTTAAGACATCTCAAAAATTCCTATTCCAACTACATGAATATATAGCTAATAAGAATATAAAATATAATTCCTACTTTGTGTTTATTCATCCGATGTTTGTCTTTTCCTTCTGGGATGCCTTCAATCATGTCATTTTCCTCATCTTCATCACTGTCATCAGCATTTTCTAAGAAATTGAACGTCTCAAGAACATCACCAGAGGACCTGCATGAAGGAAATAAGATGAATCCAACTATTCCAATGGTTGGTTCTAATATTTCTTTCTGGTTCCCATTTTAAATCAATTCTTAAAACTAGAGATTCGAATGACTACCTACTGTCTGAGGGCTTTATTCAAGAAAAAAAGTTTGAAAGATTTATGTTCTACAACTGAAATAAAAGTAATTATTCTCTGCTGACTTTCTCCAAAGTTCGTTGTCCAAAATATTTTAGGTAATTACCGTAACAAAATAAAATCCTATAGTATTAGACACTCAAACACATATTATTAGTTCTCAAAATAAAGCCATCATAAGCAACTGAAACTTGGCATTTCTTATAACTACAACCTCTTACAGTTTGGTCTAAATGTTTGAGGACTAAAACAGTAAATACCACAGTTTATCAGGCGGGGCCAGGGACAGTGCTTCATGCCTGTAATCCCAGCACTTTGGGAGGTGAAGGGGGGAAGATCGCTTGAGCCTAGAGTTCAACACCATCCTGGGCAATATAGTGAAACCCACCTTCAAAAAAAAAAATTACCGAGTCAGTTGTACAAGCTTCTTCCAACCTTTGCAGGTAGAACTGATCACTCCCTTAAGAATCTTCAGGCCAGGCGTGTGGCTCATGCCTGTAATCCCAGCACTTTGGGAGGCCGAGGTGGGCAGATCATGAGGTCAGGAGATAGAGACTATCCTGGCCAACATACTGAAACCCCGTCTCTACTAGAAATACAAAAATTTGCCTAGCATGGTGGCGTGTGCCTGTAGTCTCAGCTAATCAGGAGGTTGAGGCAGAAGAATCGCTTGAACCCAGGAGGCAGAGGTTGCAGTGAGCCAAGATCACACTACTGCACTCTAGCCTGGGTGACAAGAGTGAGACCCTGTCTCAAAAAAAAAAAAAAAAAAAAAAAATTACCTGGGTATGGTGTTGTTTGCCTATAGTCTCAGCTACTCAGGAGGCTGAGAGAGGAGGATTGTTTGAACCCAGGAGGTTGAGGCTGCAGTGAGCTATGACTGCATTCCAGCCTGGGTGACAGAGCAAGACCCAGTCTCAAAATGAAAACAAAAAAAACTTAAAAATAATTTATCAAGCAGCCCAGATTTATAGTAAATCATATATAAAACATCCCAATCCATTTCATAGACTGTCTTAGCTAGAAAAAATAACTCAAAATCTATTAAATAAATACTTTTAAGTCTTGCAGAATCACTTATTTAACAGGTAATAGGGACAATATATTTTATCCACTTAACTAAATCTTTTAACTAATTTGAGTTTCTCTATGCACACACAAAAAAAGGTTTTCATATAGTTGTTTAAATGTCTAACAATAAAGGCAGCAACAAAACAGTAGAAAATTCAGCTGAACAAAGACTTTCACCATGAAAATTCTCTGCTCTGCCACTAAGTAGCTGCTTGAATTTGGCCAAACCATTTAAATCTTTTGGCCTCAATTTCTTTAGCTGTAAATTGTGGGGGCTGAATTAGATTATCTCAAATGTCTTTAAATGTCTTTACTAAGAGTGCATGGTAACAAAAAGAAAACTAATATAAAACTCAGGGAGGGTTTCTGCCCCCCTCTCTGATTGGTTCCCTCCATTAGTCCAAATTAAGCATGTAATACAATTCAGATTATAGTCGCCCCTTGGTTTCCATGAGGCATTGGTTCTAGGATACATACCTTCCTATCATGCTGAAGTCCCTATGCACATTCTCCCTGTAGTATACTTTCAATCATCTCTAGATTATTTATAATACCTAATACAATGCAAATACTACATAAATAGGTGTCACACTGTGTTTTTAAATTTGTATTATTTTATTTTTTAATTGTCGTTTTTTTTCAATGTGGTATTTTCAATCCATAGATGAAGAACCTACAGATAGAAAGGGTTGACTATATTTTTAAAATAGCATTAACAAAGAGTTTTAATAGGTTGTACTATATCCCACCCAATCCAGTATAATGACTGAATGTAGGAGATGGTTTCTTCAAATGCAAATTAGTAAAAACAACAACAAATCTACCAGAACAAAATATACTTTCAGCTCAAAATTTACAATGTAACTTAATATTTGGAGATTAAATGAAAGGCAATGAATGCATTTGATAAAAGTAGCATATCAATGATACAATAATTTAAAAGAATTTTTTTAAAGATATATTTGTTTTGAACTTTGAAAAATTAAGTACTGCTGCTCCTTGGATAGAAATTTCTGTCTCTAAAGGAAGAGTGCCTCCTGTTTCCAGGTTTTAAAACTGTATTTAATCACAGCAATACATGTGCATGGCTTTAAAAGTCAAATGGAACACAACGCATAAAAGAAAGAATTGGTGAATCAGATTTCACCAAAATTATTAACATTCGCTCTTTGAAAGACACCAAGAGAATGTAAAGACAAGCCTATAAATTGTGAAAAAATATTTGCAAGTTATATTTCATGAAAAACTTGTGTCAAGGGTATATAAAGAACACTTAAACCTTAACAGTAACAAAACAATAAAAAATGGGGAAATATTTCAAATAGACATTGCATCATAATGATAGGTGGAATGCAAATAAGCATATGAACAGATGCTCAACATCATTAGTCTTTAGGGAAATGAAAATTAAAGGATCATAGACTGTGAAAGGTCTCAGGTTTTTCCCTGCCTTCATGCTAACAACCTAGCCTATTACTGTTTCATGGATCCTGAAATAAGTCATAAAATTGAATCAGAGACAAGAATTCTCCTCAGGAGCACAGGAAGTAATAGGATCATGTTTGCTGAATTTCCTTTGCCCAAGTCCCACAAGGGTGGCAAGGAGGTAATCAGGTAGATGTTACACTTACAGTTCGTTGAATCATAGCGGAGGAACTCTGAGCTTAGGGAACTTGAATCATTTATACTGAACAGTAAGCATGACTTCCCAGAAGACTGTCTCTATCTTACAAGGTTGTTTGTTATATAAATATCCTTAAATAGATAGTCCAGAATAAAAGGGCAATATGTGTCTCTGCTCACAGGATGTTTAGAAACATGACAGATCAGTGGAGAATTGTCTCTAAAAAAACAAACATGAGGTAGGGTCACAAACTTATAAGAATGACTAAAATTAAGGAACGCAGTCTGGAGTGGAGTTGATGAAGAGTAGAAAAAGATTAGAAGAGTTGCTGAACTGAGGAACGAAATAAGTAATCAGCCAGTGAAGAAAAAGAAAAGGTTTGTCAGGCAACTTTTAGGGCTCTACTGAAGTTAGCTAGGAATAATTTGGGGATCATGAGTATCATCAATCTTTTGTTGTTGCTGCTGTTGTTGCAGTTGCTAAAATGAAGTTCTGCTTCCTAGGAAATACTTAGGAGAAAAAAAGCCAAATAGTTCTAAATAAATTGACAAGGCATACAATGAGTAACAAGAGAGTCCCCTGCCCCATCCTTCTCTATCTTTGATTCCTACACACTAGGAACAACCATTTTTCAACTTATTTTTAAAGAAGCTTCCTTTATTATTTACCCTATTTTTTCTAAATAACATGCTCAGATTGCTATTTCTTGCTAAAAATATAGTTCCCTTACAGTCTCCATCCCACATCCACACTTCCTCCCATAACAGTAATATAGTTACATCAGCTTACTTTTGGCTATATTAATATTCCATGGTTACATTGTAAGTACATATTAGTATGTCCATGTAAATCACATTACAATGACTCTATTTCCTTTCTTTTATATATAGTTTTCCTGAAATAACTGCCTAGTGTGTTTTTTTTTAATTGCCTGGTTTTCCAAGGATGTTACCACTATTCTCCTCTGAAATTTTCCAGCAGAATTGTACATCTCCTTTCAAAATCCTCCAACACATAAAGCAATGTATTAATTTCATATTTTCTAAGAAACGTTCCTTCCAGTATTCTGTCCTCCTTCCATTCTACTCTGGCTAATGTCCAGGCCCACTGCACAACTGTTTCCTGAAATTTCCTTTCCCTCTCTTTATTAGATATCTTTTTTCTTGGATCCTACACTTTCTTCCTTCTTGACTTAGTCTCTCAGAATTCTGAGAAACATCTCCAATAGCTTCCTGAGAAAAAATGAAGGGTAAATTTGAGGCTTTCATATCTAAATGTCTCTTTATGCTATTAATACTTTCACAAACAATACAGTACTTGGCTCAGTATACAAATCTAAATGGAACTCACTTTCCCTCAGAATCTTTAAGGCACTGCTCTCCTATATTCTAGCTTTGAAAGTTAATTTAATAATGCCTGATTCCTAGTCTTTTCAATGTAGTCTAATTTTTCTATCTGGAAGATTTTAGAATTTCCTCTTAATTTTTAGCGTTCATGATTATGGCCGCTGTATGGATCTTTTTTCATTGATTTTATAGAGTACCTGGAAAGAATCCTTTCAATCTGGAAACAAACATCCCTGGAAATACATTCTGAAAATATATTCCAGAGAGTTTTCTTGTATTACTGTTTTAATCAAGTTTTCAACACTTGATTTGTTTTCTCTTTTTGAAACTCCTATTCCGACACTGACCCTCTCAACTTGATCTTTGAATTTTCCTTTTTGGTCCTAACTGGTGTACCGTCTACATGGGTGCCGTGGTCTGAATGTTTGTGTCCCTCAGCAAAATTCCTATTTTGAAACCTAATCCCCAATATGATGGTATTAAGAGGTGGGCCATTGGGAGGTGGCTAGGTCATGAGGACGGTCCTCATGAATAGGATTAGTACCCTTATAAAAGAGGCCCAAAGGAGCCTGCCTTTTCCACCATGCGAAAACCCAGTGGGAAGTCAGCAGTCTGCAACCCAGAAAAGGGTCTTCACCAGAACCCAACCACGCTGACACATTGATCTTAGACTTCCCAACCTCCTGAGCTGTGAGAAATAAATTTCTATTGTTCATAAGCTACTCAGTCTGTGGCATTTTGTTACAGCAGTCCAGAAGAACTAAGAATATGGCTATCTCTTGTCAAGCTGCTGACTTAACTTCTGCATGATAGGACACAGGCCCAGCCATTTCACTGACATATCCCAATTTTCAGTACCATTAGGCCTTTCCTATTAATGTGATTCAATTTCAGTATCTTGCTTGTAAGGGATAAAAGCTGCCAACATACCGGAAGTCACACAGTAGGAGAAAACGGGAGATCTCAATGCTCAGCTGGAGACTTTCACGCAACCCTGCTGTTTTCATTTTATACAATAACCCCATCTTTCAGCTGTTTTATTTCTTAAGAAAACAGAAATCACTGGTGGAAAATACACTCCCATTCTTTGGAGTAGGGGAGGGGTGGTGTTAAACCAGCTTCACAAGATGAAAGAGAGGATTCAACATTGTGCTTCTTAAACTTTTTTTTTCCCCCAAGATGGAGTTTCCCTTTGTCGCCCAGGCTGGAGTACAGTGGCACGATCTCGGCTCACTGCAACCTCTGCCTACCAGGTTCAAGCAATTCTCGCGCCTCAGCCTTCCTAGTAGCTGGGATTACAGGTGCCTGCCACCATGCCCAGCTAATTTTTGTACTTTTAGTAGAGATGGAGTTTCACCATGTTGGCTGGTCTGGTCCCAAACTCCTGATCTCAAGTGATCTGCCCACCTCAGCCTCCCAACGTATTGGGATTACAGGCGTGGGCCACCATGCCCAGCCTGTGCTTCTTAAATAAACTTTAAACCAATTCTCTATTCATACCCCTATTTAAACCTCACTGAATACCTGTAATTCCTTAGCCTTTGTGGCTTTACTGGAATTCTGTGACTTGAACTGGCTTGTTCCTTTTCTTCATCCTATCACTCTCAAATGCACTTATGTTTAATAAGCTTTCTCAGGGTCACTCAGTCAGTTGCCATTCCTCTATTTTCTTTCTGGATTCCAAATCGTTAAATTCTCCATATCTCACGGACAGTATACTCTCTCATTCTTTCTGTATGTCGTTTTTTTTGTTGTTGTTCTTTTGTGTTAATGCATCTTAAGCCCTTCACTGTTCTTTAGCAAAATTTCTGAAAGGCACACAAGTAAAATGTGACTTTAACCTACCATATTTAAAATAGAAGTCTCCATCTGTGGATAATTTTTCTCTTTGCCTACTATTTATTTACTACCCTCTCTCATTCTAAAAAGACAACAGAATCTTAAAAATGAATATATCCAGATGAAAGGGAAAACAAAATGAAGCCAAAGGTAAGGCTGCTAAGTAAAAGACTAAATGTGTCAATACATTTTCTAGAGGAGGCCCACAAATTTGGCCCTGAGATTCCAAACAGGGTTAAAAAAAAAAGAGGTGGGCGGGGAGCAACAACTGGAGGTTCAAAGGTAAGTAAGACCAATTATTAAGAAACAGCGCAACTTTTCCCAGTTATAAGATCTAAGAGAACTTTCCCAATGAGTCCTCATAAAGTAGATACTTTGTGATATGATGCACCATACAACCACAACCATACCCTACCATAAATCAAGAAATACAATAGTGCCACTCACTCGGTAGTATCTAATAAACACTAGTCTTGGTGGGGGTCACATTTCAACTAGATACACAATATTTCCTAATAGCTGACAATTACATAACACTTACTGTGTGTCAGGCATTGTTCTAAATGCTTTACATTAATTCATTCCTTCCTCACATCAATCCTATGATCGTCATTTTACAAATAAGGAAAGTAATGTTCCTTGTCCAAAGTGACGGCTAGTAACCGGTGGTTAAGTTAGGATTCAAATCCAGTCTGTCTTCAGAATTCATATTCTTAACAATTAGGCATACTGCCTCTAAAATATGAATCTAAAATTTACCATCCTCTACTTTTGGACATTAAGACTGCTTCTAATTTTTTTCCTATTATAAATAAGAATGTAATAAACATCATTTTGCTGAAATATTGATCCACATGTTATATCATTTTCTTATTCCTAGGGGTTTTCAAATGGCCCTAATAATGGCTCAACCATAACACGCCTACATTAGGGCAGAATCAGAAAATGTCAGTGTACCGCATTCAGAAGAAAGCCTCGATTAAAACAACTATTTCTGGCCAGGCGCAGTGGCTCATGCCTGTAATCTTAGCACTTTAGGAGGCTGAGGTAGGAGGCTGCTTGAGGCAGGAGGGTTGCTTGAGTCCAGGAGTTCAAGATCAGCCTGGGGAACATAATGAGGTCCTGTCTCTACAAAAACTTAAAGAATCAGCCAGGTGTGGTGGCATGTGGCTATAGTCCCAGCTACTCTGGAGGCTCAAGTGGGAGGACTGCTTGAACCTGGGAAGTTGTGGCTACAGTGAGCTGTGATTGTGCCACTGCACTCCAGCCTGGGCAACAAGGCAAGACACCATTCAAAACAACACTAAACAAATAAACAACTATTACCTACATGTCCATCAACAGGTAAAGAAATAAAGAAAATGTAGTATATGCATACATTGGAATATTGTTGGTTATGAAAAGAAGGAAATCCTGTCATATATGACAAGAATGAACCATGAGGACATTATGCTAAGTAAAATAAGCTAATCAGAGAAGGACAAATATTGCATGAGTCCAATCATAAGGTACTTAAAGTAGTCAAACCCAGAAACACAAAGTAATATAGTGGCTGCCAGGGGCCGGAGCGGGGAGGAAATGGGGAGCTGCTGTTCAAAAGTTATTGTTTCCAGTCATACGAGATGAAAAAGTTCCAGAGAGCTGGAACTTTGGGCTTCTGTTAACAATACTGCACACTTTAAAGTTTGTTGAGAGGGCAGATCTCATGTTGTGTTTAACATACACGCACGCACACACACTCCAAAAAACTATCAAAATCTTAATTTTGCAAAGGCAAGAAGCTTTACAAGGAGAAGATACAGCTTATCAAGATCTTTGTAAGACGATACTAAGAGTGAGGGGGAAAAAAAAACTAAAAGATCTTTGATTCAGATTCAGAGTCAGACATGGTATGGCAAACCTGTATTGCTGTAAAATATTTATAAATTCTATGAACTACGTGAGTGACCAGTTTGGCTAAAAATACTTGATAATATTTCTGCTTTTTCTCTTATGCTACAAAACACTCTATGCTTCCTGAAATCACAGTATAGAAAATAAGGGCTCTATCTGATGTCAAACTGACTTTAATAGTCATTTCTCAGAAATAAAAACTCTAGGCCAGGCGCGGTGGCTCACGCCTGTAATCCCAGCACTTTGGAAGGCCGAGGAGGGCAGATCACGAGGTCAGGAGATTGCGACCATCCTGGCTAACACGGCGAAAACCCGTCTCTACTAAAAATAGAAAAAATTAGCCGGGCGTGGTGGCGGGCGCCTGTAGTCCTAGCTACTTGGGAGGCTGAGGCAGGAGAATGGCGTGAACCCGGGAGGCAGAGCTTGCAATGAGCTGAGATCGCGCCACTGCACTCCAGCCTGGGCGACAGAGCTAGACTCCATCTCAAAAAAAGAAAGAAAAGAAAAGAAAGAAAGAAAAGAAAAAAAGAAAGAAAGAAAGAAAGAAAGAAAGAAAGAAAGAAAGAAAGAAAGAAAGACAGAAAGACAGACAGACAGACAGACAGACTCTAAATTAAAGGCTTATGTTAACTTTAAACCTTACAGAAAAAACACATACACATATATGTATATGTGTGTATATACATACCTATATATACACACATACACACACACACATATATATACACATTTTCTTTTTTTGTTTTTTGAGATGGAGTCTCGCTGTGTCGCTCAGGCCGGAGTGCAATGGCATGATCTCAGCTCACTGCAACCTTTGCCTCCTGGTTCAAGCGATCCTCCCACATCAGCCTCCCAAGTAGCGGGGATTACAAGTGTGCGCCCAGCTAATTTTTGTATTTTTAGGAGAGATGGGGTTTCACCATGTTGGTCAACAGGCTGGTCTCGAATTCCTGATCTCAAGTGATCCACCCGCCTCAGCCTCCCAAAGTGCTAGGATTACAGACATGAACTACTGTGCCCAGTAGACCAGAATATATTTTAGAAAACCGCACAATATCATAAAATACATCTAGGGTATAAAATAATGTTTATAAACTATATACATTATTTATTTATTAAGCTCTAAATGATCTTAATGAACGCATCTGGTTTTTTCCCCATTTTGTTTGTCTTTCTAACCTATGTTACTCAGGGTAACGCCTCATGGTAAAAATGCTTAACTCCTTGTATTTATCAATTCTGTATTAATCAAAAGTATATCTGCTAGACAATAATAAGTGTTGATGAGGATGTGGAGAAATCAGAATCCTTTTAGTACCGCTGGTGGGGAGGTAAAACAGTGCAACTACCTTGGAAAAGAGTTTGGCAGGTTCTCAATCTTCTTCTTTAGTCCAAAACTTGGAACCAACCCACATACCCATCACCTGTATAAGAAACACACAATGAAGGCCAGATATGGTGGCTGATGCCTGTAATCCCAGCACTTTGGAAGGCCAATGAAGGCGGACTGCTTGAGCCCAGGAGTTCAAGACCTGGGCAACATGGCAAAACCCTGTCTCTACAAAAATTAGCCAGGCATGGTGTTGTGAACCTGTGGTCCCAGCTACTCGGGAGACTGAGGTGGGAGGATAACCTGAGCCCAGGGAGGTCGAGGCTTCAGTGAGCCGTGATCACGCCACTGTACTCCAGCCTGGGCAATGGAGTAAGACCCTGTCTCAAAAATAATAACAATAATAATAAAATAAAAAAGAAACACATAAACCAAATGTAGTATATCCACAATGGAGTTATTATTTGGAAATAAGAAGGAATGAAGTGCTGATGCATGCTATAACACGGATAAACCTTGAAAATATGCTAAGTGAAAGAAGCCACTCACAGAAGACTGCTTATATGAAATATCCAGAATATACAAATCTACAGAGACAGACAGTAGATTAGTGGTAGCCCAGGGTTGGGAGACAGGGAGAAATGGAGAGCGGCCACCTAATGGGTATGGGGTTTCTTTTAGGGGTGATGAAAATGTTCTAAACTTAGATTGTAGTGATAGCTGAACAATTCTGTAAGTATTCTAAAAACTATTAAATCATATTTTTTAATGGGTAAATTTTATGATACGTAAATTCTATTTCAATAAACATTTTTATCTGGTAGCTTTCTGAATCTAAACACAATGCAAAGCCTTGTTTCTTTCACACTAGTGTCTAAATAACCATTGCTCATTCTATAGAGAGTAGCATTATAATTTGTTGAAAATACTCTAGCAAAAATTTTAAAATAAGGATGTTAAAATAGCTCTGAACTACATGAAATCAGTCTCAAATCTGATTCTGCACCTGTTTCAAACTAGTCATTCTCTTGTTATCAAAACTTAACAAGTTGGGTACGGTGGCTCATGCCTGTAATCCCAGCACTTTTGGAGGCTGAGGCGGGCAGACTGCTTAATGCCAGGAGTTTGAGACCAGCCTGGGCAACAGAGCAAGAACCCGTCTGCACAAAAAAATAAAAAAAATTAGCTGGGCATAGTGGCACATGCCTGGAATCTGAGCAACTCAGGAGGCTGAGGTGGGAGGATCACTTGAGCATGGGAGTCAGAGGCTGCAATGAGCCAACAGCACACCAGTGCAGTCCAGCCTGGGCAATGAAGCCAGACTCTGACTCAAAAAACAAACAAACACCAACTTAACATAGATAAATTTTAAAAGCCATTAAATAGAAAATTTAGAAAATTTATTTGCCCATGGTACCATGGAGTGGGGTGGGAGGTGGCTGGGTCTTTAACGCTGAACTCAATCTGCTTTAAAAATTGTTAATAGCAGTTGGGCACGCTGGCTCACGCCGGTAATCCCAGAACTTTGGGAGGCCGAGGTAGGTGGATCACCTGAGGTCAGGAGTTCGCAACCAGCCTGGCCAACGTGGTGAAACCCTGTTTCTACTAAAAATACAAAAAATTAGCTGGGAGTGGTGGTGGGTGCCTATAATCCCAGCTACTTGCGAGGCTGAGGCAGGAGAATCGCTTGAGCCTGGGAGGCGGAGGTTGCAGTGAGCCGAGATCGTGCCATTGCACTCCGGCCTGGGCGACAAGAGCAAGACTCCGTGTCAAAAAAAAAAAAAAAAATTTCTTAATGGCAGTAACAAGAAGCTTAAGAGATTAACAGTAATAATATCCATAATATCCATTATATAAACTATGTTAAGTATAAATCATACCTTTTTATTTCTTGTCCCTTTTGCTTAGGAGATTCACCTCCATTCAGGATCTGTTCTAAATTCTTTGTTTCTACTGATCCATTTGGTTCTGAATTAGATAGTCCAAGTAATGACCTTACCCGCTGAGACCGTACATCTAATATTGTATCTGTATAACCTACTTCCTGAAGATACCTGTAAGAGAAAATAAATACTAAAATCCACATACTGTTAACATGTGCTAGACTCAAAATCACATCAATTTTAGAAAAACCCATAATCCTATAAAATATGCTCTCCCTTTGTCTCAGTACCTTTCTTCTCTACAGGCTAGTTCCAGTTCTAAGAGAACAATACCAAATACAAACCAAAATTTATATTAAAAAGCATATAGTATGGTTAACACTGATTAAGAGCCAATTATCTCAAAACCCAAGAAGCCCTAGTGTCTTAAAACGCTTTTAGGATTATATACACACACACATTTTTAAATTTCCATACACACAACCACACATTGTTTTTAACTTACACACACACACACAAACACAACACACACACATTTTTTAATTTCCAAGGAACGGTAAAGAATGAGTAGAACTGCATCTTAGCACACAGAGATACTAAGTTTAAACCTGGGGTTGTTAACTAGAGATTGATGAACACACTAATTCTCCTTCTAGGATCTAAGATCGCATAGCACTCCTCTAGTCCTGTGATTTTCAATCTTTCACTATATCTAAACCAAGGAACTTAACCTAGGATCTAAGATGAGACTGGAAAAGAAGAAAGGGACTAGATTATGATACAAAGATAATGAGTTGTGAATGGCTTTGTGACAAATAAGTATTTAAGAGGCTAATGAAGGATGCTTAAAAGAAGCCTTAAATACTGCTGGCAGAAGAACAAAAGATTTTTAGGTGAATGCTAAAGAGAAAAAGACTAGATCAGGACACTAGCAAGAAGTAAAAATGGAGGAGAATAAATGTGAAAAAAAATAAGCAAGATATAATCTTTTTGACGTGATGCACAAATGTATGTGGAAGTAGAATGAATAAACAAGTAAGAACTTCACACAATTTTCAGGTTTCTAGCTTGGATGGTTAGATGATGGGTACACATTCAAAAAAATTATACAGAGTCAGAATCAAGTTTATAGAGTACCTATCAGACAACCATATAGTGTCTATAAAAAAAATACAAGTGACAACGTTTATTAGGCACATAGATGATACAAATCAAAAGCTCAGAAGAGACTGGCCTGATTATACAGATTTGGGTCATTAATCTTTGGTAATATTTGAAGCCATGGATTTAAATGAAGTCACTCAGAGAATAAGCATAAACAAGGAGAGAAGGTCTGGGTATAGAAACATCCAAAGGACTAGAAGCATAAAACTCAAAGGAAAATGAAAATATTTGAGAAATTAGAGGAAAAAAAATGATAGCAGAGAGTGCTGTCATGGAAGCAAAAATAAAAGTTTCAAGAAGGAATAGTTAATGTCAAATTTTTCCAAGATACCAATTATAACAAAAAAGGTCTCTTGAATATGTCTGTGAAGCTGCTTCAGAGGAATGTCAAAATGGAAAACAGACAGCTGACAAATGAACAAGAAGGAAGACTATGGAGATAAACTACCCTTAACAAGTTTGGCTATAAAGTCACAGGGAAAGATAAAGGTGGCAAGAGACTAAATTGTAAATCAGGCAATGGGATTAGGCATTTATGAGAGGAATACCGTCCAAGTGATTTCTCTACTGTCCAGAAAAGCTGTCCTCACTTTTCTTCTAAAAAATGCAGTCCTCTCTTGGGGAGAACAGCTCCCATCATACTCTAACCACTTGGTCTGAATGAACTGCCAAGATCTCATACAACCCAGGTAAAAATGACTGACTCATGGGCAATTATTTGATCAGTCAGGACAACACTTACAGAGTGTTCTCTGACATACAGAAAAAAAGTGGTTTTCAGAAGAAAAGAATAAACCTGAGATAGAGAGGAGTAGAAAATCAAGTTAAGAATGTCTTTAGAGTTTCCAGTCTGAGAGGGCCTCCAAGCTATCCTAGCTCTTCACTTCCTGACACTTGGTTGTACATTATTTCCTTCAATTCTGCTAGTTATCCAGCATCCTTCCAATCAATAATCTATTCTTTTCTTCAAATTTTAGTCACTTATAAGGAGAGCCTGGATTGATAAATACCTTTTTGAATGGTAAGAAACTAAAGTAAAAGAGGTTTAAATACATTTACAGAGGCTGGTGCGGTGGCTCACACCTGTAATCCCAGCACGCTGGGAGGCCAAGGCGGGCAGATCACGACGTCAGGAGATCAAGACCATCCTGGCCAACATAGTGAAACCCTGTTTCTACTAAAAATACAAAAACTAGCCGGGCATGGTGGCATGCACCTGTAGTCCCAGCTACTCAGGAGGCAGAGGCAGAAGAATTGCTTGAACCCGGGAGGCGGAGATTGCAGTGAACTGAGATGGTGCCACTGTACTCCAGCTAAGGGAGGAGAATCTCTTGAGCCCAGGAGGCAGAGGTTATAGTGAGCCGAGATTGTGCCACTGCACTCCGGCCTGGGTGATAGAGACAGACTCCATTTCCAAAAAAAAAATACATTTACAGAAAGGAAAGTGTTAAGGGAATTGCCACCTGACAGCCTTCATATTTTCCGTGAAGCAGAGCCTGAAGTGCTTTAATGAAATAAGGGAGAATGGGCTGAGATGTGGTAAAAGTTTAGAATATCCACTGAGGACAATGGAAGCAGGGGGTGGCCAAGGGTTATGGAAAAAGGCTCTCTGCAATGTTTGGACAGGAAACTATGAATACATAATAGTATTCACACGATTCTGTAGTTTTTATCCAAGAGTTAACTAGAAAGAGGCAGACAGAGTGAACGAGGGCTAGAGTTTTTCAGGTACATTTAGTAAAATGACTGGTGAGGAAGTGGTAAACAGTGGGCAGCAAGAAAATTAAGGGTACTAGATAAGAGTGATCAATTACAGAGTCTAAGCTAGAGCTAGGGAAACAGAAATAAAATAAAAGCAACCATAGGTAGAAGAGCTAAAGAGAAAAATTATATAGTTTAGGATTTAAAAATCATGGTAAAGTCAGAGGGCAAATAACACAGTGGTCAGAGGTGGAATGCATGATGACTGTCCAGACTATGAAATATTCTAAAGATAGTTCTACAAGATCAAGAGTGAAGGTAAAGATACCTACAGTAGAAAAGGCTGATTAACTGAAAATCAGGATATCAGTAGGATACAAATCCCAAAATTTTCAAAATATAAGGAAAATAATACATGAAAGACAAAAAACAAGATTTGCCAGAGAAATACTTCCAATACAGCAAGTAATTCAAAATTCAAAAAAGCTCCTTAAAAATTCAACTGAAAGGAAGATTTGGCAATCCACTTCTGAAAAGTTTCAGATGAATTCAACTAAATTCATTCTCTAGACTGGTCACACCCACACTGAAAAGAAATGTGTGAATTCTGCACTGACAGGAATGGAGGGCTCTACAAAGTATGAATTCCATATTGTTTTTGTTCTGCTCAAGTCATCCAGTCTTTTGGACATTCTACCCTGCAAGTAAGAAGACAATATCATCCTGAAACTCAGAGGAAACAAACTTTTAAAAAGATCCAAGCATCTACACAGCAAAAAAAGCAGCAATACAAAAAACATACACATTGTCCCAATATAATTTTTTACTCGTAAATTGATTCAGCATAAGCACTTTCATACCTAGATCCTTAAAGAAAGCTGAAAATAAGTAATTACTCACTGTCTTAAAAGCTGTCTGCCTTGCTTCCACGTTAACTGGCTATTCTGAGGTGCTGTGGGAGCCTCTGTGTCTTTGGTTTCTTCTAAAAATTAAGAAAAAAAAGTTTTACATACATTATTTCAACTCCTGAAAATATTGCCAAAGTTTTCTTAGGGATAAATTCCCATAAAAACATACTTAAATATTTTATAAAGGACAGGAAAAAATTAACTTTCATCTAAGTATTAACTGTGGGTCACTCATTTTAAATGTGTTTGTCCTAACAACCCAAGGACTTAAGTAGTATGTCCCCCATTTTAAAACAGGGAAAACCCAAGTGTACTTTATTAGTATCAAGGAATCAAATGCCCAGGAGATAAAATATTATTAGAACTGATTTTTTTTTTTTTTTTTTGAGACAGGGTCTCACTCTGTCACCCAGGCTGGAGTACAGTGGCACTATCTCGGTTCACTGCAGTCTCGACTTCTCTGGGCTCCAGAGATCCCACCTCAGCCTCTCGAGTAGCTGGGACCCACAGGCATGTACCACCATACCCAGCTAATTTTTGTATTTTGAAGAGATGAGGTTTTGCTATGTTGCCCAATCTGGTCTCAAACTCCTAGGCTCAAGCGATCCACCCACCTCAGCTTCTTAAAGTGCTGGGATTACAGGTGTGAACCACCATGCCTGGCAATTTAATTTTTTTTAACTACTAGAATTCTGCTAAGTCGATTGCCTTTGAAATTAAAAAGCTGTATTATATAAGCTATTCAAAATCAACACTGTTAAGATATTAGGCATACATAAAAATATTGAATACCTTAATTTGGGGTCTGTATCAGTGGACCTTAAGTCTACATTACAGGACTTCACCTAGCTAAGATCCTTTTTTGGAACTAAAATTAAACCAGAAAATAGTTTTTACTATAAGTAAAGTCATTATTTTATTTTCAGATAACAAAGTGTACACATTTAAAAAAAAAAAAAAAGAGTTTAGGCCAGGTGCAATGGCTCACGCCTGTAATCCCAGCACTTTGGGAGGCTGAGGTGGGCAGATCACTTGAGCACAGGAATTCAACACCAGCCTGAGCAATATGGTGAAACTCTGTCTCTAGCAAAAATACAAAAGTTAGCCAGGCATGGCAGCACATGCCTGTAATCCCAGCTACTCAGGAGGCTGAGGCAAAAGGATCACTTGAACCCAGGAGGCGAAGGTTGCAGTGAGCCAAGAGTGCACCACTGCACTACAGCCTGGGCGACAGAGCAAGACCCTGTCTTAAACAACAACAAAAAAAGAGTTTAATGGACAGTATGATTTCAGATTAATCTCTCAACAAGCATCTCTAGAACAAAATTTAAAACTATTGACATTTATATCACAGAAATATTTCCCCATAAGTTCCCATTATTAACATAAAGACACAGTGAAGAAGAGAGGGACTTAGAAGGTCAACCCTCATACTGAATGTTGAAGACTCTGTGAGGCTCCTAGCCTCCTCAAAATCACTTAGTACTTGCTGGTAGTGATTCAAATATCCTCTTCAGACATTATTTCTCTAACCCTAACAGTCCAATTATTAATACCTCTGGCTGGGAACAGCAGCTAAGGGTCTGCAATCCCAGCACTTTGGGAGGCCAAGGCAGGTGGGTCACTTGAGCCCAGGGGTTCAAGACCAGCCTGGGAAACATGTCAAAGCCTCATCTCTACAAAAAATGCAAAAATTAGCCAGGCATGGTGGCACGTGCCTGTAGTCCCAGCTACCTGGGAGGCTGAGGTAGGAGGATTGCATGAGCCTAGGAGACAGAGATTGCAGTGAGCCAAGATCGCACCACTGCACTTCAGCCTGGGCAATAGAGCAAGACTGTGTCTCAAAAAAAAAACAACAAAAAAAAACACTTCTTATTCTATCCCAAACGTAAGCATTTCTTTTATTTCCAGAAATAATTATTTCATTCTAACAGTCCCCCTACTGATTTTTCTATTTATAACATTTTAAAATTATATATAACACATAATCACTAGAGGAAAAAAATACTAAAAAAACAAGATACACAACTGCCCAAACCCTATTATCCAGAGTTAACAACTGGTAGTACTTTAGTGTTTATCATTTCTTATTTTCTACCTGAAAATATACATAATACAACCCCACCCTTTTTAAAAATGTGCCAATGTATATACTGCACTATAATCTGCTTCTGACACTAAATGTAACTTGAACATTCTCTGTATGGCAATATAGTTTAACATAAAAAATGACTGCATAATATTCTATAGAAAATATATACCTATTTAACCAATCCCCTAATGTTGAAATTAGTTTCCATTTTCTATTATAAATAATGTTGCTAAGGATATTCTTGAAGTACATCAAGTGTATAGCTCAAGGAATTTTTGAACACGCCCATGTAACCAGTACCTAGATGAAGAAACAAAACATTATCAGCATCCCCAAAAGCCTTCCTTGTGCCCTCCAGTCACTAGCCACTCCAAAAAGGGTATGAATGCTATCTTGATTTCTAAAATTATCTAGATTTTTGAATATAATAATTTCTTCAATTTTCAGTTTTATGTGATTAAACCATGTTGTCACAGTTTTACTTTGCTCACTTTTGTTGCTAAACAGCATTCTATTATGCTAACATATCACAATGTACTTATCCATTTATTCTAATTCTGAAGACTGCTCTAGTTGTTTCCAGATTTTCACTGTAAATAATGATGCTATGAACATTCCTACACAAGTTTCATGATGAACATATATATGCTTTTTGAGGAGTAGAGTTACTGGATCATAGGGTATGTATATAAATATTTTTTGAGACAGGGTCTCGCTTTGTCATCCAAGAGGGAGTAGAGTGGTGTGAAAAAAGTTCACTGTAGCCTTGACCTCCCGGGCTCACGCAATCCTCCTACTTCAGCCCCCTAAATAGCTGGGACTACAGGCATGCAACACCAAGCCTGGGTAATTTCTGTATTTTTTGTAGAGATGAAGTTTTGCCATGTTGTCCAGGCTGATCTTGAACTCCTGGGATCAAGTGATTCAACGCCTCGGCTTCCCAAAATGCTGGGATTACAGGAATGAGCCACAGCACCTGGCCTAGGGTATGTATGTTATATCTTCTTTAGTAATAGTCATAGTGTCAAGTCACTTTCAGAGCAGCATTATCAATATATAATCCTAACACCAATGTCGACGAATCCTGGTTACTCCACATCCTCAACACTTGATATTGCCTCTTCTGCCATTTTAGCCATTCTGGTCAGTGTCTAATTGTATTCCATTGTGGTTTTAAGCTGTATTTTCTTAATAACTAATAAAAATCAAGCAACATTTCATATATATATTTATTGACCATTTATATATCCTCTTCTGTAGTGTGTCTTTTTAAGTCTTTTGCCCATTATTCTATCTGATTATCTGTTTTCCAAATGTAGAAGGGAACTCTTTTATATTTTAATATAACCCGTTTATAAGGTTAGGTTTAGGCTATATCTATTTATTTTACTGAGAGAGGGGTATAAATACTTATATATCTTCTACTATGATCAAATCAATATTTTGTACATTTTCTTTCTTATATTGATTTCTCTGGGGGTATATAAAAGGCGACATTGTTTCATTTAATATTATCTCTATACTCTGACATAAATAATTTTACAATATTCTGTTCACATGATGTACTTCTGCCCATCCCTTTGTTTGGTTTTCCACTAAACATCCTGAAGAATTTTTCTACATAACTGAAAACATTTTACTTCACTGTTATTGTGTGTCCTGTAAAGAAAATACTTGGCTGGATATTATTTTATTCCTCAACTTGAGGAACTTTTAATATTTAGGTTTATACAGATAAAAACAGATTGTCTTGCCACAATTTCAGTTGTGAGCAAAAAAGACTTATCTTGCTTTATACAAACTGTTATACTGGGACCACCTAGCCAATTCTGATTCTGCTTAGCCTCTACTGCAGGCACAGTGTGGCTTTAACTAGCCTCTTTTCTTTACACAGACCAAGCCCTACAGTTCTAGAAGTGCTTGCTTATTTTCTGAATATTCTAGCCATACTGGAAATAAAATGAGTCAAAAAAAAAAAAAGTTCTGAATTCACCAGTATTTTTCTGGTGAAGTCACTCTACTCCCTTTAACTGCAAAGAGACGACTATAATAATCATGGCTCGGAACAAGTAGACCTTCCATGTTTCTGTTCCTGATTTTTGCTTTTTCCAAGGAGGAGATTCTAATATAGTTTCTTGGCATCAGAATAAGCCTTCATAACCACTGAAAAGCCAGGTCAAAGAAAACCTATGCCACTTCCATCTTGGTCTCTTAATTTTGTATGTATGATAACAAACGGAAGCTCTAATAAAGTTCTGCTGCTAAGACTGAAAGTGTTAAAGACTAAAAAATCAACTGCAAATTTTATGTATGGTGTGTTGTTTCTGCCAAGTTCTACATACTTAATATTGAACTCAAAAACAATTAACTAAATTTTTAAAATTTACTATAATACCTAACTTTGTTACCTTTTAGCTCAAATTACTACCATAAATGCAACTACACTTTTACATAGATTTCAACTCAAGGATAGTAAGACAAGTTGCCTCAGGATTAAGATGTACATGAAACTATTTACTTTTATTCATTTAATATTTTTTCCCAAATTCTAGACAGTTTACAATAGTCACTCTCTAATATTACCAAACCAAAATGCGGGTAAAGAGAACATGTCTGTTACATAAAAAATGAATTTAAAAAAAAAAAAGTAACAGAAGAATCAACTTTACCTGACTCAAAGGTTGGCATTTTCAAGTCACCTTGGTTCAGTTCCGTGCCATATTTTAATTTGTGATATTTTGCCCTGAAAATTTAATCACAAATTAGTAAAATCACAACTTCTTCTTTTTGTCACTCTTGCTTTATATTACTCCAATAACAAAACATAATATGAATGTCTGTTTCTTTAAACTTTGTTTGCAAAGAACGTTGAAGACTATATTGCTGTAAAAGAAAAAAAAGGTAAGTTTCCCAAGTAACACATACCCAAAAGTTAAAAAAAGATCAATTATCCTTTGTCTTTTTTTTAAGTTCCAAAATTTAGATTCTGTAACAAAACACATTTCAATTGAATTATTTTAATCTCTTTTGCCTTTCTTTCCCAAGTATGAATCAAATCAAGATAGCATCATGTATTCGGGCAAGGATGTGTACCTTTCAAAAAAAGCTGCCAAATACAGAGTACAATGGTATACATGAGTATACTATTGTTCTACTTTATTCATGTAACAAAATGAGGCACACATACCTTTCTTGTTTTAATGCATACTCTAACATCTTTATTCTTCTTACTAAGTCCTTCTTCAGGTTCTCTTGACCTTTTCTTTCTCCTTGTAGAAATGCGATCCGGGCCTAAAAATATAAAAGATGCATTTATTTACATTTTCCCTTAACCATACATAGGAAACTGAAAAATGGAAAACAATAAACACAAACTTTTGCACTTGACTCATGATATCAAGATTTTAAATTCATAAAAGCGGGCCAGGCAATGGCTCACACCTGTAATCTCAGCACTTTGGTAGGCCAAGGCAGTAGGATTGCTTGAGACAAGGAGTTTTAGACCAGCCTATGAAACATGATGAGACCTCATCTCTACAAAGAATTTTTTAAATTGGCCAGGTGTAGTGGTGTGTGCCCATAGTCCTAGCTACTCAAGGCTGAGGAGACTCTGTCTCAAACAAACAAACAAAAACACTCATAAAATGGCCAAACTTTGTTAGATCTAACACATCCCTTTTAAAATAAAGGTAAGTATAAACTAGTTGGTTTATAATCCTTAAGATCTCTAATATTAATATTTCACCTTCACATAACTTTGAAAGAAAAATATACATAAATATGGCACCTAATTCCTAACATACAATTCACAAAGAACTGAAAAACATGTTCACAAGTAGATAAAAATACGTCAGAAAATGAGATATTATTTCAAAAAACAGATTACTTCAAAAGCTTTTCTTGAAATACTAGAAAATTTATAAGCTGAGCTAGGCATGTGGCTCATGCCTATAATCCCAGCACTTTGGGAGGCCAAGGCAGGCAGATCACCCGAGGTCAGGAGTTCAAGACCGGCCTGGCCAACATGGTGAAACCCCCTCTCTACAAAAATACAAAGATTAGCTGTGCATGATGGCAGGTGCCTGTAATCCCAGCTACCCGGAAGCCTGAGGCAGGAGAATCGCTTGAACCTGGAAGGTGGAAGCTGCAGTGAGCCGAGATCGTGCCACTGCATTCCAGCCTGGGCAACAGAGCGAGACTCTGTCTCAAAAGAAAAAAGAAAAGAGGGGCCGGGTGCAGTGGCTCACGCCTGTAATCCCAGCACTTTGGGAGGCCGGGGCGGGTGGATCATGAGGTCAGGAGATCGAGACCATCCTGGCTAACACGGTGAAACTCCGTCTCTACTAAAAAATACAAAAAACTGCCAGGCGTAGTGGCAGGCGCCTGTAGTCCCAGCTACTCGGGAGGCTGAGGCAGGAGAATGGCGTGAACCCGGGAAGTGGAGCTTGCAGTGAGCCAAGATGGTGCCACTGCACTCCAGCCTAGGCGACAGCGCGAGACTCCATTTCAAAACAAAAAAAAGAGAGAGAAAAAAGAAAATGTATACTCTTTGTATAATCTTTCCATTGTACCACCCCACTCCAAATTGTTTTAATTCTTGAAACGGTAAATGCCATAGTATTACAAATAGTTTAAGTAAGCCATCATACATTCCATTACCTCATTGCTTTCTATTGTCATTTTTCCACTGTGAGAGAATTTTTTTCCTTAAGTGCCTTTTATCCTTATTTCCTGAAAACGGCAATTCTCTGCCTTTTTCTAGCCCTTCTCTATATGTCAGCCTCCTTTAACCACCTCACACTAAAGAATAATGTTGAAAGAGACTGGCATCTGTCTGGGGACATTTGCCATTATCCACACATTGACAATAAAACTAATTTTCACAAGAGGTAGAATGTTCTTGCAGAGATGACACAGGTGCATTTGTTCAGTATGAGAAAGAAAGCTATTCAGTAAGCTAAATTGTTGTTAAAACTTTAGTTAGGATGTGTTGATTTCTACAAGAGAAATATATTAGCCAAGGAGACCAGCTAAATCAAGTCAACTAATAAAAACACCTAAGTAATAAATAACTGCTGTCATCAAAAAAACTGTTACCCTAAAAAAAATTTGTATGAAATTATCTACAACTTCGTAACACCTGAGAAGCTACAGACAGCTACAGAGTTCATGACTAGCCTTGGCAAGACAGCGAGACCCTGTTTGTACCAAAAAAATCAATAATTAGCCAGGCGTGGTAGCATGTTCCTGTAGTCTTAGCTACTTGGCAGGCTGAAGCAGGAGAATTGCTTGAGCCCAGGAGTGAGGCTAGAGTGAGCTATGATCACATTACTGTCCTCCAGCCTGGGCGACAAGCAAGACCCTGCCTCTACAAAATAAAAATAAAAATAAACAAATAAACAGCTACATGACACTTATAAATACATATTTTCAAAATTTTAAAAAAGCACTAGGAGGAATAATAAAGGTTCAGAACCTAATAGTCTATGATCCTGAAGAAAAGAGCAGCACTTACTCTCTATCAAGCTGTGGGGCAAAGGGAAAAGATGTCAAATTCGTCATACACTTTTAAGAAAGATTCTGACTAGTGTTTTCTCCTGTGTTGGCTATTTGTTGTTGTTGTTTTTAAAAACCACTAAGCCCATATTATAGAACCATTATGTAACTCTCAATTTTAAGATCTAACAAGCGTTCTAAAATTACCATTACAAAAAGCTGAAGGAAACCTGTTTTATTATTCTGCTTCTGAAGAAGTAAAACTTGGTTGGTTTCTGATTGAGAAAGGCATTGAAACTAAGTGAAAGTCATAATGTCCTCTAAGAGGATTCTTTTTTAAAAAGACTACCCAGCAGTAGTATTTCCTATTAGAATCTTATACTGTTGTGAGAATTGGTTTTCATTTCCTTCTTTTGCATTTTTGTATTACCAACTATCCACACTTAGAAAATCTAGTAAAATAGACAAGCACAAACCACACACCAAAAAGCAAAAATTCCAAAGCAGTACTGAACAGAAGGCTGAAAGGAAATAATTTGCGAGAACTTAGGACAAGGAAAAGGCTCAAGAATTAAAAACAAAACCCTTTTAAAAAATGTGGACTAGGGTGGGCGTGGTGGCTCACACCTGTAATCCCAGCACTTCGGGAGTCCAAGGCAGGAGGATCACTTAAGACCAGGAGTTTGAGACCAGCCTGGCCAACACAGCAACACCTCGTCTTCACTAAAAATTTAAAAATTAACTGAGTGTGGTGGTGCACGCCTGTAATCCCAGCTACTTGAGGGGCTGAAGCAGGAGGATCATTTGAGCGGAGGTGTCGAGGCTGCAGTGAGCCATGATTGCCACTGCACTCCAGCCTGGGCGACAGAGCAAGACCCTGAATGAAAATTAAAAAACAAAGCAAAACAAAAAAAACACCACCACCACCAACACGTGGATTAACCAAAAATACATGGAGGAGGACCAAGTAAATGAGAGAGAAGCCATAATGACTGGAACTGACCTTATGACCTCATATCATCATGTATTTAGAGGGCAAACTGATTGAAAAGGTAAAGGTTATACCTGATAGTGATAATAACATAATAATGACCAATTAAATAATAAATTTAGCACTTAGTACAGGATCACTAACAATCTACTTTCAGCAATGTTACAGCATCATCTCTGCAAATAAACACTTTTAAAAGTAACCTCAAAAAACACATTCCCCATGGCATCAAAAAATAAAAGTACCTAAAAAAGGCATGGTGGCACATGACTATAATGCCAGCTACTTGGGAAGCTGGGGGGTGGGGGAGAATTGCTTGAGCCAAGGACTTCGAGACCAGCCTGGGCAACACAGTGAGATTCCATCTCCAAAACTATAATAGATAAAAGTAACTAGGAAAAAACCACCAAAGATGGGCAAGAGCTTTATACAGAAAATATAAAAATTTAACAAAGGCATTAAAGACAACCTAAATGGACTAGGTGACTACTGTAAAAATATCAATTTTTACCCAAATTGACTGACAGATTTAATTTCAATCAAATTCTGAATTTGTATGTGTAGAACCTGACAAGCTGATCCTAAATTTTACCAAAAAAAAATTCAAATTACCTACAACAGCCAAGACAATTATAAAGAATGAGATGGGCCGAGTACAGGGGGCTCACGCCTATAATCCTAGCACTCTGGGAGGCTGAGGAAGGCGGATTGCTTGAGACCAGGAGTTCAAGACCAGCCTGGGCAACACGGCCAAACTCTAGCTCTACAAAATACAAAAATTAGACAGGTGTGGTGGCATACACCTGTAGTCCCATCTATGTGGGAGGATTGCTTGAGCCCAGGAGGCAGATGTTTCAGTGAGCTATGATCAGGCCACTGCACTCCAACCTGGGCAACAGAGTTTCAAAAAAAAAAAAAAAAGAATGAGGTGATATAATTTGCTCTACTAAACAATAAGATACATTATAACACTGCAGAAATTAAGACACTGATGATTCAGGGATAGAAAAATGAACCAAAGAAACAGAACAGAAAGTCCAGAAACAAACTAAAGCATAGAAGATCACATGATTTATGAAAGATGGCAGTGCAGAACATTGAGAAAAAAATGGTTGCTTCAAAAATGGTGCTTAGTAATAGAGAATCCAAATGTGGGCTAAACATGAAAATGAGGCTGGGCGCGGTGGCTCATGCCTGTAATCCCAGCACTTTGGGAGGCTGAGGCGGGCAGATCACAAAGTCGGGAGATCGAGACCATCCTGGCTAACAGGGTGAAACCCCGCCTCTACTAAAAATACAAAAAATTAGCTGGGCGTGGTGGCGGGCGCCTGTAATCCCAGCTACTCAGGAGGCTGAGGCAGGAGAATGGCGTGAACCCGGGAGGCAGAGCTTGCAGTGAGCTGAGATGGTGCCACTGCACTTCAGCCTGGGCCACAGAGCAAGACTCCATCTCAAAAAAAAAAAAAAAAAAAAAAAATAGAAAGAAAAGAAAATGAACATCTGCCTGATACTTTCTGCCTCATACAGTTCCAGGAGGATTACAGATCTAAATATGAAGGCAGGACAGTAATGCTTTTAGGATATAATAAGTATCTTCACAACTTCAGATTAAGGGGAGATTTCTTGAAAAAGACAAAAAACACTAGCCATAAAGAAAAGGATTAAAAATTCATTACAATTAAAAAATTTTTATTCAAGATAAAAGAGGAATTGGCAACCTATCCCAGGCTTGTTTTTGCATAGTCCTAAAACTAAAAATGTTTTTTAAAGTACCATAAAACAAGAAACAAAGAATAGGCAACACAAACCCTTTGTAGCCCAGAAAACCTAATATACTTACTTTAAAAGTCTGTCAATCTCCCATACTAATATCAGACAAAATAGGCTTAAAATTTTAAAAGGGACAAGAGACAAAGAACACTATATACAGTCATGTGCCACATGACATTTCAGTCAATGACAGACTGCATATACAACAGGGGTCCCATATGATTATAATGGAGGTGAAAAATTCCTATCACCTAGTGAAGTCGTAGAAGTCTAGAAGTCGTAGCTATTGTAACATTGTAGTGGGACGCATTAGACGCATTACTCACGTTTGTCCTGATGCTGTTATAAACAAATCTACTGTGTTGTCAGTCGTACAGAAGTACAATACATACAATTATGTATAGTGCTCAATACTTATAATGACAATAATGACTATTCTACAGTTGATTTACTATATGTTTTTGTTTTGAGACACCCAGACTGGGTTGTAGTGTGCAGTCACAGATCACTGTACCCTCTAAGTCCTGGGCTCAGGTGATCCTCCTGCTGCAGCTTAAGGATCGGGCCACCAGCCAGGCTAATTTTTTAAAAATTATTTTTGTAGAGAAGGTTATTGCTTTGTTGCCCAGGCCGGCCTTGAACTCCTGGCCTCAAGTGGTCCTCCTGCCTTAGCCTTCCAAGTTGCTGAGATTACAGGTATGAGCCATCATGCCTGGTTCTGTCTTTATTTTGGAGTGTACTCCTACCTACAAAAAGAAAACTTAACTGCAAAAGTGCCTCAGGCAGGTCCTTCAGGAAGTATTCCAGAAGAAGATATTGTTGTCACGGAAGATGACAGTTCCATGTGTGTTACTGCCCTTGAAGACCTTCCAGTGGGACAAGATGTGGAGGTAGAAGACAATGATATTAAACTAGGCCTTCCTAGGCCTTACATAGGCATAGGTTAATATGTGTGTTTGTGTCTTCATTTCTAACAAAAAAAGTTTAAAAAGTAAAAATAAATCAAAATTTTAAAAACTAGAAGAAAGCTAATAGAATAAAGATAAAAAGAAAATATTTTTATATAGCTGTACAATGTGCTTGTTTTAAACTAAGTGTTATTACAAAAGAGTTAAAACGCTGAAAAAATTAAAATTTATAAAGTAAAATGATTATGGTAAGCTAATTTATTATTGAAGAAAAAAATTCACATAAATTTAGTAAAGTCTAAGTATACAGTGTTTATAAAATCTACAGGAGAGACAATGCCACAGGCCTGCAAATTCACTCACCACTCACTGACTCAACCAGAGCAATTTCCAATCCTAAAAGCTCCATTCATGGTCAGTGCCCTACACAGTTGTACCATTTGTTATCTTTCTTTTTTCTGAGACAGGGTCTCACTCTGTCACCCAGGCCACAGTGCAGTGGCACGATCACAGTTCACTGCAGCCTCAACCTCCCTAGGTTCAGGTGATTCTCCCCTCAGCCTCCGGAGCAGCTGGAACTACAAGCACCTACTACTATGACTGGCGAAGTTTTCTATTCTTTTAAGATGGAGTTTCACCACATTGCCCAGACTGGGCTCAAACTCCTGGCCTCAAGCAATCCTCCCTCCTCAGCCTCCCAGAGTGCTAGGATTACAGGTGTGAGTGACAGCACCTGGCCCCATTTTTTTTTACTATACCTTTTCTATGTTTAGATACACAAATACTTACCATTGTGTTACAACTGCCTATAGTATTCAGTACAGTAACATGCTATACAGGTTTGTGGTCTCAGAACAATAGGCTATACCATATAGCCCAAGTGCAGGCTATATTATCTAGTTTGTGTAAGCATACTCTGTGATGTTCACAAGATGAAATCATCTAACGATACATTTCTCAAAACACATTCTTGCCGTTACGTGACACGACTATACTAATAATGACAAGAAGATATTACAACTATAAACACACACACCCCTAGTAACAGATCATCAAAACGTATGAAGCAAAACTGACAGAATACAAGGGAGAACAGACAACAGTAGTTGGAGATTCAACACCCCACTCTAAATAATGGATAGAACCACCAGACAAATGGTAAGGAAGAAAACAGAGGATCTGAACAACACAACAAATCACCTAGCTCTAACACACATATGCAGAACACTTTACCCAACAAAAAAATACACATCTTAAGTGCACATGGGACAGTTTCCAGAACAGACCATGTAAATTGAGTCACAAGTTAACTCTAAATAACTTTTTTATTTTTTTGAAACAGGGTCTCATTCTATCACCCAGGCTGGAGTGCAGTGGCGCAATCTTGACTCACTGCAACCTCCACCTCCTGGGTTCAAGTGATTCTCCTGCCTCAGCCTCCCGAGTAGCTGGGACTACAGGCGCACACCACCAAACCCAGCTAATTTTTGTATTTTTTGGTAAAGACAGGGTTTCATCATGTTGGCCAGGCTGGTCTCAAACTCCTGACCTCAAGTCATCTGCCCACCTTGGCCTCCCGAAGTGCTGGGATTACAGGCATGAGCCACCATGCTCAGACAGGTCTCAATAACTTTAAAAAGACGGATATCAAAGTTTCCTCTCTGACCACAAAAAAAATCAAGTTAGAAATCAATAACAAAAGAAAACTGGAAATTCACAAATTTGTGGAAATTAAACAACACACTTTTAACCAATGGATCAAAGAAGAAAAATTAGGTAACAGAAACAAATGAAAACAAACACAGGACATACCAAAACTTAGAGGATGCAATGTAAGCAATGCTCAGGGGGAAATTTATAGATATAAATGCTTACATTAAAAAACAAGAAAAGAGCCAGGTGCGGTGGCTCATGCCTGTAATCCCAACAATTTGAGAGGCTGAGGCAGGCGGATCACTTGAGGTCAGGAGTTCAAGATCAACCTGGCCAACATGGCGAAACCCCATCTCCAGTAAAAATACAAAAATTAGGCAGATGTGGTGGTGCGCATCTGTAGTCCCAGCTACACGAGAGGGTGAAGCATGAGAATCACTTGAACCTGGGAGGCGGAGGTTGCAGTAAGCTGGCAATAGAGCGAGTCTCCGTCTAAAAAAGAAAAACAAAAAACAAAAAACTACACACAAGAAAAGACAGGGCATGGGAGCTGGGATTTGAAGCCAGTTGGATCATGAGGGTTTTGCTGCTCTTGGGAGATTCTTCTAGCAATTTCCATACCAACCAACACAGATGTTTCTCTTTCTTCATATGACGATCAGGGATCCAAACGTATCCAAAAATCTAAAGAGGCACCATTTGTCCCCCATTGGAATAGCAGGTTTTACAGCAATTGTTGCAGTGGACATACAAATTGAAGAGCAGAAGAACTATTAAAATGTCCCTTCATCTGATCCACATGCATGTGGCAGCTCAAGGCTTTGTGATGGGAACAATGACTGTTGGTGTCAACTATTCCATGCATTGAGAATTATGGGCAAAACCTAAGCCTTAGAAGAAGAGATGCAGGCTCGGCAAAGTGGCTCACACTTGTAATCCCAGCACTTTGGGAGGCTGAGGTGGGCGGATCACCTGAGGTCAGGAGTTTGAGACCAGCCTGGCTAATAGGGTGAAACACCGTCTCTACTAAAAATACAAAAATTAGCCAGTTGTGGTGGCGCGCACCTGTAATCCCAAGTACTCCAGAGGCTGAGGCAGGAGAATCACTTGAACTTGGAGGTGAAGGTTGCAGTGAGCCGAGATGGCACCACTGCACTCCAGCCAGCGCACAACAGGGCAAGGCCCCATCTCAAAAAAAAAAAAAAAAAAAAAAAAAAAAAAGAGAGTCTTGGTCTTGGTGCTGTCTTGGTCTTTGTCTTGTTGCAGGAGCTTGCTCTGGTTAGACATGTCATTACTGAGGTTAAGTGTTCACACACAAAACACATTATTTGATGGAATTCAGATGATAACACACTATTTTGAGTATTGACTTGTGGGCTTGATTTGCTTGGTGACCAAATTACTAGTCACTAGTTCACTGGTGAACTAGGTCATTCAGAGAAGTCACATTAACAGAAAAGAAATATGTCACCTAATGCACTTGACTATGTAAAAATATCCACCTTCTTAAACTGTTACAATGCAATTAGTTCTAAAGAAGACAGCAGGCCAATCCAGAAGTACTCCCAGTTTGCTGCAGAATCCCACATGCTTTGGATGTTATATAGGAGTCCTATTTACCCGAGTTAATTTAATTCTGCCTGCCTAGTAGACTGGTTGGCTCCTTAAGTGCATGGGGGTGCAGTGGTTTATGTCTGTAATCCCAGCACTTTAGGAGACTAAGGCAGAAAGGTCACTTGAGGCCAGGAGTTCAAGACCAGCCTGGGCAACATAGCAAGACCCATCTCTAAAAAAAAACCAAAAAGAGGCCGGGAGTGGTGGCTCACGCCTGTAACCCCAGCACTTTGGGAGGCTGAGGCAGATGGATCACCTGAGGTCAGGAGCTCAAGACCAGCCTGGCCAACATCATGAAACCCCATCTCTACTTAACAAATTAGCCAGGCATAGTGGCAGGTGCCTGTAATCCCAACTACTCAGGAATCTGAGGAACAAGAATAGCTTGTACCAGCCTGGGTGACAAAAGTGAAACTCCATCTCAAAAAAAAACCAACAAACAAAAGTGCATGGGACCAGACATCTGTAATCCCAGTGCTTTGGGATGCTGTTAGACATGAGTTCTAAATTTCTTCTCAAATAATATGTCAGTATGTTCAATTCTTTGCCTTCTACTTTTAAACTTCCTCGTAAGGCAATCTTTTTCAATTACCCACTCCACCCTGACTCATTCCAGTTACCTACTCCACCCTGACTCACTTGCTCCACTCTACATTCCAATCACCTGATCCACCCTAACTCATTCCAATTACCTTCTACCTGCTCTGCCCTGACCCCCGCCAAAGCACTCACCCCATCATTCTCTTTAAATTAGCCAATTGGAATTAGTTTAGCCTGTGCGTCTAACCCTAGCCAACAGGGGAACAACACGGCAGCAAAGGGTCACGTGCATCAGGGATAAGAACCCCTTCCCCTCCCTTGTCCTAGTGTGCGCTCACCATTGTTCCATCTGTAAGGGCACACCCTTCTATATAGAAGTAACTTGCCTTGCTGAGAATTAAAAAGAAAATTTTATATCTGAGTGCTATTTCTTTTGCGGCACCAAAACTTCATATATAACAATTTGGGGGCTCATCCAGGATTACATTCCCCACCAGGGACAGTCTCTGGTTCTCTCTCGTGAGGAGGTGCACCCTGCCCTATTGTGGCAGCCTCAGGGATGAGAAATCAAGACCCACCCAGTGTGAGGAATAATCCGAGCTCTCAGCAACGCAGAGTAGGGACTGGCCAGCAACCTAGCTTAAAGGATCCTCATATACTGCTGCAATGACTCTGTGCACAGGCCAAGGAAGGAGAAGCCGCAGAAGCCGGTAAAGTACTTCCTTTGTGGTCAAATTCTGGAGGGCTAAATGTGTGCGTGCATGAATGATCATCAACAACCCTGCTTGCGGTGTTGTGTGGATGGTGATAAGTCCTACTGCTGGACGGAGTGAGTTGGTCCTCTCCGCGGTTCCATAGCTACCTCATATGGCTTAGAGCGAATCCTGCCATGGGATTCACACCAGCATGCCAACACTAAGTGGGGCCTAATTGTCCCTTAGGGGAGCAGCCAGAGATGACAGCACGAGTGGGAAGTGTGCAAAGGACCTTCAGAAGGGAAAGGGGGGAAACAGGTCAACCTCCCAGGACAAGCAATATAAGACACCCCCTGGTTTGAGGGGTTGAGCCTTCCGGGACACGCAACGTAAGACATCCCTGCTGTTAAGGGGTTGAGCCTTCCGCTAATTTCAAGGGTTGAACCTGACACAACCACCCCCCGGCTTTTCCTTTCTTCTTGGGTATTAGAGTAGCTCCACTCCCGCAGGTCCCTACCCTATAGGCAGAGAGACATAGAGGGGAAAGAGAGGGTGGGGCGGGGTGGGGGGGGAGAGAGGCAGAGAGATGGGGGAAAGAGAGGCGGTGCGGAGGAAAGAGGCAGAGACAGGGGAAAGAGGCAGAGAGACAAAGAGAGAGTCAGAGAGAGAGAGACAAAGTCAAAGAGAGAAAGAGAAAAATAGAAGTAGTAAAGAAAAAAATAGTGTACCCTATTCTTTTAAGAGCCAGGGTAAATTTAAAACCTATAGTTAATAATTGAAGGTCTTCTCCGTGACCCTATAACACTCCAATACCACCTCGCTGTCAGTGTAAACAAGGGTGTAGCCCGAAAGCACTGAGGCCACTGACAACCCGTAGCCCTCCTATCAAAAATCCTTAACCCAGTAACCCACGGATGGCCCAAATGCATTCTATCTGTAGCGGCAACTGCTTTGCTAACAGAAGAAAGTAGAAAAATAACTTTTAGAGGAAACTTCATTGTGAGCACGCCTCACCAGTTCAGAACTATCCTAAGTCAAAAAGCAAAAAGGTAGCTTACTAACTCAAAAATCTTAAATTTATAAGGCTATTCTGTCACAAAAAGATGATTTATCATTAACCACTGAAAATTCCCTTAACCCAGAAGGTTTCCTAACAGGGGACTGAAATCTTAATTACCATACAAAGATCCGACCAGATCTAGGAGGAAGCCCCTTCAGGACACGACTATAGATGATGGTTCCTCCCAGGTGATTGGGGTTGGGGGGGAACAACAGGTATTCAGTAATTGATAGGGAAACTCATGTAGAAGCAGTCAGGAAAACTGCCCAATAACTGGTCTGCTCAAACGTGCGAGCTATTTGTACTCAGCCAAGCCTTAAAGTACTTACAAAACTAGGAAGGAACCATCTATACCAATTCTAAGTTAATTTGGACTAAACAGGGTCTTATTAATAGCAAAGAGTAATTGAAATCCCAAACTTAGAAGGTTTTCAACAAAAGTAAAGTTTGCTAAAAGTTAACAGTGTAACATGTATTATCCTAACTTCTAATCTTATGGCCTTAGACAGTCTAGTCCACCAACATGAAGTTCACTTCAGAAAAGAATGATTATCATCTTCAAAAAAAAGAAAGAAATTGGGGGCAGAGAATTTATGTAAAAATAATGTTATATGGTAAATTCCTGTCCTAAAATAAGATTAACTGGTTTGAAAAAAAAAAAAAAAAAAAAAAAAAAGCCAGGCATGGCGGCTCACGCCTGTAATCCCAACACTTTGGGAGGCCAAGGCGGGCGGATCATGAGGTCAGGAGATCGAGACCACCCTGGCTAACACAGTGAAACCCCGTCTCCACTAAAAATACAAAAATTAGCCGGGCATGGTGGCGGGTGCCTGTAGCCCCACCTACTCGGGAGGCTGAGGAAGGAGAATGGCATGAACCCGGGGGCAGAGTTGTAGTGAGCCAAGAAGGCAACACTGCACTCCAGCCTGGGTGACAGAGGGAGACTCCGTCTCAAAAAAAAAAAAAAAATGTTTGTGGCAAGTCAGAAAGTTGAGGCACGTCGAAGAATTATCTGTGAAAGTCGTGGAGAAAAAAAAAGGTTATAAAAGGAAATTTATGCAAGAAATGTTGTATAATTTAAAAGTAATTAAGCCTCCTAAATGTAAAAGTATAGAAGAAACAGTTTTTGTGCGAAGTGTGTAAGGAAAGTAAAATGTACTTTTGGTAAAAAGACTATATAAGGAGGCATAAGAATCTGAATTTTTACCTACGTTAAAAAGGTTAAAAAAATATATATTTTGTTTCAAAGGTTTAAGCAAGTTTTAAAATGTTAATTGTAAAGGAAATTCTGTGTGTAAACATATTAGCCAAAGAGGTATCATCCAGTTTTTCTGTGAACTGGATATTAAAACAAAAGCATAACAGGTTTTTCTTAAAGCACTAACCTGCTGTTCAACAAAAATTATAAAAAAGGTTAAAAAGAGTCTATAAGCCAGGCGCGGTGGCTCACGCCTGTAATCCCAGCACTTTGGGAGGCTGAGGAGGGCAAATCATGAGGTCAAGAGATCGAGACCATCCTGGCTAACACAGTGAAACACCGTCTCTACTAAAAATACAAAAAAAATTAGCTGGTCACGGTGGCAGGTGCCTGGAGTCCCACCTACTCGGGAGGCTGAGGCAGGAGAATGGCGGAGCTTGTAGTGAGCTGAGATCGCGACACTGCACTCCAGCCTGAGCCACAGAGCAAGACTCTGTCTCCAAAAAAAAAAAAAAAAGTCTATAAAAATCTTACCTTATGGTCAGACATTAAAAATTGGATAAATATGTCCACAAGGTTTTATTCAAATTAACATTAATAACACTAATATAAAGGTGAAATTCAGCTTATTTGGTATAAAAATCATACAGGAAGCATTGTTAAATATAAAATGGTTGTTTGGCTTTCTTTGGTCTAAAAACTAATAAAAATAAGTGCTAAGGGAAATTTCTCAGTAACAAGGCACCAAAGACTATATATAAAGTCCACTGTTGATGTCCCCACATTTAAAACAAAAGGTCAATTTCTTAGAAATTACATACTTGGTTTATCTTCCACTTTCCCTCAAAACTAAAAGTCTTTTAGCACAGGTACAACCCCTAGAATTTCTGGTAAACCAGCACCAGCCTGAAGATCACCTTCTCATCAAAGAGTGGAAAGAAGAAAAACTCGAGCCAGCATGGGAAGGACCCTACCTTGTGCTACTAACCACCGAGACTGCTGTTCATAAAGCGAAAAAGGGATGGACTCATCCACACCTAAGTCAAAGCGCCACCCCCTCCAGAGTCGTGGACCACAGTCCCAGAAGAAAACCCTACCAAACCAAAGCTAAGAAAAATTTAACTTTTTCATCTATTCTATTACTCTTCTTTTCTCACTCTATTGCTGACCATCTAGTTATTAACACCAAGTCAATTTCGCCTCAAACTACGGCATTTAATGCTTGCCCTGTTATACCCTGTGGGGACTTGCCAAGTCAAAGACAGCTCTCTATTTCAGAAAAGTACCTTGTCCCTCCTGACTCTCCTCAGATCGGGGATTAGTAAATTGGGACCTTTTAATCTGGGGAGATTTTGATAAAGACCCGAGTGTCAACCAGGAGTCTTGCCCCCCGATGTAGAGCTTTTATGCCGTAGCTGGTCCAACATTCTGTGGACCACTAAAGATCAAGGATAGACTGCCCCAACCAGTTTTTGTAATTTCCTAAAACCATACATTCATTTTACTAAAGGGACAGCCCCCCCAGCTGTCAGCTAAAGCAGTGCAACCCTATACAAGCTATTATTTCAAGCCCCCAAAGTTCTCCCCTTTTCTAAGCCAGTTCCCTTCTTTACGCCAGTTTTATGGTATGGGGGCTGAGGTTTCAAGGACAGACCCTATTGGATTCCTTAAAATGCATTTCTTTGATCCCCCACCGCCTGCACCGGCTTCTAAGCCTTTTTCCAAAACCTCTCACAAGGGAACCATTGTTCCTCCACCATCTAACGACAAGGCCAAGACAGCGATGGTAAAAGTTAAACTTTGGCAATTGACTTAAACTTTGGCAATTGAGACAACATACCAAGATGTAAATGCCTGGTTGGAATGGATCAAATATTCCACCTGCACATTAAACAAAAGCAATTGTTATGTTTGTGCGCACGGCAGGCCTGAGGCCTAGATTGTCCCCTTTCCACTAAGGTGGTCCTCCAGTCAACCAGGCATGGGCTACATGGTAGCTCTTTGCCAGGATTCTACAGCCTGGAGTAATAAGTCTTGCCAAGCTCTCTCTGTGCTATACCCCAAAATCCGGCACCCTGCGGGTCAGCCCCCAAGGGCCATCCAGCCTCCATCTCCCAACACTAAGTTCAATTTGTGTCTCTCACAACATGGAGGAAACAGCGTTCCTTGGACACCTGAAGGAATGAAGTGAGCTTAAGAATTTAAGAGCTTATCAATCAGTCAGCCCTTGTTCATCCCCAAGCAGATGTGTGATGGTGGTGGACCTTTGGTGGACACTCTGCCAAATAACTGGAGTGGCACTTGTGCTTTAGTCCAGTTGGCTACCCCTTTCACCCTGCCATTTCATCAACCAGAGAAAGGAAAAATAAGACATTGTAAAGTGAGAGAAGCCCCTTATAAGTCTTTCAACTCTCACGTCTATTTAGACACAATTATTAAGTCCCATGGGGAATACCATATCAATTTAAAGCCCAAAATCAAATAGCTGCAGGATTTGAGTCAATATTTTGGTGAGTGACAAAAATGTAGATTAGATAAACTACATCTATTACAACCAACAGCAATTTATTAACTACACTAGAGATGCTGTTAAAGGAATAGCTGAACAATTAGGGGCTACCAGCTAGATGGCTTAGGAAAATAACATAGCCTTAGACATGATATTAGCAGAAAGAGGAGTTCGCGTCATGATTAAAACTCAATGTTATACCTTCATCCTAAACAGCACCGCCCCTAATAAAAGTATAACAAAAGCACTGCAAGGTCTCACTGCTCTATCCAATGAGTTAGACAGCAACTCAGGGGTAAATGACCCCTTTACAGGATGGCTAAAAAAAAAGTAGTTCGGTAAATGGAAAGGAATAATAGCCTCAATTCTTCCCTTGCAGCCATAATAGGTGTACTTATTCTTGTCGGGTGCTGTGTCATACCATGCATCCGTAAGTAGATGCAGAGGCTCATAAAAATGGCACTTACTAAAACCTCCCTTAACTATCCTCCACCTTATCCAGAGAAGCTTCTTCTTTTAGAAAGTCAAGCAAAACAACTAAGCCAAGACATGTTAAAAAACAGTTTGAAAAGAAAGCTGTAAGGAAACACAAGGGGAGGGATTGTTAGATATGAGTTCTAAATTTCTTTTCAAAGAATATGTCAGCATGTTCAATTCTTTGCCTTCTACTTTTAAACTTAACCTCCTCGTAAAGCAATCTTTTTTGATTACCTACTCCACCCTGACTCATTCCAATTACCTACTCCACCCTGACTCACCTGCTCCAATCTATGTTCCAATCACTTGCTCCACCCTAACTCATTCCAATTACCTGCTACCTGCTACCTGCTCTGCCCTGACCCCCGCCAAAGCACTCACCCTGTCATTCTCTTTAAATTAGCCAATCGGAATTCGTTTACTCTGTGCGTCTAACCCTAGCCAACAGGGGAATGACACAGCAGCAAGGGGCCACATGCGTCAGGGATAAAGAACCCCTTCCCCTCCCTTGTCCAAGTGTACGCTCACCATTGTTCCGTCTGTAAGAGTGCACCCTTCTATACAGAAGTAACTTGACTTGCTGAGAATTAAAAAGAAAATTTTATATTCGAGTGTTATTTCTTTTGCAGCACTGAAACTTTATATATAACACTGAGACAGGAGGATCACTTGAGGCCAGGAGTTCAAGACCAGCCTAGGCAATACGGCAAGACCCCATCTCTACAAAAAATTAAAAAAAAAAAAATTAGCTGGGTATGGTGATGCACACCTGTAGTCCCAGCTACTTGGGAGGCCGAGTGGGGAGGAAAGCTTGAGCCCAAGAGTTTGACGTTACAATGAGCTATGATTGCGCCACTGCACTCCAGCTGGGCAAAAGAGCAAGACCCTATCTCTATGTAACTTGTAATGGAGTATAACCTGTAATGCCTCCCACAACGAAAAGTGTGTCTAAATTGAACTTACAGCAAACAACAGAGCTATATAGTATTTATTTCAGAATCACAATTGTAAAGATTAGGCCGGGTGCGGGCTCACATCTGTAATCCTAACACTTTGGGAAGACAAGGTGAGTGGATCACCTGAAGTCAGGAGTGCGAGATCAGCCTGGCCAACATGGTGAAACCCTATCTCTACAAAAAATACAAAAATCAGCCAGGTGTGGTGGCACCCGCCTGTAATCCCAGTCACTCAAGAGGGTGAGGCAGGAGAATCACTTGTACCCGGGAGGCAGAGGTTACAGTGAGCTAAGATTGCACCACTGCACTCCAGCCTGGGTGACAAAGCGAGCCTCTGTCTCAAAATTTTTTTTAATTGTAAAGATTAAAATAACTTAATTATGGATTCCAGTTTAGCTCTTTTGTAACTGCAGAATTATATTTTGCTACTGTTTTATTAGACTATTTTAAAATGTCATCTTGAAATATATATGTATATTTTAAGCCCTGATATAACGATAAAAGAACACTGTCAAGATGTTTACATTATGTTTATTTTCTCTGTAAGAATCATACCTTTAAACTAAACCAATTATCTATAATGGAAGTGATTAATGATTTATGAGCAAGCTGGTTTTGCCAGATATTATATACAAACTTTGATACACTACAGAATGCTTTATTACACTTAGGAAATTCTTGTCTAACCTGGACTTACATTCCAGTGAGAACAATTGATGTGTTGTTAGTAAAGTGAACATACCAAAAATAATAATAAGTAAAAAACAAGACAATCTCAAACAACTTAACTTTACAACTTAAGAAACTAGAAAAAGAACAAACTAAACCAAAAGCCAGTAGAGGCAAATAAAGATTGGAGCAGAGATCAATGAAACAGAATAGAAAAAAAAATTATTGAAAGCAAAAGTCAAATCTTTGAAAAGATCAAAAAAAACTGACATCCCTTTAGCTGGGGGGGAGGGGGAGAGAAGGGGACAGAGAGGGAGAGGGGGACAAAGAGAGAGAGAGAAAGACAGAGGGAGGGAGGAAGAGGAGAGATTCAAATTACTAAAATCAGATATTAAAGTTAAATTGGGAACCACCAATTCCACACAAATAAATCTCCCAACAAAGAAAAGCCCTGAATCTGATAGCTTCACTGGTGAATTCCACCAGTATTTAAATAACTAACACCAATCTTTCTCAAACTTTTCCAAAAATCTGAAGAGAAGGGAACACTATCCAACTCATTCTATGAGGCCAGCACTGCCCCTGATAACCAAAGGCAGACAAAGACACTAAAGAAACTATAGACCAATCAACATCCCCTGTGAACATTGATACTAAAATTCTCAACAAAATACTAGCAACTGAATTCAGCAGCATATTAAAAGAATTATACATCATGACCAAGAGGGATTTATTCCTGTAATGAAAGTATAATTCAACATATGAAAATCAAGCAATGTAAGAAAGTACATTAACAGAATGAAGGAAAAAGTCATGATTATCTCAATGCAGAAAAAGCACTGGACAGAATTCAACACCCTTTCATGATAACACTCCATACACAAGAAATAGAAGAAAACTACCTCATCATAATAAAAGCCATATATGAAAAACCTACAGCTAACATAGTCAATGATGAAAGACTGAAAGCTTTTTCTCTAAGATCAGGAACAAAGCAAGGAAATCCACTTTCACACTTCTATTCAATATAGTACTAGAATTCCTATCAATTAGGAAACAGAAATAAAAGGCAACCAAACTGGAAAGGAAGAAATAAAACTATGTTCACAGATATGATGTAGAAACTCAAAAGATTCCATAATAATCTATGAGAACTAATAAATGAATCCAGCAAAGTAACAGAATACAAAATCAACGCAGAAAAATCAGTTTCATTTTTATACACTAACAATGAACAATCTGAAAAGGTAATTAAGAAAACAATTCCATTCACAATAGCATCAAAAAGAATATCTAGGAATTAACCAAGGATGTGAAAGACATATATAATGAAAACTATAAAATAATGCTGAAAGAAATTAAGACATAAATGAAACACATCTCATGTTAATGGATTACAAGACTTAATACTGTTAAAATGTCAATACCCAAAGCAATCCACAGATTCAATGCAATCCTTATCAAAATCCCACTTTATTTCTGCAGAAAACAGAAAAATCCATCATAAAATTCATATGGAATCTCAAGGAACCCCAAATAGCATAACTACTAAAAAAAAAACCTTGAAAATGATGAATAAATATATACAAAACAAATATTTGTCAAGTGCTATGGCACACGCCTGTAGTCCCAGCTACTCAGGGGGCTGAGGCAGGAGGATCACTTGAGCCTGGGGGGAGTAGAGGCTACAGTGAGCTGACACTGCGCCACTACACTCCAGCCTGGGTGACGGAATAAGACTGTCTTAAAACAAAAATAAATAAACAAACAAACAGAAGGAAACACTTCATTGCCAAAAAATGCTAACAAAGTGAGCACATGCTGTTGGAAAAATGACACAGACTTGCTTGACACAGAGTTGCCACAAACCTTCAAATTGTAAAAAACTCAGTATCCGCAAATGCACTAATGTGAAGTATGCCTATACTATGAGGTGCCTGCGCTGCCTGTGAAGCAATATAATATTATGTGAAAGGTGACTTCATTCAGCAGTCCCACTACTGGTTATCTACCCAGAGGAAAAGAAATTATTATATGAAAAAGACACTTATACACTCATGCTTATAGCAGCACAATTCACAACTGCAAAAAATATGGAACCAGCCTAAATGCCCATCAACCAACGGGTGGATAAAGAAAATGTGATATACCATGGAATACTACTCAGCCATAAGAAGGAATGAAATAATGGCATTTGCAGCAATCTGGATGGAGCTGGAGAGATCATTATTCTAAATGAAGCAACTGAGGAATGGAAAACCAAACATTTTATGTTCTCGTAACTGGGATCCAAGCTATGGGGATGCAAAGACATAAGAATGATATAATGACCTTCGGGGACTTGAGAGGAAAAATGGGAGGGGCGGTGAGGGACAAAAGATGACACAATGGGTACAGTGTACACTGCTCAGATGACAGGTGCGCCAGAATCTCAGAAATCACCACAAAGAACTTATCCATGCAACCAAATGCTACCTATTCCCCCCTACTGAAAAAAAAAAGAAGAAGAAGAAAGAAGAAAAGAAAAGAAAAGGAAAAGAAAGAGGAAGTAGACTGGAAGCCTGGGCAATATAGCCAGACTGCATGTCTATAAAACTTTTATTTAAAAAATTAGCCAGGTGTGGCGGCACATGCCTATAGTCCCAGCTATCTGGGAAGCTGATGTGAGAGGACCACTTGAACCCAGGAGATCAAGGCTACAAGTGAGCTATGATGGTGCCACTGCACTCCAGCCTGGGTGACAGAGACAGACCCTGGCTCTTTTAAAAAAAAAAAATAAATAAATAAAAAAATAAATAAAAATGTGGACTTGAATTAGTTGTAAATGTTTTATAAGTTCTAGGATAACTACTAAAAGAAACATTTTTAAACTATAGTTCATATGCTAAGACAGCAGAGAAAATGCAGTCATATAAAATTCTCAAACCAGAGAAGGCAGAAAAAGAGGATTATAAACAAAGAACAAGTACAAAAATAGAAAAGAGTTACCAACATGGTACTAACCCAACTACATCAATAATCACTTTAAATGTGAATTATTTAAATAAGCCAATCAAAAGAGACTGTTGTAGTGAATTAAAAAAAAAAATGCCAGAGAGGTTGCCTACAATAAATTTTATTTAAGTGTAAACACAGAAAATAACAAAAAGTAAATGGATGGGGAGAGCTATACCATGCAAACATTAATTTTTTAAAAGTGGGAACAGTTACATTAAGTTCAGGCAAAGCAGACTTCAGAACAAGGAATATTATCCAGGATAAAGAGGGATATTACATAATGAAAGAGGTCAATTCTCCAAGAACACAACCCTTAGTGTGTCAAAATAGGAGAAGCAAAAATTGAGAAATACATGAATCCACTATTATAGCTGGAAACTACAACACTCCTCTACCAGTAACTGAGAGATCCAGCAAGGCAGAAAACCAGTAAAGATATAGTTCAACTGAACAGCATCATCACTCAGCTGGATCTAATTGATATCTACACAGTACTTTATCCAAGAACAGCAGAACAACATTATTTTCAAACTCACATGGAATGTTCATCAAGAAAAACATTTTGGACCATAAAACACATCTTAACAACTTTAGAAGATTAGAATTCATACAGTGTACTATCAGACCACAATAGAATTAAATCTAAAAATCAGTAACAGAAAGATAATTAGAAAATTCCAGAATATAGGAAATTAAACACACTTGTAAGTGAAACATTGGTCAAAGAAGTATCAGGATAAGTTTCAAAATATTTTAGCCGGGCACTGTGGCTCACATCTGTAATACTAGCACTTTGGGAGGCCAAGGTGGGAAGATTACCTGAGCTCAGGAGTTTGAGACCAGCCTGGCCAACATGGTGAAACCCCATCTCTACTAAAAATACAAAAATTGACTGGACATGGTGGCACAAGCCTGTAATCCCAGCACTTTGGGAGGCCAAGGCAGGCAGATCACATGAGATCCGGAGTTTGAGACCAGCCTGGCCAACATGGTGAAACTCTGTCTCTACTAAAAATACAAAAAATTCGCTGGGTATAGTGGTGGGTGGCTGTAATCCCATCTACTTGGGAGGCCGAGGCAAGAGAGTCGCTTGAACCCAGGAGGCAGAGGCTGCAGTGAGCAGATACCATGCCAGTGCACTCCAGCCTGGGCAACAAGAGCGAAACTCTGTTTCAAAATAAATACATAAATGAAAAAAAAGAGAAAGATTTGAAACCAACAATTTAGCTTCCATCTTAGGAAAGCAAAGAACAGCATTATAAACAAAAGAAATAATAAAAAATAGAACACAGAAATCAAAAAAATTACCATAGAAAAATCAATAAAACTAGTTCATTGAAAAGATCATTAAAATGAATTAAACTCTAGCCAGGCTAGCAAAAAAGTGGGGGAAGACGGAGAAAGGGGAAGAAAGAGGAAGAAAGAAGACACAAACTACTAAGATCAGAAATGAGGCCGGGCATGGTGGCTCAATGCCTGTAATCCCAGCACTTTGGGAAGCCGAGGTGGGCAGATCACCTGAGGTCAGGAATTCAAGACCAGCCTGGACAACATGGTGAAACCCCATCTCTACTAAAAATACAAAAACAAAAAAAATTAGCCAGGTGTGGTGGTGGGTGCCCGTAATCCCGGCTACTCAGGAGGCTGAGGCTGGAGAATCGCTTGAACCCAGAAGGCAGAGGTTGCAGTAAGAGAGATTCACACCATTGCTCTCCAGCCAGGGAAACAAAGCAAGACTCCATCTCGGAAAAAAAAGAAAAAATGAAAGAAGTGTCCTCATTATTGAACCCATGGACATTAAAAGGAAAATAAAAAGCTTAGTGCCCACAAATTTGATAACTAAGATGAAGTGGACCAATTCCTTGAAAGACACAATCTACAGAAACTCACGTAAGGAGCACTAAATGATGTGAATGGATCCATATATACTAAAGAAATGGAACCAACAATTAATAATCTTCAAAAATAAAAAGCATCATGCCCAGATGGGCTCTAGGGTGAATTCTACTAAACATTTAAGAATGAAATACCAATTCTCTACAATCTCTTCCAGAAAACAGAAGCAAAAGGAACACTTACTAATTCACTTGATGAAGCCAGCATTATCCTAATACCAAAACCAGATAAATATACTAGAAGAAAGGAAAACGACAAACATATCTCTCATGAGCATAGATGCAAAACTCCTTAACAAAATATTAGCAAACTGAATCCAACAAAGTAGGATTTATTCCAGGCATGCTAGAGTGATTCAACATTCAAAACTGTGTTAATATAACACCATCATTAATTGGTTAAACAAGCTAAAGAAGAAATATCAATAGATACAGAAAAGAACAAAATCTTATACCCATTCATGACAAAAACTCTCAATAAATAGGAATAAGGGGAACACCCTCAACTTAATAAAGGACATCTATGAAAAACCTACAGCTAAATATCATATTTAATTATGAAAAAGTAGATGCTTTTCCCCCTAAGACTGGGAAGAAGGCAAGGATCTCCTCTTTTATCACTCCTATTCAACATCATACTCAAAGTCCTAGCTAATGCAAGAGATGAGAAAAGAAGAGGTATACAGATTGAGAAGGCAGAAATAGAACTGTTTGCGGATGATCTGACTGCCTATGTTAAAAATCCTAAAACATCACTAAAAAGAACCCTGGATCAAAGAGGCAATTATAAAGCTAGGTGCGGTGGCTAACGCTTGTAAGCCCAGAACTTTGAGAGGCCAGGGCAGGCAGATCACTCGAGCTCAGGAGTTCGAGACCAGCCTGGCCAACATGGTGAAACCCCGTCTCTACTAAAAAATACAAAAGTTAGCTGGGCGTGGTGGCACGTGCCTGTAGTCTCAGCTACTCGGAAGGCTGAGGCAGGAGAATCGTTTGAATCCGTGATGCAGAGGCTGAAGTGGGCCGAGATCATGCCACTGCACTCCAGCCTGGGCAACAGTATGAGACTCCATCTCAAAAAAAAAAAAAGGCAATTACAGCAAGGTTGCAGGAAACAAGATTAATAAACAAAAGTCTGTTACTTTCCTACGCAATAGTAGTAAACATTTAGATTTTGAAAGTCAAAACATAGTACCATTTACCTTAGCACCAAAAACCTTAGGCATAAAGCTAACAAAACATGCACAGGAAGAAAACTACAAAAAACTCTGATGACAGATACCAAAGAAAATCTAAATAAAAGGAAACATTTAAAAAGTGTATTTTTATTGTGAAAATAAGATCAAAGACCTAGGCCCAAAGAAAAAGGTTTTGCAACGGACTGTGTAGTTGCTTCAATAAAATAGGCACCAAAAATTTCGTTTTTATGTGCCCAACTCAACAAATTTTGTTTTTAATTACTTTGATCTGAAGTGTACTTCAGGCAAAAATTAATTTTTATAAACTTGTTTCCATATACAATTTCAGTTGATAATTCAGGGTAACAAATATTATTATTGATTTTCAGGATAGCTTTTCTTCCTTTGAATACAGGAAAAGGTGTTCATTCATTTGGGACATTTTATTTTTATTTATTTATTTTTGAGACGGAGTCTCGCTCTGTCGCCCAGGCTGGAGTGCAGTGGCGCAATTTCAGCTCACTGAAACCTCCGCCTCCTGGGTTCAAGCAATTCTCCTGCCTCAGTCTCCTGAGTAGCTGGGACTACAGGCGCACGCCACCACGCCCAGCTAATTTTTGTATTTTTAGTATAGATGGGGTTTCACCATGTTGGCCAGGATGGTCTTGAACTCCTGACCTCAGGTAATCTGCCTGCCTTGGCTTCCCAAAGTGCTGGGATTACAGATGTGAGCCACCATGCCTGGAGGGACATTTTATATATCATCTGAATTTATTCAACAATCAGCATGTGAATGCACATAAGAATTATTTCAGGCCGGGTACGATGGCTCACGCCTGTAATCCCACCACCTTGGGAGGCTGAGGTGGGCGGATCATGAGGTCAGGGGTTCTAGACCATCCTGGCCAACATGGTGAAACCACACCTCTACTAAAAATACAAAAATTAGCCAGACATAGTGCGTGCTTATAATCCCAGCTACTCGGGAGGCTGAGGCAGGAGAACTGCTTGAGCCCAAGAGGCAGAGGCTGCAGTCAGCTGAGATTGCACCATTGCACTACAGCTGGGACGACAGAGCAAGACCCTGTATGGGGGCGGGGACAATTATTTGATATTTGTTGATACTTGACAGCAGATACTTTTTTAACTGCAAGACCACTAGAGGTCACCAGTGTAAAACTTTCAACTTTGATTCTGCTGGTAGTGAAAAGTTCAACTACTATTCTGCAATGTTTCTTTGTTTCTTTTTCTTTTCTTTTTTTTTTTGTTTTGAGATGGAGTGTTGCTCTGTCACCCAGGCTGGAGTGCAGTGGCACAATCTCGGCTCACTGTAACCTCTGCCTCCCAGGTTCAAGCTGTTTTCCTCCTCAGCCTCCCGAGTTGCTGGGATTACAGGCGCCCGCCACCACGCCCAGCTAATTTTTGTATTTTTAGTAGAGATGGGGTTTCACCATATTGGCTGGGCTCAAACTCCTGACCTTGTGATCTGCCCGCCTCAGCCTCCCAAAGTGCTGGGATAACAGGCGTGAGTCACCACACCCGGCCCTATTTTGCAATGTTTCTTAAAAAACAGTATCTTGCTTTGACAAATAACTTCACAAAATTTGTTCTATTGCAACAGTTTTCTTTAAAAAAATTTTTTAACTAAAAGCAAACACTAGATATAGGTGAGTTTTGTTGTATTTGATGATTTTAAGACATTCTTTAGCACTTACTAAAGAAACTGCAACACCACTCAAAAGCAAACATCCAAGGAATTTAAAAAAAACTTAAATATTTTAGCTTTGGAAGCAACATACAGGCGAATTCAGGTTAGAGCAACTAATAATAAATCCATAACACCACTACTCAAAAACAGTAGGTTTTCTGTCCAGGCATGGTGCCTCATGCCTGTAATCCCAACACTTTGAGAGGCCCAGGCAGGAGGATCACCTGAAGCCAGTCAGGCGTTCAAGACCAGCCTAGACAACAAAGGAAGATCTTGTCTCTACAAAAAAAAGTTTAAAAATTAACCAGGCATGATGGTGTGCGCCTGTAATCCCAGCTACTTGAGAGGCTGAGGCGGGAGGACCACTGGAGCCCAGGAGTTGGAGATCGCAGGGAACTATGACTGCACCACTGTACTCCAGCCTGGGCAACAGAACAAGATCCCATCTCTCAAAATAAATTAAAATAAAACAGTAGGTTAAGAAATGTTGGCACCCTCACCTGTTAATGGTCAACTAAAATTATTCACGTGTATTCAAAGTACTTAAATATTTGGGGCTAGAGGCAAGGTTCAAATGTAAAATAATTTTAAGATAAAGAGTCAGCAAACTATTGACATTTTACATAAAGCAAAAAATACAAAATAAAAACCATATCACACAAGAGTTTCAAAACCTAGCTAATTATGAGAATCACAAGGTAGCTTAGAATTCACACACACACACACACACACACACACACACACACACACACACACTTACCCCTTACCCCATAATTCAGTGTGCTAAAGCAGGGCACAAAAACCTTTGTATGATCATCTAATAATAGTCCAGTCCCCGACCTACCCGGTACCTACTCAATTTCTGTCTTTTCAAAGAGAATGGATAAACAAAAAACTTGCTTGCAAGAGCTTATAAAATTTTTCATGAAAATAACATTTTCCAATTTTATTGATAAAAGAATTCCAGGCTGGGTGCGGTGGCTCACGCCTGTAATCCTAGCACTTTTGGAGGCCAAGGTAGATGGATCACTTGAGGTCAGGAGTTCGAGACCAGCCTGGCCAACATGGTGAAACCCCATCTGTACTAAAAATACAAAAATTAGCCCAGGCATGATGGCATGTGCCTGTAATCCCAGCTACCTGGGAGGCTGAGGCAGGGGAATCCGCTTGAACCCGGGAGGCAGGGAAGTTGCAGTGAGCCAAGGTTGTGCCACTGCACTCCAGCCTGGGTGAGGAGCAAGACTGTCTCACAAAAAAAAAAAAAAAGAATTCCAAGGGAAAAAAAAAGACTAAACAGTAATTAGGATGTCCAAAAGCAAATAAAACTTATCTCTTCTACTTATAATAGATCCTAAAATAAGGTTTAATGAATTATAAAAAATACCACCACCATCCTCAAAGATCTCAATCACATTTTACATGGCAACAGGTGGTTTAAAGCATAATAGAGATACTCAATTTTTATTTATTTTTAGACAGTCTCACTCTGTTGCCTAAGCTGGAGCACAGTGGCGCAATCTCAGCTCAATGCAACCTCCGCATCCCGGGTTCAAGCAATTCTCCTGCCTCAGCCTCCCAAGTAGCTGGAACTACAGGCACACACCACCACTCCCAGCTAATTTTTTTGTATTTTTAGTAGAAACGGGGTTTCACCATGTTGGCAAGGCTGGTGCCGAACTCTTGACCTCAAGTAATCTGCCAGTCTCGGCCTCCCAAAGTGGTGGGATTACAAGCATCAGCCACTGTGTCTGGCCAATAGATAATTTTTAACTGGTAACTGTATTCCAATAACTTCACATTCATGTGGTATTTGCAAGCATTAAGCCACAGATAAGCCCCTTTTCCATAAACAGAGGAAGTTTACCCCCTTGAGGTAGGAAACTATGAGCTACTTTAACGGTACTTTATTTTTTTACTTTTATTTTTTATTTTAGATACAGTCTCGTTATGTTGCCCAGATGGAGTGCAGTGGTGCCGATCACAGTACCTGTTGGGTACTGTGCTTATTGCCTGGGTGATGAGATCATTGGGACCCCAAGCCTCAGCATCACACAATTTACCCATGTAATAATAAACCTACATATGTACCTTTAATCTATAATAAAAGTTAAAACTTAAAAACTAAAAATAAATTAGAAAAATGCTACCAAAATGTAACCTCCATAAAATTAGAAATTTTTTGTCTTTTGTTCACTGATATATTCTTATTATCCAGAACACTGTCTGGCATATGTAAAGACTCAATAAATATTTGGCAAATTTTTGTTGCTGAATAAATGAAGTCATAAAGTTCTTGGTTTTCTCAACTGTAAAATATGGAAATGACCATATGTGTGCAATCTCTTATAATACCTCAAGCTTGGAAGAACTTACTTCATCTACAAAAAATGAAATTACCTTAACATAAGGCAGGCCGGGTGCAGGGGCTCACACCTGTTATCCCAGCACTTTGGGAGGCTGAGGTGGGAGGATTGCTTGAGGTCAGGAGTTCGAGACCAGTCTGGCCAAAATGGTGAAACCCCGTTTCTACCAAAAATACAAAAAAATTAGCCATGTGTGGTGGTGTATGCCTGTAATCCCAGCTACTCTGGAGGCTGAGGCGGGGGAATTGCTTGAACCAGGGAGGTGGAGGTTGCAGTGAGCCAAGATCGTGCCACTGCACTCTAGCCTAGGCGACAGAGCAAGACTCCGTCTCAAAAAAAATAAATAAAATAAGGCAAAGATGTTTTTTCATATGTAAAGGGAGAATTCACTTTGATCAAATAAATGTGATTCCTCAGATTTTATTAGTCTACACTAACTCAGTATATTAATGATCAAAATGAAAGAAATATTTAAGAGAGTTAAGAAAGTAAAGATGAATAAGCTGAAAGAATCCTAAATTTAGAAGTCAGGTATTTATACTCATATTTATTACTATAGTACTAAATTCAATAAATGTAGTTATTAAACCTAGAATTTAAAATTTCCAAGAGAAAAAACCTAAACACAGTCTCTATAATACATATCTAACTAACCTTTAAAAAGTAAATGAAGAAAATAATAATATTCTTTGAAAATTCCCTTTAACAGCTCATGTAGACATTACTTACCAATTAAGTTTCTCCAAAATACAGTGCCTGGGAGGCAGGTACTAGGTTGCGTCTAGGGAGGGAAGGAGAGTGGGGATGGTGGCAGTAACAACAACAAAAAGGATGTCTGATTTGGCCCACAGACACTGATATTGCAAGATATCTTGGATAGCTCTGTGGAATTCCATGGCATCTTCCCCGCCCCATCCCACCCCCCCACACACACACAAAGGCCTATAAAAAGGTTTAAACGTATTTCTTTTCATGAAAAAGTCTTGATAATTAAAACGTACTATGAAGGAAAAATGAAGCAGGCAAAGAAAGAAAAGGATGAAGAATTCTAAAAAGAAACAAAAACAAAAAAGAATTAAAACTACGCTGTTGCGTGAACCCAGGAGGCAGAGACTGCAGTGAGCTGAGATCATGCCACTGCACTCCAGCCTGGGCAACAGAGCGAGACTCCATCTCAAAAAAACTTCGCTGTTAGTTAAGCCACCTAATTTTGAGAGGGTGGCCGGGCGCAGTGGCTCACGCTTGTAATCCCAGCACTTTGGGAGGCCGAGGCGGGCGGATCACAAGGTCAGGAGATCGAGACCATGGTGAAACCCCGTCTCTACTAAAAAATACAAAAAATTAGCCGGGCGTGGTGGCGGGCGCCTGTAGTCCCAGCTACTCGGAGAGCTGAGGCAGGAGAATGGCGTGAACCCGGGAGGCGGAGCTTGCAGTGAGCCGAGATTGCGCCACTGCACTCCAGCCTGGGCGACAGAGCGATACTCCGTCTCAAAAAAAAAAAAAAAAAAAAAATTTTGAGAGGGATGGCTTTTAAATATCTAGGAAAAAAATTATTCACATTACTTAGTACTAGCTCATTAAAATCACTCATAAGTATAGCGACTATAGCACTTTGGGAGGCTGAAGTGCACGGATCATGAGGTCAAGAGATCGAGACCATCCTGGCCAACATGAAGAAACCCCGTATCCACCAAAAATACAAAAATTAGCTGGGCGTGGTGGCAGGCACCTGTAGTCCCAGCTACTCAGGAGGCTGAGGCAGGAGAATCACTTGAAACCGGGAGGCGGAGGTTGCAGTAAGCCAAGATTGCACCACTGCACCCCACTCTGGCCTGGCGACAAAGCAAGACTCCATCTCAGAAAAATTAAATAAAAAATAAAAAGTATGGCAACTATAGAGTACATTGCTCCCACAATTTTGACATTAAGAACTCTAATAGCTTAATTTGTTACACCCCTTTAGAAGTAATACATACTTAATGATTTGAATAGATGAGAATTAGGCATTTAGAAATTCCTAGGATCTTTTTTTATGAAGTATCCTAAGCTTTAAAAAAGTTAGATGTAATTGAGGAATACTGTTTTTTTTTATAACAAAAATATTTTATCTTGGCCGGACACGGTGGTTCACACCTGTAATCCCAGCACTTTGGGAGGCCGAGCTAGACAGATCACCTGAGGTCAGGTGTTCAAGACCAGCCTGGCCAATATGGTGAAACCCCATCTCTACTAAAAATACAAAAAATTACAGCCGGGTGCCTGTAATCCCAGCTACTCAGGAGGCTGAGGTATGAGAATCGCTTGAACCTGGGAGGCAGAGGTTGCAGTGAGCCGTGATGGTGCCATTGCACCCCAGCCTGGGCAACAAGAGCAAAACTCCGCCGAAAAAAAAAAAAATAGGCCAGGCGCAGTGGCTCACACCTGTAATCCCAGCACTTTGGGGGGCCGAGGCAGGTGGATGACCTGAGGTCGGGAGTTCGAGACCAACCTGGCCAACATAGTGAAACCCCGTCTCTACTAAAAATACAAAAAGTAGCCGGGCATGGTGGCGCATGCCTGTAGTTCCAGCTACTTGGGAGGCTGAGGCAGGAGAATCACTTCAATCTGGCGGGCAGAGGTTGTGGTGAGCCAAGATCACGCATTGTACTCCAGCCTGGGCAACAAGAGCGAAACTCCGTCTCAAAAAAAAAAAAAAATCGATCTTTCGTAGTCTAAACAGTTTCATAAACATTTCTTATATGGGAAAATATACCATTAAAGAGAAACTTTAAGATCTTCACATAAATATGTATAAATGATGATCCATGTTTGACTTATGTTTATAGTTTTATCATAAGAAATATATCTTTTGCTAACGTTTACACTTACATCTTTTGCTAATGTTCGCACACTTATATCTTTTGCTAATATCTTAGGCTCACATTAATATCCTTTTCCATTTTTTTCTGTCCAAAAACTACCTGTTCAGAACAAGACCTAGCTCGATATCTATTTTTATTAAGTCTCCCACACACCTCCTTCAGCTCTCTTTTCATTCTCAATCATAAGCACTTGTGTGCACACGCTTTCTCTCTCTCTCTCTCTCTCTCTCTCTCTCTCTCTCTCTCTCTCAGGAATTCTCAGCCTTAACCACAAGATGGGAAACCTAGGGAAGGAGAGAATGATCTTTCTATTAAAGAGAAATGATTAAAAAAAGAATGAGAATGATCTTTCTATGAAATGAGTGAAGGTATAAAAGTTCTCTCTTCATTTACCTTCTATTTGGAAAACATGTATAAGGCTTCATTGCATGGATGCGTGTGAGGGACAGATAAGCTTCTAAAATGCTGAGAACAACCAAAGCAGATCCAAAGGGAAAAAGAAAAAAACACTGGCCTCCTGGAGTGTTCTAAGATCAAAAGAAAATTAAGAGAAGTACGTATTTTTATTTACATTATCTAGTTCGGTCAACCGTTTAGAAAACACAGAAAGGGACAGTCCAAGTTTTACTTAGAAATGTGCGCTTGGCTGAAATGCCTTCAAGAACTCAAGCATTTCTCAAGAATGTGATTATTACAGTAGTAGCTAGACAGTAGCCAGAAAGGACATATTTGCAAATAAGACAAGTACCTAACCTAAAAGGTAATAAACCTTTTAGCTATTAACACTATTCCTATATTTCTTTTACTTTCCATACTATGCAGAAAAAAAGTTCCTTGAAAACACAGGCCACATCATTATATCCTACTATAGTGCTACCCTAGCATCATGCAAATTACATTTTCCATCCTGCATAATGCAGGCGCCAGCTAATACTTATTGAATAAGTTAATGTTTCCCCAAGTCTAGGAAATAAATAGAAAAAAGTACAATTCATTTTGGCTCACACCTACTTTCATGTAATGTAGTGCCACTCTTAAACAGAAGATATCAACTATTTTTTTCAGTAATGAAACTGTTAATTAAAGGAAGGAAAGAAAAATCAATGGTGAATTTCATCTCTTACACATACTACCTATTTAATTTACTCTTTGCAGTCTTTCTCAAATCCACAAAGCAAAAAGTTCATTTTTTTTATATTTTGGTATCTCCATTTATTTCACTGTATGGAAGGATAATCAAAAAAATACTCAAGCTCTAATTACCAACAAAATTTTGTTCCTGAATTTCAGTGTTTGTATAAACTTACCCTCTTTATGATACAAGGAGGCACACAGTCCTTTAAACACACTTACTAGTACAGGCTGTACACTGTGATAGACTCTGAGGATACAAAGAACAGTAAAACTCCAAAGAAAGGGCAAGAGTAATGTAAAGGCATGGCAGCAGGAAAACGAAAATATAAAATACAATTTAAGGGCCAGGTGCAGTGGCTCACACCTGTAATCCCAGCACTTTGGGAGGCCGAGGCAGGCGGATCACGGGGTCAGGAGATCGAGACTATCCTGGCTAACATGGTGAAATCCCATCTCTACTAAAAATACAAAAAATTAGCTGGGTGTGGTGGCAGGCGCCTGTAGTCCCAGCTACTCACGAGGCTGAGGCAGGAGAATGGTGTGAACCCAGGAGGCAGAGCTTGCAGTGAGCTGAGATGGCGCCACTGCACTCCAGCCTGGGTGACAGAGCGAGACTCCGTCTCAAAAAATAAAATATAAAAAATAAAATAAAATAAAATTTAAGCTGAGGCTAGAGAAATACGTCAGAACCAGGCCACGTAGGACCTTGAGGTTCATACTAGAAATTTGGAGGAGCCATGGTAGCTTAAAAAGTAAAACAATAAAATAATCAATATTTGCATTCCAAAAAGATTATTCTGACTACTCACTGTGATTCTGCCCACAATATTTTCTTACATCTAACCAGTTGAATATAATTTTTTTTTTTTTTTTTTGAGACAGACTCTCACTCTGTTGCCCAGGCTGGAGTGCAGTGGCACGTGGTCTTGGTTCACTGCAACCTCTGCCTCTCGGGTTCAAGCAATTCTCCTGCCTCAGCCTCCCAAGTAGCTGGGATTACAGGTGTGTGCCACCATGCCCAGCTAATTTTTGTATTTTTAGTAGAGACGGGGTTTCACCATGTTGGTCAGGCTGGTCTTGAACTCCTGACCTTGTGATTCGCCTGCCTAGGCCTCCCAACGTGCTGGGACTACAGGCGTAAGCCACCGCGCCCAGCTGTTTTTCTCACTTCTTGCAGTGCTTTCTTCCGAATGTCTTGTATATTAAAGCAAGTTTTACATTCCTTCACTGGATTGTCAGCCCTGAACAGAAGCCAAGTCTTCCATTATTCCAAACATTCAATAAATGTTTATTATACTGAACAAGACTAAAACTGATTTGACATATTAAAAAACAATGTCCAAGATGCTCAGCTAGGTCCTGTGACACGAGCAGCACTCTGGCCTCATAAGCAAATCCTGAAAGGTATTATCAACCAAACTCTGACCCTTATACTCAAACTAAAAGTTAATAAGCAAAAAGCTGTTCCAGGTATTAACTTTTCTAAGCTTATCTCTTTATGCCAATTTCTATGTTTAATGAAACAGAAATGTATTTCTGCTAGCACCACAACCTATTTATTTTTATTTGTTATTTACCCTTCTTAATTTTACTCAACGAACATATACAACACAAAGTAGAAATCTGCTGAGCCCAACTACAACAAAATTAAAGCATATCAATGAATGGAGATGAAACAGCAAAACTTGGTTGGAATGCAAATTTATTCCTTAAAATCTGAACATTTAAAAAGAGAAAGAGAATAATTAATAAAGAAAATGAAGTCATGGTACAATTATAAAGCAGGTCCTCTCACTTTTCTCTGACAAAGTTTTGAATGACTCATCTACTGTCCTAACAGGCTATTTTCAAGGTTCTCTCCATTCTACCATTATCCTACATTTTCAAGCTTATTTTTCATCATTCCTCTGTACTCTACCACAAGTGAAACATGCAACATTCCTCAAAAAAGACCTTGCACTTCACGGCCATCCAACTTTTGTTCACACTATTTATACCACAGGAAGTGACTATTCCAGCTCCACTTCCAATAATGAATTATAATTATTTTACAAACTAGGCAACTAAGCCACCTCCTCTGTAGGTAAAGTGTCTTGCTCACGGACACTGCCTTGGCTAGTAAGATAGAAGAATCAGGACAGTAGATCTCAAGTCTACTGGCTTCCCAGGGTCCAATGCCTTCACTACCCCCAGGCAGATTCTCAACCTTCAAAAATAAAAGACTCATATGAAAAGTAATTTGAATCATCCACAGAAAGCAGTCTGGTCGGCCGGGCGCGGTGGCTCACGCCTGTAATCCCAGCACTTTGGGAGGCCGAGGCGGGCGGATCACAAGGTCAGGAGATCGAGACCATCCTGGCTAATATGGTGAAACCCCATCTCTACTAAAAATACAAAAAATTAGCCAGGCGAGGTGGCGGGCGCCTGTAGTCCCAGCTACGCGGGAGGCTGAGGCAGGAGAATGGCGTGAACCCCGGGGGGTGGAGCCTGCAGTGGGCCGAGATCGCGACACTGCGCTCCAGCCTGGGTGAAAGAGCGAGACTCCTTCTCAAAAAAAAAAAAAAAAAGAAAGCAGTCTGGTCAAGTTCAAGACAAAGAGAGGGGTCAGTTACCTTATTCTTTGGCTCACTAAGCCATCACTTAAAGCCTCCTGTTCTAGTAACCTGTCCAGCCTGGCACCCTGCCACAAACAGATTCTGACTACCTTCTTCACCGTGAACTTCCTCTATCTACACAGCAATGGCACCCATACCTGGAAGAGATGGCTTGCTGTTATATACCTAGGCCTGACTTCAAAAGCCTTCCTCTTCGTGGCAGCCCAATGATATAGTGACTATTTCTCCAAAGGTAATAGATTGGGAGGTAGAGAGACAGCAGCAACAAAACAGTCATTTAAACACAGGATTTTTATTTTTATTTTTTTTGAGATGGAGTCTCGCTCTGTCGCCCAGGCTGGAGTGCAGAGGCGCAATCTCAGCTCACTGCAAGCTCTGCCTCCCAGATTCACGCCATTCTCCTGCCTCAGCCTCCCAAGTAGCTGGGACTACAGGTGCCCGCCACCTCACCTGGCTAATTTTTTTGTATTTTTAGAGATGGGGTTTCACTGTGTTAGCCAGGATGGTCTCGATCTCCTGACCTTGTGATCCACCCACCTCAGCCTCCCAAAGTGCTGGGATTACAGGCGTGAGCCACCGCGCCCGGACAAAACACAGGACTTATAGGCAGACAGTAGGAGATTCTAATGCATAATTCCAATCCTAACACATACTAACTCATGTGACCCTGGGCAAATTAATTACCTCAGTTTCCATATCTGTGAAATGGGATGATTAATACGAATTGTCTGTCATCAGTTATTGAAAGACTCATAATGGTGACAATGAAGACTAAATCAAAAAAATGGAAGGCTCAGATAATTTAAGAGCATGTGTGTCATTCCAATTCAGAAATGTGGAATGGGACAGAATAAGAGGAATGGGACAGAACAAGAGGCTATAAACCCAAGAAAGAGGGACTCCTATAAACATTTCCTTAAAAAATTCCTGGGCCTAATGACTCAAGGAGTTAAAGAGAAGTAGTAGTAAACCAGAGTGGCAAGAGTGTTCTAGCAGTCTTCTGAGGGCACTATGACTTATTTATTTTTATTTTTTTTTTGAGATGGAGTCTCGCTCTGTTACCCAGGCTGGAGTGCAGTGGCGTAATCTTGGCTCACTGCAAGCTCCGCCTCTCGGGTTCACACCATTCTCCTGCCTCAGCCTCCCGAGTAGCTGGGACTACAGGCACCCGCCATCACGACGCCCAGCTAATTTTTTTTTTTTGCATTTTTTAATAGAGACGGGGTTTCACCATATTAGCCAGGATGGTCTCGATCTCCTGACCTCATGATCCGCCCGCCTCAGCCTCCCAAAGTGCTGGGATTACAGGCATGAGCCACAGCGTCCAGCCAAAGGGCATTATGACTTTTAAGAGATGGCATATACTTGATATGCAAAAGGGGAGACAGGTTCCTTAACTTATAATGAAGACCACAGAATTTAGGGTGTGTATGAGTGCCAGAAAATGTGACCATGACTTGTCTCCCTAAAGCTGACACAGCACAGATTTCATCTGTTAAAATACAGTTGGCCCTCATTATCTGTGAGGGGGCGGTTTCAGGACCCTCCTAGGATACCAAAATGCAGAGATGCTCAAGCCCTTTATATAAAATGGTGTAGTATTTGCATATAACCTATGCATATCCTCCCATATACTTTAACTTATCTCTTGATTACTTTAAATACCTAATACAATGTAGGTGCATGTAAATAGTTGTTATACTATACTGTTTAGGGAATAATGACAAAGAAAAAAGTCTGTACATGTGCAGTACAGATGCAACAGTCCTTTCTTTTCCTTGAATATTTATGATTCACAGCTGGTTGAACTCAAGGATGTGGAACCCACAGACACAGAGGGGCAGCTGTACCAGAAAAGGAAGGAATTAAGACATAGCATTAACATCATCACAGCTTACTCTTCACTAATATGAGAAAGAGAAGATACAGTCTAATCATTAGCTGCTTCAGAAACAGGCCAGCAGTATTTCTAGGTTTTATTTTCAACTTGGTTTTGACCAGGTATGATCATACCATTTAGTTTGAAGTTCCTAATATTAAGAGGCCATGTGGAGTAGGGCAAGGTATGAGGTAACCTATTTCTCCTCCATTAGATTTGAAGTTACCTGAATAAAAGAACTTACGTTCAACTCTATCACCCAGAGTTCCTTGAACCCATGAGAAACACAAATTTGTTGAAATAATATGAGTACTAGTATTCATTCTTTCATTCTGGGGTACAATCATACATAGGGCAATACAATCCCTACCCTCACAGAGATTACAGCCTACTGTTAGAGATAAAGTAAATAGGACAGGCATCTGTAATGCAGGTTAATAAATATTATAATAACGGAAGTTCATCACATAGGAGGAATACCTCATTTACACTTGCAGGCTCAAAAATGTTTTCCCAGAGGAAATGATAGCTAAGCTTTGACCTGAAGAGAACTCAGATCACATGGGAGAGAAGGTGTTCCAAGTAGAGGAAACAGTATGTGTGAAGGGCTGGAGAAGATACACTAACTTTATCAGAGTTTAGGGAAATAAAGAATGGCTGGAACTTTATTTTGTGTGTGTGTTTGGGGGTGAGGGTGGGAGGAAGAGGGTAGAGGAGAGGAGGAAGAAGAGACGGAACATAAAACTGAAAGGTTAGCAGAAGCCATATTATAAAAGAGCTTATCAGAAAATGTCATTAAAGGCTGGGAGCAGTGGTTCACCTGTAATCCCAGCACTTTGGGAGGCCGAGATGGGAGGAATGCTTGTGGCCAGGAGTCCAAGACCAGCCTAGTCAACATAGCAAGACCCCTTCTCTATTCTTTAAAAAATATATATAAAGTAAAAACAAATAAATAAAATATCATTAAAAAGTTTTATTTGAATATATCAGTCCATATGACTACTAAAAATGTTTTTGAAAATTCTTTTTGGACATTCTCAAACACAACAGTAGAGATAATAGTATATGGAAAACTCAACACCATCACCACAAAAAAAGCAACTTTAAAAAGGCAAAGGGGCCGGGTGCTGTGGCTCATGCCTGTAATCCCAGCACTTTCAGAGGCTGAGGCGGGCGGATCACCTGAGGCGGATCACCTGAGTTCAAGAACAGCCTGGCCAACATGGCAAAACCCCATCTCTACTAAAAATACAAAAATTAGCTGGGCATGGTGGCGGGCACCTATAATCCTAGCTACTCGGGAGACCTGAGAATCGCTTGAATCCAGGAGGCAGAGGTTGCAGTGAACCAAGATTGTGCCAACTGCACTCTAGCCTGGGGACAGAACAAGACTCTGTCTCAAAAAAAAGAAAAAGAAATAAGGGTCTTGCTGTTGCCCAGGCTGGTCTCAAACTCCCGGGATCAACTGATCCACCAGCCTCAGCCTCCAAAAGTTCTGGGATTACAAGCGTGAGCCACAGTGCCAGGCCCCTGTCTCTTTAAAAAAAAAAAAAAAAAAAAAAAAAAGGTGGGGTGGTGGGGAGCTAATGAAATGTGAAATATCTTTTCAAGAGTATAAAGACTAAAACTGCTACTGGTGCTCAGCTCAATTCATCATAAGTATTTTTATACGCATCTATACTCCCCCATTAAAGAGTGAGTAAACTGGCCAGGTACAGTGGCTCACACCTGTAATCCCAGCACTTTGGGAGGCCAAGGCAGTAAGATTTCGAGAGCAGCCTAGGCAACAGCCAGACCCTTATTTCTAAAAACAAACTAACAAAATAGTGGGGAGGACAGGGTCTTACTATGTTGCCTAGGCTGGTCTCAAACTACTGGGCTCAAGTGATCCTCCCAAACTTAGCCTTCTGAGTAGCTAGGACATAGGTGGGTGTGCCATTCTTCCCAGCTAGATATTTCACTAATCATAATTTATAATCTTAATAAGACATCATTTGTCAACATAATCATTCTTCTACTTCAAGACCAGCCTGGGCAACATAGTGGGACCCCAACTCTACAAAAAATAAACTAGCCAGGTAGGGTGGCATGTGCCTGTAGTCCCAGCTATTACACTTGGCAGGTTGATGCAGGAGTCTGGGAAGTTGAGGTTGCAGTGAGCTATGATCCCACCACTGCCTTACAGCCTGGGTGACAGACTGAGACACTGTCTCAAAAAAAAAACAAAGACAAAAACAAAGAAACCCCACAAACTGAGTAAACTACAGGTAGTGCCTGACTTCAGTAAGTACTGATTTATCAAGCAGCTCTTAGTAGGGAGAACATGACTATTTCATCATGAATACCTACATCACACTAAAGAGCAATTGGCAAAAATGTGAACATACAAAACAAATAAATTAGGAATTTTTTTCCTAAGATTCACTATAGACTATTTGGAGTTAAACACATTCAAATGACTTAAATATAACATGAGAAATGGAGTGAATCTTTGAAGACTGAAATTGTCAGAATTTCCTTGCAGTAGCCTATGGCATCAGATCCTTTGCTCAGAAGAAGTTTATTATTATTATAATTTAAAATATTCTTCTTCTACATACTCCTTTGCTGCCTATATACATGTAAAATATGACTAACACATTCACTGTAACTTTCATATACTTCTATTTTTTGAGACACAGTCTCACTCTTGTCACCCAGGCTGGAGTGCAATAGTGCGATCTTGGCTCACTGCAACCTCAGCCTCGCGGGTTCAAGCAATTCTCCTGCCTTAGCCTCCCGAGTAGCTCGGATTACAGGCATCCGCCACCACACTGGGCTAATTTTTGTATTTTTAGTAGAGACGGGGTTTCTTTTTTTTTTTTTTTAAGACGGAGTTTCACTCTTGGTGCCCAGGCTGGAGTACAATGGCGCACAATTTCGGCTCACGGCAAGCTCCACCTCTTGGGATCAAGCGATTCTCCTGCCTCAGCCTCCCAAGTAGCTGGGAATACAGGCATGTGCCACCACACCCAGCTAATTTTGTATTTTTAGTAGAGATGGGGTTTCCCCATGTTGGTCAGACTGGTCTTGAACTCCTGACCTCAGGTGATCTGCCCGCCTCGGCCTCCCAAAGTGCTGGCATTATAGGCATGAGCCACCAGGCCTGGCGAAACGGGGTTTCAGTATGTTGGCCGGGCTGGTCTTGAACACCTGATTTCAGGTGATTTGCCTGCCTCAGCCTCCCAAAGTTCTAGGATTACAGGCATGAGCCATGGCCACCCAGTCCAATTTTCATATACTTTAACTAGATATCTTCAGGTGGTCTAACATCAATTTTTTTAAACTCATTTAGAACTCTGGAGATAGAGACTATCAACTTGAGTTATACACAGACTTTTTTAAAAGGTGAAATGTTCCTGTAGTTTCTAATATTACATAAATTATTTCTCCTTTAAGGTTATTTAAATCTATCCAAACATAAACCTAGAAATAAACTGTATACATAGGGATCTTATATAAACACAAAACCAAATAGACTAAAAACATAAAACCAAATAAACTAAAAACTAAATATAAAACAATATAAACACAAAATCAAATAAACTAAAAACTAAATATAAAACTTCCAAACAAATTTAAATTTAACAAGTTACACTTTAAAAAAACAGGTGATGTGGTTTTGCTTAATTTAAATCTCTGCTCACAACATGAAAATGTACCAACTGCACCACAAGATATCTTTTAAGTTTGGAATGACTGGACTACTGAGTGCCCCATGATACGACATGCACTTTTTTTTAGTTTCAATTATGAAACATTAATGCCACATATTACAAAATAATTTGGTCATTTAACTCAAAATCATCTTATTAAGAACACCTCTATTCTTTTCCTTAATATTAGTCCCCAACAACCAAAACAGTATTTACTTGGCACCACTACAAACATAAACACAAATGCAAATTTTGACCCCAGGGTCAAGTGACAGTTATGAGTCAAATGATCTAGAATATGTTTAAGATAATCTACTACTAAAATACTAAATGTTTAAATGCCAGAGCACTTTCAGATCTCACTTGAAAATACCGTGTTCATTGTATGATCCTGCCAGCAAATAAATAATGAAGTTTCCATTACCTGATAACCCACAGTCATCAGGAAAACGTTTCCAAAGCTAACTGTGAATCATCTTCCAGGAAAGTTAAAAATAAATCAGATTCATCTGTCCAAAATGACATAACTCCAAAAGTTAACTTCACAACTCTTGTTGTTACTGAAGCATCTGCATGTTGTTTAACAAAGTTCCTGGGAGCAACAAGATGGCTATAAAGTCCACAAAAGAAAAAAAAAAACAAAAAAACTCCCTTCTTATAAATTATTATAAAGGACACTAGCCTGGGACTTTAGAGACTTATGTTCTAATCCTTCCTTGTCACTAATAGCTTCATAACCCTCTCTCTTGTTCTTAGCTTCCTCGTTTGTCAAATGAGAAGAATGAATTAGCTGCCTTTTGAAGACTTGCTAGCTATAAATTTCAATCCTTTTGATTACGATTTCAGGACTCTATGATGATATTTCTAGTACTAAAATGGTTAACTCATAATTTACACAAATTAAAACCAAAACAGCTCAGTTTTTCCAAAACACCTTAGGAAGAGTTGTCCATCTTATTATCAGTAAAAATATACCACTACTTGAGAATACTGTATTTTACAGCTTTCTCATGAGAAAAACTAATTCATTAAAAAAGAAAATTATGACAATTTTTAAAAATAAAAGTAAATTTTAATTAGAAAAACTCACACAAGGCTACATGTAGCAGACACTGATGTGCTGCCCCATATCCCCTTTCAGGAATGAAGGATTTATTGTCCAGCTGCTGAGAATGCTGTTGGAAAACAGCCCTCGGCTGTCAATCCTCTTTAGAAATTACCTCCACTAAATTCAGTTGTCCTCCAAAGTGGCCTCCATCCAACGACTGATCAAACCTCTAGCCCTTACGCCCAACTTAGGACAATTCTGAGGGCTATCCCAGCTGCAGAGTTCCACAGTGGGTTCAAGTGAGCTTTTTGTTGCAGCCTATTTATCCCTCAGTTTATTTTCCACTCCTTTCACAGACACTGATTCTGAAATATCTCCCATAACAAACTTCACGCATGTTAATTGCTGCCTCAGCTCCCCCAGGGAACTCAATTTTAAGCCACTGGTGACAGGAATAATGTAAGAAAACAGGCTCTAAAATAAAGTACTGGAGTTGGGTCACCGACTACCTAGTCACCCAGCTGACAATGAGAACCCCATCACTGGTGATGAGTAGAAAGGAGCCACTAGTACAAAGTGGCACTGCAAATGCTAAAACTTCCACTGGTGGTAAACTGGGTAGTTTTCCAGTAGAAGGGAATGCAGAAGTTGGCAAACCTTTTCGATAAAGGGTCACATAGTAAATACAATTACTTGGGCTTTGCATCATTTCATAGTCTTTTTTGTTGTTACTGTTTTACGACTCTTTAATAATGGGCCACCACAAAAACAGGCAGGCCAAGAACTGGGTTTGGCCTGTAAGCCATACTTTGACAACCTCTGCATTAGAAGGTGCAATGTAGGCTGGGCGCAGTGGCTCATGCCTATAATCCCAGCACTTTGGGAGGCCAAGGCGGGTGGATCACGAGGTCAGGAGATCAAGACCATCCTGGCCAACATAGTGAAACCCAATCTCTACTAAAAATACAAAAATTAGCTGGGTGTGGTGGTGTGCGCCTGTAGTCCCAGCTACTTGAGAGGCTGAGGCAGGAGAATCGCTTGAACCCAGGAGATGGAGATTGCAGTGAGCCGAGATCGCGCCACTGCACTCAGGCCTGGGTGACAGAGCGAGACTCTGTCTCAAAAAAAAAAAAAAAAAAAAAAAGTGCGATGTATCAGGTATTTGAGAAATATGAGGAAAAGAGCAATTATAAGGACCATGAAATTGGATTGTTGTTGTTAAAAGGCAACTGACCCTTTGGAAAACTATTAACGAGAGGCGAAAGTAATAGACAATAAAAAAAAAAACTAAATGTGAAAGCCAGAAGGTTCTTTGGTAGCAAAAAAAGACACTCATTTCAAACAGCAGGAGGCCACAAAAGGCTAAGGAACAGGATCAGGACCTAATCGTAACAGCAGCAGGGCTCAAAAGAAAGTTAAACTAAACTAAGGCCTGCATGGAAAAAGGAAAGAACAGGGACCCTGAAAAATGGGAGGGGGACATGAGCAGATTAACTTAAAAATCTTCAATCCCCAGCGTATTGTATGTAGGCTGCCCCTCCTAGGGATAGCCAATTCTTAGAGACAGCAAGGCCTTAGCAAGGAACCTGCCTTTAATATACAAATGAATTAATCCAGAGCCACACCTCCTCTATCTGGCCCCTACACCCCTGTAGGCAATATTCCTCTGCCTTAATCATCCTAGGCCAGGTAGCACACAACTAGGAACCAACCCTATAGATTAGAGCCCGCCAAAGTTATTCAAACTAGCCAACTCTAAATTGCAAAGCATCTGTCTTGTTTTTCCCATGGAAACCCTAATAAAGGCTCTGGCTTAAACCTTCCCCTCCTTCCTGTCTTCAGCCTCCTGAGACCACCCTGGAGGGCCCTGCATGGCATGTTGTGCCTCCTGTCTATAAAACCTGTGTGTATAATAAACTGTTTTCTTGAACTTCTTCTATGTCTCCTCTTATGGTCTCACCTGACTAGAATACAAACACCCAAGATCCTTTGAAGCCCCTAAGCTCAGAGTAGGAACCCACGCCTCCTTATTAAGGGTTGCTATTACGAGCCTCCTTGACTTCCAATGACACAGAGAAGGTAATGTCAGCAAAAAAGGCAGAGTAGAGACCTCCGAAATTCTCTCCTTCATAAAAGCAACAAAAACATGGCAAAGTTGTAAAAATCAACTTTTTCAAAACTGTGGAAATAAACCAAAGGATTGTGGCAATCCGGGGAGTGTCTATTGAACAAATATGGCTGAATCTTGGTAGGAGCTACAACCTTTATGGCATTTTAACGTGCTACTCCCATTTCACTCCTTCCCATTTCCACAGTATCCATGAAATCCAATAGCCCACAATCACCGTGAAAATCAGCAGCCACTGGAGGGGGCAGAACAGGGTTGGAGCCCCTTCAAAGTCCCATCCCTAAACAACTGTCATCTGACATATCTGGTGGTTCTGTGGAAGACTCTACTAGCAAAGCCATCTTTATTTGACCTGTAATCAAGCTCATCCAGCATAAACAGGTGTTTCCATGGGCATCTTTGGTCAAAAACAATCAGAAACAACTGTCTAATATAGTGGCTGCCTGAGGTATAACATAATATTTGAGGCAAACAAGAGGCTAACTAAAAAGCTTAAAAAGAAAAGCTGGGAAATGAGCTGTATGTAGGGGACTTTGAAAAACTCTGACATATTCCTGAGAACCTAGAAGGCCATACTCATGTAGCCCTGTGCACATGCTCAGAAAAGACCAGAGGAGGACCTAAATTCTCACCTCTGGCTAACATTAAGGCTTTGCACAGGCAGGAAGAGCTCAAGCAGAGTTGTAAATTCCTGGCTGAATGTTGAAGGCATGCCCCAACAAACACATAGAGCCCCTTGGCAAAGACCAGACGACTTATATGTTTTAGGCATCCAAGGAAATCTCTGCTCATTCAATAGCTTCTCTGCCCATTCATTCAACCACTAAGCTAACTGTGCAGAGACTTCAGTAACCACAGACAACAAAAAATATAGACTTCACAAAACAAACAACAAATAACCCTGGGGAGGTGGGAGAATCTGATTTCCAGAGTTTCCACATTATATTAAATGTCTAGTTTTTTAGTCAGACACAGTGGCACATGCCTGTAGTCTTGGCTACTCAGGAGGCTGAGGCAAGAGGATCTCAAGCCCAGTAGTTCAAATCCAGCCTGGGCAACAAAGCAAGACCCAGTACCTAAAATATAAAAGTTTTCAACCAAAAAAAAAAACTAGGCATGCAGAAAAACAAGTAGGACCTATATACGGAGGAAAAGCAGTCAATATAAACTATCCCTAAGAAAGCCCAGACATTGAACTTTCTAGAATGTATTTACTTAGAGACAGGGTCTCACTCTGTCGCCCAGGCTGAGTGACACAGCTCACTGTAGCCTCGCCCTCCTAGGCTCAAGCAATTCTCCCACATCAGCCTCCTGAGGTGCTGGGACTACAGGTATATGTGCCACCAGGCCCGGCTAATTTTTTTATTTTTTGTGGAGATGGGTGTCTCACTATGTTGCTCAGGTAAGTCTCAAACTCCCAGGTCAAGCGATCCTCCTACCTCGGCCTCCCGAAGTGCTGGGATTACAGGCATGAGCCACTGCACCTAGCCCTAGACTAAGACTTTAAATAATCTATTTTAAATATGTTGAAAGAACTAAAGAAAATAATGTCTAAAGAACTAAAGAAAATAATGTCTAAAGAACTAAAGGAAAACATATGAGAATGATATTTTACCAAATAAAGAATGTTAATAAACACACAAAAATTTTAAGAAAGAATCGAACAGAAATTCTGGAATTGGGAAGTACAGAAACTGAAATGAAAAACTCAATAGAGGGGCTCAACAGCAGCTATGAGCAGGCAGAACAATCAACCAACTTGAAGATAGGTCAACTGAGATTAGCCAGTCTGAGAAACAGAAAGACCAAATAATAAGGAAAAATGAACACAGTCTCAGAAACCTGTGGGACACCATTAAGTATACCAACATATGCGTGATGAGAATCAAGGAAGGAGAGAGAAGGACAGAAAAAATAATTGGAGAAATAACAGCCCAAAATTTCCCATGTGATAGAAAACATTACACACCCAAGAGGCTCAATGAATTACAAGTAAGATAAACTAAAAGAGATTCACATTAAGATACAACAAATCAAACGATTAAAAGCCAATAAAAATGAGAAAATCTTGAAAACATCAAAGAGAAGCAATTCATCACATACTAAGGAGCCTCCCAAAGCAGCTGACTTTTCATCAGAAACCATGGCAGCAGTGGGATATATTCAAAGTGCTGAAAGAAAAGAGATTGCCTATATCCAACAAAACTATCCTTTAAAAATGAAGGAGAAATTAAATTATTCCCATATTAAAACAGAAAAGAACTTCTTGCTAAAAGACTTACCCTAAAGAAATACTAAAGGGAGTCTTTCAGGCTAAAATATAAAGACACCAGAGAGTAATTCAAATCCACCTAAAAAATAAAAAGAGTGCTAGTGAAGTTAACTCCATATGTAACTACAAAAGATAATATAAATGTATTTCTCGGGGCGGGGGAGTCTTTTTTTCTTCCCAATTTAAAAGGCAATCACATTAAGCAATAATTAGACATCTGTGTTGATAGGTATACAATGCAGAGACATAACTTGTAGGACAACAACTGCACAAAGAGAGGAAAGGAAATAAAGGTTTATAGGAACAAAGTTCTTTTATATACTATTATAATTAAAATGGGTATTAAACCTAACTAGGGCAACCAATAGGAAAATAACTCAAAAAGATACAATTCCAAGTCACTGCAAGAATGTTTAAAAAAAAAAAGAAAGATTTTAAATGGTACCCAGGAAAATATATTAGCATAAAAGGCTAGTAATGATGAATGAGAAAAACAAAAAGGTGTCTGATCCTCAGTAGTGAGGTTATCTTCCCCAGGGACCCTGTTTAAATAATAATGTTACACATCAACCCATTCCTTATCAATCTTCTCTGCTTTACTTTCCTCTATATAGCACTTAACACCACCCAACAAACTTTACTTTCTATACACTAGAATTTAAGCTTCAACAGGGCAACGGCTTTATTTTATTTATAGTGGCTGGCACACAGCAGGTGCTAAATAAACAGCCGATGAAAAAAAAAAACAATAGGTAGAGATAAGCCTTTTAAGGACAGAAATGTTTCTCACATTAACAGCAACCTAAGAAAAGGGGATGTGTGTGCGCATATACAATCTGTAGACTTGGTAACAATAAAGAACTCCCCACCAGATAGGATTCTATTGTCTCCGTTAAGTAGGAGCTGTAAAGACATATACTGAGTGAGGCAGAAGTGGTAGGGCTGAAGGTTTACAGAGAGTACCTAGCTGTGTTGGATGCTTCTGTTGAAATTGGTGTCTAAGTCAGATTAAAAATCTGGTATGTTTGGCCACTGCAGCCTTAAATGAGCAGGTGATATCATGTGAAACTGTCCACCAAAAATTCATGTATTCTTACAACTTAAACAAAAATCAGTGTTTGAATTTTAGAAGAATAAAAAGCAGCAGCCAAATGCAGTGGCTCACTCCTGTAATGCCAGCACTTTGGGAGGCCAAGGTGGGAGGACTGCTTGAAGCCAGGAGTTCAAAATCAGCATGGGCAACATAGCAAGACCCTGTCTCTACAAAAAAATTTAAAAATTTTGCCGGGCATGGTGATGTGCGCCTGCAGTTACAGCTACTCGGGAGGTTGAAGTGGAAGAATCACTTGAGCCCAGGAGATCAAGGTTGGAATGAGCTATGATCCTGCCACTGCCACTGCACTCCAGCCTGGACAACAGAGTGAGACCCCATCTAAAAAAAAAAAAAAAACTGAATGCCCTAAATTCACATTTTGAGAAAAGCACCATATCAGATAGAAGGCACTAAATTTATCATAGTCAAGTAAAACTCAGTTGTACCAAAAGAATTGGAAGCAGGACCTTAGAGATATTTGTACACGTATGTTCACAGCAACACTATTCACAATTGCTAAAATTGGAAGCAACTCAAGTCTCCATTAACAGACGAATGGATCTGTTATCTGTTATGAATGGCCTTTGGGAGGCCAACGCAGGCGGATCACCTGAGGTCAGGAGTTCCAGACCAGACTGGCCAACCAATATGGCAAAACCCCGTCTCTGCTAAAAAACACAAAAATCAGGCCAGGCGTGGTGGCTCATGCCTGTAATCCCAGCACTTTGGGAGGCCAAGGCAGGCGATCACCTGAGGTTGGGAGTTTGAGACCAGCCTGACCAACATGGAGAAACCCCATATCTACTAAAAATACAAAAAATTAGCCGGGCATGGTGGTGCATGGCTGTAATCCCAGCTACTCAGGAGGCTGAGGCAGGAGAATCACTTGAATGCGGGGGGCGGAGGTTGCAGTGAGCCAAGATCACGACATTGCACTCCAGCCTAGGCAACAAGAACGAAACTCCATCTCAAAAATAAAAAAAAAAAAAAGGCCGGGGGTGGTGGCTCACACCTGTAATCCCAGCACTTTGGGAGGCTGAGGCAGGCGGATCACAAGGTCAGGAGATCGAGACCATCCTGGCCAACATGGTAAAACCCCATTTCTACTAAAAATACAAAAATTAGCTGGACGTGATGGCACATGCCTGTAATCCCATCTACTCAGGAGGCTGAGGCAGGAGAATTGCTTGGGCCAGGAGGTGGAGGCTGCAGTGAGCCAAGATCACGCCACTACACTCTAGCCTGGGCGACAGAGGAAGACTCTGTCTCAAAACAAACAAACAAAAAAATTAGCTGGTCACAGTGGCGGGCGCCTGTAGTCCCAGCTACTGGGGAGGCTGAGGTGAGACAATCACTTGAACTCAGGAAGCTGAGGTTACAGCGAGCCAAGATCACGCCACTGCACTCTAGTCCGGGCGACGGGGCAAGACTGCTTCTCAAAAAAGAAAAAAAAAAAAAGAAGGAAATTCTGAAACACAGTAGCTAAAATATGGATGAACCTTAAGGACACAATGGTAAGGGAAATAAGGCAGTCACAAAAAGGCATTTGTATGTATGAGTCCACTTATGTAAGGTACCTAGAGTAGTCAAAATAATAGAGACAGAAAGTAGTAAAATGGTGGTTTCCAGGAGCTAAGAGGTGGAGGGAAATGAGTTATTGTTTAATGGTACAGCTTCAGTTTTGCAAGAAGAAAAGAGTTCTGGAGATGATGGTAGTAAAGGTCGCACAACATAAATGTACTGCCTACCACCGAAATGTACCTTTGAAAATGGTTAAGATGAGGCCATGTGCGGTGGCTCACGCCTGTAATCCCAGCACATTGGGAGGCCAAGGCGGGCGGATCACGAGGTCAGGAGATCGAGACCATCCTGGCCAACATGGTGAAACCCCGTCTCTACTAAAAATACAAAAATTAGCTGGGCGTGGTGGTGGGCGCCTGTAATCCCAGCTACTCGGGAGGCTGAGGCAGGAGAATGGCTTGAACGCAGGAGACGGAGGTTGCAGTGAGCCAAGACCACGCCACTGCACTCCAGCCTGGTGACACAGAAAGACACTGTCTCAAAAAAAAAAACAAGAAAAAGAAAAATGGTTAAGATGGTAAATTTTATGTTATATGTATTTTACAATTTAAAAATTGGAAAAAAAAAAAAAAAAACTCAAACTGGATCATAGACCTTGCTATGGTTTGGAGGTCTGTCCCCTCCAAACCCCATCTGAAATTTGATTTCCAGTGCTGGAGGTGGGGCCTAATGGTATTTGGGTCATGGAGGGTGGATCCCTCATGAATAGATTAATGCCTTCTCTGGAGGTGGCTAGTAAGTGAGTTCTCACTCCATTAGTTCCAGCAAAAGCTGACTGTTGCTCTCTGCCCATGTAATCTCTGCACACAGTGCTTTCTTTTGACTTCAGTCATGAGTGGAAGCAGACTGAAGCCCTCACCAGATACAGATGCTCAATCTTGAACTTGCCAGCCAACAGAATTGAGTCAAATAAAACCTTTTTTCTTTGTAAGTCACCCAGCCTGAAGTGTTCCTTATAGCAACACAAAATAAACTAAGACCTTAATGCAAAACACATCTTTCTTTAAAAAAAAAAAAAAAAACTTGGTAGCAAACGGAGATTTCTTGTACAGGATACAAAAAGCACTAGTTGGCTAGGCATGGTGGTTCATGCCTATAATCCCAATACTTTGGGAGGCCGACAGAGGCCTCCCAGGCACTTGAGCCCAGGAGTTTAAGACCAGCCTGGACAACGGAGTGAGACCGTGTCTCGACAAAGAAGTTTCTGGGTGGGCGCAGAGGCTCACACTTGTAATCTCAGCACTTTGGGAGGCCAAGGCAGGCAGATCACTTGAGCCCAAGCATTGGAGACCAGCTTAGGCAGCATGGTGAAACCCCATCTCTACAAAAAATACAAAAAATTAGCCGGGTGTGATGGCGTGTGCCTGTAGTCCCAGCTACTCGGGAGGCTGAGAGGTGAGAAGATCACCTGAGCCCAGGAGGTTGAGGATGCAGTGAACCATGATCACACTGCCACACTCCAGTCCAGCCTTGGCAACAGGGTGCAACCCTGCCTAAAAAAAAAAGTTAAAAGGAAAAAATTGGCGGTGCATGGTGGCACACACCTGTAGTCCCAACTACTTGGTGGAGAGCTAAAGTAGGAATCACTTAAGCCATTGCATTCCAGCCAGGGTGACAGAGCAAGACCGTCTGAAAAAGAAAAGTACTAGTTGTCTTTCTAAAATAAGTTAAAATACATGAAAATTTTAAAAAAGAGGCCAGGCCTGGTGGCTCACACCTGTAATCCCAGCACTTTGGGAAGCCGAGGCAGGTGTATCACCTGAGGTCAGGAGTTCAAGGCCAGTCTGGCCAACATGGTGAAACCCTGTCTCTACCAAAGATACAAAATTAGCTGGGTATGGTGGCGCATGCCTGTAATCCCAGCTACTTGGGAGGCTAAGGCAGGAGAATTGCTTGAACCCGGGAGGCGGAGGTTGTGGTGAGCCAAGATCGCCACCATTGCACCGCAGCCTGGGCAACAAGAGCGAAACTCCGTCTCGGGAAAAAAAAAATTTTTTTTAAAGAATCTTGGGGGAAAGTGACCACATACCGTACACCAAAAATTATCTGACACAGGTCTAAAACAATTTAGAAGTTAATTTTGCCAAGGTTAAGGACATGCCTGGAAGAACTAAACAGGGAATCCCAGAAACAGTCTGGCCTGTGCCTTTTCTCCAAAGATGATGCTGAGGGCTTCAGTATTTAAAGGGAAAAAGTGGGCTAAAGGTGAAAAGAGGAAAGGTATGGTAATCCGCATGTTGCAAGAAAAAAGGAGCAGCACTGGGCACAGTGGCTCACCCCTATAATCCCAGCACTTTGGGAGGCCGAGGCGGGCAGATCATGAGGTCAGGAGTTCGAGACCAGCCTCGCCAATATGGTGAAACCCCGTCTCTACTAAAAATACAAAAATTAGCCGGGCATGGTGGCGCACGCCAGAAGTCCCAGCTACTCAGGAGGCTGAGGCAGAAGAATCACTTGAACCCAGGAGTTGGAAGTTGTAGTGAGCCGAGATTGCGCCACTGCACTCCAGCCTGGGCGACAGAATGAGACTCATCTCGGAGAGGGGATGGCAGGGGAGGGGAGGGGAGGGAAGCAACAAGTAGGAGAATAGTCAATTATGTATTCGTCTCACAATCAGTAAATGGCACCTTACATAAGGTAAACATAGAGTAGCTACCTGTGGAAATATTTAACCTTTTATCTGTAGCTATCTACTTATAAACAAAAGGAACGGCAATTTCTTGCACGACACAGCTTTTAGCTTAATATTTTTCCTTTGGCATAATGAATTGGGGTCTCGAGTTTTTAGTTTCCTCTCACAACACTAATGGAGAGATAAGAGAGAATTGTGAAAAGATTCACTAACAGATGACTTGAAGAAATCTGACACCAAAGAATTCAGCAGGGATAGAATATCCTGCAGGCAGGCTCTACTCAAAATACAAGAACGATAAACTCTATTTTTACATTTTTAAATCACAAGGATGAACATCAGACAGAAAGTTATCTGGAGAGTCGGATAACCAATTATAAGTACAGCTCAGAAAACCTAGCTGGGCACAGTGGCTCATGCCTGTAATCCCAGTACTTTGGGAGGCTGAAGCGGGTGGATCACTTGAGCTCAGGAGTTCAAGACCAGCCTGGCCAACATGGTGATACCCATCTCTACTAAAAATACAAAACTTAGCCAGGTGTGGTGGCACATGCACACTTGTAATCTCAGCTACTCAGGAGGGAGGCAGGAGAATCTCTTGAACCTGGGGGGCAGAGGTTGCAGTAAGTCGAGATCACGCCACTGCACTCCGGCCTAGGTGACAGAGCGAGACTCTGTCTCAAAAAAAAAAAAAAAAAAAAGAAACAAACAACAAAAAAAGGCACTCTGAGGAAACCAATAAATCATGGAAAGAAAAATTCAACAACAAAAACTCTACTATGCTCAAAAAATTCCATTATATAAAGGTAATACCACCCTTTAAAAGAAATCTAGGCTGGGTATGGTGGCTCATGCCTGTAATTCTAGAACTCTGAAAGGCTGAGGCAGGAGGGCAGCTCTTGAGCCCAGGGTAGCTCTTGAGACTGGCCTGGGCAACACAGTGAGACCTCCTGTTTACTAAAATTAAAAAAGTAGCCCAGGCGTGGTGGCTCACGCCTGTAATCCCAGCACTTTGGGAGGCCAGGGCAGGTAGATCACCTGAGGTTAGGAGTTCGAGACCAGCCTGACCAATATGGTGAAACCCCGACACTACTAAAAATACAAAAAAAGGCTGGGCGTGGTGGTGGGCACCTGTAATCCAGCTACTCGGGAGGCTAAGACAGAGAATCACTTGAACCTGGGAGGCAGAGGTTGCAGTGAGCTGAGATCGCGCCATTGCACTCCAGCCTGGGCAACAAGAGTGAAACTCCATCTCAAAAAAAAAAAAAAAAAAAAAAAGAAAAAGAAATTCAAATCACACATACAAAAAAAAAAAAAAGGATCTAGAATCAGAACAGCATCAAACCTTTTGAAAGAGACATGAAAGTTCAAAGACAGAAGAAACATCTTCAAAACGTTAATGTAGCCTGGTGCAACAGGGCAGGCCTGCAATCCCAGCCACTCTGGAGGCAGAAGTGGAAAGACATGCTTGAATCTAGGAAGTCCAGGCTGCAGTGGGCTATAACTGCACTTCTGAATGGCGACTGCACTCCAGCCTGGGCAACAGAGTGAGACCCTGTCTCTAAAATAAATAAATAAAGTTAAATAAAAGCATATTTCCAAATTACCAATCAAGTGTGAAAATACAGACATTTTTTTAAAAGAGGTTAAGTCCCTAACATTTACCTCCTATCCAACTTTTCTCAAGAAACAATTAGATAACATTTCAGCAAAATGAAAGAGTAAGCCAACAAAGGGTCCAATAAAAAGAGATTTCCGGAAGGACCGCAGCAGACATTAGAACTTGATACCAGATCTTGAGAACAAGTCTACATCAGAGCAAGAGAATGGATAGCTCTAGAAAGCAAGTCTTCTCCTCCCCCTCCAAGCACATACACAAAAGGCAGAACTGGTAGACAATGTGATGTGCTTGGGAGTCTTTAATTTAAAAACCCTAACAGTTGTAGAATCTTTTGGAAACATAGCAATACATACCTAGAAAACTAGGCAAATTAAAAAAGGAGGCAAATAACTCCAAATAAAACAAAATATACAGAAAAGTAACTACAGTATACATCTTAAGAGTTACCTATACTGGAATATTATCTATATTGGAATATGATGAAAGGAGATATAAGAGGTGTAATAAATCCTACTAACATAGTAAGAAGCCAAAAGGTAATGTTCAATATTGTCAGATGGTCAGGTGCAGTGGTTCACATCCATAATTCCAGCAACTTAGGAGGCCAAGGCAGGAGAATTGCTTGAGGCCAGGAGTTCAAGACCATCCTAGGCAAATAACAAGACTCCATCCCTACAAAAATTAAAAAAAAAACAGCCAGGTGTGATGTCATTCACCTATAGTCTCAGCTATGGGGAGGATCGCTTGAGCCTAGAGTTCCAAGTTACAGTGAGCTATGATCCCACCACAGCACTCTAGCCTAAGCGGCAGGGTAAGACCCTGTCTCTGAAGTAAATAAAAAATTGGGCCTGGCATGGTGGCTCACACCTGTAATCCAAGCACTTTGGGAGGCCGAGGCGGGCAGATCACCTGAGGTCAGGAGTTCAAGACCAGCCTGGCCAACAACATAGTGAAACCGAGTCTCTACAAAACAAAATTAGCCGGGCATGATGGCGGATGCCTATAATCCCAGCTACTTGGGAGGCTGAGGCAGGAGAATCACTTGAACCCAGGAGGTGGGGGTTGCAGTGAGCCAAGATCACGCCGTTGCACTCCAGCCTGGGCAACAGAGCGAGATTCCGTCTGAAAAAAAAAAAAAAAAAAGAAAAAGAAAAGAAAACAGAAAAAACTGGCTGGGTGCAGTGGCTTATGCCTGTAATCCTAGCACTCTGGGAGGCTGGGGCAGATGGATCGCTTGAGTCAGGAGTTCAAGACCAGCCTGTACATCATGGCAAAACCCAGTCTCTATAAAAATACGAAAACTAGCTGGGCGTGGGAGTACACGCCTGTAGTCCCAGCTGCTCGGGAGGCTGAGGTGGGAGGATCGAGTGAGACCAGGAAGTTGAGACTGCAGTGAGCCATGATTACACCACTGCACTCTAGCCCGAATGACAGAGCAAGACCTTGTCTCAAAAAAATAAACGAACCTAAAAATTATATATTGCCAGATAGGATATTTAGCAGCATCATTTTAAAAAAAAAATGCCAGAGACAAGAAATAGTGGTAAGTCTATTATTTAAATATAAGTAAATATCACAAGAGTTGAAAGTGGTTGCTTCTGGAAAGCTGGCCTAGAAAGGTGGACTGAGTAGGGAACAACCATTTTGGCAGTAAGCAGTGTAGTATTTGCATACGTATTCTTTCAGTAAAATTTTAGAAACGGCTAGGTGCAGTGGTTTACACCTGTAATCCCAGCACTTTAGCAGGCCACGGCAAGTGGATCACTCAAGGTCAGGAATTTGAGATCAGCCTGGGCAACATGGTGAAAGCTTGTCTCTACAAAAAATACAAAAACTAGCTGGACACGGTGGCACACACCTATAGTCTCAGCTACTCAGGAGGCTGAGGAGGAAGGACCACTTGAGCCCAGGAGGTTTAGTTTGCAGTGAGCTGTGATTGTACCACTGCACTCCAGCCTGGGAGACAGAAAGAGACCCTGTCTCAAAAAAAAGAAAAAAAATTAAGAAAAACAGTATTTTATAAACACACAAAAAAATGTAGATCTATGTATACTGAAATAAAATATTTAAAATAAATTAACTTAGTATGAGTTTCTTTTCTATCAATATATTCATCCCAACAATTATTTATTGCAACAATTGTATTACTACCAGGCACTAGACATGAAAGGATATGAGATGACATAGCTATACACACACACCAATACATATATATAGTTGTATATCAGGGTTTCCCAACCTCAGCAATTATTCACATTTTGGGCTAATATTTTATTTGGGACATGGAGGGCTATCCTGTGCATGTTTAGCAGCATCCCTGTCCACTCTCCACTAAATGCCAGGAGCACCTGCCTCCAACTGTGATAACCAAAAATGTCTCCAGACCTTGCCAAACAAGTGTCCCACGGGAGCAAAACTACCCCCCCACCCCCGCACAGCGCCCCAGTTGAAAACCACTTTTGCATTTGTACGGAAAAAACTCTGAAAAGATATGCACCCAAAAATATAGCAGTGGTTGTTCCTGGAAAATCAAGATTACAAAAAACCATTGCCATTTTTCTTTTCATTTCTGTAACTTAATTTTCATATAAATGTATTACTTTGACTACAAATAAAAAATATTAAAAACTCTCAAAATAAAAAGTGGCTAAACGTCAACACAAAAAATTTTAAATACATCATAAAATAAAATCTTAGTAAGTAATAACGCATATTTGACAGTTTCTAAACAATCAGTAAAAAAGAAGCCAGGTGCTGATTTCATGCCTGTTATTCCAGCCTTCTGGGATGCTGGGGTGGTAGGATTGCTTGAGACCAGGTATTCAAGACCAGCCTGGGCAACATACTGAGACATCATCTCAATGAAAAAAAATTTTTTTAAGTAGCTGGGCATGATGGCATATGCCTGCAGTCCCTGCTTCTGAGGAGGCTGAAGCAGGAGGATTGCTTGAGCCCAGAAGAACAAAGCTACAGTGAGCCATGATTGATCGCATCACTGCACTCAAGCCTGGGCGATAGTATGAGACCCTGTCTCTAAAAAAAAAAAAAAGTAAAATAAAAAACAAAAGAAGAAATCAGTAAAAAAGGAAATAGGAAAAAGACAAACTAGTCTATAAATTCATTAAAACTAACACATTTGCTTTGTTTTATAACTATTTTTTCAACAATGACTATGTATTGGCATAAAGAATTCACTCCTGAAACTTATCAATTTTAATAAAAAAATATATTTTATAATGTTTGGTGGGTCATTTTTTTAAAATAAGGAAAAAAGAAATGTTTCCAATAATCCCATCACCAAAAAATCGCAAAGTATTTAAAAATATCTGAACTTTTTCGATGTACTTTTTTCATATAGCTGATTTATGGCACACAAAACTTATTTTTAGTTTAACGTAAGCATTGCACAGTCATTAAACATTCTTCATAAAATTCATTCATTTCGAAGGGATAAAGTACCCCCCCCCACAGTGCATTAATCTCGGGCAATGATTCATTTTTAACTGAAGTACCAAGTGTGCTGGCTTATGCCTGTAATTCCAGCACTTTGGGAGGCCAAGGCGGGTGGATCACCTGAGGTCAGGAGTTCAAGACCAGCCTAGCCAACATGGTGAAACCTTGTCTTTCCTAAAAATACAAAAATTAGCCAGGCATGGTGGTGGATGTCTGTAATCCTAGCTACTCAGGAGGCTGAGGTGGGAGAATCACTTGAACCCAGGCGGCAGAGGTTGCAGTGAGCCAAAATTGCGCCACTGCACTCCAGCCTGGGTGACAGAGCAAGATTGTCTCAAAAAACAAAACAAACATTTTAATTGAAGTGATTTCTCTGATACTCCATTTCCCATGACAGGGAGGGGAGACAAAATTATAATCTAATAAAACCCAGAAAGTTTGTTTTCATTCCAGTATCAAATGAGGGCTTGACAAACAGTATTAATTTACTCCATCCTGTGGACTTTTTCTCCATCCGGTGGACTTTTTCTCCTAGTATATACACACCACAAAAATTTAAGTCAAGCTCTCATCTCTAACAGTTTAATGAGATGTCCTCGGCAATTTCACTTATTTAGCAAATATTTGGCAGACATCTATTATGTGCCAGACCCTTTACTCTCACACTGGGTATACACACCTGTAATTCCAGCAGTTTGGGAGGCCGAGCTGGGTGGATCACTCAAGGACAGGAGTTCGAGACCAGCCTAGCCAATATGGCAAAACCTCATCTCAACTAAAAATACAAAAAATTAGCTGAGCATGGTGGCACACGCCTGAAATTACAGCTACTCAGGAGGCTGAGGCACGAGAATTGCTTTAACCTGGGATGTGAAGGTTGCTGTGAGCTGAGATCATGCCAATGCACTCCAGCCTGGGCGACAGAGCAAGACTGTGTCTCAAAAAAATAAAATAAAATTGCAAAACATGTTAAGTGCTAACAAGGAAATGACCAGGGAGCAATTACATACGTAAAATAGAAAGATTCATAAAAACAGAGGCTAGAATCTCAATCCCCAACCCTTATTTATTTTTATTTATTTTTTTTTATTTTTTTGAGGCAGTGGCTAATGGATGTAATCCCAGCACTTTGGGAAGCCAAGGCGTGAGGACCACCTGAGGTCAGGAGTCGGAGACCAGCCTGACCAACATGGTGAAACCCTGTCTCTACCAAAAATAAAAAAAAATTAGTTGGGCATTGTGGCAGGCGCCTGTAATCCCAGCTACCTGGGAGGCTGAAGCAGAAGAATCGCTTGAACCCGGGAGCCGGAGGTTGCAGTGAGCCGAGATCGCGCAACTGCACTCCAGCATAGGTAACGGAGCGAGGTTCTGTTTCAAAAAAAAGAAAAAGTAAAAAGCAACACAATAAATACTACTCCAGCCACTGTGAAATATTTTTGTTATCTGAGATAACTATCAGTGTAGTATTGTTACCCTTATCCATTGTTACTCTCTCATATTATTTCTCTTTCAACCCACTTCATCCTGTTATCTTTGTTTTCTTTCTCATTCTCTCTTCTCCAGGATTTCGGTGAAAGATAACTTAAATAAAAGCAAGCCCCAGTTAACAGCTTTCAAAGCAAAAACATCCTAAGTTCAGATTTAAATGCAAGCCATGAAATAAAGTGTTACACAAAATTTTAAATTTTTCACAACTGCTAACACCTCTAACAACAGTAACAAAAAGGAAACACAATAGAGTTTGAGGCAGCAAGACTGACTGCTCACACATTTAAGAAAGAACACAGCTACAAACATTTTATGAAAATTTAACACAACTGTCCAGCAACAGTGGATTAGATGGATCAACTATGGCCTATCTACACAGAATACTATGCAGCTGTTAAAAAGAAGTGAGGATGTAGGGCCGGGCGCGGTGGCTCACGCCTGTTATCCCAGCAATTTGGGAGACTGAGGCGGGTGGATCACGAGGTCAGCAGTTAGAGACCAGCGTGACCAACATGGTGAAACCCCGTCTCTACTAAAAATACAAAAAAATTAGATGCGCATGGTGGCGGGTGCCTGTAATCCCAGCGACTTGGGAGGCTGAGGCAGGAGAATCGCTTGAAACCTGAAGACAGAGGTTGCCGTGAGCTGAGATTGCGCCACTGCACTCTACCCTGGGCAATAAGAGCAAAACTCCATCTCAAAAAAAAAAAAAAAAAAAAAAAGCGAGGATGCTCTCTATTAGCAGGTTTGGAATGATCTCTCAACATGTTAAATGAAAAAGTAGGGAGGGCATAGTGGTTCATGCCTATAATCCCAGCACTTTGAGAGGCTGAGGTGGGCAGAATGCTTGAGCTCAGGAGTTCAAGACCAGCCTGGATAACATAGGGAGACCCCCATCTCTACAAAACAATGACAACAATAAAATTAGTCAGATGTGGAAGCATGTGCCTGCAGTCCCAAACTTTGGAGGCTGAGGTGGGAGGATAACATAGGGAGACCCCCACCTCTACAAAACAATAACAACAACAAAATTAGTCAGTTGTGGAAGCATGTTCCTATAGTCCCAAACTTGGCAGGCTGAGGTGGGAGGATCAATTGAGCCCAGGAGGTAGAGGGCCCAGCGAGCCAAGATCGCATCACTGCACTCCAGCCTGGGCGAAAGAGTGAGACCCCCATCTCAAAAAAAAAAAAAATTACAGTGAAAAATAGGTTATATAGTTTGCCACACTGTACCAGAAAAGGACAAAAACATATTTGCTTTCATCTACCTACATAAAAAACACTAGAGAGGGACACACACAGACTAAAAAAAAAGTAGTTGATTACTAACTTGGCGGTGGGGGGTGGTAGATAGGATCATGGTGAGTATAAGACTTAATTTTGAACCACGTATTACTTATTCAAAATATAATTTTTTTTAAAGAGACAGAGTCTTTTACCAGGATGAAGTGCAGTGGTGTGATGATAGCTCACTATAGCTTCAAACTCCTGGGCTCAAGCAATCCTCTCCCCTGAGCCTCCAAAACTAGGACTACAGGTGCAAGTCACTATGTCCGGCTAATTTTTTTCTTTTCTGTAGAAAGGGGGGTCTATGTTGCCCAGGCTGGTCTCGAACTCCTGGCCTCAACCAATCCTCCTGCCTTGGCTTCTCAAAGCAATCATTATGATTATTATGATTATTATTATTATTTGAGACAGAGTCTCAGTCTATTGACCAGACTAGAGTGCAGTGGTGCGATCATGGCTCACAGCAGCCTTGACCCCTTGGGCTCAAGCGATCCTCCCGCCCTGGCTTCCCGAGTAGCTAGGACTACAGGTACAACACCACTGTGTCCAGCTAATTTTTTAATTTTCTTGTAGAGACAGGGTATCACTTTGTTGCCCAGACTGGTCTTGAATTTCTGACTTCAAGTTATCCTCCTGCCTTGGTCTCCCAAAGTGCTGGGATTATAAGAAGGAGCCTGTAAGTGTCCTGAAAGTGCAAAAATTGTTGTTGTTGTTGTTTTGAGACAGAGTCTTGCTCTGTTGCCCAAGCTGGAGTGCAGTGACGTGATCTAGGCCCACTGAAACCTCCGCCTCCCGGGTTCAAGTGATTCCCCTGCCTAGCCTCCCGAGTAGCTGTAACTACAGGTGCGTGACACCACACCCTGCTAATTTTTGTATTTTTAGTAAAGACGGGGTTTCACCATGTGGGTCAGGCTGTTCTCGAACTCCTAATCTCGTGATCCATCTGCCTCGGCCTCCAAAAGTGCTGGGATTACAGGCGTGAGCCACTGCACCCGGCCAAAGTGCAAAATTTTTAATAGGAATTTTTACGTCTTTTTATAAAGTCTATCTAAAAGTGGTCCAAAATTTTACTTTACATTTATAATTGCTTTAATTCTAGTCTTTTAAATCTTGTTCACTGAAACCACTTAGGTGTAATGCTATCTCAAGGTAATACCAATGCCTTGTGTTTACCTTGGTTCCACTGAACACAAGGTACTGGTACTACCTTGAAACAGCATTATATATTGGTCAAAAGCACATCCTTTTTTAACCTTTTTTTCTTTTTCATTACAAGAACACAAAACCACTTAAAAAAAAAAAAAAAAAAAACAGGGCCTCACTCTGTTGCCCAGGCTGGAGTCTGTCACCCAGACTAGAGTACAATGGCACAATCTTGGCTCACTACAACTTCCACCTCCCAGGTTCAAGCGATTCTCCTGCCTCAGCCTCCCAAGTAGGTGGGATTACAGGCATGCGCCACCATGCCCGGCTGATTTTTTTATTTTTTTTGTAGAGACAGGATTTCACCATGTTGGCCAGGCTAGTCTCAAACTCCTGACCTCAAGTGATCCACCCGCCTTGGCCTCCCAAAGTGCTGGGACTACAGGCGTGAGTGCCACCGCGTCCGGCCTCACACCCACTTGTATTTATTTACTTTTCATTAGTTTCCTTGAAGAGTATTCTGTGTCCAGCAGCCTTACCAGGAAGGCTGCTTCAGAATTTGACACAAACCATGCCATGTTTCCACAGGTATCAGTTGCGTTTCCCCAATTACTATAGTTTTGTTCTGTTTACCTATGTTATTCTTTGCTTTATACACATAAGCACATCTCTTAAATAGAATTCAGTTTCATCTTGGGATTAAACACTTTCATTTTTTTTTTTTTTTTGAGACGGAGTTTCATTCATCACCTAGGCTAGAGTACAATGGCACGATCTAGGCTCACTGCAACCTCCACCTCCCAGGTACAAGCAATTCTCCTGTTTCAGCCTCCTGAGTAGCTGGAACTACAGGCATGCGCCATCACACCGAGCTAATTTTTTGTATTTTTAGTAGAGACAGGGTTTCACCATGCTGGCCAGGCTGGTCTCGAACTCCTGACCTCAGGTGATCCACCCACCTCGGCCTCCCAAAGTGCTGGGATTACAGGCATGAGCCACCATGCCCAGCCAACACCTTCAATTTTAAGAAGAGGTGTATGCTCCTTTTGGCACTGCAGACCTTACTTATAGCCAGGCCTTGGAAAGCAGCTGCCAAGACATTTACTTTTAGAAGTTCAGTTCTGTTCCCAGCAGGCCTCTACAGAACCTTGTGAGACAGGGACTCACTCTGTCACCCAGGCTGGAGTGCAGTGGGGTGATTATGGATCACCGTAGCCACAACCTCTGGGGCTCAAGCAATCCTCCATCTCACTCCTCCACCAGGTAGCTGGGACTTCAGGCACATGCTACCATGCCTGGCTTCAATACTGTTTTTCATTAGGGGAATGTAAATTAAAAACAGTGAGATACCACTACATAACTACCAAAACGGTTAAAATCCAAATCACTACAACTCCAAAAGCTGAAAGTGGAGCAATAATAATTCTCACTCATTACTGGTGGGAATGCAAAATGGTACAGCCACTTTGGAAGATCATTTAGCAGTTTCTTACACAATTAAATATAATCTTACCATATGATCCAACAATCACACTCCCTGGTATTTACTCAAAATTACATGAAAACTTATACATCCACACAAAAACCTGCACGTAGATGTTTACAGCCTTTACTCATAATTGTCAAAACTTGAAAGTAACCAAGATACCCTCCAAAAAGTGAATAGACAAACTGTGGCACATCCATAAATGGAGTATTGTTCAGCACTAAAAAGAAATAATCAACCCATAGAAAAGACAAGGAGAAGCCTTAAATACACTGCTACTAAGTGAAAAGGCTCTATATTATATGATTCAAACTAAGGCAACCCTCTGTATCCAAGGGTTCCCCATTCACAGATTCAAACAATGGCAAGGCAAAAAGTATTCCGGAAAAATAATTTTAAAAAATATATATTTTTTGAGACAGAGTCTCGCTCTGTCACCCAGGCTAGAGTGCAGTGGCGCGATCTCAACTCACTACAACCTCCGCCTCCCGGGTTAAAGCGATTCTCCTACCCTCAGCTTCCCAAGTAGCTGGGATTACAGGCGCGTGCCAGCACACCTGGCTAATTTTTTATTTTTAGTAGAAACAGCGTTTCACCATATTGGCCAGGCTGATCTCAAACTCCTGACCTTGTGATCTACCTGCCTTGGCCTCCCAAGTGCTGGGATTACAGTCATGAGCCGCTGTGCCCAGCCAAAAAATAATTTTTAAAAATTATAGCAACTAGCCAGCTGCAGTAGCTGACATCTATAATCCTAGCACTTTGGGAGGCCAAGGATGGCAGATCGCTTGAGCCCAGAAGCTCGAAACCAGCCTCAGCAACTTAGCAAAACTCTGTCTCTAGAAAAAATACAAAAATTAGCCAGGTGTGGTGGCGGGTGCCTGTAGTCCTAGCTACTGAGGAGGCTGAGGTGGGAGGATCACCTGAACCCGGAGATCGAGGCTGCAGTGAGCAGTGATTGTTTCACTGCACTCCAGCGTGAGTGACAGACTGAGACCCTGTCTCAAATAAAAATTTTTAAGAAGTGTAACAACTATTTACATAGCATTTACATTATATTAGATAATTATAAGTAATCTAGGCCGGGCGCAGTGGCTCACACCTGTAATCCCAGCACTTTGGGAGGCCGAGGCGGGCAGATCATGAGGTCAGGAGATCAAGACCATCCTGGCTAACAAGGTGAAACCCCGTCTCTACTAAAAATACAAAAAATTAGCCGGGCATGGTGGCGGGCGCCTGTAGTCCCACCTTCTAGGGAGGCTGAGGCAGGAGAATGGCATGAACCCAGGAGGTGGAGCTTGCAGTGAGCCGAGATCGCACCACTGCACTCCAGCCTGGGCGACACAGCGAGACTCCGTCTCAAAAAAAAAAAAAAAGTAATCTAGAAATTTAAAATATACAGGAAGATGTGCATAAGTTACAAACTCATTGTATTGAGGGACTTGAGCATCTGAGGATTTTGTATCCTGGAGGAGACTCCTGGAACAAATTTCTCCCAAGGATACCACGTGAAGGTATATGAATGTATTCTGGAAAAGGCAAAACTTTGGGGTAGGGGACTGCTTGTACTTTCTGCTAAATTTTGCTGTGAACCTAAATTGTCTTATGAGGGGCAGTGAGTGTGTACACACAAAAGTGAGCATACACAGTTTAGGCTGGGCACAGCGGCTCACACCTGTAATCCCAGCACTTTGGGAGCCTGAGGTGGGTGATCACTTGAGGTCAGGAGTTCAAGACCAGCCTGGCCAACAAGGTGAAACCCCATGTCTACTAAAAATACAAAATAATTAGCTGGGCATGGTGGTACATGCCTGCAATCCCAGCTACTCAAGGGGCTGAGGCAGGAGAATTGCTTGAACCTGGGAGGCGGAGGTTACAGTGAGCTGGGATCGCGCCCACTGCACTCCAGCCTGGGTAACAAAATGAAACTCTGCCTCAATTAAAAAAAAAAAAAAAAAAAAAAGGAAATTAATTTAAATAAATTTAAAAGCATTTTGTTAAAAAAAAAAAACCTTAATAAAAATATATTTCAGGTCATGGGTAAAGAGTCTCTGTAGTCACGGCAACAGCCGAGGCAGGCTGCCTGCATACCAGCTGCCAGTGATGGGGAGAAGCTGCCAGTCTACATCAGCCTGGGCCATAGTAAGCTGCTGCCACAGGGCCGGCAGCGTGGGCACCATGTTGCATTCATCTCTGTACCCCCAGCATCTAGCAGTGTTGGCATGTAGTGGGCACTCAAAGAAATGTGTGTTGAATGAACAATACCTGTGACAAGCAAGCGAACTTTATTCTTTCTCAACCCTTGTTCCTATGACACACCTCCTCCTGACTGTCACTGTCACTCCTTCAGAGCAGAGCTTCTCTAGGGAACCTGGATGGGAAACAACTATGGTAAAGGACGTCCTGGGTGAAGAGGGACTGCACTTTGATGAGTTGAACAAGCTGTGGGTGTCGGACTCAGAGGTTACCCAGCAGACCATAGAGCTCAAGGAAGAGTGCAAGAACTTTGTGGACAAAACTGGCCAGTTTCAGAAAACAGTTGGTGGTTTAATTGAGCTTGTTGATCAACTTGCAAAAAAAGCAGAAAATGAGAAAATGAAGGCCATGGTGCTCAGAACTTGCTCAAATCAATAGCAAAGCAGAGAGAAGCTCAACAACTTCAGAACTCAGTAACTTCAAGCACTAATAGAAGAAAAGAAAATTTAGGCAGGGCATAGTGGCTCACACCTGTAATCCCAGCATTTTGGGAGGCCAAGGTGGGCAGATCACCTGAGGTCGGGAGTTTGAGACCAGACTGGCCAACATGGTAAAACCCCATCCCTACTAAAATTCAAAAAATTAGTCGGGCATGGTAGCACACCTGTAATCCCAGCTACTCTGGAGGCTGAGGCATGCCAGGCATAGTGGCTCATGCCTTTAATCCCAGCACTCTTGAGACACCAAGGTAGGAGGATCACTTGAGGCCATGATCTCAAGACCAGCCTAGACAACATAGAAAGACCCTGTCTCTACTAAAAAAAAAAAAATTAGCCAGGCGTGGTAGCACATGCCTACAGTCCAAGCTATTTGGGAGGCTGACGTGAGAAGACCATCTGAACCCAGGAGTTTTGAGGCTGCAGTGAGCTATGATCGCACCACTGCATTCCAGCCTGGGCAACATAGCGAGACCCTGTCTCTTAAAAATAAATAAAATAATAATAATTTGGAATGGACAATGAATGGATAGAAGTACAGGTAAAACAAGACTGATCATGAGTCATTACTGTTTAAGATGAGTGACAGGTTTGTGGGAGGTCACGATACTGTATTATTTTCATACATGTTTAAAACTTTTCATAAAAAAATTAAAGGAGGGTTATACATAATACAATTATATTTATGATAAAAAGGATAAACTGTTAAGAGGGGCAATGGATGAAACAAACCTGTCAGGAGATTATCTTAAAGAATTCTGGCAGGAGGAGTACTCTGAACTAAGGCAATTGATGAAACAAACCTGTCAGGAGATTATCTCAAAGAATTCTGGCAGGAGGTGAGAACTTCTGAACTAAGGCAATATTAGTACAGAAACAAAAAGCACAGATTAAATCAGTTACTTCCTTAGGTCAGCAGTCAGGCTTCATGGGCATTCTAAGCAAAATTTTCTTATCCTTTTTGAAGAAAAACTAGAAGAGGCTCCATAGCATTCATAATATATGCAAAGGGGACTATACAATCCCCCAAAAAATCAAGAATCAGTGAATTAGAACATATTTTAGGATACTGATGTTATCTATATTACTCAGCCTTTTGAATCATTACAATCCAGTTCACTCAGTTTCTTTTTTTTTTCTTTTTTCGATACAGGGTCTCACTGTTGCCCAGGTTGGTCTCCAACTCCTAGGCTCAAGTGATCCTCCTACTTCAACCTCCCAAAGTGCTGGGATTACAAGCGTGAGACACCACACCTGGCCAGTTCACACAGTTTAAATGAAGCTCTTTCCTACTTTAGAACTTCTGCTAAATGCTGTAGCTTCCAACTGGAATGCTCTTTGTACAATTAGGTATTCCCGATACTTCAGATCTAAAAGTATACATTTTCGAACTTTATGAGAATTAAATGTATTGAACCAAAAATAATGTCAGCCATATAGAAAGTGTTCAACAGGTCAGGTGCAGTGGCTCATGCCTGTAATCCTAGCACTTTGGGAGGCCAAGGCAGGCAGATTACTTGAGGTCAGGAGTTCAAGACCAGCCTGGCCAACATGGTGAAACTCCGTCTCTACAAAAAATACAAAAATTAGCTGGGTGTGTTGGTGGGTGCTTGTAATTCCAACTACTCAGAAGACTGAGGCATGAGAACTGCCTGAACCCAGGAGGTGGAGGTTGCAGTGAGTTGAGATAGCACCACTGGACTCCAGCCTGAGTGACAGAGCGAAAACTTTGTCTCTAAAAAAAAAAAAAGAAAGTACTCAATAAATATTAGGTATTATCTGAAACTCCATTACATATACAGGTTTCCTATCATCATTTATTCTCTCAGCATTCTGTTAATTTGTTGTTTGTAACATTTTATTGGCCAGGCATGGTGGCTCATGCCTGTAATCCCAATACTTGGACTTTGGGAGGATGAGGTGGGAGAATCATTTGAGCCCAGGAGTTCGAGACCAGCCTGGGCAACAAACTGAGAACCCATCTGAACTAAAAATAAAAACAGCTTGGTGTGATAGTACATGTCTGTAGTCCCACCTACTCGGGAGGCTGCAGCAGGAGGATCGCTTGAGCTCAGGAGGCTGAGGCTACAGTGAGCCATGTTGGCACCACTGCACCCCAGCCTCGGCAACAGAGCGCCATGTTGGCACCACTGCACCCCAGCCTCAGCAACAGAGCAGGACCCTCTATTGAAAAAAAAAAATTATTTCTAGAGTATAAGCTCCCTGAGGACAAAGTCTTTGTCTCATACATCATTATACACCCAGGATCTAGCACAAAATCGCACTCAAGTATCACCAAATAATCATGCTGGAATCAATAAAACTCACAGGCCATACGGAGGGGGAAGGTTCAATGACCTCTATAGTACTAGCGATAGGGAGGATAGTGTTAACTTTAATGTGACAAGGAATAAAGAATGAGCAAGTGTGTTTTGTCAAGGGGAAGAGGCAGGCACTTGAGATTAACTGAATGGATGCATTGAATTGGAGGTAGAAAAACTAAACAGGAAGTTAGAAATACAAGGGACATCTGAACGCCAAGTAGCTAGTAGTGGTTAAGAACATGGCCTCTACAGGCAGTCTAAGTTTAAATCCCAGTTCTACTGCCTCCTAGTTGCATAGATTACTTAACCTTTGGGCCTCGATATGCCAGTGTCAGAAAAAAGAAAAAAAGGACACCAACTATACCTGTATCAACCTCACTGAGTTGTTTTGAGAATTAAATGAATACTGAATGAATTAAATGAATACTGAAATACTGAAGCACTGAAATAACAATTAGGAAAGAGTAAATAAATGCTAGGTATTATTAAGATGGTACATGGTAGCTAAAAATCTGATTCTGAATATACAGTAAAAACATAAAATAGAACCAGAACCCCACATAACAACAACTGGGAACAAAAGAAAGAAAATATATGAAGGAAAGTGATAAGTAGACGACAGGAAAAACAGAGTGGAAGCAAAAGAAAATAATTTTGAAGAATTTGTTAACAACAGAGTTTTGGTTAAGTACATATGGTTTATAAGGCCAAAGGATTTGGCAATTTGAAGGTCAATCATGAACAGAAAACATAGTGTTCTACAAAGTGTTTAGAAGGGAGGGGAGAAGAGAGCGAAAAGGCAGACATAGAGTGAGGTTAATGGGTAGTGGAGGAGCATAAAGAGAATTCTATATCAGTGGTCCCTAAACTTCATTTCAAGAGCTTCAAAAAAAAACAGGGAATCTGACGCAAGGTAGTGGACTCCCTTAATACTATCAATAAAATTTTTTTAACTATTATCACCATCATCTGAAAAAGGAAATGCCTAACAGTAAAAATGTATGAAGGCTAAAAATCCCAGAACAAAGGGAACATCTTTATGAAAAATCACTGTCGGCCAGGCGCGGTGGCTCACGCCTGTAATCCCAGCACTTTGGGAGGCCAAGGTGTGCAGATCACGAGGTCAGGAGATCGAGACCATCCTGGCTAACACGGTGAAACCCCGTCTCTACTAAAAATACAAAAAAATTAGCTGGGAGTGGTGGCAGGCACCTGTAGTCCCAGCTACTCGGGAGGCTGAGGCAAGAGAATGGCGTGAACCCGGGAGGCAGAGCTTGCAGTGAGCCAAGATGGCACCACTGCTCTCCAGCCTGGGCAACAGTCGAGTGAGACTCCGCCTCAAAAAAAAAAAAAAGAACATAAGCTCTTTGACTACATTTTCTTTATTAGCTATGTCATATTTTTACACTTGGCAAACAAGCATTTTGTATATATCCAAAATCCACTTACTATATACAAACTATAAAGAAAAATATAAGGACACATTAGCAATATATATAAACTATGCCTTGCAGCAGCATCACGGGCGCTCAATAAAACTTTATTGAAATGTACTCAAGTAGCGTAGGCCACGCAATACTAGATGAAGAATTACAAGTCAGATTCCACTCTATAAAAAAGTGCTAAGACAGTATAACATGATGGTTACAAGAGGGTAATATGACCACAGGCTTTGGAATCAGACAGACCTGGGTTCAAATCTTAGCTGCAATTCTTTATGGCTATGACTTTGGCAAAATGATTTAACCTACCTAAATTTGTCTCCTCACCTGTAAAATAGGAATACCCACCTCATAAGGTTATAATGCTGATTAAATGGCAGTTTCTAACTTCTAGAAGTCGTAACATGATAGATGTTACTGCTTAAAGATCCTTAAGTTAGTAGGAGATATTTTGCTTAGACTTACTTGATTTCTTCATTTTTAAGGGGGGAATCTCCTGAATTTTCTATTTTCAGGGTTTTCAAAGCTGGTCTGGAATAGTGATTTGCAAATCCTAGTGTCTTTTCCATGACAAGATTTTAATGAATCTACTATGAAATTACAAAAAAGTGTAGTGTAGTGATTTTTCTCTTTAACAGGCACTACTGTGAAGAAAGAATCACTTGTAGAACTTTAAAAAATATGCAGGCCTCTTATCCTCTGGAGATCTCGATTGATCTAGGGCTTGAAGAAAATGGACTGTCTGCGGAATTCTGGTAATTCATGTTATATAAAAGTTAAGAAACCACTGTCCTACGACCTTCCTAACAATGGTTCCAAGGTAAGGAAGAATCAGAGACAGAAGAGCTTTAAGACGTGATCCTCTGGTTTGGTTCCAAGTTTCTAAGACAGACCTTTACTCTAAATTCTTTTTACAGAGAACAGAATCATACTGCAAAGTTCCTTTTAGTATCTTTCCCAAAGCCAGGGAAAATATTATTCCCCATTAAAATTTTACATCAATATGGGGTATTCCTTAAGCTCTTCATGTTCTCTATTGAAACTATTCAATAATTAACACTTTAAAAATACGTGTAGATGACAGTGCACCGGAAACTGTACATAATAATATGTAAGTTGTCTTATTTCTAGATTGTCTTAAAAATAAGTTTACAGTAAAAATCCACTGATGCTTCACTACACCCTCCCACAAATATGTGTTCAACACATACATTTTAAAATATGCATCTCACAAGCAATCTCAGTAGACTGAAGGCACCTAAAGCAAATTCAATATTCCTGATGCAAACTAGAAACCTTATTAACTAAGTTAACCCAATAAAACATTTTAAATATATAACTCAAAAAAAAAAAAAAAACCAAACCAACGCCATCATGAACATTTTATTCTGAAAGAATCAGTATGAAATAAAGAGTCTAGAAACACTGTAGGACTTCTTCAAAACAAGGAAACAAACAAAAACTCAGGATGGCTAATAACAGTACTGTACCAATAGAACTGAAAGCAAGCAATCAAGCAAAACGAATCTCCCTTAAAACACTTTGCTGCTGCTGTTAAGGAGACCTAGAAGGGAAAGCAAATGCTAGAGCAGGCAATAAAGGCTTCTTTAATATAGGTTTTACTAATTTGGACACAAGATATCTTTCTTCTCAGCTGCTTACATTAGTGAAGTTTATGGGTGAAAAATGCAATTGCTAACTTGAAGAGTATTAAAACCCAAACTTGCATACAATAGTACAAAGTTCTAAGAAACCACAGCAGGGACTGGTGAAGTATTATTTAGTGAGCTTAGGCCTTACTGCATTTGTCAATCCAAATTGTAAAAACAAATTCCTTACTAACTTTACTCACACAGAAAATTAAGTTTGCAGTATGTAGCAGAAAGCTGCATACCAACAGAATTCTATAAATTTTAAGTATTTTAAAGCAGACTGTACACAACTTAAAAGTTTTGACTTCAGCTTTTTTAAAGTTATGTAATTTTAAAGCCCAATATTATATCAAAACACAATTGTAAAGCAATGAAATGACTAACAAGTGTTACATTTTTTTTAAGACTTCATACGGTGTCAAAATACCCAATATTTTTTACTTTTGAGAAGTTTAACTTCACCCACTTTGTGGAGTCATATAAAAGTTTACTAGGTCAGAACCAAACTAAAGAGATGCATATTTGAGAACACCCTTTCTAGTTAATCCAATCCTCCTCCTTTCAGCACTACATTTGCCTAACTATTCACCATAGACATATGACATATATGACAGCAAATACTGCTTACCTCCTAAATATACAACAGTCTGAAGAACAGGTGCAATACTATTTAGACGCATGCTTTTTGCTTCTAAGCCTAAATTTGCCTAGGAAAGGTATTTAAAAATAAACACAAATACCCAAGAAAGTTAAATAATCCTTTCAAAAAGATGCAGCAATTTTGAGATCCAGGACATGAGCTGTTAACTACCTACAGCTTCCAAATGTGCAGCCTATCAAAGGTTCACATTATGAGGATCGAGTCAAGCTCAACTATGAAGGGTCCCGAGAACATCTCACTTTGCTTCTCCTGCAAGAGTAACATGATATAACTACGTTTCACTTCAAGTGAATATTAAATCTCTTCAGTCGTTTCATAAATACAGCATCGATCGTCTGGTTTGGTTTTTTTAAGGATAAAGAAAGGGATGGGGAAAGGAGATCTAGTGAAGAGTACTGTAAAAAAAAAAAAAAAATTCAGTGCTGAAAGCGTTGATGAGTCACTAAATAAGGAATAACTACAGAGAATCCAACTGAGTCTCAGGTAAGATAGTACTTAAAGTTGACGATGGGAAATAAAACTTCACAGGTCAGTCCCAAGTCACTGTGCACCCTAGCAGCCCAGGGAAGACGCGTGGCTGTCAAGGGGCAAGTGCGTACCAAGTCTGAGGGAGGGGGCCAGATACGCCAAATCGGAAAGGGGGGTGGTCCGGAAAAGGGGGGTAAGATGCCTATCCTAGTCCCTCTCTTCGGGCTCTTCATCTCAAGGGAACAAACAAGAGCAAACTCAGTGTCGAGAGGCCCCAAACCGGACTCTCCTACAGAAAGGTGCTCGATCCCAAGCCCAGGAGACCCGGGAAGGCCGCCTCCGGAGGAGCCCCCGCAGACGCCATACTAAAAGCCAAAATGGCTGCCCCGAGGAGGCCCGCACCGCGTCGCTAGTGAAGGTTGGGGAGCAAGCTTCTGCGGGAAAGAGGGAAGAGGACTCCAGGAAAAGCCGTTGAGAAGACCATCACACCCGGAGCAGCACAGGTAGGTTCCGCTCGGCCTCCCAAGGCGCCGGCTCCGGCTGAGGGGAGTCCCCGGCCCCACCCCCCGGCCGGGAACCCAGCCGCCGCAGCCGTCCCGCACACCGACCCCAACGAGGTACCTGCAGTTCGGCCCGTTCCACCTCCCAGTGCGCCCGCTCCATCTCGAACCGAGCCCACTCGTGCTGGATGTAGTGCAGTATCCCCGGGATAGTGTACTGCTGCGGCCGGGACAGCTCGGGGCCTGCCGCGGGACCCGCTCCCTCGGAGGCCGGAGGAGCCCCGCCGCCCGCCGCTCCGTTCCCCCCGGGCGAAAGGCCCAGGTTCCCCCCAGGTCCCTGCTGCTGCCGGGGAGGGGCCGCCATCCCCGGGCCGCCACCACCGCCTCCGGCAAGCTCGTCCATTGTGTGTGGGGCCCCGGCCGGGGCGCAGGGCGAGACACCGACAGCTGGGGGAAGGGCCGGAGAGGGTGGCCCCGCGCTGGCTGCGGGGCGGAGGCCGGCCGGGAGAGGGGCGGGGAAGGGGTCGTTGCTGTGTGCCTGCCGTGGGTCAGAGCAGGGAGCTGCCGGCCGCCGCCATTACAGTCCCTCCTCCATCTGCCCGTCTCACTCACTCACTTTAGGGGAAGGGGGGGCCGCGGCGGGAGGGGTTGGGGGAGAGTTGGGAAGGGGATAGGCGGAGGGCCGTCACTGGCGCACAGCATGCTGGGTAGCGAACGCAGCCTCACGCTTAATCGCCAAATAGAGTCCGGCCTCACCCTACGCCGGCGCACTGAGAACGCAGCCCGGGTCGCCGTTAGAGGGCGGGGAAAGAGCTTGGGCTCCGCCCCTAGGCCCGCCCTCAGACCCGATCCGGTGTCTGGCCGCAGCTACCGGACGCCAGGACTCCGACTCTGACTTTTGGAAGCGAGGCGGCCTTAGGCTTCCTGGTTATCAGTTTCCTTCGAGCAGGCCGTCCCCAGGCGCTGTTTCCTTCCCAAGAGTCTCTCACCCGTGTGCCGGCCTTCTGAGCTGGTTGTTAACCTGGCTGGTCGCTCTGGCCGACCGCAGCCCGTCTCGGATTCCTGACGTTTCTTTTCATTCTTTGAGTGTTGCAGGCAGTCCCAAGGGTGGGCCCTCTTTCCCTTCCTGTCACTCGCTCTGTCTCTGGTTTCTTGGAACCAGTCAGTTCTCTTCTGGCAAATAGCCAAGATCCTCCGGCTGTGGTTACTGATTCCTCGTCTCCGTCTTGAGCCTGGGCTTTGGTCCCATTTCTATGCGCTCGGTCGCCCGTCATAACTTATTCCACTTTGCGTCCCCTCTTCTTTCCTTTTCTGGCATGGGTTGTGGGGGGGTTAGGAGAGGGGGAGGAGCGATTGTTTTTTTTCTTGGGAGAAGAAGAGGTAGTGAATTCCTTTAGACCTTGACGATGATGGGTAGAGGGAGAAAAGTTTGAAGGAGACTGGCTAGACTAACAATTGGATACGATAGAAATGAATGGGCTCACAAATATTGTCATCAATAGACTATTTTGATCGAAACAGAAAATAAAAGCACTGTGAGTACAACTTAAAATCCTAGATGAATGTTCTCCTGGGTCATTAAATGTTTAAGTGAATATGGCCGGGCGCGGCTGCTCAAGCCTGTAATCCCAGCACTTTGGGAAGCCGAGGTGGGCGATCACTTGAGGCCAGGAGTTCAAGACCAGCTTGGCCAACATTGTGAAACCCCATTTCTACTAAAAATACAAAAATTAGCCGGGCGTGGTGGCGCACACCTGTAGTCCCAGCTCCTGGGGAGGCTGAGGCACGAGAATTGCTTAAGCCCAGGAGGCTGAGGTTGCAGAGAGCCGAGAGCGCACCACTGCACTCCAGCCTGGGCGACAAAGCGAGACTCCGTGTCGGAAAAAAATTTTAAAAAGTCTGAGTGAATGTAACATACACATAAGAGACAAGGCTAATATTTTAAGTACAATAGTGGGTATTTTTATGTGCTTATTTTCCTAGAAAATATCCTAATGCACTAGTATGTTTCTAAAAATTAATATAGCTAAGAAGCATTTGTTTGAAAAATAAGACAAAAATAATTAACAACATAAGGAAATTAGGTTCAGTAATTATATTAATAGCGATGCAGGAAAATTGCATTGAAAATTTGTTACTTTTTAAAAATTTTTTTCTTTACTGCAAAAGCCAATAAAACTTGTACTATGGAGTATTCACTACCAACCAATCAGGAAGTAATTTCAAAAGAGATAAAGTAAGTAATGCATCTTATTTTATCACGTCTGCTTTACTGTTATTACAGTTTAATGGAAAGCAGATTGGACTTGTTACTCATGCTGCCATGTTTTATTTCTATATGAAATGAAATCTCAGATTGCAGTACTATCATGTTAAGAACCATTTCTTCAAATTATTATTTTATTTTTTTTTTTTTTGAGACAGGATCTCACTCTGTTGCCTGGGCTGGAACGCAGTGGTGTGATCTCTGCTTGTTGCAACCTGGAGCTCCCTGGCTGAGGTGGTCCTCCCACTTTAGCCTCCTGAGTAGCTGGGACTACAGGCGTGCATCCACCAAGCCCAACTAATTTTTGTATCTTTTGTAGAGATGGGGTTTTGTCATGATGCCCAGGCTAGTCTCCAACTCCTGGCTCAAGTGGTCCACCTGCCTTGGCTTCACAAAGTGTTAAGATTACATATTTCTTCAAATTATTAAAGTACTATTTATCTTATAGTTGCCAACATACAACCTGTTTATTCATCCAATTCCTTTTTAGGGGGCCTCATAGCACATAAAAAGCTCAGAAAAATTATGCTGCCTCAAAGACATACACACACACACACACACACAAAGAGACATCTGTGGCCAGGTGCAGTGGCTCACACCTATAATCCCAGCACTTTGGGAGGCCGAAGCGGGCAGATCACTTGAGCTCAGGAGTTGGAGACCAGCCTGGCCAACATGGCAAAACACCGTCTCTACCAAAAAGTACAAAAATTAGCTGAGCGTGGTGGCGCTTGCCTGTAATCCCAGCTACTCTGGAGGCAGAAGTGGCAGTGAGCCGACATGCCACTGCACTCCAGCCTGGGTGAAAGAGAAAGTGAGATTCCATCCCAAAAACAACAACAACAACAACAAAAAACATTTGTGAGAGTGGTTGACCTGATGATAGCATCAAAAGAAGACTAACATGCACACTTATGTGTCCCACTGGTACCTTGAGCTTAAGGAAAGACTGGATTTATTATCCTTTTTGTCTCCTCACCTACCCTCAAAACAAAAACAAAATCTCTACTTCTATTATCTACCTTATTAAGTGATACTACATCCAAACTTGAAGCCTAGCAGTCATTCTACTACCTTTCACTCAGGCCCCACAATCCAATTTCATTCTCAGTAATATCGTTCCTATGGATTCTATTATCTCTCTTTATACTTTAATTTAAACCTTCCCACCTCCATTCTACCCCCACTTTGCACTATCACTGCTGCCTGATTGATCTTCCTAAAACGAAGATATGATTCTGTCATTCCTCTATTTAACACAGTTTAGTGATTTCTAAATTTAGAATAAAGCCCAAATTTTAACATAAGCATATAAATTGATCTAGATCCATCCTACAACCTAATCTACCATAACACTATCATGCCACCTCATTCTTCTCTTCAGCCAAACTGCCACTGTTTTTGGTTCCTCAAATGTATTAATGCTATTTCATTCCACAGTAAGTTAACACATACTGTGCGCCATTGCCTATCTTCAAAACTCAGCTCAGATCAGGCACAGTGGCTCACGCCTGTAATTCCAACACTTTCGGAGACAGAGGTGGGAGGATGGCTTAAGCCTAGGAATTCGAGACCAACCTGGGCAACATGGCAAAACCCTGTCCCTACTAAAAATACAAAAATTAGCCAGAGTGGCCACGTGAGTCTATAGTCCCAGCTACTCTGGAGGCTGAGATGGGAGGATCACCTGAGCCCAGGAGGTCCAGGCTGCAGTGAGCCATAATTGCATCATTACGCCACTGCACTCCAGTCTGGGCAACAGAGCAAAACCCTATCTTAAGACAAACAAAACCCTCCCCCAGCAACAACAACAAAAAAAACTCAGCTCAAGCATTATTTTGTCCAAGAAGCCTCCATATCCCTGAATTCTTTTGACTCACTATTCTATTCTAGTAGCCTCCCTCCCATGCTTATCTCTTTTTTTCTTTAATCTTTTTTTTTTCTTTTTTGAGACTGGATCTCACTCTGTCACCCAGGCTGGAGTGCAGTGGCACGATCTTGGCTCACTCCAGCTTCAGCCTCCCCAGCTCAAGCGATCCTCCCACCTCAGCCTCCTAAGTAGCTGGGATGGGACCACAGGCATGTGCCACCATGCCCAGCAAATATTTTTGTATTTTTTGTAGAGATGGGATTTCGCCATGTTGCCCAGGCTGGTCTTGAACTCCTAGCAAAGTGCTGGGGTTACAGGTGTGAGCCACTGCACAGGGCCTTATCTCTTTAATACTTTTTACACCATATTTACACCATCTGTGTACTGATCAGTAACACTCATACTAAATACTCCAGAAGCAATACTTATACATAATGAGTACTCAATTTTTGCTTTATTCCTTTCTATTTTTTGTAGAGAGGAAATCTCAGTATGTTGCCCAGGCTGATCTTAAACTCCTGGGCTCAATCTATCCTCCCATCTCAACCTCCTGAGTAGCTAAGACTACCTGTACACAACTTCACTCCAGGCTATTTTTTGTTTTTAATTTTTTGTAGAGATGGGAGTCTCACTGTCTTGCCAGGGTTGGTCTCTAACTCCTGGCCTCAAGCAGTCCTCCTTCCTTGGCGTCCCAAAGTGGTGAGATTACAGGCATAAGCCACTGAGCCCAGCCCTTTTTTTTTTTATTTTTTAAGAAGTACTGATTGGCTATGACTTTTCAGGTGCTCTACTGCTCTGTGCTGATCCACTGTGACCCAGACACGTAATCTCTGCCTTCACAGGGTTTCTAGTCTAATTTTAGGCAAATTACTTAGCACCAACCACTCTGGCTTCCTCAATATTTTGTCGTGATCTGTCTTGAAACTACCTTTCTTGAAACTTTCAAGTGTGCTGCCTATTTAAAGAATTCCAACAGAATGTGTCTACGTTCATTTTAATCATGGTTTTATAAATATTAATAATGCAATTAATATGGTTTGGCTCTGTGTTCCAACCCAAATCTCATCTCCAACTGTAATCCCCACGTGTCAAGGGAGGGAGGTGACTGGATCATGGGGACGGTTTCCCCCATGCTGTTCTCGTGATAGTGAGTTCTCAGGAGATCTGATGGTTTTATAAAGAGCTCTTCTCCCTTCACTTTCTCCTGTCTCTCCTGCCCTTCATGTAAGATGTACTTGCTTCCCCTTCGGCCATGATTGTAATTTTCCTGAGGCCTCCCCAGCCATGCAGAACTGTGAGTCCATTAAACCTCTTTCCTTTATAAATTATCCAGTCTCAGGGAAGTTCTTTATAGCGATATGAAAACGGACTAATACAGCAGTCTTTAACTTCATCCTTCCTAGACACCATAAAGTCATTTATCTGCAGGATTGCAGCCTTGTAGAAGGGAAGGACCTATACCCCTCTTGTTCAAAACTGTACCCCAAGAGTCTGGGAAAGGGTGGATCTTCAAATGTTTGATGAATAATTCAAATTTAGACTAGACTAATATGAATATTTTTTCTTCACGTCAATCATTTTTATTAGTTGTTACTGTCATTATACCAGTTGTCTCTTAAAGTTCAATAACCAGAACTGCCCTGAGTTTTAAAAGTAAAGAACGCCAATATTTCCTCCTCTATTGGAAAAATATTTTGGAAACTCTTGATGTTGTGCTTTGGTTCATGATTCCTGATAACACTCTGGAGAGAGCTTCTAGAATCTTGTCCTCTGTAGGTAATGAGCTCACCCAAGCCACATTATCACCTACAACTCACCTAACTGGAACTATCTCCCTAAACTGTGGCTGAGTCATTTCCTCTCTTAAAGCTCACCTTTGAAACTTCCTATTTGTTCTGTCCTTTCATCAGTCCTCTTCGTGCCTCCTCCATGTCCATAGATTCTCCCAGTTTCGATCTGTTGCTGATAATCTTCAACAATGCCTATTTGCCGGCCTGTGCAACATGGGGAGACCCCGTCTCTACAAAAAATAAAACAATTAACTGGGCATGGTGGCGGGTGCCTGTAGTCCCAGCTACTTGAGCGCGGGAGGTTGAGTCTGCAGTGAGCTATGATCACACCACTGGGTGCCCAGCCTGGATGACAGAGTGAGATCTTGTCCCAAAAAAAAAAAAGAAAAGAAAAGAAAAGAAAAAAGAGCTGGGCGCGGTGGCTCATGCCTGTAATCCCAGCACTTTGGGAGGCCGAAGCGGGCAGATCACCTGAGGTCAGGAGTTCAAGACCAGCCTGGCCAACATGGTGGAACCACATCTCTACTAAAAATACAAAAAATTAGCCGGTCATGGTGGTAGGCGTCACCTTTGAAACTTCCTAAATAGGGTGTCTAATCATGGACACTGTGTGCTTATTCTATTTTGGACCAGAGAGGGACTTGTCGTATTTCATGTGCATGTATTATGTCAACAAAGATAGGTTACGGAATTCCAGGCTTTTAAATAAATCAGGAGTAGATAAAACTCAAATGTCTTCTTATCAGTTATTACAATACCTGATGTTCAAAGAGTGTTGACCCGGCCTCTGAGGACTGTATAGCTCCCTGTAATTACCCAGAATGTACAGTTTTTTTTTTTTTGAGACGAAGTCTCACTATGTTGTTGCCCAAGCTGAGGTGCAGTGGTGTGATCTTGGCTCACTGCAACCTCCACCTCCTGAGTTCAAGTGATTCTCCTGCCTCAGCCTCCCAAGCAGCCTCCCAAGTAACTGGGACTACAGTCATGTGCCACCATGACCAGCTAATTTTTCTATTTTTAGTAGAGACAGGATTTCACTATGTTGGCCAGGCTGGTCTTGAACTCCTGACCTCGTGATCCGCCCGCCTCGGCCTCCCAAAGTGCTGGGATTACAGGCGTGAGCCACCACGCCCAGCCTTGTACAGTTTTATATCTTGCTGACTAGGTACCTGGCATCCTTCTACCAAAGAGTTCAAATCAATTCACAAACACTAATCTAGTCATCTTTTTTGCATCATCTGCAAAGGCTATAACAAGTATTCTTATCTCCACAGTGAAGAAAGAAAGCTGAACAGCTCTTGGTCACTTCAGTAAGTACTTAGTAGAAGTTCTCGCTCTTTACATCAGTGAGTGTGTATGTGTATTTGGGAACTAGAAAGTCTCCCTGCACAGTTCTGCCTACTGTCATCCTTTCAATGGGGTTTAATATTACTGTCTCTGGTTCTCGAATCATTTACATGTTTGAAATTATTTTTGGATAGTTTGGGGTGATCCAGTCACTCAGGGAAATGACATAGTGTTTAATTTTTTTATTGAGATGGAGTCTCGCTGTGTCACCCAGGCAGGAGTGCAGTGGCGTGATCTCGGCTCACTGCAACCTCTGCCTCGCATGTTCAAACAATTCTCCTGCCTCAGCTTCCTGAGTAGCTGGGACTATAGTCATGTACCACCATGCCCAGCTAATTTTTGTATTTTTAGTAGAGACAGGGTTTTACCCTGCTGGCCAGGCTGGTCTTGAACTCCTGACCTCGTGATCCACCCACCTCGGCCTCCCAAAGTGCTGGGATTACAGGCGTGAGCCACTCAGTCCAGCACAGTGTTTACATTTATAAACAGAGAGAGCAAGCAAAGTATTAGACCCCAGAGGAAGATCTTTAAGAAGAGCTGACGTGTTCAGAAACCAAAGGAGCAAAATGTTTAATGCATGTGGAACAGAAAGGAGGCAGCTTTGACCTGCACCATGCTTTAACCTGCCAAATAAGATCTACTTCTCATTGTAGTGATTGACTTTGGCTAAGAAAAGTGTAGAAACACAGGCAGGGCACTTGAATCCTTTGGATAATATTCTATGAGGAAAAGGAAAAGGACCTTCACAGATTACAGAAAATAGATACTAAACCTTTAGGAAACTCAGCATGCTGTGTAACATTTTAGTCCAAGTTCATTCTGTAATTGTCTCTTGGGTATGAGTAAGAAAAAAAATAGGCTGTGATAATATTGTTTAATAGCTAACTCATAGAGATGTCAAAATTGAAAAGAAAAAAAAGGACTGCCTAGAGCCAAGTCCCTCCTGGACATTGGCTACGAATGAACAACCAGGTCTGTAAACATAAGGGCAAAATGACTGGAAAATGTGACTAATTGGTAAATTGCCAAAAGTTTGCTAGGTAATAATTTAACAGGCTTGGTTTGTCTCTCATTGAAGCAGCAGGGTGAGTATTCCAAAGAATGACACCAAACATGGACACGTGGCCCAGTATATCTATGCTAAAGACAGTGTTCCTTTAGAGAATATGTTAAATTGGCAAAAAGTCACAAGAACATATTTTTTATAACAGCATATTTTTAAATGATGGTAACCTTTAGTTTTGGCTTTCTGTTAGTAGAAAGTAAGTGACAATTATCTTAACAAAAAAAAGACTGAAGAATTCTTTATAGGCATTTAAAATAACTCCTACTGCTCTTTGCTTCTTTTGTTTTATAGTTTTTATAGTTTCGTAACAATTGGATATTTTAAATTGTGTTATACAGTGTTGTGCATAGACTTTTTTTTTGGGAAACAAAGTCTCACTACATTGCCTACGCTGGTCTCGAACTCCTGGCGTCAAGGGATCCTCTTGCCTCAGCCTCCCAAAGTGCTGGGATTACAGGCATGAGCCACCGTGGCCAGCCCCACTTAACTTTTTATTTTGAAGAACTTCAATTATGGAAAAACAACAACAAAAATCTAATGAACTCCAATTATAAGATTTTGCCATTCTTATTTCGTCTACTCTACTTTTTTTCTGTGTGAAGAAAGGTTTAACGTAAATACCAGACATTATATTATTTCATTAGTACATAGTTCTCTAAGTATCTTTAACAGATTAGGAGTTTTTGCTTCTATTTTTTTAACAAAACACCATACCATTATCACACCTACAAAATTAATGGTAATTCCTTTTTTTTTTTTTGAGATGGAGTCTAGCTCTGTCGCCAGGCTGGACTGCAGTGGTGCAATCTCTTCTCACCGCAACCTCCACCTCCCAGGTTCAAGCAATTCTCCTGCCTCAGCCTCCCGAGTAGCTGGGATTACAAGCACATGCCACCACACCCAGCTAATTTTTGTATTTTTAGTAGAGACGGGGTTTCACCATGTTGGCCAGGATGGTCTTGATCTCCTGACCTTATGATCTGCCCACCTCAGCCTCCCAAAGTGCTAGAATTACAAGTGTAAGCAACCACGCTCAACCAGTAATTCCTTTATACAATCTAATCCTCAGTCCATATTTGATTTCCCCCAATATCTCAAAAAACAATTTTTTTAAAAAAAAAGATGGTAATTCCAAATCAGGATCCAAACAAAATCCATACATTTCATTTGGTTGTTATGTCTTTACGTCTTTTTTTTTTTAATGTGCATTTCTATGACCCCCCTCATTGTCATGCCATTTATTTATTGAAGAGACCAGGTTTGTTTGTTTTTTGTTTTTTTTTGTTTTTTTTGAGACGGAGTCTCGATCTGTCACCCAGGCTGGAGTGCAGTGGTGCGATCTCGACTCACTGCAACCTCCGCCTCCCAGGTTCACTCCATTCTCTTACCTCAGCCTCCTGAGTAGCTGGGACTACAGGTGCCTGCCACAAGGCCCAGCTAATTTTTTGTATTTTTGGTAAAGACAGAGTTTCACCATGTTAGCCAGGATGGTCTTGATCTCTTGACCTAGTGATCCGCCTGCCTAGGCCTCCCAAAGTGCTGGGATTACAGGCATGAGCCACCGCTCCCGGCCAGAGACCAGGTTATTTATCCTGGAGAATTTCCCACATTTGGATAATCACAATTATGTTATCATTTAATATATTCTTTCCTCCTCCATATTTTCTATTTTTATTTTTAAAAAATAATCTAATATATTGTTGCATCATGAATTAGTAACAAAAAAGAAAAAAAAAGATTCAATAATTTGTTCAATAGCAATAGATAACCAAAAAATAAATAAAAAGAAAAAACTAATAATCTAAAATTTTTGGTAGAGATGGGATCTCACCCAGGCTGGCCTCAAATTCCTGGGCTCTAGCAATCTTTCCACCTTGGCCTCCCAAAGTGCTGGGATTACAGGCATGAGCCACCTTACCTGGCTCATATTTTTTATTAAGTGCTTATTTTTTATTTTCTTGGCAAAAAAATGCTTATTTGGGGATACAGCATACTTCCTGTGGCATCACAGCAGCTGGCACATAATGTCTAGTTATCTGAATTTTAGTAATGTTACTAAATTTGATTAGCCTGACCTAGCTATTATTGTCAGCTTTAGCTAGCTAGCTATTAACATACATGCTGTATTCTACCTTGCTCAGTGAAGGGCCTGTCCTGCAAAGGAAATTCCACTAGGTGTTTCTGGGAGCTTTAGGCTCATTCCCCTGCAGTCCTTGGCAACAGGGACCCTACCAGGCCTCCTTCCAGTTCCCACTGTGATTCTTAGTTTCACACTCACTTCTAGTGGGGCTCCTTTTTTAGGTGATGACTTAGTGATTTCTGGGTTTCTTGGTTCTTGTGATGCTCTCAAGTCCTCTGTTTCTTTTTTTTCTTTTAGATGGAGTCTCACTCTGTCGCCAGGCTGGAGTGCAGTGGTGCAATCTCGGCTCCTGCAACCTCCACCTTCCAGGTTCAAGTGATTCTCCTGCCTCAGCCTCCCAAGTATCTGGAACTACAGGCGCGTGCTACTACGCCTGACTAATTTTTTTTATTTTTAGTAGAGACGGGGTTTCACCATCTTGGCCAGGATGGTCTCGATCTCTTGACCTTCTGATCCGCCTGCCTCCGCCTCCCAAAGTGCTGGGATTACAGGTGTGAGCCACTGCGCCCAGCCAAGTCCTCTTTTTCTAACCTCCACTTCGGCCAGGACATGCCTTGCCTTACACACACGCACACACACACACACACACACAACACACACCCTTCCCACCCCGACCTCTCCCTACCACCCTGTATCTTCCTCCTGTTTTGTTGCTACCTTAGTTTGGCCCCACCAATTAATTAGCATCCTAGAGTTCCAGGGGACGTTTTTTCACGTAGTTTTTGGTAAAGATGTTGTCTGTAGATGTTTTCTTTTGCTGTCCTAGTTGTTTTCACTGTTTTTGTGAGGAGATTTGGGAAGATCCCAGAATCTGCTGCTGCCATCACCACTACTTTCTCTGCTTCTCTTCACTCTTGCATTTTTAAATTTTAAATTGCCTGCTCTTTCTCCCAAAGTGGTATATTGTAGCCCTGCTTTTGAAATATTTTCATCCGACCACTATTAAAGTCATTATGACATTTTTTTACTAGTCCAAAGATTGTGAGATATAGAAGTGTAAATTTAAGTATGTATATCCTCTGGGCAACAGTTGGGCAGGTTCTTGTCTGACAATTTAAATTTATTTACATTTTTAGCTGGATGCAGTGGCTCATGCCTGTAATCCCAGCACTTTGGGAGGCCAAGGTGGGAGGATTGCTTGAGCCCAGGAGCTCAAGACCAGCCTGGGCAACATAGTGAGACTCCTGTCTCTACAAAAAAATAAGAAAAAAATTAGCCAGGTGGGCTGGCATTTGCCTGTAGTCCTAGCTACTCAGAAGACTGACATGAGAGGATCTTGAGTCCAAGGGTTCCAGGGTGTAGTGAGCTATGATCACACCACTGTACTCTGGCCTAGGTGACAGAGGGAAACCCTGTCTCAAAACAAAACAAAGCAAAATTCATTTTTAGCAAGAGCTGTAACATGTTGCTACACTTTATTGTGAAATTCAAAATAGCATAAAGTGCTTCTGGGCTGAGGACAACCAAGCAGGCCACCTGGAAAGTCTCTGTGTTCTACTCTGACAACTTATCTGAATGAGGATGGTACCAAGTTCAGATACACTTCTGTAAACTTGGCTTGGATAACATTTGCCTGGTATGTTTTATTTTTATTTATTGCAAGTGGAAAGAGTGATTAGCTCAACTTTCTGAAGAGAAAATCAGACTTAAGAATTTTGGAAGTATTATTAGCTCTAATCACAAATGTTAAACACACTATAGTGAATATAGTAATTTAAACTTTATTGTCCTAAATTTTCACATTATCTGATTGAGCCACTTCTTTGACATTTTAGGCTCCCCGTTGAGATCAATTACAAGTAAATAATCTGTTAGAATTGTACCTTTTGTGGTGTGCTCCAGGGTCAAGATCTAAGCTACCAAAACATGCATATTAGCCATGAAAAGCTTTTATATAGAGGGTACAAAAGGTTGGATTTAAACTAGTGAATGGCGAGTGAAATTGTACATCCATGGTCCTGTTACAGCCATCACTGAATTAACTAGTCTTGAGGCAAACCCAGAGGTAATGAGCTTTGGGTGAGAGCACAGACTTGAAAGCCACATACTAAATGAAACTGGGTCTTCCTCAACCGTTTCACTGAGTGACCTTTGGCAAGTAATTAAATTTTCACATCTGTAAAGTGGAGATAAAAAGTCCCTGACTCACAGAGCTATGAGGGGGATTAAATAGATATAGTTAAAGCATTCAAAACAATGCCTGGCACCTAATAAGCACTGTAAGCACTTCCTATTGTTATTATCCTCTGTTCCTGAGTTGGTGAGTTGGGTGGTATTAGCACATTGTATTACCAAGAGTGAGTAATACTGCCTTCCAAGTTATAGCAATGGAAGTCTTTCACAACCACCATCAAACATTGGGAGCATTAATGACTCATTTGTTTTTGTTTTTTTAAATGTAGAGGTTTTTTTTTTTATTGTTTGCTTGTTTGGTTTTTTGAGACAGTCTTGCTCTGTTGCCTAGCCTGGAGTGCAGTGGCATGATCTCAGCTCACTGCAGCCTTGACCTCCTGGGCTCATGTGATCCTCCCACCTCAGCCTCCCAAAGCACTGGGATTACAGATGAGAGCCATGGAGCCTAGCCTTAATATAGCTTTTACTTTTTCTTTACTTTTTTTTTGAGATGGAGTCTCGCTCTGTCACCTAGGCTGGAGTGCAGTGGCATGCTCTCGGCTCACTGCAACCTCCGCCTCCCAGGTTCGTGCAATTCTCCTGCCTCAGCCTCCCAAATAGCTGGGATTACAGGTGTGAGCCACCATGAGAGCTAATTTTTGCATTTTTAGTAAAGACAGGTTCTGCCATGTTGGCCAGGCTGGTCTCAAACTCCTGGTCTCAGGTGATCTGCCCGCCTCGGCCTCCCAAAGAGCTGAGATCACAGGCATGAGCCACTGTGCCCGGCCCTAATGTAGCTTTTAAAAACACTTAATTTTAATTCAAGAAACACTTTATTTACTTAGGAAGGTCTTTTTTTTTTTTTTTTTTTTTTGAGACGGAGTCTTGCTCTGTCCCCCAGGCTGGAGTGCAGTGGCGCGATCTCGGCTCACTGCAAGCTCCGCCCCCCGGGGTTCACGCCATTCTCCTGCCTCAGCCTCCCGAGTAGCTGGGACTACAGGCGCCCGCCAACACGCCCGGCTAATTTTTTGTATTTTTAGTAGAGACGGGGTTTCACCCTGTTAGCCAGGATGGTCTCGATCTCCTGACCTCGTGATCCGCCCGCCTCGGCCTCCCAAAGTGCTGGGATTACAGGCTTGAGCCACCGCGCCCGGCCTAGGAAGGTCTTAAATACAATAGGTGTAGTTTTATAATATTATTTTCTTGTATATTTTTAGGGGAAAATTCACGTGGTAACTAATTTTTCCCCAGGTAATATGAACATTAGAGTAAAAGACTTTGTAATGTTGAAACAAATTAATTGCTTATAAATTATGGAGCAATCGTTTTACAGAAACAGTCTCCATAATCCCAGTACTGCACTTAAATTTGCTTATAGTCTACCAGTCAACTTGTCAGAGATATAGTTTGTGTAAAGTCAAATTCCTCTGCACCTTTTTTTTTTTTTTTTTTTTCCTGAGACAGGGTCTCACTCCCTCCCCCAGGCTGGAGTGCAGTGGCCTAGTCACAGCTGACTGCAGCCTCGACCTCTCAAGGCTCAGGTGATCCTCCCCTCTCAGCCTCCCAAGTAGCTGGGACTGTAGGCAGATGTCACCA